>NC_084808.1:7590400-8213300 GCF_963583255.1 Pyrus communis
CCTTTATTGTTAATGTTTAAATCTATGTTGCTTTGTTTTGTCATGAACATGAGAGGCTAAACTCGTTTTAGCCTAGGGATGCTTTGAAACCATGATTACATTTATAATATGAGTTGATTAAGTCCAGTTGTGATTTCATAAATTGTGAACGCAATTTACTTAACCGTTTGACGGATAACTTATTCTTGTATGTTTATTAGGGAGGCCTACTTAATTTGCATGCTTGAATTTGGGGCTAGAATATTAGGGTGTTTCACATAATCGTCACAAACTAATATTCACAAGTAGTTAAGGTTGTTTTCACAATCATGTTAAGTAAATTCTTGGCATAAGTTTCATGCAATTCATAGTAACGAGTGCTTCGTCAATGCTTATGGTTTTCAAAGAACTTAATGATTCTTGCTTGTATCTCTATTATGCAATTCATGTAGGGAACTTGTGGGGAATGCTTTGGGTTGTCGTATGCAATCATCCAATTCAATAACGTGAGGAAAATCTGAGGGTTAATTAGTGCAATTCACGGTTAATCTGGGGTGTTGAGGTTCATGGTTTATCGGAAAAGCAACTGGAAATCAATTTATGTTAGAAAGTATCATGTGTGGAGAAGTATCCCTTGGCTATCCCATCATCCATTAGTTTTTCTTATTTTCGTCAAAAATCTATTTTAAAGTTTTAAGTTACTTGTTTTCTTTTAAATTCGTCCAAAATCAAAACCCCTTTTCTTACTTGTTCCAAATCTGTCCAAAAGAGTCTTTTTGAGTCTTTAGAGTCAAAACCAAGTGTATTTTCGTCCAAATTAAGTCCTAGAGTCTAAATTAAGTCTTTTTGGTTGTTTTGAGTCTTTAAAGTTTGTTTTGAGTCATATAAGTTAGTAAGAGTCTTGTGAGTCTATTTAAAGTGTTTTAAAACATATTTTTACATCTTTGAGTCAATTTTCATTAGATCAGCAATCCCTCCTAATCCCCGGCCTAGAACGATCCCTACTTATATCTATACTACAATTGTCAAAAAAAGGGTTTAATTTGAGTGCTATCTTTTATCACATCAGTATTTGAAGATGACAAGGAAATCAAAACCCATCAGGAATAGGCCATCTAGAAGGTAGGAAACCCCAAAGGAAAAGGAATAGAGGCGCCAGATTTTTAGGGTTCTAGAAACAAAGTGTTTTGTGGCAGAAATTGGCACTTCTAGAAGGATTTGGTGCGCCACCTTTGTAGGAGATAAGATAAGGTTTCTAGAATCATGATTTAAGTGCCAGATTTGTAGGGAAAAAGAGATAAGGGTGCGGCACCTTCTTAGGGATAATGTTAGGGCTTCTAGAAAGCCTAAAAACTAAGGGGAGTTGGATAAAACCCACGGCAAAGATAGGATAGGGCATCTAAGGCTTCTAGAAACCCTCCAAGATAAGGTAAAGTGCATGGCATCCCTATAGGATTAGGATAAGGTGTCCTAAAGTGTTTAGGACTCCTCTTTGTGGCTGAAAACCTTGTGCATTAGGATTAGGAAAGCTAATCCTTCTTCATCTTGGAATTCTTCTTTGTTGCTGCAACTTGAGGCCATTGGGATTTAACTTTCCTACTTCAAGTAGGAAACCTTGTTTGAGTAGGAAACTTTGTTCTTCTAGGAATCCTAATTCAACTAGGAAACCCATTTTAACTAGGAATCCTACTTCAACTAGGAAACCATCTTCCATTAGGGACTTTCCTACTTCAACTAGGAAACCTTGCTCAAGTAGGAATCATCATCTTCAAGTCTTCAATTTCGTCCATCCGCTTGGCTCCAAGCATATGATATCCATTCCAAGCTCTAATTTGCTCCAAAAGGCTCCAAAATGCATCCTTTTGCATACTTTGCCCTTAAATCCTGAAAATACATAAAACTAGCTTAAAAGACTACTTTACTAAGGAAAAACACTATAAATGCACAAGAACAAGCTAAACTAAGGTGCATAGATATGCCCCTATCAAAGCATCCCTAGGCTAAAACGAGTTTAGCCTCTCATGTTCATAACAAAACAAAGGAAATTAGAATTAAACATTGAAAACAAAAGATAGATTACACCTAGAAGCGTTCCAACACTCCAATTCGAATGCATAAACGTCCAAGGCTTCGTCTTCTTTCTCCTCTTCTTTGCTAGGTCACGGCACAAGTGCTAAGGTGGGTTTTTGGATGAGTTTCTGGGTTTAAGTTGGGTTTATGGAGGTATGGTGGTGCGGCAAGGCTTAGTGGTGGTGGAGGGTGGTTTGGACGAAGGTTTGAAGGTTGAAGGATGTGGAAATTTGGATGGAAAGCTGCGGCAAGGCTGGATGTATTTGTGAATGAAGGCTGGTTGTGTGGAAGGGGGGGAATTAGCTTCCTAAGGGTGCGGCACAAGAGTATATATAAGGAAGAAAAGACCTAAAGGCTTTATTACTTGGTTTAGGAAAGGAATTAATTCTAAATCTTTGAAGAATAGGAAACACAAAATCAGAAATTGAAAGAAATAGGAATGTGACTTGCGGCAAAGGTTAGAGAGAAAGGGAATGTCTTTTATTTCTGAATTTAGGCAAGGATTTAGGAATATAAAAAGGTATGTGAGTTATGGCTGAAATAGGTAGGAGAAAGGAAGGTGTTTAAGTGTTTAAAATAGGGAACAAAGCCCTTCCTTGCACGGCAAGGAAGGGAGACACAAGGAAACACACGGCATTGCTTAAGGTTGCAAGTTTTGTGACCTAGAATAGGTAGGATCCTTTGATATTGCTGAAATATGGAGTCATTAAGGCTTAGGAAAGATTAAACCAAAATAGGAAACCTTGGCTTAACTTTCCTACTTCAACTAGGAAACCTTCTTTGACTAGGATTCCTCATTTGATTAGGAATCCTCTTGTGATTAGGAATCCTAACTTCATTAGGTCTTCAATTTCGTCCATTCCTTTTGCTCCAAACATAAGCTATCCATTCCAAGTCCAATTTTGCTCCAAAATGCTCCAAAATGCATCTTTTTGCTTCCTTAGCCATATGAACCTAAAAACACACGAAAATGGCTTAAACTACAAAAACAACTATGAATTAACAATATAAATGCACGAAAACAAGCTAAGTAAGTCGCCTAAATATGCTCCTATCAAATTCCCCCATGATGCGAAAATAGTTAAGCACACAAATTAACCCTCTTGTTGTCAAATTGTAGCAAGGATGCAAGTAGGGATCGTTCTGGACCGAGGATTAGGAGGGCTTGCTAAAACCTCTAAAATAACTAAAAAACATAAAAACAAAGTCAAAAACGTTCACAAAGACTCAAAGGACTCAAAACAGGTTCAAAAGACTCAAAACTGCCTAAAAACACTAACTAGGCAGTTTCTGACCTTAAACACAATTTTGGACGAATTTAAGGTTATGGGTTGATTCAAAACACTTTAAAACACAAACTAAACAGATTCTAAACACTATAGAATAAGAAAGCAAAGGGGGGTTTTGATTTGACGAAAATTGAAATAACAAAACAAGTTATAAAACTAGGCAGATTGTAAAACGAATTTTGGAAACAAGATGATGGATGGATTAGTTAGAGGTCCATTCTCCACACATGACACATTTATATATGAATCGATTTTCCAATAGCTTTTCATTAACTATGATGCTCAACACCCCAAGTTAACCGTGATGCACTAATTAACTCTCAGATTTCCTTATGTCATTGAATTGGATGATGCATGCGACAATTCAAATTATTCTCCAACGGTCCTCAACATGAATGCATGGAAGAGATACAGTGAGAGAACATTATGCTCTATGAGAATCATAAGTGTTGACGAGGCAATTGTAACTATGAATACATGATACTCTTGCCAATAATTCAATTAATGCGGTTGTGACTAGCAACCTTCACTACTCATGTTTATAAACTTGTGACGATTAGGTGAAACTCGTTTATAAACTAGCATCAAGTTCATGCATGAAAACTAAGTATGCATCCTTAATCAACATACAAAAACAAGTTTTTAATAAACAGATAATTGAATTGCAATCACAACTTAACAAATCACAATTGGTAGAAATCAATTCATATTTCAAACATGTTCATGGCTTCAAACTTTCCCCTAACTAATTAGGGGTTTAGCCACTCATGATTACAGCAAACTCAGAGATAAATAACAAAGTAAACATTGAAAACAAGAACGAAGTACACCTAAGAACACTCCAATCTGCAAGAATGAAATGTTCAAGGCCTCCTTCCTTTCCTAGTTGCTGTGGCACAAGGGTTTTGGTGAGTTTTGGGGGTTATGGATGATGTAGGATGATGGACTTAGGTTTAGGATACATGTAGGGGACGACAAAGATTGGTTTTGGGCAGAAAATATGGAGAATGGTGAAGTATGGATGTGTTTGAGGGAAGGGATGAATTTCTGGCGTGAATGGTGAATGAATGAATGTTTTATGGCTGCAACAAGGAGGTTTATTAATAGGATTTCAGGAATTAAAACCCTAGGTTATTTAGGTAATCAGAAATTAAGTCAAAGACTCTAGAAATAGGAAAGAATCCTCCCCCTTGCACGGCAAGGAAGAGGAAGGGTCAAAGGAAGTGCACGGCAAGGCTTGCATGAAATAAGTAAGTGTTTAATTCCCTAAATCAATTCTAAGAATCAGGAATTAAGTTAAATCCCTTTAGAATTGGTAATTGAAATCAGGAATTAGGGGAAAAAGGCTAAGTCTTGCTGCACAAGGGAGGAAAAGAAAGGGAAAGTGCCAAACTTGCAGATTTTGGGAGAAAAGGAATGTATAGGTTCGGCTAAGGCTTTTAAGAAAGGGATTGTGACATAATCTTGCAGATTTTGGGAGAGAAGAGGAAGGTAAGGTGTGGCACATGTCTAGGGCTTCTAGAACATGTGATTTAGGCAACCACATTATTTGGAAACTTGCATAATTGGAAACCTTTCAAGAATAGAAACTCCCCATAATGGAAACTAGTTTCCAAATCTTGATTCCTCCTTCTTCCATCGATTCTAGGCTCACTTGGTCTTCAATTTCGTCCAATGCTTTGGCTCCAAGCATAACCTATCCATCCTTAGTCCAAAAGTGCTCCAAAAGGCTCCAAAATGCACTTCTTTGCTCCTTTAGCCCTTAGAACCTGAAAACACACAAAAGAAGCATAAAGGACTAAAATAACTAAGGAAACACAACGTAAATGCACGAGAACAAGTGATGCGAACTAATTAAGTGATAACTCACATATTGCATGCATTCATATCTTCCATATTTGGTGTATTTGTGATGTCTTTGTATTAAACTGGTTGCATTTTACATTATTTGGTGTTAGTGTGCAGCCAAGTGTGTAATAGGATCAATTGGAAGGCAAATGAAGTAAAAACACTTCTTTTGGTAGCTGAGCATTACTCCAAATGTGGAGAGGATTCTGGGGAGTTAATTTGGAGTCCAAATGAGGAATCTAGGACTAATTTGGCTGCTGGAATTTTTGGAAAAGATGTAGAAGGAAAGTGGTGCAATTCGGCCATATTGGGTGGTTCTTAACAAGGCAAAAATGCTGGAGTCAGATTTGGTGGTTCCACACAAGGCAAGAAGGTGTAAACCTGATTTGCAAGTTGTGAAAACAAGGAGAAAACGCTCAAAACACATGCCATATGTGGAAATACCATTTACATCAGATTTGAGCCATTTAACTCATTTTAAACACTTACCTTGTTTGTCATCTTCTCAGCCATATTTTAAAGTAGTGAAAACCTGATTTGGAGGTGGAAAATAAGGAAACAAAGTTCAAAACAAATGCCATTCTTAGATATACCTTTAAATCAGATTCTAGCCTTTTATTTCACCATCAACACTTACCTTTTATGCATCTTTTCAGCCTCTATTTAAACCAAGCGCATTAGGTATCAAGGACAACTTTTTCTCTCTCAGTTTTATTCCATCATTCAACCCTAGCCGCTCCACCTTTGTCCATTTTCTCTCCCATTTGCAGAAACCATTCAACCCTAGCCGTTCCACCTTCATTTGCAACACACTTGGAGAGCCAACGCCAAAGGCCACCCTTAAGGGATTTCGACATCAGTTTTGCTTCAAGGGTTCTTTCTCCTTAATTTTATGTTCACTCATGTTGTATATTTTTATGTCAAACATTCTGTAAACATGAAGTGTAACTAATCTCTTTCTAGGGATTCGATGTAGCCTTGCAAGACTGCCATGTATTTAAGTTAGAATGCTCAGTTGATCCATCTATTTCTTGTTTCATTCTCTGATTTAATTATGACTTTGTGTGTTGATTTTCATATTTGATCACTATTTGAATTAACCACAGGTTGTTTAACCAAGATTAGAGCATACATCATGCATATTCTTGGTGGATATGTGAATGAATGAAGGGAATGTTTTGCAAACAATCTGCCGATTGTTCCCTTTGGTTTTATGAAAGTTTCTTGTGCGTGACACATTCTTGATTAGGAACCGAAGTTGCACATCACAATTAGGTTCAAGATTAGGAACATTTGATCAAATCCACACATCATATGGTTGATCATATCTAAGTGAAACAAATTCAAGAAATAGGTAGATGGCTGAGTATGAACTGACTTAACACATATGGACTTGGTTTAGCAATGGTGAAATCGAATCCCTAGCTTCATCTCCATTGGTGCTACCCCATTTTATTATTTGTTGAATCATTTTCTTGTGTTTACTTCATTTTCTTATGCTTTCAAGTTACAACAACAAATCTATCTAAATTGATTAGTTTTATTATCTAATAGGGTTCTTACATAACAAGTGGTTGTAAAGGTCCAATTAGTCCCTGTGGATTCGACACCCTTACTTGTGCCATTATACTAAACATATTTTAGCACTAGGAAGGAACACAACAACCAAAACTGGCGCCGTTGCCGGGGACTGATTTCAGTCCCTTATAATTGCTTGTTTTGGTTTTAAACCTTGTTTTTTTTTCATTTTACGTAGATTTCTGATTTTTATTCAAACTTGTTTTATCTTGTTTCAGGTAGTATATGTCCAATAGACTTGCTGAATTAGGCCAAAGACTTGAAAGGTTAAAGGGCAACACTTCGGAAAGCTTTGCGCCAACAAGTTCCTCCATTGTCCGTGAAGAAGAGGAAGAGAATTCATCTAGTTCAACAAGTGAAGGATCTGAGCACTTTAATTGGGAAAGAGAAGAAGAGATGGTGGGCAACCATGATGATCTTCGAGCTTTGGAGGACTATGCTCAACCAATCATACCAAATTCACCTTCATGCATCTTGCTGCCCACAGAAGCTAGAAACTATGATCTTAAATCTTCACATTTCCATATGCTTCCTTCTTTTTATGGCTTACCTAATGAAGATCCTTTAGCTCATATTAAAGAATTTTACAATGTTGTGAGTGGTTTACCTTTGCAGGGAGTTAGTGAAGCAAATCTGAGGATGAGAGTGTTTCCTTACACCTTGAAAGATAGGGCCAAGAGTTGGTTGATGACTCTAGTACCTGGTTCCCTCACCACGTGGGATGCCGTGGCTAAGAAGTTTTTGGAGAAGTTCTTTTCCACTCAAAAGACAGCCACATTAAGGGGACAAATCTTCAACTTCAAACAAGATGATGGAGAACCTTTCAATGAGTGTTGGGAGCGTTTTAAAGGCCTTTTGCTGCAATGTCCACACCATGGGTTACCTCTTTACTTACAAATGCAAATTTTCTATGATGGACTAACCCAAACATGTCAATCAACTGTTGATAATGCAGCAGGTGGAGCTTTGAAGAAAAAGAATGCCCAAGAGTCGTATAACATTTATGAGATGTTGGGAGCTAATGCTCAACACAAAGATTTAAGGGGTAAGAGAGTTGGAGTATATGAAACAAGTTCTAATCATGATCTTTCTTTGCAGGTAGCTAACCTAGAAAAGAAGCTTGAATCTGTGCTCAACATGGTGCCAAAAGCAAATGAAGTGTGTGCCATTTGCGACATTCCAAGTCACCCTACTCATCAATGTCCATCTAGGGAGGCTTATCCCGAGTTTGTCCAAGAGCAAGTGAACCTCATGAATTCTTACAATCAAAGGCCAAGGAATGATGTGTATTCCAATACATATAATTCAAGTTGGAGAGATCATCCCAACCTTTCATGGAAGAACAACAACCAATTCCAAAACTTCCAACCAAAACCTGCCACTACACTTGAGGATACGGTTAAGTTGTTAGCCCAAAATACCTTGCAATTCCAACAAACCACAAATAGCACTCTCCAACAACATTCGGTGGCTTTAACCAAAATGGAAACACAATTGGGGCAGATTGCAGATGCCTTGAACCAAAGAGAGGTTGGAAAGTTTCCAAGCCAACCCGTGATACTTCAAAGGAACCAAGAGCAAGCCAAAGCAATTACTACACTTAGAAGTGGTAAGGTTATCAATAATAGAGTTGGCAATGAAGTTACTAATGAATCTGATCATGTGAATGCAGGGGTTACTCAAGGAGAAAATGAGAAAGCAAATGAGGAACCAAGCCATGCTACTTCCTCATTTGAAGCACCAAATCTTCACAAGGCCGAGAAACCTTACACTCTACCAATACCATTCCCTGGAAGACTTGCCAAGAGCAAGCAGGATAAGTCATTTAAGGAAATTTTTGATATTCTAAGTAAAGTAAATGTTAATTTACCTTTGCTTGATGTCATTAGGAACATGCCGGCTTATGGGAAGTTCTTCAAGGAGTTAAACAACTACAAAAGGAAGTATGGACCACATGAGAAGGTAGTAGTGTCCGAGAATGTAAGTGCCGTTTTGCAAAGAAAACTTCCACCAAAGCTCAAGGATCCAGGAAGTTTTTCTATCAACATCACCATAGGGGACAAGAAGGTAGAGAAGGCGATGCTTGACTTGGGTGCTAGCATCAACTTAATGCCTTATTCCGTGTACCTTCAACTAGGTTTGGGGGAATTGAAGGCCACTACCATCTCATTACAACTTGCGGACAGATCTGTGAAATATCCAAGAGGTATAGTAGAGGATATTCTAGTTCAAATTGATAAACTAATCTTGCCTGCGGATTTTGTAGTGTTGGACATGGAAGAAGCTCCTATACATGACCGAGAGTTGGCTATTTTGCTTGGGAGACCTTTTATGGCCACGACCAAGACCATCATTGATGTGCAAAATGGACTCCTCACTATGACAGTGCTAGGAGAGACCGTTCAATTCAAAGTGTTTGAGTCTCTTTCACATCCTTCCTCATCTCTTGATTGTTATGTCATTGATGTGCTTGATTCGCTTATTTTCTCTAAGTTCTTGCAGGCACAATCTAACGAACCATTACAAACTGTTTTGAGTCAATCTCAAGATGAGTTTGATGATGAGGATGCACTTATGGAAGAGGTAGCTGCCTTGGAAGCATTGGCACCGTATCCTTTGAATGTTTCACCTCTTTTGGAACCTTTAGAATCATCAATGTCACATCTAACCCCTTCCACTGTTAAGGCACCAAAACTTGAACTTAAACCACTTCCACCACATCTAAAATATGCATATCTAGCTGAATTTGAAACTCTTCCAGTTATTATAGCTT
This sequence comes from Pyrus communis, assembly GCF_963583255.1. Classification (NCBI taxonomy): domain Eukaryota; kingdom Viridiplantae; phylum Streptophyta; class Magnoliopsida; order Rosales; family Rosaceae; genus Pyrus; species Pyrus communis. The sequence continues at coordinate 7,599,938 of NC_084808.1, forward strand.
CTGACCTCACCCCAAATGAAGAAGATAAGCTAATTAGGGTGTTAAAAGAGTTCAAATCAGCTATTGGTTGGTCTATTGCAGATATCAAGGGAATAAGCCCTACCATGTGCATGCATAGGATTCTTTTGGAGGAAGGAGCAAAGCCAACCCGTGAACCACAAAGAAGGCTCAATCCACACATGAAAGAAGTTGTGAGGAATGAAGTGTTGAAGTTGTTAGATGTGGGGATCATATATCCCATTTCTGATAGCAAATGGGTGAGTGCTATTCAGGTAGTACCTAAGAAGGTGGGAATCACGGTGATGAAGAATGAAAACAAAGAGCTTGTGCCCACAAGACCCGCATCTAGTTGGCGTGTTTGCACCGATTACAGGAAGTTGAATTCTAATACTAGAAAAGATTACTTTCCTATGCCTTTCATAGATCAAATGCTTGAGAGATTGGCAGGTCACTCACACTATTGTTTTCTTGATGGTTACTCAGGTTACAACCAAATTGCAATTGCTCCGGAGGATCAAGAGAAAACTACCTTTACTTGCCCCTTTGGCACATTTGCATATAGGAGAATGCCTTTTGGACTTTGCAATGCTCCAGCAACATTCCAAAGATGCATGTTGGCAATCTTTTCCGATATGGTAGAAAGGTTCATTGAAGTATTTATGGATGACTTTTCAGTGTTTGGTTCCTCTTTTGATGAATGTCTTAACCATCTCTCTTTAGTACTTCAAAGATGTCAGGAAACAAATTTGGTTCTCAATTGGGAGAAGTGCCAATTCATGGTGAAGCAAGGAATTGTGTTGGGACATGTAATCTCTAGCAAAGGAATTGAGGTGGACAAAGCCAAAATTGACATTATCACCAATTTGGCAGCTCCCACAACCGTGAAGGGAGTAAGAAGTTTTTTGGGACATGCGGGCTTTTATCGTCGTTTCATTAAGAACTTTTCAATGATCACTCGTCCATTATGCAATCTGTTAGCTAAAGATGTTGTATTTCATTTTGATAAAGCTTGTATGGATGCATTCAATACTTTGAAACATGAATTAACCTCGGCCCCTATTATTATGGCACCAGATTGGTCGTCACCTTTTGAATTAATGTGTGATGCTTCTGACTATGCTATTGGTGCTGTTTTAGGGCAAAGGGTGAACAAGCTCCCACATGTGATCTACTATGCAAGCCGGACTCTAAATGATGCTCAACTTAACTATTCCACAACTGAAAAGGAGTTGCTTGCTATTGTTTTTGCTTTAGAAAAGTTTCGGTCATATCTTGTGGGATCTAAAGTTATTGTGTTTTCTGATCATGCAGCCCTTAGGTACTTGTTGACAAAAAAGGATGCTAAACCACGCTTAATTAGATGGATACTCTTGCTACAAGAGTTTGACGTGGAAATCCGAGATAAGAAGGGAAGTGATAATGTTGTGGCTGACCATTTGTCACGGCTCAATGAAAACCATGGAGTTGGACAACCTTTGCCTCTAAATGAATCATTTCCAGATGAACAACTCCTTGTTATTCAAGAAAAAGAACCTTGGTATGCTGATTTTGTTAATTATCTTGCTTGTGGTGTAATTAGAAATGATCTTTCTTTTCAGGAAAGAAAGAAGTTCCTTGCCATGGTAAAGCACTACGTTTGGGACGAACCATATTTGTTTAAATATTGCCCTGACCAAATCATTAGGAGATGTGTTCCAGAGAGTGAGCAACAAAGCATTCTAACGTTCAGCCATACATTGGCATGTGGAGGACATTTTGGTGCCAAAAAGACATCTCTAAAGGTTTTACAATCTGGTTTCTTTTGGCCTACTTTATTCAAGGATGCTTTTGATTTTTGTTCTAAGTGTGATAGGTGCCAGAAAATGGGGAACATTAGCCGAAGAAATGAAATGCCATTGAACAACATTTTGGTGGTGGAGCTCTTTGATGTTTGGGGAATCGATTTCATGGGCCCATTTCCATCCTCTTTTGGATACTTATACATACTAGTGGCAGTAGATTATGTATCCAAATGGGTTGAAGCCATTGCTACAAGAACTAATGATCATAAGGTTGTTTTGAATTTTCTTAAAGATGTGATTTTTTGTAGGTTTGGAACCCCAAGAGCTATTATTAGTGATGGTGGCAGCCATTTCTGCAACAAACCCTTTGAATCCTTGATGAAGAAGTACAACATCAACCACAAAGTGGCAACCCCGTACCATCCTCAAACCTCGAGACAAGTGGAGATTAGCAATAGGGAGATCAAGAACATTTTGATGAAGACCGTGAGCCCTACAAGGAAGGATTGGTCACTGAGGTTGAATGATGCACTATGGGCATATAGAACAGCATACAAGACCCCCATTGGCATGAGTCCTTATCGCCTTGTGTTTGGGAAGGCTTGTCACTTGCCAATGGAGCTTGAACACTGATAGGAGCATATTCATGCGACTTAAATGGCTTGTTCTCGTGCATTTACGTTATGTTTCTTTAGTTATTTTAGTACTTTAAGCTATTTTCGTGTGTTTATAGGTCCAAAGGGCTAAAGGAGCAAAAAGATGCATTTTGGAGACTTTTGGAGCACTTTTGGGCTAAGGATGGATAGCTTATGCTTGGAGCCAAAGTGTTGGACGAAATTGAAGACCTAATTGAAGACCAAAGTGTTGGAACCTTGTTCTCTTTAGCTTTAGGACATTTAAAACCTTTCCTAATCCCAATCATGCCATGCATAACACACATCCATTCTAACACATTGTCATTGCACATGCATTTCCTTCATTAGTTAATTCACATGCTCCATACTTATCATCACCACTCATTACTTATCACATATCATCACCACTTATCACTTATCATTCACCACTTATCATATCATACATTCATTTATCACTTATCATAATCATTCACTTATCACTTAACATATCATACACTTTATCACTCATAATCACCTACAACATCCACCTACTTCACCTACAACATCCACCTACTTCACCTACAACATCCACCTAATTCACCTACAACATCCACCTACTTCACCTACAACATCCACCTACTTCACCTACAACATCCACCTAATTCACCTACAACATCCACCTACTTCACCTACAACATCCACCTAATTCACCTACAACATCCACCTACTTCACCTACAACATCCACCTAATTCACCTACAACATCCACCTACTTCACCTACAAATGACATAGCCATATGTTCCCTCCACTACTCCTATAAATACCCTTGCATTCATTCATCCATGATCTTAATTTTTCATACACAACACACCACAAACACTTCCATTCCTTCCCTAGCCGTGAGTTTCTTTCCATTTTCTATCTTTCCTCATCCATTTTCCAAACCACTCCTCATCCATTTCCATAATCCCCCAAACCTCACCTTAGACTTTGTGCTACAACAACGAGGAAGAAAAGAGTGCCTAAACGTTCATACAATTCAAGTTTGAGTTGTTGGAATGTTTAGGTGTTTCTTTGATTTCAAAGTTTAAATTTAATTCTCTTTGTTTTGTACGTATAAGAGTGGAAGAGAAGAGTGCCTAAACGTTCATACAATTCACGTTTGAGTTGTTGGAATGTTTAGGGGTTTCTTTGATTTCAAACTTATGAGGAACTAAACCCCCTTTAGCTAGGGGGTGATTCGAAACTATGTTTATATTTGCAATATGAATTGATTACTTTTGGTTGGAATTTCATAAGTTGTGGATTCAATTCGTTTAACTGTTTGATTGATAACGTATTTATGTATGTTCATTGAGATTGCAAGCTTAATTTTCATGCATGAATATGACGCTTATAAACAATCGCGTTAAACGAATTCTTGGCATAAGTTTCATGCGTATTCCATAGTAACGAATGCCTCGTCAATGTTTATGATTTCCGTTGGACTTAATGATCTTTGTTGAATGTCTCTATCATGCGTATTCCATAGTTAGGGACTTTGATTAAGAATAATTTGGTTGTAATGCGTATTCCATTCAATCCAATGAATCTAGGGAAATCTGAGAGTTAATTTAAGCGAACCTAATTAACTTGGAGCATTGAGTTTCATAATTTATCGAAAGACCAACCGAAAATCAATCTTGTATTGCAAGTGTAACATGTGTGGAGAAGAACCCCTTGGCTATTCCATCATCCATATTTTCATCACATTCATATTTACGTTTATTCGTTTTACAATTTGCTTAGTTTATTAACTTGTTTTGTTATTTCAATTTTCGTCAAATCAAACTTCCCCCCCTTATTTTGTTAAGTCTTAATCATTTGATTTGTCTTATTTTATGTTTTTAAAGTATTTGGAGTCTTTTGAACTTGTTTTGAGTCTTTTAAGTTTGTCTTAGTGTTTTAAAAGTTAGTTTTATTTATTTAAGTCAAGTGTTTAGCATCCCTAGTTAATCCCCGGTTAGAACGATCCCTACTTACATCATTACTACAATTGTCACAAATAGGGTTTAATTTGTATGCGTATAATGCTCGTATCAAATTTTGGCGCCGTTGCCGGGGATTGGCAAAATTGCTAATCCCTTGTCTTGAGTCTTGTTTAAATTGTTTAGTTTCTATTTTGTTTTAATTTTTTTTTTTTGCACCGTGTGTATGTGTTTTGTTTTTGTGCCGTGTGTGGCAACTTGTTTTCTTACTTGTGCCAAGTCTATTAAGTTGGTTATTTATCTTGTTTACTTTTGTGTGTAGGTGCTAGTTTATGACCCGTAGCTCACAACCTGTTCGTGAGCATATCTCCGACTTTGACGGTGATTTCGAGAGAACTTTGAGAAGGAACAAGAAATTGCAAGAGTCTAATCCTCCTAGTCCCGAACCTGAAGTAGAAGAGGAAGCCCCAGATTGGGTTAAAGAAGAAGTACCAACCATGGCCATGGACAATCGAACCATCAAAGAGCTTTCTGCCTCGGGTTTGGCCAATGCAGCCCCTCTTTACATTCAATACCCCGAGGCTGCCCAAGGCAAGACTGATGAATTCGAGTTGAAGTCAAGCTTGTTGCACCACATTCCGAAATACCATGGGCTTTCCATGGAAGATCCCAACAAGCATCTCAAGGAGTTCGAGGTTGTTTGTTCGAGCATGACACCCATAAATGTTGATGGGAACATTCTGATGATAAAGGCTTTTCCATTCTCTCTTGTGGAAAAGGCTAAGGATTGGCTTTATGAATTAGCACCCGGGACCGTTACTTCTTGGGAGAGCATGAAGAGAGCGTTCTTAGAGAAGTTCTTCCCTACTTCAAAAGTCATTCTCTTAAGGAAGAAAATTAGCGGAATCCAACAAAGTCAAGGAGAATCTTTTCCGGCATACTACGAGCGTTTTAAAGCCCTTGTTGCATCATGTCCTCAACATCAAATGAAGGAGGAGCTTCTCCTTCAATACTTCTATGAGGGCCTTCTTCCCATTGAAAGGCAAATGCTCGATGCTTCGGCGGGAGGTGCATTGGTGGACAAAACACCTATGGCAGCCAAGACCCTAATTGCAAACCGTGCTCTAAATGCACAACAATATGAAGGTGTTGGGCAGAGAGACGCCCCACGGCCACATCATGTAAATGAGGTAAGTTCTATTTCCGAATTACAATCCCAAATGGCTAACCTTCAATCTATGTTGTCGCAGTTTGTGGAGGGCCCCAAAGCGCAAGGAGCTACAATCTGTGGTGTATGCTCCATTCAAGGGCATCCATCCGAGACATGCCCTCAATTAATTGAGAATGGAGGGTGGGAATCTGCCAATGCCATGGGCTATGGGAATCAAAACCAACCAAGGAACGATCCATATTCTAACACATATAATCCAGGTTGGAGAGATCACCCAAATTTCAGATGGAGAGATGCACAACAACCTGCCCAACAAAGTGGATTCCGACAACCTCCGGGTTTCTTTCCAAGGCCAATGGCACCACAACCACCTCCTCAAGCACAATCATCCCAAACCAACTCAGGTACGTCTATGAATGATGATAAAACATATCAATTATTAACCACAATGGCGCAGGGAATGCAGACCCAAGCAAAGGAGGTGAATGAACTAAAGAAACAAATGGGACAAATGGCCGAATTTTTGGGACAATTTCGTGAGAATGGTAAGTTACCAAGCACTACGGAGGTCAATCCAAAGGGTGGCTTCGAATCTGCAAAAGCTATCACCCTAAGAAGTGGAAAAGAAGCGGGAAGCAAAGCACATGAATCTGCCCAAAACAAGGAAGATGAGCAATCCGACCCCACGGCGAGTGTAGCACCACCCAAGCCGCAACCATCTAAACCTTCCCATCCGTCCATCTCAGGTAATGTTGTCCCAAATGTTGTGATTTCGAACACTAATCTGCCCAATGTTCCTTTCCCTCGCAGATTTGCACAATCAAAGAAGGAAGAAGCCGAGAAGGACATTCTAGAGACCTTTCGGAAAGTTCAAGTCAATATTCCGCTCCTAGATGCCATAAAGCAAGTGCCCAAATACGCTAAGTTCTTGAAGGAATTATGCACTACAAGGAAGAGGGCGTCACATAAAGAGGTAGTAAGGGTAAGTGAGAACGTTTCCGCTGTTTTACAAAGAAAGTTACCACCAAAGTGCAAAGATCCAGGTAGCTTTACAATCCCTTGTATTATTGGTCAAACTAAGTTCGAACATGCTATGTTAGACTTAGGAGCTTCAATTAACGTCATGCCATACTCTATTTATGCTTCAATGAACCTTGGTGAATTGAAAAATGATGGTGTGATTATTCAGTTGGCCGATAGATCTAATGCCTATCCAAAGGGCGTATTGGAAGATGTCTTAGTGCAGGTGAATGATTTGATCTTCCCGGCGGATTTCTATGTCCTTGAAATGGAGGAAACCACCCATGCTTCATCCTTGCCGATTCTTCTTGGGAGGCCATTCATGAAGACGGCCCGAACTAAGATAGACGTGTTTAAAGGCACTTTAACAATGGAATTCGATGGGGAAGTGATTGATTTTAATATTTCTGAAACTATGAGATATCCCGTTGATGACCATTCTTGTTTTTCCATTGATGTTATCGATTCTTTGGCGCAGGTATACCTTGAAGAATTGAACGATGACGCCCTGGAAACAACCATCACTAAGGCCATAGAGCGCAAAAATGAAGGATTTTGGCCAATGCAAGGCCACGGCAAGGAGGAGGAATTCTTTGCCATGGGTTCTAGTGAAGAAATAATTGAGGTTGTGGCAGCCCTTGAGTCATTGCCACAACAATATGGTAAGGTTCCACTCTCACTTTCAAATTCAGTTTCCACTAAGATGCTACCTTCTGTTGTTCAGGCACCATCGCTTGAACTTAAGCCGTTGCCGGACCATTTGAAGTATGTGTTTTTGGGAGAAGGCGAAACATTGCCCGTCATCATTTCATCAAGTCTCACGGCAATGGAGGAGGAGAAGCTTGTGAGGGTGCTGCGAGAGCACAAAACGGCCATAGGGTGGACTTTGGCCGACATTAAAGGAATAAGCCCTACCACATGCATGCACCGTATACTTCTTGAGGAGGGGACTAAGCCATCCCGAGAGGCTCAACGCCGTCTCAACCCTCCGATGATGGAAGTGGTGAAGAAGGAAATAATCAAGCTTTTGGATTGCGGAGTGATCTACCCTATCTCCGATAGCCGTTGGGTCTCTCCAGTTCAAGTCGTTCCCAAGAAGTCCGGAGTAACTGTTATCAAGAATGATGAGAATGAGCTCGTGCCTACACGCATTCAGACTGGATGGCGGGTATGTATCGATTACCGGAAGCTAAATGCCATGACTAGGAAAGATCACTTTCCTTTGCCATTCATCGACCAGATGCTCGAAAGGTTAGCCGGTCATGCTTTTTACTGTTTTCTTGATGGATACTCTGGATATAACCAAATTGTGATAGCCCCGGATGATCAAGAGAAGACCACATTCACATGTCCCTTTGGAACATTTGCTTATCGTCGCATGCCATTTGGCTTATGCAACGCACCGGCCACTTTCCAAAGGTGTATGGTAAGTATATTTTCCGATTTTGTTGAAAAGATCATTGAGGTTTTCATGGATGATTTCAGTGTATTTGGGAGTTCATTTGATAATTGCTTGGATAATCTGACCTTAATTTTGAAACGATGTGTTGAAACTAACCTTGTCTTGAATTGGGAGAAATGTCATTTTATGGTGAAACAAGGTATAGTTTTAGGACATATTGTTTCAGAAAAAGGAATTGAAGTAGATAAATCAAAAATAGACCTTGTACGTCACTTACCCTCTCCTACTTCGGTTAGAGAGGTACGTTCGTTTCTTGGCCATGCAGGGTTCTATAGGCGTTTTATCAAGGACTTCTCCAAGATGTCCAACCCTCTTTGCCGATTGCTTCAAAAAGATGTGCCATTCAAGTTTGATGAAGAGTGTAATTCGGCATTTAACCAACTCAAGGAGAAACTAGTCTCGGCCCCCATTATTGTACCTCCAGATTGGAGCCTTCCGTTCGAGCTCATGTGCGATGCATCCGACTATGCATTAGGAGCTGTTCTAGGACAAAGAAGAGACAAGCGGCCGCATGTCATATACTATGCCTCTCGGACTCTCAATGATGCCCAATTGAACTACTCCACGACGGAAAAAGAACTTCTAGCTGTGGTTTTTGCTTTAGATAAATTCCGTTCATATTTAATTGGTACTAAAGTAATCGTTTATTCTGATCATGCAGCTTTGAGGTACTTGCTCACGAAAAAGGAAGCAAAGCCGAGGCTTATCCGTTGGATTCTTCTTCTTCAAGAATTTGATATTGAAATCCGGGATAAGAAAGGAAGCGAGAATGTAGTGGCTGACCATTTAAGCCGAATGATCCACGAGGAGCATGAACATGCCGTACCTATCCCTGAAACTTTCCCCGATGAGCAGCTGCTATCCATTGAGGTAAGTGAACCATGGTATGCAGATTTAGTGAATTACTTGGTGGCTAAACAATTTCCAAATGAACTAAACAAGCACCAACGTGATAAGCTTAAAAATGATGCACGTTTCTATGTTTGGGATGACCCTTATTTGTGGAAGTATTGCTCAGATCAAATTGTACGTAGATGTGTGCATGATTCTGAATTTCACTCAATTCTAAGCTTTTGTCACACATATGCATGTGGTGGTCATTTTGGCACACAACGCACTGCCCTCAAGGTTCTAGAGTGTGGTTTTTATTGGCCGACTATATTTAAGGATGCTAGAACCTTTTGTATGTCTTGTGATCGTTGCCAACGAATGGGTAACATAGGTACCAAGGACCAAATGCCGCAAACCCCTGTCTTTAATGTTGAAATTTTTGATGTTTGGGGCATTGATTTCATGGGCCCTTTCCCTCCATCTTATGGTTTCACTTATATCTTGCTAGCCGTTGATTATGTTTCTAAATGGGTGGAAGCAAAAGCCACCCGTACTAACGATTCTAAGGTGGTTGCAGATTTCGTGAAAACTAACATTTTTGCTAGGTTTGGAATGCCGAGGGTAATCATAAGTGATGGAGGGTCTCACTTTTGCAATCGGACCATTGAGGCGTTGCTAAGAAAGTACCATGTCAACCATAAGGTCTCCACACCTTACCATCCTCAAACAAATGGCCAAGCCGAGGTGTCTAACCGAGAAATCAAACAAATTTTGGAGAAGACCGTTGGACCAACAAGGAGGGATTGGAGCTTACGTTTAGATGATGCACTGTGGGCATATCGTACGGCATACAAAACACCCATTGGGATGTCACCTTTTCGGCTCGTCTATGGTAAGCCATGTCATTTGCCCGTAGAGTTAGAACACAAGGCACATTGGGCCGTGAAGACTTTCAACATGGACATAGATGCAGCGGGAGTTCATAGGAAGCTCCAATTGAATGAACTTGAGGAGATTCGGAATGAAGCCTATGAGAATGCCCGGGTGTACAAAGCCAAGACCAAAGCATTCCATGATAAAATGATTCGAACCAAGACCTTCACAGTTGGGCAGAAAGTGTTACTTTTCAACTCTCGCCTACGTTTGTTTCCTGGTAAGTTGCGTTCTAAATGGATTGGCCCGTTTGTTGTTACTAACGTTTTACCTTATGGTGCAGTACAAATCAAAAGTTCAAGGACGCAGCAAGAATTCAAAGTGAATGGGCATCGATTGAAGCCCTATTACGAGACGTTTGAGGAGCATGTCGTGGAGGAGGTACCCCTCCATGCCGTGGAACCTAGTCAAGCTTAAACGGAGGTACCGTCCGGCTGCAAGACGTAAAAGAAAGCGCTACTTGGGAGGCAACCCATGCATTCAACAAAGGAAGACTTAGAAAGCACTCCAATTCCAGATTCCTAAAAACTCTTCTCTTTGTTGATATTTCGTTTCTGCCTTGTTAGGTTGTTTAGTTGTTATTGTTTGTTTGTTTATTAATTGTGTGAGTCTATGATTGTAACATTAAGAAAATGTTTTGTTTATTGATAGGCACTGCTAAACAAAGAAAGATGGAGCCTTCACAAAGGGCGTTTACTTGAAGCCCCACTACTGGGAAAAACTCTCGGAGCGGAAGGCGTCGGAGCGGAAGGCGTCGGAACGGAAGGCATCGGAGCGGAAGGCATCGGAGCGGGAGCATTCCAGGCCCCAATACTTGGCCAAACGCTGGACGAGCCAGGAAAAATGTGCCTCTGGAAGTAAGCCGAAAGCCTTTGACGGTCACTTTGACGGTCACTTTGCATTCGAACATTGGATTCTTGCAGCTCATCAAGCTTCCTCTTCATGCCCGTCGAATAGTTGTTTGCAAGCACATGCAAACTTCTATTCTCATACTTCAGCTGCTTGATCTCTTGCTTGAGACTTTCCACCTCAGCCATCAATGATTCCACCTGACGGGAGCGGGCAAGCAGGCGTTGGCCCATATTGGACACAGAGCTCGCACACTGAACACTAAGTGCGAGGGACTCTTGAACGGCCAACTCATCGGACCGTCCTGACAGCAGCCTACTATCTTTTGGAGTGAGGAGGTTCCTAGCTACTATTGTAGCTGTTGTGGCGTCCTGCATCACGGAGTCTTCACCTGTGAGAGGACCGTTAGAAGAAAAGAAAGAAGGGCGCCATACGTTACCTTGACGCGGCGCGCCCGTATCACTGCTAAGGCTCAATTCCAAGCTAAGGTTCGATGAGTTTGCCATTTTTCAAAAGTGTTCAAAGAGAAGGGATGGAGTTAAATTTCAAAGGGCCGGAGTCGATTATCAAGAATGGGAAATCTTCAGAGTGTGTTTGTTGTGGTGATCGATAGCTCAATAAAAAAGCCAAGGCGACGCGTCCACCAATTCAAAAAGCCGGAATTTCCGGCGTAATTTAGGCGACGCTTTCTCAGCTTTTCAGAAGACGTGTTCAACTTTGTCAAAAGAGTTCTTCTTTTCAGACAACACGTGGAGGCCATCATCGCAACTACACATCTTTAGCCGACAAGCGCAAAGTTCGGCGACGCTTTCTCAGCTTTTCAGAAGACGCGTGCAGCTTTGTCAAAAGGAGCCGCATCTGCACTACCACGTGTCGTTCAGAAAGCGAAGGGGCGTCGTTCAGAAATCGAAGGGGCGCCTGCTCAGAAATCGAAGAGGCGTGTTCAGAGATCGAAGAGGCGCCATTATTTCAAAAAGCCGGATTTGCGGGATCAAAACGTTTGTCGACAAAGGTAAAAAGTACCACCACTTGATATTATCTCTATATATGTCAACCTTCGTCTTTTATGGCAGGGCAAACCTGAAGAAAATGCCCAACTCTCCCTCACCTCTGAGGGCGCACTCCCAGCAAAGCCTTTCGAATTACTCAATTTTTTCTTCTTCCCCAAAGATGATACCAGATGTCTGGAGTACATATGACCCAGGAGGAAACAGCACAACAAATACATGTGCTGATTCATTCACCGCTTCTTCAAAAGCAAAGGTATCTCATATCATCAAGGTCAAAAGCAAAAGTATCTCATATCATGCTCTTTCCCTGTCTTTTTCTTTGTCCTTGTTCTTACTCGCATGGCAAGGTAAAAGAAGCAATCAGCCGGCACTTGGAACCAGTCTTCCGATCTGGAGCCAACTGCCTGGAATCTATTCCTGATTGCTTACCTAGCGTTGCTCTCGAGTAGTCATCTTCAACGGTTGATACACTTCCAGAGAAGGGACCACTCCTGCAAAGATTGAACAAAGAAACAGATAAAAGGGGAAAGCTCAGACCTCCGGGGGAGACCAAAAGAATCCTGCTGCCCAGTTCAAGAGTAGCACAAAGGAAAATCAACGATGGGAGGAACCCCTGTGGAATCAACAACATCAAGCCTCAATGAAATCAACAAGGAGAAGATGGAATTTACATTCCACAACCAGATTTGCGTCTCTAAACTCTTCTCTTTGTTATTTACATTCTGCCATGTTTAGTATGTTTAGTTGCTGTTTTTATATTTACTTTTGTTTGGTGTGATTTTAAGCTTAAAACATTGAGGACAATGTTTGATTTAAGTGTGGGGGGGGTAACTAATGTTGTTGATACAAATTCGTGAGATTTTATCACCCATAACTTCAAATGTTGTTCCTTACTGTTTTAAGGTGTTTTTAAGTTGTTTTAGAGTATTTTAGTATGTTTTGTTTTTATAACTCCGAAAATACCATAAAAATTTGAAAAAAAAAAAAATTGTTTTGAAAAGCCTAAAAAGAGTGTTTTGAGTCGTTTTTGTGTGTTTGTGTCTTAGGATACCTTCCAACACAATGACAAGGATTTGGTTTATAATTGCATGACGGTTAGAAAGAGTTATAAACATAGAGAAAAGTATGATTTACTCTTGGTATATGCTTGGTTATGGTTATAATGTATGACTTCACATGCAATCATAAAAGAAGAAAAAAATTCGTTTTTGTAACATGCTTGAAGGAAGGAACTCAAACAAACGCTACAACCCTGAGAGACTTGAGCCTATAACGTTCTTTGGAGAGTTTAATCTGTGATTTCTTGTTTTCTAAAGTCGTTGCATGATCTCATTATTCTTTGCTTGGTTACTACTTAGAAGGCGTTTCATCATATAGTTCCAAATGCTAGAACTCATGCCCATTTCATTCAAAGCATGTTATTGATTTGCATAACACATATTCAAGAAGAAGTTGTGTAGTGACCACCACCATAGCCAAATAGCCTTACTTCCCATACTTCGTATATGTTGTAAGTTTTAACCCCGTTGAGCCTTGTTTAGCCTTTATTCTTTGTTTACCCACATTTCCCTCACCTAGCCTAGTTTAGGACAATCCCCACCCTTGTTCTTAAAAGATAGTGAGCATGACTTAATTGAATTCCTTTTGAGTTACATTATGAAAAAAAATAAGTGTGGGGGAGAGAATGTTTAAGTGTTGATGTTTTGAGATTCAAAAGAAAAAAAAAAAAAAAAAAAAAAAAAAAAAAAAAAAGAGAAAAGAAAAAAATGAAAGAATAAGTGATTGAAGAAAGGTTCCAAAACACCAATTCTGGGTGTAAATTGTCTAAACTCTCCCTTTTTGTTCAAAAGTTGAGTTTTCATTCAAAAGTGAATTCTAAGTTGATTCAAATGCTTTGCTCACTATTTCTTTAAAAACCTTTGTTTTCCATATCCCTTCTTTGTTATCCACATACCCCAAGCCCTGTTACAACCCTTGACTTCTATCTTGAGTGTTGTGTATTTCAATTTGTGGAGTTTGAACTTGGTATGGGCTTATGGTGTCACTGGTTCTCGCGTCTAAGTAGTAGCATTCCATTCATGAGATCATATCTAAACATGCTTATTAACTCCAGAAAATGCTTTCCTTATTATAACATATGTGAGTGTTCGTCTACATGTTTACATCAATCTTCTCACATATACCTAGTGTAGGGTGTGTAGTCAGAAAATCTGTGTGAAAAACGAGAGTACATCTAGTAAGAAATTGAGGGAATTCTCTAAGGCATGTTACTACATTCAAAACATGGTTTTAAATGCTTAATTGTGAACTAGTATGTGGTGACTATGAGTAAGAATGTACTTAAGTGTAAAGATGGCTCAAATCTGTGAGAATAATGATTTTTAATTTGTCATGTGCATTGGAAGTCCCTGATACGATTGTTGGAAGGTGTAGGTTGTGTTTTGTTCGTTTTGTCTAGTTTCGTGTTCTTTTGTTGTTTTGTTTTGCTCGAGGACTAGCAAAAGATAAGTGTGGGGGTATTTGATAGGAGCATATTCATGCGACTTAAATGGCTTGTTCTCGTGCATTTACGTTATGTTTCTTTAGTTATTTTAGTACTTTAAGCTATTTTCGTGTGTTTATAGGTCCAAAGGGCTAAAGGAGCAAAAAGATGCATTTTGGAGACTTTTGGAGCACTTTTGGGCTAAGGATGGATAGCTTATGCTTGGAGCCAAAGTGTTGGACGAAATTGAAGACCTAATTGAAGACCAAAGTGTTGGAACCTTGTTCTCTTTAGCTTTAGGACATTTAAAACCTTTCCTAATCCCAATCATGCCATGCATAACACACATCCATTCTAACACATTGTCATTGCACATGCATTTCCTTCATTAGTTAATTCACATGCTCCATACTTATCATCACCACTCATTACTTATCACATATCATCACCACTTATCACTTATCATTCACCACTTATCATATCATACATTCATTTATCACTTATCATAATCATTCACTTATCACTTAACATATCATACACTTTATCACTCATAATCACCTACAACATCCACCTACTTCACCTACAACATCCACCTACTTCACCTACAACATCCACCTAATTCACCTACAACATCCACCTACTTCACCTACAACATCCACCTACTTCACCTACAACATCCACCTAATTCACCTACAACATCCACCTACTTCACCTACAACATCCACCTAATTCACCTACAACATCCACCTACTTCACCTACAACATCCACCTAATTCACCTACAACATCCACCTACTTCACCTACAAATGACATAGCCATATGTTCCCTCCACTACTCCTATAAATACCCTTGCATTCATTCATCCATGATCTTAATTTTTCATACACAACACACCACAAACACTTCCATTCCTTCCCTAGCCGTGAGTTTCTTTCCATTTTCTATCTTTCCTCATCCATTTTCCAAACCACTCCTCATCCATTTCCATAATCCCCCAAACCTCACCTTAGACTTTGTGCTACAACAACGAGGAAGAAAAGAGTGCCTAAACGTTCATACAATTCAAGTTTGAGTTGTTGGAATGTTTAGGTGTTTCTTTGATTTCAAAGTTTAAATTTAATTCTCTTTGTTTTGTACGTATAAGAGTGGAAGAGAAGAGTGCCTAAACGTTCATACAATTCACGTTTGAGTTGTTGGAATGTTTAGGGGTTTCTTTGATTTCAAACTTATGAGGAACTAAACCCCCTTTAGCTAGGGGGTGATTCGAAACTATGTTTATATTTGCAATATGAATTGATTACTTTTGGTTGGAATTTCATAAGTTGTGGATTCAATTCGTTTAACTGTTTGATTGATAACGTATTTATGTATGTTCATTGAGATTGCAAGCTTAATTTTCATGCATGAATATGACGCTTATAAACAATCGCGTTAAACGAATTCTTGGCATAAGTTTCATGCGTATTCCATAGTAACGAATGCCTCGTCAATGTTTATGATTTCCGTTGGACTTAATGATCTTTGTTGAATGTCTCTATCATGCGTATTCCATAGTTAGGGACTTTGATTAAGAATAATTTGGTTGTAATGCGTATTCCATTCAATCCAATGAATCTAGGGAAATCTGAGAGTTAATTTAAGCGAACCTAATTAACTTGGAGCATTGAGTTTCATAATTTATCGAAAGACCAACCGAAAATCAATCTTGTATTGCAAGTGTAACATGTGTGGAGAAGAACCCCTTGGCTATTCCATCATCCATATTTTCATCACATTCATATTTACGTTTATTCGTTTTACAATTTGCTTAGTTTATTAACTTGTTTTGTTATTTCAATTTTCGTCAAATCAAACTTCCCCCCCTTATTTTGTTAAGTCTTAATCATTTGATTTGTCTTATTTTATGTTTTTAAAGTATTTGGAGTCTTTTGAACTTGTTTTGAGTCTTTTAAGTTTGTCTTAGTGTTTTAAAAGTTAGTTTTATTTATTTAAGTCAAGTGTTTAGCATCCCTAGTTAATCCCCGGTTAGAACGATCCCTACTTACATCATTACTACAATTGTCACAAATAGGGTTTAATTTGTATGCGTATAATGCTCGTATCAAACACCGTGCATATTGGGCCATCAAGAAGTTCAATTTTGATTACAAGGATGCTGGCATAGCAAGGAAGCTTCAACTTAATGAGTTGGAAGAACTCAGAAATGAGGCATATGAGAATGCCAAAATCTATAAGGAACGGACTAAGCTCTATCATGACAAGGCCATCCTACGGAGGGAGTTTCACCAAGGTATGAAAGTACTTTTGTATGACTCACGTTTGAGACTTTTTCCAGGTAAATTGAAGTCTAGGTGGGTGGGACCATTCAAGGTGCTGCAAACATTTCCCCACGGAGCTGTGGAGATAGAGAACATGAAGAATGGCACCTCTTTTAAAGTCAATGGGCAGCGATTGAAACCATATTTGGAGAAAGTGGAGGAAGAGCAAGTCTATCAAGTTGTAGATTTTCTTGAGTTTACAACACTGTAAACAAGCTACCATGTCTTGCCTAGACATTAAATAAAGCGCTTGCTAGGAGGCAACCTAGTATGGTTTGTGTTCTTTCCTTATATTGTGTTTATGTTGTCACCATTCCATATTCTTTGCAAGCATCGAGGACAATGCTTAGATTAGGTTTGGGAGTGGGGGATGGAAGTTTTGTTTTTGTGTTAGTTTTGGTTAAGTGTGTTTTTGCTTACTAATACGAATGTATATGACGGCTATGTTTGCAAACGAACTATTGGGTTGCTATGAAAAAGTTTTGTATCTTGTTGTCATTTATAAAGCTATAACTCTTTAAATTATGATGATAGAGGTACCATACGCAAATTCTGGAAGAAGAATAGTGGAGACTACCCTAGTGAGTTATTTTGAGCCTAATTGCTTCTTTGAGAGGGTTTAAAGTGTTTCTACTCCTATCTTTTTCTTTCGATTTCACTTTAAATGATCTCATTACTTCTATTTTGATTGGATACTAAGAATTACTCTCTTTTGCAGATACCATGTGTTTAGTATCATTCATGAATGAACTCAATGAGACGATGTTAGGCTATGCATGTTTTAACTACTAAAAGGCTTAAATCCTATCCCTTTGTGTGCTCCATTCACCCTTGTTGCAGCCAAACACTTTAGCCTAATTCTTTCATCACCCACACTATACTCTACCCATTTTAGCCCATTACAAGCCATACCTTATAGTTTGGGGAATACCAAAGTGATGAAGACTAAATTGAGCTTTAGAGCGAGATTGTGGCGTGTATCGAGGTCACCTATGTTGAAGTTGTTTCTAAAAATAAAGTTGTAAAAAAAAAAAAAAAAAAAAAAACAAAAAACAGAAAAAAAAAAAAAAAAAAAAGAGAATCAAAGTAGATACAAGTTCCAAATCTCCTCATTATAATGCATAGGTCCTGGACGCCAAAAACAAAGAAGAAAGAAGACAAATGCAAGTGAAGAGCATGATCCTCAAGGACACTTTGGTATGCCCCAAGCTCTAGTATTTCATATCACTTATTTCGTAACCCATAACCTAAGCCTTACATTACAATCTTGAGAAAGACCTAGCTGATCATTGAGGATGTATTCATGGGTGATGGTAAGTGTGTGTGTTATCTATATTCTTAGCATTTGATTCATTTCATGAGATCTACTCAGAAATTGTGCTCTTATTTCAGATTTCATATATGAGAATTTTGATTCCCTTTACATAATTTCACTCATATAAGTTTGTGGAGAGACTAAACATTAGGATCTGAGTGAAAACTTGAGAGGAATCTGTGAGGAGTAGAGTTGAGGCGAATTCTATCTTAAGTATTTGAGTATGGTGACCTTGAAGTTGTAAGACATGGAGAGATATCTTTATACTTTACAGTTGATACGATTCTTTGAAGTGGCAAACTTTTGAGTTTGAATGTATGACAAGGCTTTCATTGGTTCTTATTAGTTTGTTTAAAGCATGTATTAACCAAATTGTTTGCAGATTTTGTAGATGTTTGTGGATGCCATCACTGTAAACCCTCAGGAGACACAACTCCTCCAACTAGGGACACCTAGGGGTTCAAAGGCTTGTTGCACATGCTGAGTGCAATCGTTTGGCCAGCGAAAGTGGTTTAGCTAGATGTTAGTGTTTTGTGTGTTTTTAGTTTTAGGTTTGCTCGAGGACTAGCAAAAACCAGGTTTGGGGGTATTTGATAACTCACATATTGCATGCATTCATATCTTCCATATTTGGTGTATTTGTGATGTCTTTGTATTAAACTGGTTGCATTTTACATTATTTGGTGTTAGTGTGCAGCCAAGTGTGTAATAGGATCAATTGGAAGGCAAATGAAGTAAAAACACTTCTTTTGGTAGCTGAGCATTACTCCAAACGTGGAGAGGATTCTGGGGAGTTAATTTGGAGTCCAAATGAGGAATCTAGGACTAATTTGGCTGCTGGAATTTCTGGAAAAGATGTAGAAGGAAAGTGGTGCAATTCGGCCATATTGGGTGGTTCTTAACAAGGCAAAAATGCTGGAGTCAGATTTGGTGGTTCCACACAAGGCAAGAAGGTGTAAACCTGATTTGCAAGTTGTGAAAACAAGGAGAAAACGCTCAAAACACATGCCATATGTGGAAATACCATTTACATCAGATTTGAGCCATTTAACTCATTTTAAACACTTACCTTGTTTGTCATCTTCTCAGCCATATTTTAAAGTAGTGAAAACCTGATTTGGAGGTGGAAAATAAGGAAACAAAGTTCAAAACAAATGCCATTCTCAGAAATACCTTTAAATCAGATTCTAGCCTTTTATTTCACCATCAACACTTACCTTTTATGCATCTTTTCAGCCTCTATTTAAACCAAGCGCATTAGGTATCAAGGACAACTTTTTCTCTCTCAGTTTTATTCCATCATTCAACCCTAGCCGCTCCACCTTTGTCCATTTTCTCTCCCATTTGCAGAAACCATTCAACCCTAGCCGTTCCACCTTCATTTGCAACACACTTGGAGAGCCAACGCCAAAGGCCACCCTTAAGGGATTTCGACATCAGTTTTGCTTCAAGGGTTCTTTCTCCTTAATTTTATGTTCACTCATGTTGTATATTTTTATGTCAAACATTCTGTAAACATGAAGTGTAACTAATCTCTTTCTAGGGATTTGATGTAGCCTTGCAAGACTGCCATGTATTTAAGTTAGAATGCTCAGTTGATCCATCTATTTCTTGTTTCATTCTCTGATTTAATTGTGACTTTGTGTGTTGATTTTAATATTTGATCACTATTTGAATTAACCACAGGTTGTTTAACCAAGATTAGAGCATACATCATGCATATTCTTGGTGGATATGTGAATGAATGAAGGGAATGTTTTGCAAACAATCTGCCGATTGTTCCCTTTGGTTTTATGAAAGTTTCTTGTGCGTGACACATTCTTGATTAGGAACCGAAGTTGCACATCACAATTAGGTTCAAGATTAGGAACATTTGATCAAATCCACACATCATATGGTTGATCATATCTAAGTGAAACAAATTCAAGAAATAGGTAGATGGCTGAGTATGAACTGACTTAACACATATGGACTTGGTTTAGCAATGGTGAAATCGAATCCCTAGCTTCATCTCCATTGGTGCTACCCCATTTTATTATTTGTTGAATCATTTTCTTGTGTTTACTTCATTTTCTTATGCTTTCAAGTTACAACAACAAATCTATCTAAATTGATTAGTTTTATTATCTAATAGGGTTCTTACATAACAAGTGGTTGTAAAGGTCCAATTAGTCCCTGTGGATTCGACACCCTTACTTGTGCCATTATACTAAACATATTTTAGCACTAGGAAGGAACACAACAACATTAAGCACACAAATTAAAACCCTCTTGTGACAATTGTAGTATATGTATAAGTAGGGATCGTTCTAAACCGGGGATTAGGAGGGATTACTAAATCACTTGGAAACTGACTCAAAAACTTAAAATAAAGGTTAAAACACTAAACTAGACTCAAAGAATGCAAAACTAAACACTTAAAACACTAAAACAAATGAAAAGACTCAAAACAGCACCAAAACACTCAAAACTGCCTTGAAAACACTTTCTGGGCAGTTTTGAGCACTTTGACTACTTTGGACGAATTTGGGAAATAAATTGATTCAAAACACTTAGAAACACAAACTAAGACACTTTCTAACTAAATTGGACACTAAAGTAAAGGGGGATTGCGTTTTTGACGAAATTAAATAAAATGCACAGATTGTAATTAAGGGCAGATTGTAAAGATGAATGTGATGAAAATATGGATGGAATGCTAGCTAGAAGGTTCTTCTCCACACATGTCACACTTGCATACAAGATGATTTTAAGTTGGTATTTCGATGAATTATGAAACTCAACACCCCGGGTTAATTAGGTCCGCTTAAATTAACCGTCAAGTTCTCCTTAAGTTAATGAATTGGATGGGTTAGCGCATACACAATTCAAAACATTCTCCAAAAGTCCTTTACGTGAAAAGCACAATAAAGATACAATCAAAGATCATTAAGCATCATGAAAACTATAAGTGTTGACGAGGCATTCGTTACTATGATGAGCATGAAACTAGTGCCAAGAATTCATTTAACGCGATTGTTTATAAGCAACCTCCACTACTTGTGAATATAAGTTCATAACTATTAGGTGAAACTCACTTATATTCTAGCGTCATATTCATGCATGAAAATCAAGCGTGCACTCTCAATAAACATACAATAATAAGTTATCAATCAAACAGTTAAACAAATTGAATCCACAACTCATGAAATTCCAACCAAAGGTAATCAAATCATATTGCAAGCATAAACATGGTTTCGAATCACCCCCTAGCTAAATAGGGGTTTAGCCTCTCATGTTCACAGAAAGAGAAATAAAATTGAATTTAAACATAAAGAACAAAGGATTGATTACACCTAGAACGCCCAACGAATCCACTTGAATTTCTGCGTGTTTTAAAGTCCTCTTTCTTTGTTCTCCTTGTTGCAGCAGAGAAGGTTTTTGGATGATTTGGGATGATTTCTGGGTTGTAGATGGGTTTATGGGGGTTTGGTGGTGCGGCAAGGTGGTGGAGTGATGGAGGAAGGTTTGTATGGTGGCTGGAAGGGTGGGAATGGCTGCGGCAAGGTTGAATGGTGGCTGCAATGGGTGGTGAAGGCTGCGGCTGGTAGGTTTTTGGGTGATGGGATGTTGTGCATAAAATGGGACCAAAGTGCCCCCCCTTGCACGGCAAGGGAAGGAAAGAAGGGGAAAGGCACGGCAAGGACTGGAATTTGGGCTAGGGCCTTTGTTTTGTGTCCTAAAGTGCATTCGAGGCCTAATAAGTGGCTAGAAAATATGGACGTTTAGATTAGGAAAGGTTACCAAAACGGGAAACCTAGGGTTAACTTTCCTACTTCAAGTAGGAATCCTTGTTTGAGTAGGAATCCTCGTTTTGGTAGGAATTCATCGTTGGAGTAGGAATTCATCGTTTCTTCAAGTCTTCAACTCATTCACTCCTCTTTTGCTCCAAAAGGCTCCAATTTGCATCTTCTTGCACACTTTGGCCTTATAATCTGAAAATACACAAAAGTGGCCTTAAACACTAAAATAACTAAGTAAACACAACATAAATGCACGAGAACAAGCTAATTAAATCGCATGAATATGCTCCTATCAACAAGCCAATTAAGTCGCATAAATATGCTCCTATCAAATTCCCCCACACTTAGCTTTTGCTAGTCCTCGAGCAAAACAAACAAACTAAACAAAACGAAATGAAACAAAACGAACAAAAGACAATCTAAACCTTCCAACGTTGCCTCAGGGATTTCCAATGCACATGACATGTTAAAATTCATTATCCCCACAGATTTTGGTCCTCTTTACACTTGAGCACATTCTTCATCATAGTCACCACATACTAGTTCACAATTAAGCATTTAAAACCATGTTTTGAATGTAGTAACATGCCTTAGAGAATTTGCTCAATTCCTTACAAGATATGCACTCAATTTTCACTCAGATTTTCTAACTACACACCCTAATCTAGTTATATGTGAGAAGATTGATGTAACATGAAAACGAACACTCACATATATGTATCACAAGGAAGGCAATTTCTGGAGTTAATAAGCATGTTTAGATATGATCTCATGAATGGAATGCTAGTACTTAGATGCAAGAACCAGTGACACCATATGCTCATACCAAGTTCAAACTCCACAAATTGAAACACATAACACTCAAGATTGAAGTCAAGGGTTGTACTGGGGCTTGGGGTGTTTGGCTAACAAAGAAGGGATATGGAAAAACAAAGGTTCTTAAAGAAATAGTGAGCAAAGCAATTGAATCAACTTAGAATTCACTTTTGAATGAAAACTCAACTTTTGAACAAAAAGGGAGAATTTAGACAATTTAGGGCCGGATTTGGTGTTTTGGACCCTTTCTTCAACATTCAACACTTAATCACTCATTCTTACATCTTTTCAAGCTTTTTTCCTTTCTTTGTTTCTTTTCTTTTCTGTTTTGCTTTTTCATACGTTTTTCACAACTTTTTCTTTTCTTGTGAATCTCAAAACACACATATAAACTTAAGAACAAACATTCCCTCCCCCACACTCATTTTCTTGCATAATGTAACTCAAAAGGAATTCATTTAAGTCATGCTCACTATCTTTTAAGAACAAAGGTGTGGACTGTCCTAAACTAGGCTAGGTGAGGATAATGTGGGTTAACAAAGAATAAAGGCTAAACAAGGCTCAACGGGGTTAACTTAAACATAAAATGAAGTAGGATACACGGCAATTTGGCTCTGGTGGTGGTCACTACACAACTTCTTCTTGAATATGTGTTATGCACATCAATAACATGCTTTGAATGAAATGGGCATGAGTTCTAGCATTTGGAACTATATGATGAAACGCCTTCTAAGTAGTAACCAAGCAAAGAATAATGAGATCATGCAACGACTTTAGAAAACGATAACGCACAGATTTTAACTCTCCAAATAACGTTTAGGCTCAAATCTCACAAGGTTGTAGCGTTTGTTTGAGTTCCTTCCTTCAAGCATGTTACAAAAACGAATTTTTCTTTTATGATTGCATGTGAAGTCATATATTATAACCATAACCAAGCATATACCAAGAGTAAATCAAACTTTTCTCCATGTTTATAACTCTTTTTAACAGTCATGCAATTACAAACCAAATCCTCATCATTGTGTTGGAAGGTACCTTAAGACACAAACACACAAAAATGACTCAAAACACTCTTTTTGAGGTTTTTCAAAACATGTTTTTCAAATTTTTATGTGATTTTCTGAGTTATAAAACAAAACACACTAAAACACTCTAAAACAGCTTAAAAACACTTTAAAACAGCAAGGAACAACACTTGAAGTTATGGGTGATAAAATCCCACGAATTTGCATCAAATATACTTAGTTACCCCCCCACACTTAAATCAAACATTGTCCTCAATGTTTTAAACATAAATTCACACAAAACACAAGTAAATATGCAAACAGCAACTAAACAACATAACATGGCAGATTAGAAACAACAACAAAGAGAAGGGTTTTAGGAACGCAAATCTGGAATTTGGGGGATTCCTAGGGCTTCCTTTGTTGAATGGATGGGTTGCCTCCCATATAGCGCTTGCTTTAACGTCGTGCAGCCGGACGAACACCTCCATCAAGCATCTGGGGAAGCCACGGCATGGAGGGGTGTTTCCTCCACTACATGCTCCTCAAACAAAGTGTAATAAGGCTTCAATCGATGCCCATTTACCTTGAACTCGTGGCCACTTTTTAACCTTTGGACTTGGACTGCACCATGAGGAAAAACATTAGTAACAACAAGAGGTCCAATCCATTTGGAACGTAACTTACCAGGGAATAACCGAAGTCTTGAATAAAAAAGCAACACTTTCTGCCCCTTGGAGAATGTTTTGGTACGAAGCATCTTATCATGATAAGCCTTCGTCTTGTCTTTGTAGATGCGAGCATTCTCGTAGGCCTCGTTCCTAATCTCCTCAAGTTCATTTAATTGGAGCTTCCTATGAACTCCAGCAGCGTCTATGTCCATATTGAAGGTTTTCACAGCCCAATGTGCCTTGTGCTCCAACTCAACGGGCAAATGACATGGCTTACCATAGATAAGCCGAAAAGGTGACATGCCAAGTGGAGTTTTGTAAGCCGTACGATAGGCCCACAATGCATCGTCCAAGCGCAAACTCCAATCTCTTCTTGAAGGTCCCACGGTTTTCTCTAGGACTTGTTTGATCTCCCTATTTGAAACCTCCGCTTGCCCATTAGTTTGAGGGTGATAAGGTGTTGAAACCTTATGTGTAACGTTGTACTTCTTGAGCAAAGCTTCAATGGTGCGGTTACAAAAGTGAGAACCCCCATCACTGATTAAAACTCGGGGCATCCCAAACCTAGCAAAAATATTAGATTTCACAAAATCTGCAACAACCTTAGAATCGTTAGTACGGGTGGCTTTGGCTTCCACCCATTTGGAAACATAATCGACAGCTAGCAAGATGTAAGTGAAACCAAAAGATGGAGGAAAGGGGCCCATAAAATCGATACCCCAAACATCAAAAATTTCCACAAAGGAGAGAGATTGCTGCGACATTTGGTCCTTAGGCCCTATGTTACCTGTTCTTGGACACTTATCACAAGCTAAACAAAAGGTTCTTGCATCTTTAAACAAAGTAGGCCAATAAAAACCACAATCAAGAACTTTTAAAGCTGTCCTTTGGGTGCCAAAATGACCCCCACTAGCATATGTGTGACAAAAACTTAAAATTGAATGAAAATCTGATTCATGCACACATCTCCTTATAATCTGATCTGGGCAAAGTTTCCACAAGTATGGGTCATCCCAAACATAAAATCTAGCATCCTTTTTAAGTTTATCACGTTGAAATTTGTTTAGGGTGCTAGGAACTTGTCTAGATACCAAATAATTGACCAAATCGGCATACCAAGGGGTACTTACCTGAATGGACAGAAGTTGCTCATCCGGAAATGTTTCTAAAATGGGGATGGGCTCTTCCTCACGCACCATTCTACTTAGGTGGTCAGCCACCACGTTTTCACACCCTTTCTTGTCTCGAATTTCAAGATCGAACTCTTGAAGTAGGAGCATCCAACGAATGAGTCTTGGCTTGGCCTCCTTTTTGGTGAGAAGATACTTCAAGGCTGCATGGTCAGTGAAAACAATTACTTTAGTACCAAGATGATATGATCTAAACTTATCTAATGCAAATACAATAGCCAAGAGTTCTTTTTCGGTTGTGGAATAATTAAGTTGGGCATCATTCAACGTCCGTGAGGCATAGTAGATGACATGCGGCCTCTTGTCTTTCCTTTTCCCTAAAACAGCCCCTAGAGCATAATCAGAGGCGTCACACATTAACTCAAATGGAAGGTTCCAATCAGGTGGAACAATGATTGGTGCCGTGGTCAACAACTCCTTGAGTTGATTGAATGAAACCGTGCACTCCTTGGTGAATTCAAACGCCACTTCTTTTTGTAGGAGACGGCAAAGAGGTTGTGCAACTTTTGAGAAGTCTTTGATAAACCTACGATAGAATCCTGCATGGCCAAGAAAAGAACGAACCTCTCTAACCGAAGTTGGAGAGGGTAAGTGACGTACAAGATCTATTTTGGATTTGTCTACTTCAATGCCATTTTCAGAGATGATATGACCTAAAACTATGCCTTGTTTAACCATGAAATAACACTTTTCCCAATTCAGATTATGCAAGCAACCATCAAAAGAATCACCAAAGACACTGAAATCATCCATAAAAACTTGAATGATTTTCTCAACATAATCAGAAAATATACTCATCATGCATCTTTGAAATGTAGCAGGTGCATTACATAAACCAAAAGGCATGCGACGATATGCAAATGTACCAAAAGGGCATGCGAAAGTGGTTTTTTCTTGGTCCTCGGGTGCTATGACAATTTGATTATAACTAGAGTAACCATCAAGAAAACAATAAAAAGCATGACCCGCTAACCTTTCAAGCATTTGGTCAATGAACGGCAATGGGAAGTGGTCCTTCCTTGTGGTGGCATTTAGCTTCCTATAGTCGATGCACACCCTCCAACCAGTTTGAATGCGCATAGGAACAAGCTCATTCTCGGCATTTTCCACAACGGTCACACCGGATTTCTTAGGCACACATTGGATAGGTGAAACCCACTTACTATCCGAGATTGGATAGATGACTCCACAATCTAGAAGTTTGATTATCTCCTTTTTCACAACTTCCATCATCGGAGGGTTAAGACGGCGTTGAGCCTCTCTAGTTGGTTTGGCCCCCTCCTCAAGAAATATGTGATGCATGCACGTTGTAGGACTTATACCTTTGATATCGGCCAATGTCCATCCTAGGGCAGATTTGTATTCTTTCAAAACGTGGACTAGTTTCTCCTCTTCTTGGGCCATGAGGGATGAGGAGATGATGGCAGGTAGGGTCTCATTTTCTCCCAAGAAAATGTACTTCAAATGGCTTGGTAATGGTTTTAGTTGGAGGAAGGGTGCCTGAATGATGGACGGAAGCAATTGGTTAGTCGAAATAGGAATTGACTCACGATTAGGAAACTTACCATCATGCGTAGGCAACAACTCAAGGGCAGCAACCATCTCCCTAACTTCCTCACTAGGAGGCACGGCATAGTGTGCTTTAGGTGAGCCGTGGGTTAACCTAGGTGTTAAGTCCTCGTTGTTGTGTTCCATGCCTCTTGTAAGGGCTTTTTCAAGCGCATCGTCATTCAAATCGTCAAGATATTCCTGCGCCAAAGAATCAATTATATCAATAGAGAAACATGAATGGTCCTCACTAGGGTACTTAATAGAATCAGAAAGATTGAAATTAATAACTTCCCCATCAATTTCCATGGACAAAGTTCCATTAAACACGTCAATCTTGGTCCGGGCCGTTTTCATGAGTGGCCTTCCAAGGAGGATGGGTAATGAAGTGGCATGATCCAATTCATCCATGTCAAGAACATAGAAATCCGCCGGGAAGATTAAATGATTAACCTGCACTAAAACATCTTCCAAAACTCCCTTTGGATAGGCGTTAGATCTATCGGCCAATTGTATGATTACACCATCATTTTTTAATGCTCCTAAATTCATAGATGCATAAATTGAATATGGCATAACATTTATAGAGGCACCTAAGTCTAGCATGGCAGATTCAAAGCGAATATTACCAATGACACAAGGAATTGTAAAACTACCTGGATCTTTGCATTTTGGGGGTAGTTTTCGTTGCAAGATGGCGGAGACATTTTCACTTACCTTGACAACCTCCTTGGTCGAAATCCTCTTCCTAGTGGTGCACAACTCCTTCAAAAACTTGGCATAGCGTGGAACTTGCTTGATTGCATCCAAAAGGGGTATGTTAACTTGGACTTTCCTAAATGTCTCAAGAATGTCTTTTTCAGCTTCCTCCTTCTTCGTTTGCATGAACCTACTAGGAAAAGGCACATTCGAAGGAAAAACATTAGTAGGAATTGAACTTAACACGTTTTTACCTTTATTGGACAGATTGGGTGATTTAGGGCCACTAGAAGCTTGCGGCAAAGGGGGATCCTCCTTTGCCGTGGGTTTGGTTGTTTCCCCTTCTTCAAAATGCAGTGTTTCATCCTCTTTGTGACCTGTTTTTGATGAAGAACCTGCCCCAACTTCTTTTCCGCTTCTCAACACTATGGCCTTGGCAGATTCGAATCCACCTTTCGGATTCACTTGCGTTGAACTTGGTAACTTACCTTGTTCTCTACTAAATTGCCCCATGAATTCAGCCATTTGTCCCACTTGTCTCTTCAAATCCGTCACTTCTCGAGCTTGATTTTGTACCTCATTGGCGTAATTTTGCATGTCCTTGGCTTGTTTTTCTTGCCCCTGCGCCAATGTAGTTAGTAATTGAATAACTTGAGAATTATCAAAAGACGAACCTGAGTTGTTTTGGGACGATGGTGGTTGGTTAGATTGGTATGGCCGTGGGAACCTAGGGGGGTTTTGTTGAAATCCCCTTTGTGGTGCAGATTGTTGGACTCCACTTGAAATTAGGGTGATCTCTCCATCCGGGGTTGTAGGTGTTGGAGTATGGATCATGTTTGGGTTGGTTTTGGCCTTGGAAACCAATGGCATTGGTAGATTCCCATCCTCCATTCTCTATCAACTGAGGGCATGTCTCGGATAGATGCCCTTGCATTGAACACACGTCACACACTTGGTTTTCTTGTGGTTTTGACCCCTTGACAACCTGAGACACAAGAGAAGTAAGATTAGCCAATTGTGATTGAATATCAGAAATTGCATTTACCTCATTCACACTTTGTTGCCGTGGCCCCTCTCTTTGTCCAACACCTCCATATTGTTGAGCGTTGTGTGCTCGGTTGGCAATTAGAGCTTTGGCATCCAACAGAGTCTTGTCCACTAATGCACCACCCGCCGAAGCATCTAGCATTTGACGTTCCATGGGAAGGAGTCACTCGTAGAAATATTGAATGAGCAGCTCCTCCTTCATTTGGTGCTGTGGACATGAAGCAACAAGTGATTTAAAACGTTCATAATAAGATGGAAACGACTCACCTTGATTTTGTTGGATGCCACTAATTCGTTTCCTTAAGAGAATGATCTTGGCAGTGGGAAAGAATTTCTCTAAGAATGCACGTTTCATACTTTCCCAAGAATTGACAGTTCCAGGGGACAATTCAAACAACCAATCTTTGGCCTTGTCCATAAGTGAGAATGGAAAGCCCTTCATCTTCAAAATACTCCCATCCACGTTGATGGGTGTCATACTTGAGCAAACTACTTCAAATTCCTTAAGATGTTTGTTAGGATCTTCCATGGACAACCCATGGAATTTAGGAATATGATGTAATAAACTAAACTTAAGTTCAAATTCTTCCGTCTTACCTTCAGCTGCCGTAGGGTATTGTATGCATAAAGGAACGGCATTGCCCATACCTGAGGGAGAGAGCTCTTTGATGGTTCGATTGTCCACGGCCATGGTTTGTACTTCCTCCACAACCTGTGTCGTGGCTTCTCCTTCCTCACCTCCTTCGTCAAACTCGGATGTAGAGCTAGAAAATGGTGGGTTAGGGTTTTGTTGATGCTTTTGCTTCCTCAAGGTCCGCTCAAAATCGTAGTCGAAGTCCAAAATATTCTTATGAACAGGTTGGGAACTTCGAGTCATACACTAGTACCTGAAAACAATGAAACAAAAAAAATCAGTAACTAAGATAGAAAACAAACGAAAAATAAATAAAAAGAAATAACGAGGGATTAGCAAAGTTGCTAATCCCCGGCAACGGCGCCAAAATTTGATGCGAAAATAGTTAAGCACACAAATTAACCCTCTTGTTGTCAAATTGTAGTAACGATGCAAGTAGGGATCGTTCTGGACCGGGGATTAGGAGGGCTTGCTAAAACCTCTAAACTGACTTAAAAACATAAAAACAAAGTTAAAAACGTTCACAAACACTCAAAGGACTAGAAATAAGTTCAAAAGACTCAAAACTGCCTAAAAACACTAATTAGGCAGTTTCTGACTCTAAACACAATTTTGGACGAATTTAAGATTATAGGTTGATTCAAAACACTTTAAAACACAAACTAAACAGATTCTAAACACTATAGAACAAGAAAGTAAAGGGGGGTTTTGATTTGACGAAAATTGAAATAACAAAACAAGTTATAAAACTAAGCAGATTGTAAAACAAATTTTGAAAACAAGATGATGGATGGATTAGTTAGAGGTCCATTCTCCACACATGACATATTTGTATATGAATCGACTTTCCAATTGCTTTTCACTAACTATGATGCTCAACACCCCAAGTTAATCGTGATGCACTAATTAACCATCAGATTTCCTTAAGTCATTGAATTGGATGATGCATGCAACAATTCAAATCATTCTCCAACGGTCCTCAACATGAATGCATAGAAGAGATACAGTGAGAGATCATTATGCTCTATGAAAATCATAAGTGTTGACGAGGCAATTGTAACTATGAATGCATGATACTCTTGCCAAGAATTCAATTAACGCGGTTGTGACTAGCAACCTTCACTACTCATGTTTATAAACTTGTGACGATTAGGTGAAACTCGTTTATAAACTAGCATCAAGTTCATGCATGAAAACTAAGTATGCATCCTTAATCAACATACAAAAACAAGTTTTTAATAAACAGATAATTGAATTGCAATCACAACTTAACAAATCACAATTGGAAGAAATCAAATCATATTTCAAACATGT
This sequence comes from Pyrus communis, assembly GCF_963583255.1. Classification (NCBI taxonomy): domain Eukaryota; kingdom Viridiplantae; phylum Streptophyta; class Magnoliopsida; order Rosales; family Rosaceae; genus Pyrus; species Pyrus communis. The sequence continues at coordinate 7,630,396 of NC_084808.1, forward strand.
TCATGGCTTCAAACGTTCCCCTAACTAATTAGGGGTTTACCCACTCATGATTACAGCAAACTCAGAAAGTAATAACAAAGTAAACATTGAAAACAAGAACGAAGTACACCTAAGAACACTTCAATCTGCAAGAATGAAACGTTCAAGGCCTCCTTCCTCTCCTAGTTGCTGCGGCACAAGGGTTTTGGTGAGTTTTGGGGGTTATGGATGATGTAGGATGATGGACTTAGGTTTAGGATAGATGTAGGGGACGGCAATGATTGGTTTTGGGCAGAAAATATGGAGAATGGTGAAGTATGGATGTGTTTGAGGGAAGGGATGAATTTCTGGCGTGAATGGTGAATGAATGAATCTTTTATGGCTGCAACAAGGAGGTTTATTAATAGGATTTTAGGAATTAAAACCCTAGGTTATTTAGGTAATCAGAAATTAAGTCAAAGACTCTAGAAATAGGAAAGAATCCTCCCCCTTGCACGGCAAGGAAGAGGAAGGGTCAAGGGAAGTGCACGGCAAGGCTTGCATGAAATAAGTAAGTGTTTAATTCCCTAAATCAATTCTAAGAATCAGGAATTAAGTTAAATCCCTTTAGAATAGGTAATTGAAATCAGGAATTAGGGGAAAAAGGCTAAGTCTTGCAGCACAAGGGAGGAAAAGAAAGGGAAAGTGCCAAACTTGCAGATTTTGGGAGAAAAGGAATGTATAGGTTCGGCTAAGACTTTTGAGAAAGGGATTGTGACATAATCTTGCAGATTTTGGGAGAGAAGAGGAAGGTAAGGTGTGGCACATGTCTAGGGCTTCTAGAACATGTGATTTAGGCAACCACATTATTTGGAAACTTGCATAATTGGAAACCTTTCAAGAATAGAAACTCCCCATAATGGAAACTAGTTTCCAAATCTTGATTCCTGCTTCTTCCTTCGATTCTAGGCTCGCTTGGTCTTCCATTTCATCCAATGCTTTGGCTCCAAGCACAAGCTATCCATCCTTAGCCCAAAAGTGCTCCAAAAGGCTCCAAAATGCATTTCTTTGCTCCTTTAGCCCTTAGAACCTGAAAACATACGAAAATGGCTTAAAAGACTAAAATAACTAAGGAAACACAACGTAAATATGCTCCTATCAGTGTGGAAGTATGGCATGTGTGGAGATGAACCCCTTAGCTAGCCTTCATTCCATTCATTAAATCCAAATTCGTTTTAAAATCTGTTCGTTTTACAAAGTTTTAAGTTTTGTTTTCAAATTCGTCAAAATCAAAATCCCCCTTTACTTGGAGTGTCAAATTAGTTAGAAATCTATTTAGTTTGTGTTTTTAAAGTATCTTGAGTCAAGTTATAACTATTTTCGTCCAAATTATTCTTTAGTGCTCAAAACTGCTCAGAAAGTAGTTTTAAGGCAGTTTTGAGTGTTTTCTTGCTGTTTTGAGTCTTTTGGTTTGTCTTAGTGTTTTAAACTTTAGTTTTGCATTCTTTGGGTCTAGTTTGGTGTTTTATATTGTGTTTTTACGTTTTTGAGTCAAATCCAAGTGATTAATAATCCCTCCTAATCCCCGGTCCAGAACGATCCCTACTTACATTCTTCACTACAATTGATAAAAAGAGGGTTTAATTTGTGTGCGTATAATTCTCACATCAAATTTTGGCGCCGTTGCCTGGGATTAGCAACTTTGCTAATCCCTTGGATTGTTTTATTTTCGTTTGTTTTATTTTATTCCAGATTCTTAATCTTGTTTTGTTTCTTGTTTTAGGTACTAGTTTATGACTCGGAGTTCTCATCCGATTCGTGAACATATCTTGGACTTTGACGACGATTTCGAGCGAGAGTTGAGACGAAAGAGAAAAAAACCAGAACCTAGCGAATCAAGTGAAAGTTCCGAGTCCGTTTCTGAATTTGAAGAAGAGGAACCCACGGCAAGAATGGGTGAAGTAGACATGGCAGCGGACAACGTAACAATCAAGGAGCTTTTCGCTTCGGGATTGGACAATGCCGTACCCCTATGTATTCAATATCCTAGGGCGGTTCCAGATAAGACTGCCGAGTTCGAATTGAAGTCAAGTTTGTTACATCACATTCCGTAGTACCATGGGCTGTCCATGGAGGATCCAAACAAACACTTAAAGGAGTTCGAAGTTGTTTGTTCGAGCATGACCCCGGTGAATGTCGATGGAAGTATCTTGAAGATGAAAGCTTTTCCATTCTCTCTAATGGATAAAGCTAAAGATTGGTTGTATGAATTGGCTCCCGGAACTGTCACATCTTGGGAGAGCATGAAACGGGCTTTCTTGGAGAAGTTTTTCCCAACTTCTCGAGTCATCCTCCTACGAAAAAGGATAAGTGGAATTCAACAAGATGAAGGTGAATCTTTTCCTACTTATTATGAACGTTTTAAATCTCTTGTTACTTCATGTCCACAACATCAGATGAAGGAGGAACTTCTCTTACAATACTTCTACGAGGGACTTCTACCAATCGAACGTCAAATGCTTGATGCCTCAGCGGGAGGAGCCTTGGTGGACAAGACCCCCACAGCTGCAAAGACCTTGATTGCTAATCGAGCATTGAACGCTCAACAATACGAAGGCGTTGGACAGAGGAGTACCCCACGGCAACACCAAGTCAATGAGGTAAGTGCCATAACCGAACTTCAAAATCAAATGGCTAACCTCACTACTTTGCTTTCTCAAGTGATGGACGGTCCAAAAGTCCAAACCGTAGCTTCTTGTGGTGTGTGCTCCATGCAAGGACATCCCACGGATAAGTGCCCACAATTGATCGAGAATGGAGGGTGGGAGACACTCAATGCCGTGGGATATGGCAATCAATACCAAAATCATGGTGACCCCTTCTCCACTACCTACAATCCCGGTTGACGTGATCATCCAAATTTCAAATGGCGGGATCCTCAACAACCCCAACAACAAGGAGGATTTAGGCAGCAACCACCGGGCTTTTATACAAAGCCATTCGTCCCCAATCAAACTCAATCGCAATCTACCCCAACAAGCTCAGGTATGTCTTTGGATAATGATCAAGTTGTTAAGTTACTTGCTACTTTGACGCAGGAAGTACAAACTCAAACTAAGGAGAGACAAATCCAAGACAAAAGGGTGGACAATTTGGAGAAGCAATTGGGGCAAATTGCCGAGTTCATGGGACAATTTCGAGAGCAAGGTAGGTTGCCAAGTTCAACCGTGGTCAATCCGAAAGGTGGATTCGAATATGCAAAAGCTATGAGTTTGCGAAGTGGAAAGCAAGTTGGATCTGATCCTAGACCACCCACATCACATTCCAACGAGGAGGAAAAATTGAGAATTGAAGAGGAGGAACAAAGCTCACTCACGGCCAAGGTGGAAACACCTTTGCCGCAAGCCTCATGTGATCCTAAACCGTCCAATTCACCCAATAAAGGTAAAAATGTGTCAAGTTCAGTTCCTACTAATGCTTTTCCTTTGAATGTTCCTTTTCCTAGTAGGTTTAAGCAAACAAAAAAAGAGGAAGCGGAAAAGGACATTCTCGAGACGTTTCGCAAAGTTCAAGTCAATATCCCTCTTTTGGATGCAATCAAGCAAGTCCCGAGGTACGCCAAGTTCTTGAAGGAACTTTGCACTAATAAGAGGAGGATTTCGACCAAGGAGGTTGTAAAAGTGGGTGAAAACGTCTCAGCCATCTTGCAACGCAAACAGCCCCCTAAATGCAAAGATCCGGATAGTTTCACAATTCCGTGTGTTATTGGTAATTCTAGGTTTGAATCTGCCATGTTAGACTTAGGTGCATCCATAAATGTCATGCCATATTCAATTTATGCATCTATGAACCTAGGAGCATTGAAAAATGATGGTGTTATTATACAATTGGCCGATAGATCTAATGCTTATCCAAAGGGAGTTTTGGAAGATGTTTTAGTGCAGGTTAATCATTTGATCTTTCCGGCGGATTTCTACGTACTTGAGATGGATGAATCGGACCATGCCCCGTCATTACCCATTCTCCTTGGAAGGCCATTCATGAAAACTGCTCGTACGAAGATTGACGTCTATCATGGCACTTTGACGATGGAATTTGATGGGGAAGTTATTAATTTCAATCTTTCTGATTCTATGAAGTACCCTAGTGAGAATCATTCATGTTTTGCTATTGATATAATTGACTCTTTGGCGCAGAACCATTTGGACAATTTGAAGGATGAGGCACTTGAATTGGTCATTGCACAAGGAAGGGACATGCAAAACATGGAAACAACCACCAAGGAACCCCACGGCATGCATGAGGAATCCTTGGCCGTGCCCCCTAATGAGGATATTATTGAGATGGTGGCTGCCCTCGAGTCATTGCCATCACAATCGAGTAAGTTTTTGGACCCTATTTTAAGTTCAGTTTCGGCTAATAAAATGCTTCCCTCAGTTGTGCAGCCACCTACACTTGAACTTAAGCCGTTGCCTATTCATTTGTAGTATGTTTTCTTGGGCGAGGATGAGACATTGCCCGTCATTATCTCATCCTCACTCACGGCACAAGAAGAAAACAAATTGGTGCGAGTGCTTAAAGAGTACAAAACGGCAATTGGATGGACATTGGCCGACATAAAGGGAATTAGCCCTACTACGTGCATGCATCGCATACTTCTAGAGGAGGGGTCCAAAACATCATGAGAGGCTCAACGCCGTCTCAACCCTCCGATGATGGAAGTTGTGAAGAAGGAGATAATCAAGCTTTTGGATTATGGAGTAATCTATCCAATCTCGGATAGTAGGTGAGTTTCGCCCGTGCAATGTGTTCCAAAGAAATCCGGAGTAACTGTGGTTGCAAATGCCGAGAATGAGCTTCTTCCTACGCGCATTCAAACTGGTTGGAGGGTGTGCATCGACTATAGGAAGCTAAACGCCACCATGAGGAAGGATCACTTCCCATTGCCGTTCATTGACCAAATGCTTGAGAGGTTAGCCGGTTATGCTTTCTATTGATTTCTTGATGGTTATTCCGGTTATTTAGGAAGGAGCATGTGTTTAAATGCATAACCTAGGACAAAAATGCCCCCCCTTGCACGGCAAGGGAAGGGGAGAAAGGGAAACCCACGGCAAAGGGGTTTAAGGGGGCTAGGGCCTTTGTTTTGTGTTCTAAAGTGCCTAGAAGGCCTTCAAAGTGGCTGGAAAATATGGACGTTTAAGATTAGGAAAGGTTACCAAAATGGGAAACCTACGGCTCAATGGGGTTAACTTTGATAAGAGCATACTCATGCCACTTAATTAGCTTGTTCTCGTGCATTTATGTTGTGTTTCCTTAGCTATTTTAGTGTTTAAAGTCACTTTTGTGCATTTTCAGATTATAAGGCCAAAGTGTGCAAGAAGATGCAAATTGGAGCCTTTTGGAGCAAAAGAGGAATGAATGAGTTGAAGACTTGAAGAAACAATGAATTCTTACTCCAACGATGAATTCCTACCAAAACGAGGATTCCTACTCAAACAAGGATTCCTACTTGAAGTAGGAAAGTTAACCCTAAGTTTCCCGTTTTGGTAACCTTTCCTAATCTTAAACGTCCGTATTTTCTAGCCACTTTGAAGGCCTTGTAGGCACTTTAGGACACAAAACGAAGGCCCTAGGGCCCTTAAAACCCTTTGCCGTGCCCAATCCCTTTCTTTCCTTCCCTTGTCGTGCAAGGGGGGGTATTTAGGTCCAATGTCATTCACTTAAACCCTATTTCCCTCTCCTAACCTAACCCTAGCCGCACCTTGCAGCCATCCCTTTTAATTTCTGATTTTATTTCCTAATTCTAGAAGCTTTTAACTTAATTTTAATTAACCAAAATAAATTAGGGTTTATTTTCTGAAACCCTACACATTTTTACATCCTAGCCGCACCCTTCCATAATTCCCTTGAATCCGTAGCCTTTCATTCATCCAAAAATCCATCTCAGCCGCAAGTTCCAATGCATTTTCACCCTAAGCATTCAAAATCCCATATCAGCCGCACCTAATATTCACCCTAGGGATGATTCATTCGATCATTCATCATTCACCCTAATTCTCTCCCTAAGCCGTCACTCCCATAAGCCACAAAACCTAACAGCCGCAGCCACCCATTCATCTTCTCCATTTCAATCCGTGCATTCCCCCTCCATTCCAGCCTTCCCCCATCCTTGCCGTAGCCACCATATCCCTTCCAGCCACCATCTACACCTTCCCATCACATTGCCGCACCACCAAACCTCCCTAAATCCATCCCCAACCCAAAATAACATCCAAATCATCCATACAACCTCTCTGCTGCAGCAAGAAGAAATGAGAAAGAGGGCTTGAAACGCACAGAAATTCAAGTGGATTCGTTGGGCGTTCTAGGTGTAATCAATCTTTTATTCTTTATGTTTAAATTCAATTTTATTTCTCTTTCTGTGAACATGAGAGGCTAAATCCCTATTTAGCTAGGGGGTGATTCGAAACCATGTTTATGCTTGCAATATGATTTGATTACCTTTGGTTGGAATTTCATGTATTGTGGATTCAATTTGTTTAACTGCTTGATTGATAACTTATTTGTGTATGTTTATTGAGAGTGCACGCTTAATTTTCATGCATGAATATGACGCTAGAATATAAGTGAATTTCACCTAATAGTTATGAACTTATATTCACAAGTAGTGGAGGTTGCTTATAAACAATCGCGTTAAATGAATTCTTGGCACTAGTTTCATGCTCATCATAGTAACGAATGCCTCGTCAACACTTATGATTTCCAAAGAACGTAATGATTCTAACTTGTATCTTTATCATGCTGTTCATATAGAGAACTTGTTAGGAATAATTTGTTTGCGATGCATATTCATCCAAGTCAATGATTCTAGGGAAATCTGAAGGTTAATTTAAGCGGACCTAATTAACCCGGAGTGTTGAGTTTCATAATTCATCGAAAGACCAACTGAAAATCATCTTGTATGCAAGTGTGACATGTGTGGAGAAGAACCTTCTAGCTAGCATTCCATCCATATTTTCATCAAATTCATCTTTACAATCTGTTTTAATTCAAATCTGTGCATTTTATTTAATTTCGTCAAAAATTCAATCCCCCTTTACTTTAGTCTCCAATTTAGTTAGAAAGTGTCTTAGTTTGTGTTTCTAAGTGTTTTGAATCAAGTTATTTGCCAAATTCGTCCAAAGTAGTCAAAGTGCTCAAAACTGCCCAGAAAGTGTTTTTAAGGCAGTTTTGAGTGTTTTGGTGCTGTTTTGAGTCTTTTGATTTGTTTTAGTGTTTTAAGTGTTTAGTTTTGCATTCTTTGAGTCTAGTTTAGTGTTTTAACCTTTGTTTTAAGTTTTTGAGTCAGTTTCCAAGTGATTTAGTAATCCCTCCTAATCCCCGGTTTAGAACGATCCCTACTTATACATATACTACAATTGTCAAAAGAGGGTTTTAATTTGTGTGCTTATTTAGTTTGCATCAAATTTTTGGCGCCGTTGCCGGGGATTAGCAACTTTGCTAATCCCTTGGATTGTTATTTTCTGTTTATTTTTAGTTTGATAAAGATTCTGACCTTGTTTTGTTTTTCTTGTTTTAGGTACTAGTGTATGACTCGAAGTTCTCAATCGATTCGTGAGCATATCTTAGACTTTGACAGCGATTTTGAGAGGACTTTGAGACGAAAAAGGAAGCAACAGGAACCAAATCCACAAACCCCGGAACCTGACCTCGAAGAACAAATCCTAGAAGAGGAGGAGGAACCCACGGCAAGGATCTTTGAAGAACCACAAGTCATGGCCGTGGACACCCGGACATTCAAGGAGCTTTCGGCCTCGGGATTGGATAATGCCGCACCCTTGTGTATCCAATATCCCCCACCTGCCCAAGGGAAGACCGATGAGTTCGGGTTGAAGTCAAGCTTGCTTCACCATATTCTGAAATACCATGGGTTGTCCATGGAGGATCCGAACAAGCATCTGAAGGAATTCGAGGTGGTGTGTTCAAGCATGACTCCCATCAACGTCGATGGAAGTATTCTAAAGATGAAGGCTTTTCCATTCTCTTTAATGGACAAAGCCAAAGATTGGTTGTACGAGTTAGCTCCCGAAACCGTCACATCATGGGAGAGCATAAAGAGGGCATATTTGGAGAAGTTTTTTCCAACTTCTCGAATCATCCTTTTACGTAAAAGGATAAGTGGAATCCAACAAGAAGAAGGTGAGTCTTTCCCTATGTATTATGAACGTTTTAAATCACTTGTTGCTTCTTGTCCACAGCATCAGATGAAGGAGGAGTTGCTTCTACAATACTTCTACGAGGGGCTCCTACCTATCGAACGTCAAATGCTCGATGCCTCGGCGGGTGGAGCATTGGTGGACAAGACACCCATGGCGGCCAAGGTCTTGATTGCTAACCGAGCGTTGAACGCTCAACAATACGAAGGAGTAGGCCAAAGAGGACCCCCACGGCAGCAAGTACATGAGGTAAGTACCACACCCGACATTCATTCACAATTAGCTAATCTTACTTCCATTGTGTCTCAGATGGCCGAAGGAATGAGGGTGCAAGGACCAATTGTATGCGGAGTGTGTTCTATCCAAGGACATGCTTCTGAGAAGTGCCCACAACTCATTGAAAATGGTGGATGGGAAAGCGCAAATGCGATTGGGTTTCAAGGCCAAAACCAACCGAGGAACGATCCATATTCGAACACGTATAATCCAGGTTGGAGAGACCACCCAAACTTCAAATGGAGGGAGCCCCAACAATCACCACAACAAGGAGGCTTTAGACAACAACCCCCGGGTTTCTTCACTAAGCCATTTGCACCCACACATGCTCCACAACAATCTGCCCCAAATGCTTCAGGTACGTCCCTAGACAATGATACACTTCTTAAGTTACTAACTAATTTGTCTCAGGGGCAAGAGAATCAAGCCAAGGCGATGCAAAATCAAGAAAAAAGGGTGGATCAATTGGAGAAACAAATTGGGCAGATTGCAGATTTTGTAAGAAAGTTTCGTGAGCAAGGCCAACTCCTAAGCTCAACCATTCCAAACCCAAAGGAAGGGTTCGAAACGGCCAATGCAATCATCTTGAGAAGTGGAAAAGAAGTTGGGGCAGGTCCTACACCATCACCATCAGGTCCTAACGAGGATGAAAATTTGAGAATTGAAGAGGAGGAAGCAAGCCACCCCACGGCAAAGGTGGAAACACCTTTGCCGCAAGCTTTTATTGATCCAAAAATGTCCAATTTGGCCAAAAAGGGTAAGAATGTGTCAAATTCGGTTCCTACTAATGTTTTTCCTTTGAATGTGCCTTTTCCTAGTAGGTTCATGCAAACAAAGAAGGAGGAGCAGGAGAAAGACATTCTTGAGACGTTTAGGAGGGTCCAAGTAAACATTCCTTTACTTGATGCCATTAAGCAAGTGCCCAGGTATGCAAAGTTTTTAAAAGAGTTATGCACAACTAGGAAAAGAATTGCAAACAAAGAAGTTGTGAAAGTAAGTGAAAATGTATCCGCGGTTTTGCAACAAAAGTTACCTCCAAAATGTAAGGATCCAGGGAGCTTTACTATCCCATGCATAATTGGAAACACTAAATTTGAACAATGCATGTTATATTTAGGTGCTTCTATTAATGTCATGCCATATTCTATTTATGCATCTATGAACCTTGGTGAGTTAAAACAAGATGGCGTTGTAATTCAATTGGCCGATCGTTCTAATGTTTATCCCAAGGGAGTCCTTGAAGATGTTTTAGTGCAGGTCAATCATCTCATCTTTCCTGCAGATTTCTATGTCTTAGAAATGGAGGATTCGAGCCATGCTCCATCATTGCCACTCTTGCTAGGCCGTCCGTTCATGAAAACAGCCCAAACAAAGATCGATGTGGCCAAAGGAGCACTAACAATGGAGTTTGGTGGTGATGTAATTAAATTCAATGTTTATGACTCTATTAAGAATCCTAACGATAGTCATTCTTGTTTTGTCATAGATGTGCATAAGGACATAGGGCCGAAAGGATCCACACTTAGGCCGAAGGATGTATCAAGAACCACCGTTGGAGAAGAACTTGGAGTGATTGCCCTACAACCACCCAATATGGCCGAAAGTAGCCATGGTGACATTGTTGATAGGGCTGCCGATCTTGAGCCTTCACTACAATATGTTTGTAAGTCGTCAAGCCCAATTTCAATTCCCATTTCAAATAATAATAGGTTGTTACCTTCTGTGGTGCAGGTGACCAACCGATTTGAAGGTGGTGGGAGCATGTACATGGACTTTCAGAACCAAAACACCATCATCAGGGAGGATCACTATCCCCTCCGATTCATTGAGCCATATCATGAAAGTGTTGAAGGGCATGTTGTGGAGGAGATCCCACTCCATGCCGTGGGGTCTAAGTAATGAGGAATGAGCATACCATCATCCGGCTGCAAGACGTTAAAGAAAGCGCTTCGTGGGAGGCAACCCATGCAATCACCAAGGAGAAGATGGAATCTACACTCCATACCCAGATTTGCGTCCCTAACCTCTTCTCTTTGTTATTTACTTTATGCTTTGTTTAGTATGTTTAGTTGCTGATTGTGTGATTGCTTTTGTGTGGTATGATTTTAAGCTTAAAACATTGAGGACAATGTTTGATTCAAGTGTGGGGGGGGGGGGGGGGGTAACTAATGTTGTTGATGCAAATTCGTGGGATTTTATCACCCATAACTTCCAATGTTGTTCTTTGCTGTTTTTCAGTGTTTTTAAGCTATTTTAGAGTGTTTTAGTGTGTGTTGACTTAAAAATCCGAAAATCACCTAAAAATTTGAAAACTTGTTTTGAAAAACCCAAAAAGAGTTGTTTTTGTGTGTTTGTTTGTGTCGTAGGTTAGCTTCCAACACAATGATGAGGATTTGGTTTTTAATTGCATGATGGTTAAAGAAAGTTACAAACATGGATGGACGTTGGATATACTCTTTGGTTTATGCTTGTTTGTAGTTATAGTTTACAAATTCACATGTAATCACAAAAGAAAAAAATTAGTTTTTGTAACGTGCTTGAAGGAAGGAACTTAAACAAACGCTACATCCCTATGAGATTTGAGCCTAAACGTTATTTGGAGAGTAATAATCTGTGCATTATTGTTTTCTAAAGTCGTTGCATGATCTCATTATTCTTTGCTTGGTTACTACTTAGAGGGCGTTTCATCACTTAGTTCCAAATGCTAGAACTCATGCCCATTTCATTCAAAGCATGTTATTGAATTGCATACCACAGATTCAAGATGAAGTTGTGTAGTGACCACCATCAAAGCCAAACAGTCGTGTGCCCTTCACTCATTTTGTGTTTAAGTTTAACCCCATTGAGCCGTGTTAGCCATGTTCTTTGTTAACCCATATCATCCTCACCTAGCCTAGATTAGGACCATCCGTACCCTTGTTCTTGAAGCATAGTAAGCATGAATGAATTCCTTTTGATTAATGTGTTGCAGGAAATAAGTGTGGGGGAAGGATTATTGATGTGAGTTATGTGCAATAGGCACGGGTAGGAAAATAAAAAATAAAATAAAATAAAATAAAAAAAAAAAAAAAGTGAAAAAGAGTTGAAAAGAGGTAAAAAAAAAAGAGTTCCAAAGTATTGTTGGTTGAAGTAAGGGTCCAAAACAATGAATTAGGCCCTAAGAGTTGTTTGAATCTCTCCTATTTGTCTAAAAGGTAGTTTTCTGCATTCTAAAGGGAATTCTAAGTGCCTAATTCATTACTTTGCTCACTATTGCTTTAAGAATGTTTGTTTCCTTTACCTTTCGTTGTTAGCCAATACCTAAGCCCCGTTACAACCCTTGACTTCTATCTTGAGTGTTGTGCATTTCAATTGTGGAGTTTGAATTTGGTATGAGCATATGGTGTCATTGGTTCTCGCATCTAAGTAGTAGCATTCCATTCATGAGATCATATCTAAACATGTTTAATTACTCCAGAAATTGCTTTCTTTGTTATAACGTATGTGAGTACTAGTTTTTCATGTTTACATCAATCTTCTCACATATAACTAGTGTAGGGTGTGTAGTCAGAAAATCTGAGTGAAAATTGAGTGCATAACTAGTGAGGAATTGAGGGAAATCTCTAAGGCATGTTACTACATTCAAAATGTGTTTTAATTGATTAAATGCGAACTAGTGAATGGTGACTATGATTAAGTATGTGCTCGAGGGGAAGGAAGACTAAAAGCTATGTGAGTAATGATCTTTGACATGTCATGTTTCATTGAAAATCCCTGAGGCAAACGTTGGAAGGTTTAGGTTTCATTTTGTTTGTTTTGTTTCGTCTTATTTTCTTTAGTTGTTTTGTTTTGCTCGAGGACTAGCAAAAGTTAAGTGTGGGGGAATTTGATAGGAGCGTATTCATGCGACTTAATTAGCTTGTTCTCGTGCATTTATGTTGTGTTTCCTTAGCTATTTTAGTGTTTAAAGTCACTTTTGTGCATTTTCAGATTATAAGGCCAAAGTGTGCAAGAAGATGCAAATTGGAACCTTTTGGAGCAAAAGAGGAATGAATGAGTTGAAGACTTGAAGAAACGATGAATTCTTACTCCAACGATGAATTCCTACCAAAACGAGGATTCCTACTCAAACAAGGATTCCTACTTGAAGTAGGAAAGTTAACCCTAAGTTTCCCGTTTTGGTAACCTTTCCTAATCTTAAACGTCCGTATTTTCTAGCCACTTTGAAGGCCTTGTAGGCACTTTAGGACACAAAACGAAGGCCCTAGGGCCCTTAAAACCCTTTGCCGTGCCCAATCCCTGTCTTTCTTTCCCTTGCCGTGCAAGGGGGGGTATTTAGGTCCAATGTCATTCACTTAAACCCTATTTCCCTCTCCTAACCTAACCCTAGCCGCACCTTGCAGCCATCCCTTTTAATTTCTGATTTTATTTCCTAATTCTAGAAGCTTTTAACTTAATTTTAATTAACCAAAATAAATTAGGGTTTATTTTTTGAAACCCTACACATTTTTACATCCTAGCCGCACCCTTCCATAATTCCCTTGAATCCGTAGCCTTTCATTCATCCAAAAATCCATCTCAGCCGCAAGTTCCAATGCATTTTTACCCTAAGCATTCAAAATCCCATATCAGCCGCACCTAATATTCACCCTAGGGATGATTCATTCGATCATTCATCATTCACCCTAATTCTCTCCCTAAGCCATCACTACCTTAAGCCACAAAACCTAACAGCCGCAGCCACCCATTCATCTTCTCCATTTCAATCTGTGCATTTCCCCTCCATTCCAGCCTTCCCCCATCCTTGCCGTAGCCACCATATCCCTTCCAGCCACCATCTACACCTCCATACACCTTCCCATCACATTGCCGCACCACCAAACCTCCCTAAATCCATCCCCAACCCAAAATAACATCCAAATCATCCACACAACCTCTCTACCGCAGCAAGAAGAAAGGAGAAAGAGGGCTTGAAATGCACAGAAATTCAAGTGGATTCGTTGGGCGTTCTAGGTGTAATCAATCTTTTAATCTTTATGTTTAAATTCAATTTTATTTCTCTTTATGTGAACATGAGAAGCTAAATCCCTATTTAGCTAGGGGGTGATTCGAAACCATGTTTATGCTTGCAATATGATTTGATTACCTTTGGTTGGAATTTCATGTATTGTGGATTCAATTTGTTTAACTGCTTGATTGATAACTTATTTGTGTATGTTTATTGAGAGTGCACGCTTAATTTTCATGCATGAATATGACGCTAGAATATAAGTGAATTTCACCTAATAGTTATGAACTTATATTCACAAGTAGTGGAGGTTGCTTATAAACAATCGCGTTAAATGAATTCTTGGCACTAGTTTCATGCTCATCATAGTAACGAATGCCTCGTCAACACTTATGATTTCCAAAGAACGTAATGATTCTAACTTTTATCTTTATCATGCTGTTCATATAGAGAACTTGTTAGGAATAATTTGTTTGCGATGCATATTCATCCAATTCAATGATTCTAGGGAAATCTGAAGGTTAATTTAAGCGGACCTAATTAACCCGGAGTGTTGAGTTTCATAATTCATCGAAAGACCAACTGAAAATCATCTTGTATGCAAGTGTGACATGTGTGGAGAAGAACCTTCTAGCTAGCATTCCATCCATATTTTCATCAAATTCATCTTTACAATCTGTTTTAATTCAAATCTGTGCATTTTATTTAATTTCGTCAAAAACTCAATCCCCCTTTACTTTGTGTCCAATTTAGTTAGAAAGTGTCTTAGTTTGTGTTTCTAAGTGTTTTGAATCAAGTTATTTCCCAAATTCGTCCAAAGTAGTCAAAGTGCTCAAAACTGCCCAGAAAGTGTTTTTAAGGCAGTTTTGAGTGTTTTGGTGCTGTTTTGAGTCTTTTGATTTGTTTTAGTGTTTTAAGTGTTTAGTTTTGCATTCTTTGAGTCTAGTTTAGTGTTTTAACCTTTGTTTTAAGTTTTTGAGTCAGTTTCCAAGTGATTTAGTAATCCCTCCTAATCCCCGGGTTAGAACGATCCCTACTTATACATATACTACAATTGTCAAAAGAGGGTTTTAATTTGTGTGCTTATTTAGTTCGCATCAAACTTAAACACAAAATGAGTGAAGGGCACATGGCTATTTGGCTTTCATGGTGGTCACTACACAACTTCATCTTGAATATGTGTTATGCAATTCAATAACATGCTTTGAATGAAATGGGCATGAGTTCTAGCATTTGGAACTAAGTGATGAAACACCTTCTAAGTAGTAACCAAGCAAAGAATAATGAGATCATGCAACGACTTTAGAAAACAATGATGCACAGATTATTACTCTCCAAATAAACGTTTAGGCTCAAGTCTCACAGGGATGTAGCGTTAGTTTGAGTTCATTCCTTCAAGCATGTTACAAAAACTAATTTTCCTTTGTGATTACATGTGAATTCGTAAACTATAACTACAACCAAGCATAAACCAAAGAGTATATCAAACGTCCATCCATGTTTGTAACTTTCTTTAACCATCATGCAATGAAAAACCAAATCCTCATCATTGTGTTGGAAGGTAACCTACGACACAAACAAACACACAAAAACAACTCTTTTTCGGTTTTTCAAAACAATTTTTCAAATTTTTATGGGTTTTTCGGATTTTTAAGTCAACACACACTAAAACACTCTAAAATAGCTTAAAAACACTTAAAAATAGTAAGGAACAACATTGAAGTTATGGGTGATAAAATCCCACGAATTTCATCAACAACACTAGTTACCCCCCCCCCCCCCCCCCACACTTAAATCAAACATTGTCCTCAATGTTTCAAGCCTAAAATCACACCAAACAAAAGTAAACACACAAACAGCAACTAAACACACTAAGCATGGCAGAAAGTAAATAACAAAGAGAAGAGGCTAGGGACGCAAATCTGGTTATGGAGTGTAAATGCCATTCTCTCCTTGGTGATTGCATGGGTTGCCTCCCATGAAGCGCTTGCTTTAACGTCTTGCAGCCGGACGATGGTATGCTCATTCCCCATTGGAGCCCACGACATGCAATGGGAACTCCTCCACAACATGCTCAACAAAGTTCTCGTAGTAGGGTTTCAACCTATGGCTATTCACCTTGAATTCTTGTCCAGTTTTCAAACTTTGTATTTGGACTGCACCATGCACAAAAACATTAGTGATAACAAATGGACCAACCCACTTAGAACGTAACTTACCGGGGAATAACCGAAGACGGGAATTGAATAACAACACTTTCTGCCCGATTGAGAAGGTTTTGCCTCTAATCATCTTGTCATGGACGGCCTTGGTCTTCTCTTTGTAAATCCGGGCATTCTCATACGCCTCATGCCTAATCTCTTCAAGCTCGCTCAATTGTAGCTTCCTATGGTTTCCAGCCGTGTCCACATCCATATTGAAAGTCTTGACCGCCCAATGTGCCTTGTGTTCAAGCTCCACGGGTAGATGACATGGCTTGCCATAGACTAGCCGAAATGGGGACATGCCAATGGGCGTTTTGTAAGCCGTTCGATACGCCCACAGTGCATCCTCCAAACGCAAGCTCCAATCTTTTCTATTTGGCCCAACGGTCTTTTCCAGGATTTGCTTTATTTCTCAATTTGAAACTTCGGCTTGACCACTGGTTTGGGGTTGGTAAGGTGTGGAAACCTTATGCATCACGTTGTACTTCTTAAGCAACGCCGCAATGGTGCGGTTGCAAAAATAAGATCCACCATCGCTTATGAGCACTCGAGGCATCCCAAATCTAGAGAAAATGTTAGATTTTACAAAATCTGCAACAACTCTAGAATCGTTAGTTCGGGTGGCTTTAGCTTCCACCCATTTTGATACATAATCAACGGCAAGTAAAATGTAAGTAAAACCAAAAGACATAGGGAAAAGACCCATAAAATCAATACCCCAAACATCAAAGATTTCAACAACAAGGATTGGGGTTTGTGGCATTTGGTCTCTTTGGCCTAAACTTCTTGTCTTTTGACATCGATCACATGTTAAGCAAAAAGCCCTAGCATCTCTAAACAATGTAGGCCAATAAAAACCACTTTCAAGAACTTTAAACGCTGTGCGTTGTGTGCCAAAGTGTCCACCACATGCATATATATGGCAAAAACTCAAAATGGAATTAAACTCAGATTCATGAACACGACGCACAATCTGATCCGGGCAGATTTTCCACAAATAAGGGTTGTCCCAAACATAAAAACGTGCATCCTTTTTTAGTTTATCACGTTGGGCCTTGCTTAAGGTGTTAGGAACTTGCTTAGACACCAAAAAATTAACCAAATCGGCATACCAAGGGGTACTGATGCGAGAATTATACGCACACAAATTAAACCCTCTTTTCGTCAAATTGTAGTATATGTATAAGTAGGGATCGTTATGGACCGGGGATTAGGAGGGATTGTTAATCTCTTGGAAATTGACTTAAAAACGTAAAAACAATATAAAACACTAAACTAGACTCAAAGAATTCAAAAATACTTTAAAACATAAACTAAACAGATTCTAAGCATTAAAGAACAAGAAAGTAAAGGGGGTTTAGGTTTGACGAAAATTGAAATAACGAAACAAGTAATAAACTAGACAGGATGTAAATATGAAATTGATGAAATGGAATGAATGGATGCTAGCCAAGGGGTTCATCTCCACACATGTTACACTTACATAATAAAAAGATTTCCAATTGCATTTCAATAAATTATGAAACTCATCACCCCGGGTCAATTAGGTCCGCTTAAATTAACCGTCAAGTTTTCCTTAAGTTAATGAATTGGATGGGTTTGCGCAACGCAAT
The DNA here is from genome assembly GCF_963583255.1 of Pyrus communis. Classification (NCBI taxonomy): domain Eukaryota; kingdom Viridiplantae; phylum Streptophyta; class Magnoliopsida; order Rosales; family Rosaceae; genus Pyrus; species Pyrus communis. Next base: position 7,647,650 of record NC_084808.1, read on the forward strand.
TCACTACATTCTCCAAAAGTCCTTTACGTGAACAGCACAATAAAGATACAATCAAAGATCATTAAGCATTATGAAAACTATAAGTGTTGACGAGGCATTCGTTACTATGATGAGCATGAAACTCGTGCCAAGAATTCATTTAACGCGATTGTTTATAAGCAACCTCCACTACTTGTGAATATAAGTTCATAACGATTAGGTGAAACTCACTTATATTCTAGCGTCATATTCATGCATGAAAATTAAGCGTGCACTCTTAATAAACATACATAAATAAGTTATCAATCAAACGGTTAAACAAATTGAAATCACAACTTATGAAACGCAATTAGAAGTAATCAAATCAAAATGCAAGCATAAACATTTATTTCGAATCCCCCCCTAGCCAAGGGGGTTTAGTTCCTCATACGTACAAAACAAAGATAAGTAAATTTAAGCATTGAAATCAAGGAAAAGAAAACACCTAAAAATTCCAACAACTCAAACTTGAATTGTATGAACGTTTAGGCCCTTCTCCTCCTCTTTGTTGTAGTACAAGGTCTAAGGCTAGTTGGTTTGGGGGGAATGGAAGTGTGGAATTATGGAAATGGATGAGGAGTGGTGTAAATGGAAGAGGAGTGGTGTTTGGATTATAAGGGAAGGGGGACTCACGGCTAAAGAAGGTGGAGAGTGAATGTGGTGTGTTGTGTATAAAAATGAGATGTGTTTAGGTAATGGGAATGCAAGGGTATTTATAGGAGGAGTGGAGGTGTATATGGCTGTTTGTTTAAGGTGTTTGTGTGGAGGAATGATGGAAAAACAGCTAGGACAACATGTGAAAGCTGGAATTGCATGTGAAGATGCTGGAATTTCAATGTGAAGTGCACGGCATGGGTGTTTTGGTGCATGTGTTGGCTGTTTTGTTTGTTGGTTAAAGCTTGTGTTTGCATGTGAATGTTGTTTGTGTGAAGTGTGTGTGAATGCATGTGGATTAAAGAGTGAATGGTGGCTGAAATAATGATGGAAAACAGCTAGGAGAAGTATGGAATGCATGTGAAATGTAAAGGGAAAAGCTGGAAATGGCTAGGAAGGTCACGGCATAGACTTCTTTGGTGCAGAAATGGGTGTTGTTTGCATGTGAATTGAAGTTAGGGTGAATGATGATGAATGGATGTGGATTAAAGAATGAATGGTGGTGTAATGATGAAGTGTGATGGCTGAAAATGGCAAGGGAAATGCATGTGTTTGCACGGCAAAGAGGGAATGTTGGTGTTTTTGTGTTGGTTTGAATGGTTTAATTAATGGGAGTGCATGTTTGAATGATTAAAGTGCATGTGGGTGAATATGTGGCTGATTTATGAAAGGAATGCATGTCTTGATGAAGTGGAATGACAACTAGGTTATGAGGGGAATGCATGTGATGCATGGCAAGGTTTTAGAATGGGCTTAAAATAGGGTTGTTTTTTATGGAATGGATGGTTCTTTGCATGGCTATAAGGGAGAGAATAAGAGAGAATGGGCTAGGCCCTTTGTTGTATGTCCTAAATTGCATAAATGGCCTTCAATTTCGTCCATCCTTTTGGCTCCATGGATAAGCTATCCAATCCAAGCCCAAAAATGCTCCAAATAGCCTCAAAATGCACTTTCTTGCTCCCTAAGCCCTTAGAACCTGAAAACACACAAAAGAAGCATAAAGAACTAAAATAACTAAAGAAACATAACGTAAATGTACGAGAACAAGCCATTTAAGTCGCATGAATATGCTCCTATCAGGTACTTACCTCAACGGACAGAAGTTGTTCATCTGGAAACGTTTCTGAAATGGGAAGGTCCTCTTCTTCACGCACCATTCAACTTAGGTGGTCAGCCACCACGTTTTCACATCCCTTCTTGTCCCTAATTTCAATGTCGAATTCTTGAAGTAGGAGCATCCAACGAATGAGCCTTGGTTTGGCCTCCTTTTTGGTGAGAAGATACTTCAAGGCTGCATGGTCAGTGAAAACAATTACTTTAGTACCAATTAGATATGATCTAAACTTATCTAACGCAAATACAACCGCCAAAAGTTCTTTTTCGGTTGTAGAATAATTCAATTGAGCATCATTTAAAGTACGTGAAGCATAATAAATAACATGTGGCTGTTTGTTTTTCCTTTGGCCCAAAACAGCTCCAAGGGCATAATCCGATGCATCACACATCAACTCAAAGGGAATGGACCAATCTGGTGGAGTGATGATTGGTGCCGTGGTGAGAGCCTCCTTTAAGTGCTTGAATGCCGTGGAGCATGCATCATCAAACTCGAAAACCACCTCTTTTTGAAGCAATCGGCATAGTGGCTGCGCAATCTTGGAGAAATCCTTTATGAAACGCCTATAAAAACCTGCGTGACCAAGAAAAGAAAGAACCTCTCTAACCGAAGTTGGAGAGGGTAAGTGACGAACAAGGTCTACCTTAGATTTATCCACTTCAATGCCTTTTTCAGAAATAATATGTCCTAGAACAATACCTTGCTTAACCATGAAGTGACATTTTTCCCAATTAAGCACAAGATTTGTTTCAACACAACGTTTCAAAATTAAGGTCAGATTATTTAAACAATGATCAAAGGAATCATCAAACACACTAAAGTCATCCATGAATATCTCAATAATCCTCTCAACATAATCAAATTGTTATTGCCCCGGATGATCAAGAAAAGACCAGTTTTACTTGTCCCTTTGGAACGTTTGCATATCGACGCATGCCATTCGGTTTGTGCAATGCTCCTGCCATTCGGCAATAACAACTTGCTAATCCCTTTTGTTTGTGTCGTGTCAAGTTGTTTTTTGTGTCTTTGTGTCTTTTTGTTTAAAGTTTGCCGTGCCCTTTAAATTGGTTGCTGATTTGTTTGGGTTCTTTATTTCAGGTACTAGTTTATGACTCGTCGTTATCAACCTATTCGTGCAAACATATTGGATTTTGACGACGATTTTGAACGAACCTTGAGAAGAAAGAGGAAGCAACCAGAACCTAATCCACCTAGTTCAAGTTCAGATTCTGAATCTGAATTTGAAGAAGAATAAGAAAGCATGGCGGCGAACAATTGAACAATCAAAGAACTTTCGGCCTTGGGATTAGACAATGTCGTGCCTTTATGCATTCAATATCCTATAGCCGCTCAAGGCAACACTGATGAGTTCGAATTGAAGTCTAGCTTGTTGCATCACATTCCCAAATACCATGGGTTGTCCATGGAAGATCCAAACAAGCATCTTAAGGAGTTTGAAGTGGTATGTTCAAGCATGACACCCATTGATAGGAGCATATTCATGCGACTTAAATGGCTTGTTCTCGTGCATTTACGTTATGTTTCTCTCGTTATTTTAGTCCTTTATGCTTCTTTTGTGTGTTTTCAGGTTCTAAGGGCCTAGGGAGCAAGAAAGTGCATTTTGAGGCCATTTGGAGCATTTTTGGGCATGGATTGGATAGCTTATCCATGGAGCCAAGAGGATGGACGAATTTGAAGGCCTTGTATGCACTTGAAGACACAACACATTATGCCATACAAACCAACCTATTTTAGGCCCATTCTATGTACTTAAACCCTAGCCCTTTAAACTAGTTCATTTATCACTTATCAAACCATTCACTTATCACTCACCACATATCATATATTTATTACTTATCATATCATTCATTCATCTACATATCAATAACCACTTATCTTATCACTCAACATATCATACACTTATCACTCATCACACTTCATTATTACACCACCATTCATTCTTTAAAACACAAACAACATTCACATGCAAACACAAGCTTTAACCAACAAACAAAACAGCCAACACATGCACCAAAACACCTTTGCCGTGGCCTTCACTCCCCCTTGCATTTTCAGCCATTCCACTTCATCATTACACCACCTTCTCCATCTTTAATCACATGCACCACTAATTCAACACATGCACTTGTTCCTCCATTAAATCAACCACATTCATCACCAAAGAACCTTTGTGCCGTGAGTTCCATTGCATTTCCAGCATCCTCACATGCATTCCCTTCACATTCACCCACATGCACATTCAATCATTCACACATCCACCACTCATTCTTCATCATTTCAACCACCTACATGCATTAATTATTAAACTCTTCATCATTGCATCCAGAAAATGAGCAAGAAAGCTTCCCAAACACATGCAAATCCATCCATGCCGTGGGTTCCCTTTGCTCCCCTTGTGCAATTCCAGTTTTCACATGTGTCCTAGCTGTTTTTCCATCATTCCTCCACACAAATGCTTAAACAAACAGCCATATGTTCCCTCCACCACCCCTATAAATACCCTAGCATTCATTCATTCACTCCCCATTCAATTCATATCTCATATTTCCATTCACAACACTTCACACAACACAAATACCATTCCATTGCCGTGAGTCCCATTCCATTTTCTGTGCAGTTTTTCTCCTTCATTGCAGCCACTATCCAACCACTTCCCATCCCTCCAAAACACTTCACATAATCCCCAAAGCTCACTTAGACCTTGTGCTACAACAACGAGGAAGAGAAGAGTGCCTAAACGTTCATACAATTCAAGTTTGAGTTGTTGGAATTTTTAGGTGTTTCTTTGATTTCAAAGTTTAAATTTAATTCTCTTTGTTTTGTACGTATGAGAATGGAAGAGAAGAGTGCCTAAACGTTCATACAATTCAAGTTTGAGTTGTTGGAATGTTTAGGGGTTTCTTTGATTTCAAAGTTATGAGGAACTAAACCCCCTTTAGCTAGGGGGTGATTCGAAACTATGTTTATATTTGCAATATGAATTGATTACTTTTGGTTGGTATTTCATAAGTTGTGGATTCAATTCGTTTAACTGTTTGATTGATAAATTATTTATATATGTTCATTAAGATTGCAAGCTTAATTTTCATGCATGAATATGACGCTAGAATATAAGTGAGTTTCACCTAATCGTTATGAACTTATATTCACAAGTAGTGGAGGTTGCTTATAAACAATCGCGTTAAACGAATTCTTGGCATAAGTTTCATGCGTATTCCATAGTAACGAATGCCTCGTCGATGTTTATGATTTCCGTTGAACTTAATGATCTTTGTTGAATGTCTCTATCATGCGTATTCCATAGTTAGGGACTTTGATTAAGAATAATTTGGTTGTAATGCGTATTCCATTCAATCCAATGAATCTAGGGAAATCTGAAAGTTAATTTAAGCGAACCTAATTAACTTGGAGCATTGAGTTTCATAATTTATCGAAAGACCAACCGAAAATCAATCTTGTATTGCAAGTGTAACATGTGTGGAGAAGAACCCCTTGGCTATTCCATCATCCATATTTTCATCACATTCATATTTACGTTTATTCGTTTTACAATTTGCTTAGTTTATTAACTTGTTTTGTTATTTCAATTTTCGTCAAATCAAACTTCCCCCCCTATTTTGTTAAGTCTTAATCATTTGATTTGTCTTATTTTATGTTTTTAAAGTATTTGGAGTCTTTTGAACTTGTTTTGAGTCTTTTAAGTTTGTCTTAGTGTTTTAAAAGTTAGTTTTATTTATTTAAGTCAAGTGTTTAGCATCCCTAGTTAATCCCCGGTTAGAACGATCCCTACTTACATCATTACTACAATTGTCACAAATAGGGTTTAATTTGTATGCGTATAATGCTCGCATCAAATTTTGGCGCCGTTGCCGGGGATTAGCAAAGTTGCTAATCCCTTGTCTTTATTTTTATATTTTGTTTTTCGTGCATTCTTATTTCAGATTCTTAGTTTGTTTGTTTCCTTGTTTTTTAGGTACTGTGTATGACTCGTAGCTCTCGTCCTATTATAGAGAACATCTCCGACTTTGACGGTGATTTTGAACGCACTTTGAGGAGAACGAGGAGTCAACAAGAGCCACCACAACCTGGGCTTGAAGAAGACGAAGTAGGTGAAGAAGAAAAGCCCACGGATCAAATTTTTGAAGAAGAACAAGCCATGGCAGCAGATAATAGAACCATCAAGGAGCTTTCGGCCTCGGGTTTGGCCAATGCAGACCCTCTTTGCATTCAATACCCCGCGGCTGCCCAAGGCAAGACCGATGAATTTGAACTCAAATCCAGTTTGTTACACCATATTCCGAAGTTCCATGGCTTGTCTATGGAAGACCCCAACAAACACTTGAAGGAGTTCGAGGTGGTTTGTTCGAGCATGACCCCCGTCAATGTGGATGGGAGTATATTGAAGATGAAGGCCTTTCCATTTTCACTTATGGACAAGGCCAAAGATTGGCTCTACGAACTAGCCCCGGGAACTGTGACTTCGTGGGAGAGTATGAAGTGTGCTTTCTTGGAGAAATTCTTCCCTACTTCGAGAGTGATTCTCCTACGGAAGAAAATTAGTGGTATTCAACAGAATCATGGTGAGACATTCCCGGCTTATTATGAGCGCTTCAAGGGCCTTGTAGCTTCATGTCCTCAACATCAAATGAAGGAGGAACTTCTCCTTCAATATTTCTATGAGGGCCTCCTTCCTATCGAACGTCAAATGCTTGATGCATCAGCGGGAGGAGCATTGGTGGACAAAACACCAAGGGATGCCAAGATTCTCATAGCCAACCGAGCGCTCAACGCCCAACAATATGAAGGAGTGGGCCAAAGGGAAGCCCCACGGCAACAAAGTGTAAATGAGGTGAGTGCTATTTCTGAAATTCAATCACAACTTGCTAATCTTACTTCTCTTGTTTCTCAGGTTGTAATTGGTCCAAAAGCACAAGAACACCAAGTTTGTGGCGTGTGCTCAATTCAAGGGCATCCATCCGACAAGTGCCCTCAACTAATCGAGAATGGCGGGTGGGAATCTGCCAATGCCATGGGCTATGGGAATCAAAACCAACCAAGGAACGATCCATATTCTAACACATATAATCCAGGTTGGAGAGACCATCCAAACTTCAAATGGAGGGAGCCACAACAAGCTGCCCAACAAGGAGGATTTAGGCCAAACCCCCCTGGTTTTTATTCCAAGCCGTATGCACCCCAACAATCCCAACAACCTTCGGCATCATCTCATTCAGGTACGTCTTTGGAAAGTAATCAAGCTATGCAATTACTAACCTCTATTTCGCAGGGGTTGCAAAATCAAAACAACCGGATAGAAAATAACGAGAAGGAGATGATGGATATGAAGAAACAAATAGGGCAGATTTCTGAGTTCCTTGGACAAATTAGAGAGCAAGGAAAGCTTCCTAGCTCAACCACAGTCAATCCAAAGGGAGGATTCGAATCCGCCAAGGCCATCACCCTAAGGGGTGGAAAAGAAGTTGGGACCGAGCCAAACAATCCCAAATCTGCCCAGAAAGTAGATGAAGATACGACACAACCTGAGGAAGTATCTAGCTCACCCACGGTAAGGGTGAAAAACCCAATGCCGCAAGCCCCCAATCACCCTAACTCGGCCAAATCAGGTAATTTAAGTTCAAATTCATGTACTTCAAGTTCTAATCTGCCCAATGTACCTTTTCCTCGCAGGTTCATGCAAGAAAAAAGGGAAGAAAGCGAGAAGGACATTCTTGAAACGTTCCGGAAGGTGCAAGTGAACATACCGCTTCTCGATGCAATCAAACAGATTCCAAAGTATGCTAAATTCCTCAAGGACCTATGCAATACAAGGAGAAGAAGGGCAAACAAAGAGGTAGTGAAGGTAAGCGAGAATGTGTCCGCTGTTTTGCAACGTAAACTGCCTACCAAGTGCAAAGACCCCGGTAGTTTCACGATTCCTTGTGTGATTGGACATAATCGTTTTGAACATGCCATGCTTGATTTAGGTGCATCCATAAATGTCATGCCTTATTCTATTTATGCATCTATGAATTTGGGTGAATTAAAACAAGATGGTGTAATTATACAATTGGCCGACCGTTCTAACGCGTATCCAAAAGGAGTTTTGGAAGATGTGCTTGTGCAGGTGAACCATTTAATTTTTCCGGCTGATTTCTACATCCTAGACATGGAGGATTCAGCCCATTCTACATCTTTGCCGATTCTCCTTGGTAGGCCATTCATGAAGACGGCCCGAACGAAGATTGATGTATACAAAGGCACCTTGACAATGGAATTCGATGGGGAAGTGATTGATTTTAATATTTCTGAAACTATGAGATATCCCGTGGATGACCATTCTTGTTTTTCCATTGATGTTATCGATTCTTTGGCGCAGGTATACCTTGAAGAATTGAACGAGGACGCCCTAGAAACAACCATCACTAAGGCCATAGAGCGCAAAAATGAAGGATTTGGGCCAATGCAAGGCCACGGCAAGGAGGAGGAATTCTTTGCAATGGGTTCTAGAGAAGAAATAATTGAGGTTGTGGCAGCCCTTGAGTCATTGCCACAACAATATGGTAAGGTTCCACTCTCACTTTCAAATTCAGTTTCCACTAAGATGCTACCTTCTGTTGTTCAGGCACCTTCGCTTGAACTTAAGCCGTTGCCGGACCATTTGAAGTATGTGTTTTTGGGGGAAGGCGAAACATTGCCCGTCATCATTTCATCAAGTCTCACGGCAATGGAGGAGGAGAAGCTTGTGAGGGTGCTGCGAGAGCACAAAACGGCCATCGGGTGGACTTTGGCCGACATTAAAGGAATAAGCCCTACCACATGCATGCACCGTATACTTCTTGAGGAGGGGACTAAGCCATCCCGAGAGGCTCAACGCCGTCTCAACCCTCCGATGATGGAAGTGGTGAAGAAGGAAATAATCAAGCTTTTGGATTGCGGAGTGATCTACCCTATCTCCGATAGCCGTTGGGTCTCTCCAGTTCAAGTCGTTCCCAAGAAGTCCGGAGTAACTGTTATCAAGAATGATGAGAATGAGCTCGTGCCTACACGCATTCAGACTGGATGGCGAGTATGTATCGATTACCGGAAGCTAAATGCCATGACTAGGAAAGATCACTTTCCTTTGCCATTCATCGACCAGATGCTCGAAAGGTTAGCCGGTCATGCTTTTTACTGTTTTCTTGATGGATACTCTGGATATAACCAAATTGTGATAGCCCCGGATGATCAAGAGAAGACCACATTCACATGTCCCTTTGGAACATTTGCTTATCGTCGTATGTCATTTGGCTTATGCAACGCACCGGCCACTTTCCAAAGGTGTATGGTAAGTATATTTTCCGATTTTGTTGAAAAGATCATTGAGGTTTTCATGGATGATTTCAGTGTATTTGGGAGTTCATTTGATAATTGCTTGGATAATCTGATCTTAATTTTGAAACGATGTGTTGAAACTAACCTTGTCTTGAATTGGGAGAAATGTCACTTTATGGTGAAACAAGGTATAGTTTTAGGACATATTGTTTCAGAAAAAGGAATTGAAGTAGATAAATCGAAAATAGACATTGTACGTCACTTACCCTCTCCTACTTCGGTTAGAGAGGTACGTTCGTTTCTTGGCCATGCAGGGTTCTATAGGCGTTTTATCAAGGACTTCTCCAAGATGTCCAACCCTCTTTGCCGATTGCTTCAAAAAGATGTGCCATTCAAGTTTGATGAAGAGTGTAATTCGGCATTTAACCAACTCAAGGAGAAGCTAGTCTCGGCCCCCATTATTGTACCTCCAGATTGGAGCCTTCCGTTCGAGCTCATGTGCGATGCATCCGACTATGCATTAGGAGCTGTTCTAGGACAAAGAAGGGACAAGCGGCCGCATGTCATATACTATGCCTCTCGGACTCTCAATGATGCCCAATTGAATTACTCCACGACGGAAAAAGAACTTCTAGCTGTGGTTTTTGCTTTAGATAAATTCCGTTCATATTTAATTGGTACTAAAGTAATCGTTTATTCTGATCATGCAGCTTTGAGGTACTTGCTCACGAAAAAGGAAGCAAAGCCGAGGCTTATCCGTTGGATTCTTCTTCTTCAAGAATTTGATATTGAAATCCGGGATAAGAAAGGAAGCGAGAATGTAGTGGCTGACCATTTAAGCCGAATGATCCACGAGGAGCATGAACATGCCGTACCTATCCCTGAAACTTTTCCCGATGAGCAGCTGCTTTCCATTGAGGTAAGTGAACCATGGTATGCAGATTTAGTGAATTACTTGGTGGCTAAACAAATTCCAAATGAACTAAACAAGCACCAACGTGATAAGCTTAAAAATGATGCACGTTTCTATGTTTGGGATGACCCTTATTTGTGGAAGTATTGCTCAGATCAAATTATACGTAGATGTGTGCATGATTCTGAATTTCACTCAATTCTAAGCTTTTGTCACACATATGCATGTGGTGGTCATTTTGGCACACAACGCACTGCCCTCAAGGTTTTAGAGTGTGGTTTTTATTGGCCGACTATATTTAGGGATGCTAGAACCTTTTGTATGTCTTGTGATCGTTGCCAACGAATGGGTAACATAGGTACCAAGGACCAAATGCCGCAAACCCCTGTCTTTAATGTTGAAATTTTTGATGTTTGGGGAATTGATTTCATGGGCCCTTTCCCTCCATCTTATGGTTTCACTTATATCTTGCTTGCCGTTGATTATGTTTCTAAATGGGTGGAAGCAAAAGCCACCCGTACTAACGATTCTAAGGTGGTTGCAGATTTCGTGAAAACTAACATTTTTGCTAGGTTTGGAATGCCGAGAGTAATCATAAGTGATGGAGGGTCTCACTTTTGCAATCGGACCATTGAGGCGTTGCTAAGAAAGTACCATGTCAACCATAAGGTCTCCACACCTTACCATCCTCAAACAAATGGCCAAGCCGAGGTGTCTAACCGAGAAATCAAACAAATTTTGGAGAAGACCGTTGGACCAACAAGGAGGGATTGGAGCTTACGTTTAGATGATGCACTGTGGGCATATCGTACGGCATACAAAACACCCATTGGGATGTCACCTTTTCGGCTCGTCTATGGTAAGCCATGTCATTTGCCCGTAGAGCTAGAGCACAAGGCACATTGGGCCGTGAAGATTTTCAACATGGACATAGATGCAGCGGGAGTTCATAGGAAGCTCCAATTGAATGAACTTGAGGAGATTCGGAATGAAGCCTATGAGAATGCCCGGATGTACAAAGCCAAGACCAAAGCATTCCATGATAAAATGATTCGAACCAAGACCTTCACAGTTGGGCAGAAAGTGTTACTTTTTAACTCTCGCCTACGTTTGTTTCCTGGTAAGTTGCGTTCTAAATGGATTGGCCCGTTTGTTGTTACTAATATTTTCCCTCATGGTGCAGTGCAAATCAAAAGTTCAAGGACGCAGCAAGAATTCAAAGTGAATGGGCATCGATTGAAGCCCTATTACGAGATGTTTGAGGAGCATGTCGTGGAGGAGGTACCCTTCCATGCCGTGGAACCTAGTCAAGCTTAAACGGAGGTACCGTCCGGCTGCAAGACGTAAAAGAAAGCGCTTCGTGGGAGGCAACCCATGCATCCGAATAGAGAAGAACTTGGAAACCCCTTTAAGAGACTTATTTTTATTCCTTTCTTTTTCTTTACTGCCTTTACTTTGCTTTCTTTCTCGTATTTGTTTATTTGCTTGCTCTGTTGTGACTTTCTGCTTAAAACATTGAGGACAAAGTTTGATTTAAGTGTGGGGGGGTAAACAATTTGTATTTGCATGAATTTCGTGGGATTTATTCACCTTTCACTTAGAATGTTGTTTCTTGCTGTTTTAAGCATTTTTAGAGTGTTTTAGTGTGTTTTATAGTGTCTTGGTATAAAACTCCGAAAATTTAAAAAAAAAAAAAAAAAAAAAAAAAAAAAAAAAAAAAATTCTTTTGAAAAAAACCCAAAAATATGTGTTTTTAGAGTCATTTGAGTCATTTTGTTGCTATTTCGTTTCTGCCTTGTTAGGTTGTTTAGTTGTTATGTTTGATTTATTGATAGGCACTGCTAAACAAAGAAAGATGGTGCTTCACAAAGGTTGTTTGCTTGAGGCCCCACTACGTGGCTTTACTCTTGAAGCGGAAGGCGTAGGAACAGAAGGCATCGGAGCGGAAGGCGTAGGAACAGAAGGCATCGGAGCGGGAGGCATCGAAGATAGAGCATTCCAGGCCTCAATACTTGGCCAAGCGCTGGATGAGCCAGGAAAAAGGTGCCTCTGGAGGAAAGACGAGAACCTTTGACGGTCACTGTGAATCCGACCTTCAGACTCTTGCAGCTCATCAAGCTTCCTCTTCATGCCCGTCGAATAGTTGTTTGCAAGCACGTGCAAACTTCTATTCTCATACTTCAGCTGCTGGATCTCCTGCTTGAGACTTTCCACCTCTGCCATCAATGATTCCACCTGACGGGAGCGGGCAAGCAGGCGTTGGCCCATGTTGGACACAGAACTCGCACACTGAACACTAAGTGCGAGGGACTCTTGAACGGCCAACTCATCGGACCGTCCTGACAGCAGCCTACTATCTTTCGGAGTGAGGAGGTTCCTAGCTACTATTGTAGCTGTTGTGGCGTCCTGCATCACGGAGTCTTCACCTGTGAGAGGACCGTTAGAAGAAAAGAAAGAAGGGCGCCATACGTTACCTTGACGCGGCGCGCCCGCATCACTGCTAAGGTTTAATTCCAAGCTAAGGTTCGATGAGTTTGCCATTTTTCAAAAGTGTTCAAGGGGTGGATGGAATTGATTCTCAAAGGGCCGGAGTCGATTTTTCAAGAATGGGATTTCTTCAGAGTGTATTTGTTGGGGTGATCGATAGCTCCATAAAAAGCCATGACGACGCGTCCACCGATTCAGAGATCCGGATTTTCCTCCGCAAATTTCGACGACGTTTTCGCGGCTTTTCAGAAAACGCGCTCAGCTTTGTCAAAAGATATCTGACAAAGCTGATAACACGTGGAGGCCATCATCTCAATTACACGTCTTTAGCCGACAAGCGCAAAGTTCGGCGACGCTTTCTCTGCTTTTCAGAAAACGCGTGCAGCTTTGTCAAAAGAGCCGCACCCGTGACTACTTTTGCCATGCAGAAATCGAAGAGCCGTTCGTTCAGAAATCGAAGAGACGTCTGTCGACAAAGGGTAAAAGAGCAGTACCACCACTTTCTATTCAGAAAATCCCTATATTTGTCGACCTTCATCTCTTATGGCAAGGCAGACTTGAAGAAAATGCCCACCAACTCTCTCTCACCTCTGAGGGCGCACTCCCAGCAAAGCCTTTTGAATTACTCAAAATTTTCTTCTTCCCCAAAGATGATACCAGACGCCTGGAGTAAAGATGACCCAGGAGGAAATGCATGTGCTGATTCATGCACCGCTTCTTCAAAAGCAAAGGTATCTCATATCATAAAGGTCAAAAGCAAAAGTATCTCATATCATGCTCTTTCCCTGTCTTTTTCTTTGTCCTTGTTCTTACTCGCATGGCAAAGTGAAAGAAGCAATCAGCCGGCACTTGGAGTCAGTCTTCCGATCTGGAGCCAACTGCCTGGAACCTATTCCTGATTGCTTACCTAGCGTTGCTCTCGAGTAGTCATCTTCAACGGTTGATACACTTCCAGAGAAGGGACCACTCCTGCAAAGATTGAACAAAGAAACAGATAAAGGGGGAAAGCTCAGACCTTCGGGGAAGACCAAAAGAACCATCATGCTGCCCAGTTCAAGAAGTAGCACAAAGGAAAATCAACGATGGGCAGAAACCAGTTCAAGAGTAAGCATGTGGAATCACAAAGATCAAAAGCCTCAATGCAATTACCAAGGAGAAGATGGAATTTACACTCTATAACCAGATTTGCGTCTCTAAACTCTTCTCTTTGTTAATTACATTCTGCCATGTTTAGTATGTTTAAGTGTTTTTTTTTGTGTATTTACTTATGTTTTGTGTGAATCTATGCTTAAAACATTGAGGACAATGTTTGATTTAAGTGTGGGGGGGTAACTAATGTTGTTAATGCAAATTCGTGGGATTTTATCACCCATAACTTCAAATATTGTTCCTTGCTGTTTTAAGGTGTTTTTAAGTTGTTTTAGAGTGTTTTAGTATGTTTTGTTTTTATAACTCCGAAAAGCACATAAAAATTTGAAAAATTGTTTTGAAAAACCTAAAAAGAGTGTTTTGAGTCGTTTTTTTGTGAGTTTGTGTCTTAGGGTACCTTCCAACACAATGATAAGGATTTGGTTTGTAATTGCATGACGGTTAAAAAGAGTTATTAACATAGAGAAAAGTTTGATTTACTCTTGGTATATGCTTGGTTATGGTTATAATGTATGACTTCACATGCAATCATAAAAGAAAAATTCGTTTTTGTAACATGCTTGAAGGAAGGAATTCAAACAAACGCTACAACCCTGTGAGACTCGAGCCATTACCTTCTTTGGAGAGTTATTTTCTGTGATTCTGTGTTTTCTAAAGTTGTTGCATGATCTCATTATTCCTTGCTTGGTTGCTACTTAGGATGCAATTGTATCATGATAGAACTAAATGCCAGAACTTATATCCGTTTCATTCAAAGCATGACATTGGATTGCATAACATATATCAAGATGAAGTTGTGTAGTTGCCACCATAACCAAATAGCCTTACTTCCCATATTTCGTATTTGTTGTAAGTTTTAACCCCGTTGAGCCGCGTTTAGCCTATTTTCTTTGCTAACCACATCACCCCTTACCTAGCCTAGAATAGGACCATCCGTACCCTTTGTTCTTGAAAGATAGTGAGCATGACTTAATTGAATTCCTTTTTATTAATATGTTGCAGAAAATAATTGTGGGGGAAGGGATTTTTGTGTGTATGTATGTGCCTAAGTCTTAAAGGAGGCACGAAAAAAAAAAAAAAATAAAATAAAAAAAAAAAAATAAAAAAAAAAAAAAGAAAAAAAAAAAGTGAAAATAAGTGAGAATGGACTCACAAGTGTGATTGTTGATGAAAGGGCCCAAAAAGTTTGAATATAGCCCTAAGTTTTGTGACTTCCCCTTGGGTGTTCAAAGTTAACTTCTGCGTTCTAAAGGGAATTCTAAGTGCCTAATTCAATACTTTGCTCACTATTGCTTTAAGAACGTTTGTGTACTCTACCTTTCTTTGTTAAACCATTACCCTTAGCCCCGTTACATCCCTCAACTTCTATCTTGAGTGTTATGTGTTTCAATTTGCGGAGTTTGAAATTGATATGAGCTTATGGAATCACTGGTTCTCATTCTAAGTAGTAGCATTCCATTCATGAGATCATATTCATGTCATTATCGTAAATCCAGAAAATGCTTTCTTTGTTATAACATATGTGAGATACTAGTCTTTCATGTTTACATCAATCTTCTCACATATACCTAGTGTAGGGAGTGTAGTCAGAAAATCTGTGTGAAAAACGAGTGCATATCTTGTAAGGATTTGAGCAAATTCTCTAAGGCATGTTACTACATTCAAAACATGGTTTTAAATGCTTAATTGTGAAATAGTATGTGGTGACTATGATTAAGAATGTACTTAAGTGTGAAGATGACTAAAATCTGTGAGAATGATGATTTTTAACATGTCATGTGCATTGGAAATCCCTAAGACGGTTGTTGGAAGGTTTAGGTTGTGTTTTACGTGTTTAGTGTCGTTTTGTTTATTTGTTTTTATTCTGTTTTGCTCGAGGACTAGCAAAAGCTAAGTGTGGGGGTATTTGATAGGAGCATATTCATGCGACTTAAATGGCTTGTTCTCGTGCATTTACGTTATGTTTCTCTCGTTATTTTAGTCCTTTATGCTTCTTTTGTGTGTTTTCAGGTTCTAAGGGCCTAGGGAGCAAGAAAGTGCATTTTGAGGCCATTTGGAGCATTTTTGGGCATGGATTGGATAGCTTATCCATGGAGCCAAGAGGATGGACGAATTTGAAGGCCTTGTATGCACTTGAAGACACAACACATTATGCCATACAAACCAACCTATTTTAGGCCCATTCTATGTACTTAAACCCTAGCCCTTTAAACTAGTTCATTTATCACTTATCAAACCATTCACTTATCACTCACCACATATCATATATTTATTACTTATCATATCATTCATTCATCTACATATCAATAACCACTTATCTTATCACTCAACATATCATACACTTATCACTCATCACACTTCATTATTACACCACCATTCATTCTTTAAAACACAAACAACATTCACATGCAAACACAAGCTTTAACCAACAAACAAAACAGCCAACACATGCACCAAAACACCTTTGCCGTGGCCTTCACTCCCCCTTGCATTTTCAGCCATTCCACTTCATCATTACACCACCTTCTCCATCTTTAATCACATGCACCACTAATTCAACACATGCACTTGTTCCTCCATTAAATCAACCACATTCATCACCAAAGAACCTTTGTGCCGTGAGTTCCATTGCATTTCCAGCATCCTCACATGCATTCCCTTCACATTCACCCACATGCACATTCAATCATTCACACATCCACCACTCATTCTTCATCATTTCAACCACCTACATGCATTAATTATTAAACTCTTCATCATTGCATCCAGAAAATGAGCAAGAAAGCTTCCCAAACACATGCAAATCCATCCATGCCGTGGGTTCCCTTTGCTCCCCTTGTGCAATTCCAGTTTTCACATGTGTCCTAGCTGTTTTTCCATCATTCCTCCACACAAATGCTTAAACAAACAGCCATATGTTCCCTCCACCACCCCTATAAATACCCTAGCATTCATTCATTCACTCCCCATTCAATTCATATCTCATATTTCCATTCACAACACTTCACACAACACAAATACCATTCCATTGCCGTGAGTCCCATTCCATTTTCTGTGCAGTTTTTCTCCTTCATTGCAGCCACTATCCAACCACTTCCCATCCCTCCAAAACACTTCACATAATCCCCAAAGCTCACTTAGACCTTGTGCTACAACAACGAGGAAGAGAAGAGTGCCTAAACGTTCATACAATTCAAGTTTGAGTTGTTGGAATTTTTAGGTGTTTCTTTGATTTCAAAGTTTAAATTTAATTCTCTTTGTTTTGTACGTATGAGAATGGAAGAGAAGAGTGCCTAAACGTTCATACAATTCAAGTTTGAGTTGTTGGAATGTTTAGGGGTTTCTTTGATTTCAAAGTTATGAGGAACTAAACCCCCTTTAGCTAGGGGGTGATTCGAAACTATGTTTATATTTGCAATATGAATTGATTACTTTTGGTTGGTATTTCATAAGTTGTGGATTCAATTCGTTTAACTGTTTGATTGATAAATTATTTATATATGTTCATTAAGATTGCAAGCTTAATTTTCATGCATGAATATGACGCTAGAATATAAGTGAGTTTCACCTAATCGTTATGAACTTATATTCACAAGTAGTGGAGGTTGCTTATAAACAATCGCGTTAAACGAATTCTTGGCATAAGTTTCATGCGTATTCCATAGTAACGAATGCCTCGTCGATGTTTATGATTTCCGTTGAACTTAATGATCTTTGTTGAATGTCTCTATCATGCGTATTCCATAGTTAGGGACTTTGATTAAGAATAATTTGGTTGTAATGCGTATTCCATTCAATCCAATGAATCTAGGGAAATCTGAAAGTTAATTTAAGCGAACCTAATTAACTTGGAGCATTGAGTTTCATAATTTATCGAAAGACCAACCGAAAATCAATCTTGTATTGCAAGTGTAACATGTGTGGAGAAGAACCCCTTGGCTATTCCATCATCCATATTTTCATCACATTCATATTTACGTTTATTCGTTTTACAATTTGCTTAGTTTATTAACTTGTTTTGTTATTTCAATTTTCGTCAAATCAAACTTCCCCCCCTATTTTGTTAAGTCTTAATCATTTGATTTGTCTTATTTTATGTTTTTAAAGTATTTGGAGTCTTTTGAACTTGTTTTGAGTCTTTTAAGTTTGTCTTAGTGTTTTAAAAGTTAGTTTTATTTATTTAAGTCAAGTGTTTAGCATCCCTAGTTAATCCCCGGTTAGAACGATCCCTACTTACATCATTACTACAATTGTCACAAATAGGGTTTAATTTGTATGCGTATAATGCTCGCATCACCCATCAATGTCGATGGGAACATTTTGGAGATGAAGGCCTTTCCATTCTCTCTTTTGGAAAAGGCTAAAGATTGGCTATACGAATTGGCACATGGAACCGTCACTTCTTGGGAAAGCATGAAGCGGGCATTCTTAGAGAAATTCTTCCCAATTTCAAGAGTGATTCTTTTGAGGAAGAAAATTAGTGGCATTCAACAAAACCAAGGGGAGTCTTTTCCAACATATTATGAACGTTTCAAGACTCTAGTTGCATCATGCCCTCAACATCAAATGAAGGAAGAACTTTTAATTCAATATTTCTATGAAGGACTTCTTCCAATTAAGAGACAAATGCTAGATGCCTCCGTGGGAGGTGCTTTGGTTGACAAAACACCGGTGGCTGCCAAGGTTTTAATTGGAAATCGAGCCTTGAATGCACAACAATATGAAGGTGTTGGACAAAGAGACAGCCCATGGCAACAACAAGTGAATGAGGTAAGTGCAATTTCTGAAATTCAATCTCAATTAGCTAATCTCACTTTGCTTGTGTCTTAGGTTGTTGAAGGATCCAAAGTGCAAGTACACCAAGTGTGTGTGGCGTGTGCTCTATGCAAGGGCACCTCAATGATCAATGTCCTCAATTGATAGAGAATGGAGGATGGGAAAGCGCCAATGCCATAGGTTATCAAGGCCAAAATCCGCAAAGGAATGATCCATACTCAAATACATACAATCCGGGATGGAGAGATCACCCAAATTTCATGTGGAGGGAGCCTCAACAACCTCAAACTCATGGCAATAGAGGAGGATTTCGACCACCTCCTGGGAAGCCATTCCCACAATCGCAACGTTAATCACAACCTACTCAACCAAATATAAGTTTGTCAATGAATAATGATAATGTTCTTCAATTACTAACTACCTTGTCGCAGGGCTATCGAAATCAAGCAAAGGAGATGGGAGAATTGAAGAAACAAATGGGGCAAATGGCGGAATTCATGGGCCAATTCAGAGAGGAAGGTAAATGATAGGAGCATATTTATGCGACTTAATTGGCTTGTTCTCGTGCATTTACATTGTGTTTCCTTAGTTATTTTAGTCCTTTATGCTTCTTTTGTGTGTTTTTAGGTTCATATGGCTAAGGAAGCAAAATGGTGCATTTTGGAGCAAAAGAAATGGACGAAATTGAAGATCAAATTGAGTTAGGATTCCTAATCACAAGAGGATTCCTAATCAAATGAGGAATCCTAGTCAAAGAAGGTTTCCTACTTGAAGTAGAAAAGTTAAGCCAAGGTTTCCTATTTTGGTTTAATCTTTCCTAATCCTTGAAGACTCCATATTTCAGCAAGATCAAAGGCTCTGATAGGAGCATATTCATGCGACTTAATTAGCTTGTTCTCGTGCATTTATGTTGTGTTTCCTTAGTGATTTTAGTGTTTAAAGTCACTTTTGTGTATTTTCAGATTATAAGGCCAAAGTGTGCAAGAAGATGCAAATTGGAGCCTTTTGGAGCAAAAGAGGAACGAATGAGTTGAAGACTTGAAGAAACGATGAATTCCTACTCCAACGATGAATTCCTACCAAAACGAGGATTCCTACTCAAACAAGAATTCCTACTTGAAGTAGGAAAGTTAACCCTAGGTTTCCCGTTTTGGTAACCTTTCCTAATCTTAAACGTCTGTATTTTCTAGCCACTTTGAAGGCCTTGTAGGCACTTTAGGACACAAAACGAAGGCCCTAGGCCCCTTAAACACCCTTGCCGTGCCCTTTTCTCTTCTCCCCTTCCCTTGCCGTGCAAGGGGGGGTATTTAGGTCCAAAGTTATGTACTTAAACCCTATTTCCCTTCCTAAACTCAACCCTAGCCGCACCTTGCAGCCATCCCCTTTAATTTCTGATTTAATTCCCTAATTCTAGTAGCCTTTAAATTAATTTTAGTTAATAAAAATAAACTAGGGTTTGAATTTCTGAAACCCTAGGTTTTCCACCACCTAGCCGCACCCTATATTCTCTTCTTTGATTCATTCTTTTTAGTTTTTCAGCCACAAAATCATCTCAGCCGCAATTCCCATCCATAAACCCTAAGCCTTCTAATCTGAGTCGTACCCTTTATTCCACCCTAGTCTCTCTTCATTCATTCATTATTCATTCTCTCACATTCAGCCACATTCACTCCGTTGCCGCAGCCACCATACCCCTTTCTCTATTCAATCCGTAGCTTCCCCATCCAAATCAGCCATTACCCACCTTTGCCGTAGCTTCCCATTGATAGGAGCATATTTATGCGACTTAATTGGCTTGTTCTCGTGCATTTATGTTGTTTTTCCTTAGTTATTTTAGTCCTTTATGCTTCTTTTGTGTGTTTTCAGGTTCTAAGGGCTAAAGGAGCAAAGAAGTGCATTTTGGAGCCTTTTGGAGCAATTTTGGGCTAAGGATGGATAGCTTATGCTTGGAGCCAAAGCATTGGACGAAATTGAAGACCAAGTGAGCCTAGAATCGAAGGAAGAAGGAGGAATCAAGATTTGGAAACTAGTTTCCATTATGGGGAGTTTCTATTCTTGAAAGGTTTCCAATTATGCAAGTTTCCAAATAATGTGGTTGCCTAAATCACATGTTCTAGAAGCCCTAGACATGTGCCGCACCTTACCTTCCTCTTCTCTCCCAAAATCTGCAAGATTATGTCACAATCCCTTTCTTAAAAGCCTTAGCCGAACCTATACATTCCTTTTCTCCCAAAATCTGCAAGTTTGGCACTTTCCCTTTCTTTTCCTCCCTTGTGCCGCAAGACTTAGCCTTTTTCCCCTAATTCCTGATTTCAATTACCTATTCTAAAGGGATTTAACTTAATTCCTGATTCTTAGAATTGATTTAGGGAATTAAACACTTACTTATTTCATGCAAGCCTTGCCGTGCACTTCCTTTGACCCTTCCTCTTCCTTGCCGTGCAAGGGGGAGGATTCTTTCCTATTTCTAGAGTCTTTGACTTAATTTCTGATTACCTAATCAACCTAGGGTTTTAATTCCTGAAATCCTATTAATAAACCTCCTTGTTGCAGCCATAAAACATTCATTCATTCACCATTCACGCCAGAAATTCATCCCCTCCCTCTAACACATCCATATTTTCTGCCCAAAACCAACCCTTGCCGTCCCCTACATCCATCCCAAACCTAATTCCATCGTTCTACATCATCCATAACCCCCAAAACTCACAAAAAACCCTTGTGCCGCAGCAATTAGGAGAGGAAGGAGGCCTTGAACGTTTCATGCTCGCAGATTGGAGTGTTCTTAGGTGTACTTCGTTCTTGTTCTCAATGTTTACTTTGTTATTACTCTCTGAGGTTGCTGTAATCATGAGTGGCTAAACCCCTAATTAGTTAGGGGATAGTTTGAAGCCATGAACATGTTTGAGTTATGAATTGATTTCTTCCAATTGTGATTTGTTAAGTTGTGATTGCAATTCAATTATCTGTTTATTAAAAACTTGTTCTTGTATGTTGATTAAGGATGCATACTTAGTTTTCATGCATGAACTCGATGCTAGTTTATAAACGAGTTTCACCTAATCGTCACAAGTTTATAAACATGAGTAGTGAAGGTTGCTAGTCACAACCGCGTTAATTGAATTCTTGGCAAGAGTATCATGCATTCATAGTTACAATTGCCTCGTCAACACTTATGATTTTCATAGAGCATAATGATCTCTCACTGTATCTCTTCTATGCATTCATGTTGAGGACCGTTGGAGAATAATTTGAATTGTCGCATGCATCATCCACTTCAATGACATAAGGAAATCTGAGGGTTAATTAGTGCATCACGGTTAACTTGGGGTGTTGAGCATCATAGTTAATGAAAAGCAATTGGAAAATCGATTCATATATAAATGTGTCATGTGTGGAGAATGGACCTCTAACTAATCCATCCATCATCTTGTTTCCAAAATTCGTTTTAGAATCTATCTAGTTTCATAACTTGTTTTGTTATTTCAATTTTCGTCAAATCAAAACCCCCCTTTACTTTCTTATTCTATAGTGTTTAGAATCTGTTTAGTTTGTGTTTTAAAGTGTTTTGAATCAACCCATAAGCTTAAATTCGTCCAAAATTGTGTTTATGGTCAGAAATTGCCTAGTTAGTGTTTTTAGGCAGTTTTGAGTCTTTTGAACCTGTTTTGAGTCGTTTGAGTTTTTGTGAACGTTTTTGACTTTGTTTTTATGTTTTTAAGTTAGTTTAGAGGTTTTAGCAAGCCCTCCTAATCCCCGGTCCAGAACGATCCCTACTTGCATCCTTACTACAATTTGACAACAAGAGGGTTAATTTGTGTGCTTAACTATTTTCGCATCACCCATACATCATCCAGCCACCATCCACACCTCCATACATCACCCCACCACCTTGCCGCACCACCATATTCCCATAAACCCATCCCTAAACCAGAAAAACATCCAAATCATCCATAAACCTTCTCTGCCGCAGCAAGAGGAAAGGAGAAAGAGGACTTTAAAACGCGCAAAAATTCAAGTGGATTCGTTGGGCGTTCTAGGTGTAATCAATCCTTTGATCTTTATGTTTAATTTCAATTTTGTTTCTTTTTCTGTGAACATGAGAGGCTAAACCCCTAGTTAGCTAGGGGGTGATTCGAAACCATGTTTATGCTTGCAATATAAATTGATTACCTTTGGTTGGAATTTCATGAGTTGTGGATTCAATTCGTTTAACTGCTTGATTGATAACTTATTTGTGTATGTTTATTGAGAGTGCACGCTTAGTTTTCATGCATGAATATGATGCTAGAATATAAGTGAGTTTCACCTAATAGTTACAAACTTATATTCACAAGTAGTGGAGGTTGCTTATAAACAATCGCGTTAAATGAATTCTTGGCACTAGTTTCATACTCATCATAGTAACGAATGCCTCGTCAACACTTACAGTTTTCATGTTGCTTAATGATCTTTGATTGTATCTTTATTGTGCTTTTCACGTAAAGGACTTTTGGAGAATGTTTTGAATTGTGTATGCGCTGTCCCATCCAATTCGTTAACTTAAGGAAAACTTGAAGGTTAATTTAAGCGGACCTAATTAACCCGGAGTGTTGAGTTTCATGATTCATCGAAAGATCAACTGAAAATCATCTTGTATGCAAGTGTGACATGTGTGGAGAAGAACCTTCTAGCTAGCATTCCATCCATATTTTCATCAAATTCATCTTTACAATCTGTTTTAATTACAATCTGTGCATTTTATTTAATTTCGTCAAAAACTAAATCCCCCTTTACTTTAGTGTCTCTAGGTCACAAAAACAACATTCCTTGCAACCTTAGGACAATGCCGTGTGTTTCCTTGTGTCTCCCTTCCTTGCTGTGCAAGGAAGGGCCTTGTTCCCTATTTTAAATACTTAAACACCTTCCTTTTTCATACCAATTTCAGCCATAACTCACATACCCTTTTCTATTCCAAAATTCTTGCCTAATTTTAGAAATAAAAAGCATTCCTTTTCTTACAAAACCTTGCCGTGCAAGGGAACCTTGTTTCCTTTAGTTTTAGGACATTTAAACCTTTCCTACATCACAGCCGCACCTCCCTTGACCTTTCCTCTTCCTTGCCGTGCAAGGGAGATGATTCTTTCCTATTTCTTTGCATTAAAACACATTCCTTTTGTGTTTTATGCCATTGCTGCAACTTTTAATTAGTTTCCTTTAAATTTCTGATTTGATTTCCTATTTCTATAAGCTTTTGACTTAATTTCTTTTTACCTAAATAACCTAGGGTTTTAATTCCTGAAATCCTATAAAGAAACTTCCTTGTAGCAGCCACAAAGAAGGATTCATTCATCATTCACGCCAGAAAATCATCTCATCCCTCTAACACATCCATACTTCACCATTCTCCATAATTTCTGCCCAAAACCAACCCTGATAGGAGCATATTTAAGTGATTTAGTTAGCTTGTTTTCTTACATTTATGTTGTTAGTTCTTAGTTATTTTAGTATTTTAAGCTATTTTCGTATGGTTGTAGGTCCAAATGGTTAAAGTGGCAAGAAAGTGCATTTTTGTGCATTTTGGAGCAGTTTTGGGCATTAAATGGATTGCACATGCTTGGAGCAATGTTGATGGACGAAATTGAAGTCCAAAGGAGTCTAGGAATCTGCTAAGAAGATGGAAGAAATTAATTCAAGACTTGGAAGAAAAGGAATCAACTACAAAGAAGGAAACATGAGTCAAACTTCCTTATTTTGACTTAACTTTCCTAATCTCTTCCTACCTAAGTTCCAGCAACTTTGAAGGGTTCCTAATTAATTTAGGACACTTAAATATATGTCTAGAAAACTTAGTCATACTTCCTAATCCATGCCGCACCTATCTTTTCTAGATTTCCCTTTTTATTGCAACAAATCACATTCCCATTCTCTAAAACATTATTGCCGCAGCTTTCCCTTTCCCTTTTCCCAATTCCTTGCTGCATATTTTGTTTCCCTTTTTTCCTCTTAGAATTCTGATTTGTTACCCTTTTTCCTTGAGGATTTGGAGCTAAAAACCTTCCCAAATTGATTACTTATTGCCCTAACCTTTCTTCCTCTATATATACATAATCTGCTGCACTTATGGGAGATGCTAGACAGCCATACACATCCATACGAATTTTCTCTCATTCTCTCCATTCATTCAGCCATCATCCACCCTCTACCACCATCCAACCCATTGATAGGAGCATATTTAGGCGACTTACTTAGCTTGTTTTCCTGCATTTATGTTGTTAATTCATAGTTGTTTTAGTATTTTAAGACATTTTCGTATGTTTTTAGGTTCTAATGGCAAAGGGAGCAAGAAAGTGCATTTTGAGGCTATTTGGAGCATTTTTGGGCATGGATTGGATAGCTTAACCATGGAGCAAAGAGGATGGACGAAATTGAAGACAAGAAGAGCTAGGAAAGGCTACAAATCTGATGGAAGAAGTTCTATTCCAATGAAGATAAGGAAGAAGCAAGAAACAAGGAACCTTATCCA
Organism: Pyrus communis; assembly: GCF_963583255.1. NCBI lineage: Eukaryota > Viridiplantae > Streptophyta > Magnoliopsida > Rosales > Rosaceae > Pyrus > Pyrus communis. Next base: position 7,672,598 of record NC_084808.1, read on the forward strand.
ACCTTATCCAACCTTATCTTATCCTATCCTAGAAACCTTATCCTATCCTAACTCTAACATTATCCTATTCTATCCTATCCAAATCAGATCGGGACTTAAACCTAGCTAATTAGGGGGAATCAATTACACATCTAAACACCTATTTCAGTTTCTAGAAGACTTATCCGTACCAATGCCGCAAGACACCATTCCTTGTAGGTTTAGGAATCACAATCCTTTTCCTACTCTTATATCATATGTCCTAGGCCCTTTAGGTTTAGGAATCTGCCTTAAACACAGTTTCTAAAACACCTTATCCTATCCCTACATGTGTGCCGCACCTAGCCTTCTAGAACTCCCTAATTCCTAGCCGCACTACCTATTCCAAATCCCACTTGATTTCTGCCTTGAGTTAACCCTTTTTCAATGGGATTAGGCAATGCTTTTCCTTCACTAAGTGTGCCAAACTAGCCTATATAAACAGCCCTTGCCGCACCATTTAGACCACCACCCCTTCACACAACATTCATACATTCCTTCAGAAAAACACCCTTTGCCGTGACCTTGTAACCACCCATCCATCATTCCCCTACTTCCACACATCCATCCCAATCTCCATACACCACCATCAACCTTTGCCGCACCACCATACATACCTAAATCCATCCAAAACCCAGAAAATCATCCACAACACCACCCTAGACCTTGTGCCGTGACTTAGCAAGGAGGAGGAGAAGGAAGACAAAGCCTTGGGTGTTTGTGCATTCAAGTTGGAGTGTTGGACGTTTTTAGGTGTAATCTATCTTTTATTTTCAATGTTTAAATCTATATTGCTTTGTTTTGTCATGAACATGAGAGGCTAAACTCGTTTTAGCCTAGGGATGCTTTGAAGCCATGATTACATTTATAATATGAGTTGATTAAGTCCAGTTGTGATTTCATAAGTCATGAACGCAATTTGCTTAACCGTTTGATGGATAACTTATTCTTGTATGTTTATTAGGGAGGCCTACTTAATTTGCATGCTTGAATTTGGGGCTAGAATATAAGAGTGTTTCACATAATCGTTACAAACTTATATTCACAAGTGGTTAAGGTTGTTTTCACAATCATGTTAAGTAAATTCCTAGCATGCGTATCATGATGTCATAGTTACAAGTGCTTTGTCAATACTTATGATTTCCATTGAACGTAATGATCTTTGACCGTATCTCTATTATGATGTCATGTAGGGGACGTTTTGAAGAATGCTTTGGGTTGTCGTATGATGTCATCCAATCCACTAACTTAAGGGAAATCTGAGGGTTAATTAGTGATGTCACGGTTAATCTGGGGTGTTGAGGTTCATGGTTTATCGGAAAATCAACTGGAAATCAATTTATGTTAGAAAGTATCATGTGTGGAGAAGTATCCCTTGGCTATCCCATCATCCATTAGTTTTTCTTAAATTTGTCCAAAATCTTTTAAAGTTTTAAGTTACTTGTTTTCTTTTAAATTCGTCCAAAATCAAAACCCCCTTTCTTATTTGTTCCAAATCTGTCCAAAAGAGTCTTTTTGAGTCTTTAGAGTCAAAACCAAGTGTATTTTCGTCCAAATTAAGTCCTAGAGTCTAAATTGAGTCTTTTTGGTTGTTTTAAGTTGTTTTGAGTCTTTAAAGTTGTTTTTGGTCATATAAGTTAGTAAGAGTCTTGTGAGGTCATTTAAAGTGTTTTAAAGCATATTTTCACATCTTTGAGTCAATTTTCATTAGATTAGCAATCCCTCCTAATCCCCGGCCTAGAACGATCCCTACTTATATATATACTACAATTGTCAAAAAGAGGGTTTAATTTGAGTGCTATTATATCTCACATCAAATTTTTGGCGCCGTTGCCGAGGATTAGCAAGTTTGCTAATCCCCCGTTGTTTCTTTTTGTTTTATCTACTGACCTAGTTTCTTTTCTTGTTTGTGAGGTACTAGTTTATGACTCGTAGTTCTCAACCTATAAGTGCAAACATCTTGGATTTTGACGACGATTTTGAGCGCACTTTGAGGAAGAAGAAGAAGAACCCAGAACTTCACCCAACAAGTTCTAGTTCGGCTTCCAATCTTGAGGAGGAAGGAGAACCCACGGCAAGGGAGGAAGAAGAGGTCCGCACCATGGCAGCGGACAATCGTACAATCAAGGAGCTTTCCGCTTCGGGAATGGATAATGCGCACCCTTGTGCATCCAATACCCAAGGGCGGCTCAAGACAAGACCGACGAATTTGAATTGAAGTCAAGTTTGTTGCACCACATTCCAAAGTTCCATGGACTGTCCATGGAGGATCCCAACAAGCATTTGAAAGAGTTCGAGGTGGTATGTTCGAGCATGACTCCAATCAACGTTGATGGTAGTATTTTGAAGATGAAGGCTTTCCCATTCTCACTATTGGAGAAGGCCAAAGATTGGTTATACGAGTTAGCACCCGGAACGGTCACTTCTTGGGAGAGCATGAAGAGGGCGTTTCTTGAAAAGTTCTTAACTACTTCAAGAGTCATTCTCTTGAGAAAGAAGATTAGCGGAATTCAGCAAAGTCAAGGGGAGTCTTTTCCAACATACTACGAGCGTTTTAAAACCCTTGTTGCATCATGTCCTCAACATCAAATGAAGGAGGAGCTTCTACTTCAATACTTCTATGAAGGTCTTCTTCCCATTGAAAGGCAAATGCTTGATGCTTCGTGATGTGAGAATTATACGCACACAAATTAAACCCTCTTTTTATCAATTGTAGTTAAGAATGTAAGTAGGGATCGTTCTGGACCGGGGATTAGGAGGGATTGTTAATCACTTCGATTTGACTCAAAAACGTAAAAACACAATATAAAACACCAAACTAGACGCAAAGAATGCAAAACTAAAGTTTAAAACACTAAGACAAACCAAAAGACTCAAAACAGCAAGAAAACACTCAAAACTGCCTTAAAACTACTTTCTGAGCAGTTTTGAGCACTAAAGAAGAATTTGGACGAAAATAGTTATAACTTGACTCAAGATACTTTAAAAACACAAACTAAATTGATTTCTAACTAATTTGACACTCCAAGTAAAGGGGGATTTTGATTTTGACGAATTTGAAAACAAAAACTTAAAACTTTGTAAAACGAACAGATTTTAAAACGAATTTAGATTTAATGAATGGAATGAAGGCTAGCTAAGGGGTTCATCTCCACACATGCCCTACTTGCACACAAAACGATTTCTAATTGCTTTTCAATAAACCATGAATTCTCAACGCCTCAGATTAACCGTGAATTGCACTACTTAACCCTCATATTTTCCTAATGTTATTGAATTGGATGATTGCATACGACAACCCAAAGCATTCCCCACAAGTTCCCTACATGAATTGCATAATAGAGATACAAGCAAGAATCATTAAGTTCTTTGAAAACCATAAGCATTGATGAAGCACTCGTTACTATGAATTGCATGAAACTTATGCCAAGAATTTACTTAACGCAATTGAGATCATCAACTTTTACTACTTGTGAATATAAGTTTGTAACGATTAGGTGAAACTTCCTTATATCCTAGCATTAGATTTATGCATGATAATTAAGCGTGCACTCTCAACCAACACACACAATTCAATTTAATTCAAATAGATAAGTAAATTGAATTCACACCTTATGAAACGCAATTAGAGGTAATCAAATCATATAGCAAGCATGATCATGGTTTCGAATCCCACCCTAGCCAAGGGGGGGGTTTAGTTCCTCATACGTACAAGACAAAGAAAAGTAAATTTAACCATTGAAATTAAAGGAGCGGAAACACCTAAAAATTCCAGCAACTCGAACTTGAATTACATGAACGTCCAAGCCCTCTTCTCCTCCTCTTTGTTGCGGCACAAGGTCTAAGGACAGGTTTTGGGTGGTATTTGTATGGAGGAATGGATGTGTGATGGTAGGGTAGTGTTTAGGAAGGATGGGTAGTGTGGCAAGGTGGGAAAATATGGAGAATGGTGAAGGATGGCTGCGGCAAAGGGTTGGGAATGTATTTCTAGCGAATTTCTAAATGTGAAGGAGTGATGCGAGATTTATAAGCACACAAATTAACCCTCTTTTTATCAATTGTAGTAAGTATGTAAGTAGGGATCGTTCTAGGCCAGGGATTAGGAGGGATTGCAAAATCACTTGAAAATTGACTCAAATACGTAAAAACAATTTTAAAAACACTATACTAGACTCAAAGAATGCAAAACTAAACTTTAAAACACCAAAACAAACCAAAAGACTCAAAACAGCACCCAAAACACTCAAAACTGCATTAGAAACACAATCTGAGCAGTTTTGAACACTAGACACAACTTTGGACGAAAATTGGTTTTAACTTGACCTAAGACACTTAAAAACACAAACTAAAGTGATTTCTAACTACTATGACTCAACAAAGTAAAGTGGGATTGGTTTTGGACGAATTTAAAAACAAAACAAACTTTTTAAATTAGAACAGATTGTAAAAACGAATTTGATGGAATTGAATGGATGGGAAGCTAGCTAAGGGGTTCATTTCCACACATGTTACACTTGCATATAAAATGATTTCCAATTGCTTTTCAATAACCCATGAATTCCCAACGCCCCAGATTAACCGTGAATTGCACTAATTAACCCTCAGATTTTCCTAACGTTATTGAATTGGATGATTGCATACGACAACCCAAAGCATTCCCCACAAGTTCCCTACATGAATTGCATAATAGAGATACAAGCAAGAATCATTAAGTTCTTTGAAAACCATAAGCATTGACGAAGCACTCGTTACTATGAATTGCATGAAACTTATGCCAAGAATTTACTTAACGCAATTGAGATCATCAACTTTTACTACTTGTGAATATAATTCCATAACGATTAGGTGAAATTTCCTTATATCCTAGCATCCAATTTATGCATGATAATTAAGCGTGCACTCTCAACCAACACACACAAATCAATGTAATTCACATAGATAAGTAAATTGAATTCACAACTTATGAAACGCAATTAGATGTAATCAAATCATATCGCAAGCATAAACATGTATTTCAAATCCCCCCCTAGCCAAGGGGGGGTTTAGTTCCTCATATGCACAAAACAAAGAGAATTGAAATTAAACATTGAAATCAAAGGAAAAGAAACACCTAGAAATTCCAGCGACGCGAACTCGAATTGCATGAACTTCCGAGCTTCCTTCTCCTCCTCCTTGGTGCGGCAAAGGTCTAGGGACAGGTTTAGGGCCTTAGGTGTATGGATGCATGGTCATGGAGGGATGTAGTAGTGTTTAGGGGAAGGGGATGGTGCGGCAAAGCTTCAAACTAAGGAGAAAGGTGTTTGGTGGCTGCGGCAAGGGTGTGGAGAGGGTTGGACGAATTTCTGGAATGAATGAATGTGTATGAGAGGTGGTCCCCTGATCTAGGGGTTAATATGAGTATATATAGGCACTTAAAACCCTAGGGTAATCAGATATGGACTTGAATAACCCAAATCCACAAGGAAATAGGCTTAGAAATCAGAAATAAAAAGGGATAATGCTTCCTAGGTGCGGCAGGTAAGGAGATGAGGTGATAAGGCTTCTAGAATGCATTGCAAGGCAAGGGAAAGCAACTTTCTAGAAGGGATAGGTGCGGCACTAAAGGATAGGGCAGATTAGGGCTTCTAGAAACCCTCTAATGCAAGGAAAACTCACGGCAAGGATGGATAAGGTTTCTAGAACAAGGATAAGGTATCCTAAATGGATAAAGTGCCCCAAATGGATAAGGACTCCTCATTGCACTTGGAAACTTTGCCTATTAGGATTAGGAAACCTTGTCTTCGTCATTCCTTCTTCATCTTGGACTCCTTTTCCTTCTTGGACTTGGAAAACTTCTTTGTTGCTTCACTTGAGACCATTTGGATTTTGACTTTCCTTCATCAAGTAGGAAACCTTATTTGAGTAGGAATCTTCATTCTTCTAGGAATCCATCTTCAACTAGGAATCCCTCGTTGATTAGGAATCCTTCTTCAATTAAGAATCCTTTGTTGACTAGGATTTCATCTTTTAATTAGGCGTTTTCCTACTTCGACGAGGAAACCTTGTTCAAGTAGGAAACATCATCTTCAAATCTTCAATTTCGTCCATCATCTTGGCTCCAAGCATATGATGTCCATTCCAAGCTCTAATTTGCTCCAAAAGGCTCCAAAATGCATCCTTTTGCATACTTTGCCCTTAAAACCTGAAAACACATAGAACTAGCTTAAAAGACTACTTTACTAAGGAAAAACACTATAAATGCACAAAAACAAGCTAAACTAAGGTGCGTAAATATGCTCCTATCAAATTCCCCCACACTTAGCTTTTGCTAGTCCTCAAGCAAAACAAAATGAAACAAAGTAAATAAACGAAGTAAAACGAGTAAAACACAACCTACACCTTCCAACAATCGCCTCAGGGATTTCCGATGCACATGACATGTTAAAAATCATCATTCCCACAGATTTTAGCCATCTTTACGCTTAAGCATTTACTTAATCATGGTCACTACTCATTAGTTCACAAATAACCAATTAAAACATGATTTTGAATGTAGTAACATGCCTTAGAGAATTTCCTCAATTCCTTACTAGATATGCACTCAATTTTCACACAGATTTTCTAACTACACACCCTATACTAGTTATATGTGAAAAGATAGATGTAAATATGAAAACGAATGCTCACATATATGTATGACAAAGAAAGCACTTTTCGGAGTTAAAAAGCATGTTTATCAATATGATCTCATGAATGGAATGCTACTACTTAGATGCGAGAACCAGTGACACCATATGCTCGTACCAATTTTAAACTCCACAAATTGAAACACATAACACTCAAGATTAAAGTCAAGGGTTGTAACGGGGCTAGGGGTATTGGCTAACAAAGAAAGGTAAAGGATAAAACAAACGTTCTTTAAACAATAGTAAGCAAAGCAATGAACTTGATACTTAGAATTCACTTTAGAGTGCAGAAAATAACTTTAAACACAAAGGGGAATACACATGCATACTTAGGGTCAAATGCAACGTTTTGGACCCTTTCTTCAATAACCAACAACTTAGAGCTCCTTTTATGCTCTTCCAACTCCTTTTCATACTTTTCACAACTTTTTCTTTTTTTTTTTCTTTCTATTTTGCACGAATTTTTCTCTTTTTTTTTTTTCTTTTTTTTTTTTTTTTTTTTTTTTCACACAACCCGTGCCTCAATATGAGTTTTGGCACATACCCATATCAAGAATCCTTCCCCCACACTTAGCTTTCTGCAATACCATGATCCAAAGGAATTCATCATGAGTCATTCTTAACTACGTTCTAAGAACAAGGGTATGGATAATCCTAATCTAGGCTAGGTGAGGATAATGTGGGTTAACAAACAACATAGGCTACACGAGGCTCAACGGGGTTAAACCTACAAAAACACATGCATGGAATGATGGCTTTTTGGCTATGGTGGTAACTACTAACTTCATCTTGAATATGTGTTATGCAATTCAATAACATGTTTTGAATGAAATTGGCATGAGTTCTAGTATTTGGAACTAAATGATGAAACGCCTTCTAAGTAGTAACCAAGCAAAGAATAATGAGATCATGCAACGACTTTAGAAAACAAGAATGCACAGATTTTAACTCTCCAAATAAACGTTTATGCTCAAGTCTCACAAGGTTGTAGCATTTGTTTGAGTTCCTTCCTTCAAGCATGTTACAAAAATGATGCGAAAATAGTTAAGCACACAAATTAACCCTCTTGTTGTCAAATTGTAGTAAGGATGCAAGTAGGGATCGTTCTGGACCGGGGATTAGGAGGGCTTGCTAAAACCTCTAAACTAACTTAAAAACATAAAAACAAAGTAAAAAACGTTCACAAAGACTCAAAGGACTCAAAACAGGTTCAAAAGACTCAAAACTGCCTAAAAACACTAACTAGGCAGTTTCTGACCTTAAACGCAATTTTGGACGAATTTAAGGTTATGGGTTGATTCAAAACACTTTAAAACACAAACTAAACAGATTCTAAACACTATAGAACAAGAAAGTAAAGGGGGGTTTTGATTTGACGAAAATTGAAATAACAAAACAAATTATAAAACTAGGCAGATTGTAAAACAAATTTGTGAAACAAGATGATGGATGGATTAGTTAGAGGTCCATTCTCCACACATGACACATTTGTATATGAATCGACTTTCCAATTGCTTTTCACTAACTATGATGCTCAACACCCCAAGTTAATCGTGATGCACTAATTAACCATCAGATTTCCTTAAGTCATTGAATTGGATGATGCATGCGACAATTCAAATCATTCTCCAACGGTCCTCAACATGAATGCATAGAAGAGATACAATGAGAGATCATTATGCTCTATGAGAATCATAAGTGTTGACGAGGCAATTGTAACTATGAATGCATGATACTCTTGCCAAGAATTCAATTAACGCGGTTGTGACTAGCAACCTTCACTACTCATGTTTATAAACTTGTGACGATTAGGTGAAACTCGTTTATAAACTAGCATCGAGTTTATGCATGAAGACTAAGTATGCATCCCTAATCAACATACAAAAACAAGTTTTTAATAAACAGATAATTGAATTGCAATCACAACTTAACAAATCACAATTGGAAGAAATCAATTCATATTTCAAGCATGTTCATGGCTTCAAACTTTCCCCTAACTAATTAGGGGTTTAGCCACTCATGATTACAGCGAACTTAGAAAGTAATAGCAAAGTAAACATTGAAAACAAGAACGAAGTACACCTAAAACACTCCAATCTGCAAGCATGAAACGTTTTAGGCCTTCTTCCTCTCCTAGTTGCTGCGGCACAAGGGGTTATGGTGAGTTTTGGGGATTATGGATGATGTAGAATGATGTGTTTAGGATAGGGATGGATGTAGGGGACGGCAAGGGTTGTTTTTGGGCAGAAAGTATGAAGAATGGTGAAGTATGGATGTGTTAGAGGGAGGGGATGAATTTCTGGCGTGAATGGTGAATGAATGAAATCCTTTATGGCTGCAACAAGGAGGTTTATTAATAGGATTTCAGGAATTAAAACCCTAGGTTAATTAGGTAATCAGAAATTAAGTCAAAGACTCTAGGAATAGGAAAGAATCCTCCCCCTTGCACGGCAAGGAAGAGGAATGGTCCAAGGAAGTGCACGGCAAGGTTTTTCAGAAATAGGTAAGTGTTTAATTCCCTAAATCAATTCTAAGAATCAGGAATTAAGTTAAATCCCTTTAGAATAGGTAATTGAAATCAGGAATTAGGGGAAAAAGGCTAAGTCTTGCGGCACAAGGGAGGAAAAGAAAGGGAAAGTGCAAAACTTGCAGATTTTTGGAGAAAAGGAATGTATAGGTTCGGCTAAGGCTTTTAAGAAAGGGATTGTGACATAATCTTGCAGATTTTGGGAGAGAAGAGGAAGGTAAGGTGCGGCACATGTCTAGGGCTTCTAGAACATGTGATTTAGGCAACCACATTATTTGGAAACTTGCATAATTGGAAACCTTTCAAGAATAGAAACTCCCCATAATGGAAACTGGTTTCCATTTCTTGATTCCACCTTCTTCCTTCGATTCTAGGCTCACTTGAACTTCAATTTCGTCCAACACCTTGGCTCCAAACATAAGCTATCCAATCTTAGCCCAAAAGTGCTCCAAAAGGCTCCAAAATGCACTTTTTTGCTCCTTTAGCCCTTAGAACCTGAAAACACACAAAAGAAGCATAAAGGACTAAAATAACTAAGGAAACACAACGTAAATGCACGAGAACAAGCCAATTAAGTCGCATAAATATGCTCCTATCAAATTCCCCCACACTTAGCTTTTGCTAGTCCTCGAGCAAAACAAACAAACTAAACAAAACGAAACGAAACGAAACAAACAAAAGACACTCTAAACCTTCCAACGTTGCCTCAGGGATTTCCAATGCACATGACATGTTAAAAATCATCATTCCCACAGATTTTGGTCATCTTTACACTTAAATACATACTTAATCATTGTCACCACATACTAGTTCACAATTAAGCATTTAAAACCATGTTTTGAATGTAGTAACATGCCTTAGAGAATTTGCTCAATTCCTTACAAGATATGCACTCAATTTTCTCTCAGATTTTCTAACTACACACCCTAATCTAGTTATATGTGAGAAGATTGATGTAAACATGAAAACGAACACTCACATATATGTATCACAAGGAAAGCAATTTCTGGAGTTAATAAGCATGTTTAGATATGATCTCATGAATGGAATGCTACTACTTAGATGCAAGAACCAATGACACCATATGCTCATACCAAGTTCAAACTCCACAAATTGAACACATAACACTCAAGATTGAAGTCACAGGTTGTAATGGGGCTTGGGGTGTTTGGCTAACAAAGAAAGGATATGGAAAACAAAGGTTCTTAAAGAAATAGTGAGCAAAGCATTTGAATCAACTTAGAATTCACTTTTGAATGAAAACTCAATATTTGAACAAAAAGGGAGAGTTTAGACAATTTAGGGCCATATTTGGTGTTTTGGACCCTTTCTTCAACATTCAACACTTAATCACTCATTCTTTCATCTTTTCAAGCTCTTTTTCCTTTCTTTCTTTCTTTCTTTTCTTTTCTGTTTTTCTTTTCCATACGTTTTTCACAACTTTTTCTTTTCTTTTGAATCTCAAAACATAGATATAACTTTAAGAACAAACATTCCCTCCCCCACACTCATTTTCCTGCATAATGCAACTCAAAAGGAATTCATTTAAGTCATGCTCACTATCTTTTAAGAACAAGGGTGTGGACTGTCCTAAACTAGGCTAGGTGAGGATAATGTGGGTTAACAATGAATAAAGGCTAAACAAGGCTCAACGGGGTTAACTTAAACATAAAATGAGGTAGGATACATGGCAATTTGGCTTTGGTGGTGGTCACTACACAACTTCTTCTTGAATATGTGTTATGCACATCAATAACATGCTTTGAATGAAATGGGCATGAGTTCTAGCATTTGGAACTATATGATGAAACGCCTTCTAAGTAGTAACCAAGCAAAGAATAATGAGATCATGCAACGACTTTAGAAAACAATAATGCACAGATTTTAACTCTCCAAATAACGTTTAGGCTCAAGTCTCACAAGGTTGTAGCGTTTGTTTGAGTTCCTTCCTTCAAGCATGTTACAAAAACGAATTTTATCTTTTATGATTGCATGTGAAGTCATATATTATAACCATAACCAAGCATATACCAAGAGTAAATCAAACTTTTCTCCATGTTTATAACTCTTTTTAACAGTCATGCAATTACAAACCAAATCCTCATCATTGTGTTGGAAGGTACCCTAAGACACAAACACACAAAAACGACTCAAAACACTCTTTTTAGGTTTTTCAAAACATGTTTTTCAAATTTTTATGTGATTTTCGGAGTTATAAAACAAAACACACTAAAACACTCTAAAACAGCTTAAAAACACTTTAAAACAGCAAGGAACAACACTTGAAGTTATGGGTGATAAAATCCCACGAATTTGCATCAAATATACTTAGTTACCCCCCCCCCCCACACTTAAATCAAACATTGTCCTCAATGTTTTAAACATAAATTCACACAAAACACAAGCGAATATGCAAACAGCAACTAAACAACATAACATGGCAGATTAGAAACAACAACAAAGATAAGGGTTTTAGGAACGCAAATCTGGAATTTGGGGGATTCCTAGGGCTTCCTTTGTTGAATGGATGGGTTGCCTCCCACATAGCGCTTGCTTTAACGTCGTACAGCCGGACGAACACCTCCATCAAGCATCAGGGGAAGCCACGGCATGGAGGGGTGTTTCCTCCACGACATGCTCCTCAAATAGAGTGTAGTAAGGCTTCAATCTATGCCCATTTACCTTGAACTCGTGGCCACTTTTTAAGCTTTGGACTTGGACTGCACCATGAGGAAAAACATTAGTAACAACAAGAGGTCCAATCCATTTGGAACGTAACTTACCGGGGAATAACCGAAGTCTTGAATCAAAAAGCAACACTTGCTGCCCCTTGGAGAACGTTTTGGTACGAAGCATCTTATCATGATAAGCCTTCGTCTTGTCTTTGTAGATGCGAGCATTCTCGTAAGCCTCGTTCCTAATCTCCTCAAGTTCATTTAATTGGAGCTTCCTATGAACTCCAGCAGCGTCTAAGTCCATATTGAAGGTTTTCACAGCCCAATGCGCCTTGTGCTCCAACTCAACGGGCAAATGACATGGCTTACCATAGATAAGCCGAAAAGGTGACATGCCAAGGGGAGTTTTGTAAGCCGTACGATAGGCACACAATGCATCGTCCAAGCGCAAACTCCAATCTCTTCTTGAAGGTCCCACGGTTTTCTCTAGGACTTGTTTGATCTCCCTATTTGAAACCTCCGCTTGCCCATTAGTTTGAGGGTGATAAGGTGTTGAAACCTTATGCGTAACGTTGTACTTCTTGAGCAATGCTTCAATGGTGCGGTTACAAAAGTGAGAACCCCCATCACTGATTAGCACTCGGGGCATCCCAAACCTAGCAAAAATATTAGATTTCACAAAATCTGCAACAACCTTAGAATCGTTAGTACGGGTGGCTTTGGCTTCCACCCATTTGGAAACATAATCGACAGCTAGCAAGATGTAAGTGAAACCAAAAGATGGAGGAAAGGGGCCCATGAAATCGATACCCCAAACATCAAAAATTTCCACAAAGGAAAGAGATTGTTGCGGCATTTGGTCCTTAGGACCTATGTTACCTGTTCTTTGACACTTATCACAAGCTAAACAAAAGGTTCTTGCATCTTTAAACAAAGTAGGCCAATAAAAACCACATTCAAGAACTTTTAAAGCTGTCATTTGGGTGCCAAAATGACCCCCACTAGCATATGTGTGACAAAAACTTAAAATTGAATGAAAATCTGATTCATGCACACATCTCCTTATAATCTGATCTGGGCAATGTTTCCACAAGTATGGGTCATCCCAAACATAAAATCTAGCATCCTTTTTAAGTTTATCACGTTGGAATTTGTTTAGGGTGCTAGGAACTTGTCTAGAGACCAAATAATTGACCAAATCGGCATACCAAGGGGTACTTACCTGAATGGACAGAAGTTGCTCATCGGGAAATGTCTCTAAAATGGGAATGGGCTCTTCCTCACGCACCATTCTACTTAGGTGGTCAGCCACCACGTTTTCACACCCTTTCTTGTCTCGAATTTCAAGATCGAACTCTTGAAGTAGGAGCATCCATCGAATGAGTCTTGGCTTGGCCTCCTTTTTCGTGAAAAGATACCTCAAGGCTGCATGGTCAGTGAAAACAATGACTTTAGTACCAAGAAGATATGATCTAAACTTATCTAATGCAAATACAATAGCCAAGAGTTCTTTTTCGGTTGTAGAATAATTTAGTTGTGCATCATTCAACGTCTGTGAGGCATAGTAGATGACATGCGGCCTCTTGTCTTTTCTTTGCCCTAAAACAGCCCCTAGAGCATAATCAGAGGCGTCACACATCAACTCAAAAGGGAGACTCCAATCCGGGGGAGCAATGATGGGTGCCGTGGTCAACAACTCCTTGAGTTGATTGAATGAAGCCGTGCATTCCTTGGTGAATTCAAACGCCACTTCTTTTTGTAGGAGACGGCAAAGAGGTTGTGCAACTTTTGAGAAATCTTTGATAAACCTACGATAGAATCCTGCATGGCCAAGAAAAGAACAAACCTCTCTAACCGAAGTTGGAGAGGGTAAGTGACGTAGAAGATCTATTTTGGATTTATCAACTTCAATGCCGTTTTCAGAGATGATATGACCTAAAACAATGCCTTGTTTAACCATGAAATGACACTTTTCCCAATTAAGAACAAGGTTAGTTTCAACACAACGTTTTAGAATCAAACTAAGATTATGCAAGCAACCATCAAAAGAATTACCAAAGACGCTAAAATCATCCATAAAAACTTCAATGATTTTCTCAACATAATCAGAAAATATGCTCATCATGCATCTTTGAAATGTGGCAGGTGCATTACATAAACCAAAAGGCATGCGACGATATGCAAATGTACCAAAAGGGCATGTGAAAGTGGTTTTTTCTTGGTCCTCGGGTGCTATGACAATTTGATTATAACCAGAGTAACCATCAAGAAAACAATAAAAAGCATGACCCGCTAACCTTTCAAGCATTTGGTCAATGAACGGCAATGGGAAGTGGTCCTTCCTTGTGGTGGCATTTAGCTTCCTATAGTCGATGCACACCCTCCAACCAGTTTGAATGCGCATAGGAACAAGCTCATTCTCGGCATTTTCCACAACCGTCACACCGGATTTCTTAGGCACACATTGGATAGGTGAAACCCACTTACTATCCGAGATTGGATAGATGACTCCACAATCTAGAAGTTTGATTATCTCCTTTTTCACAACGTCCATCATCGGAGGGTTAAGACGGCGTTGAGCCTCTCTAGTTGGTTTGGCCCCCTCCTCAAGAAATATGTGATGCATGCACGTTGTAGGACTTATACCTTTGATATCGGCCAATGTCCATCCTAGGGCAGATTTGTATTCTTTCAAAACGTGGACTAGTTTCTCCTCTTCTTGGGCCGTGAGGGATGAGGAGATGATGGCAGGTAGGGTCTCATTTTCTCCCAAGAAAATGTACTTCACATGGCTTGGTAATGGTTTTAGTTCGAGGATGGGTGCCTGAATGATGGACGGAAGCAACTTGTTAGTCGAAATAGGAATTGACTCACGATTAGGAAACTTACCATCATGCGTAGGCAACAACTCAAGGGCAGCAACCATCTCCCTAACTTCCTCACTCGGAGGCACGGCATAGTGTGCTTTAGGTGTGCCGTGGGTTAACCTAGGTGTTAAGTCCTCGTTGTTGTGTTCCATGCCTCTTGTAAGGGCTTTTTCAAGCGCATCGTCATTCAAATCGTCAAGATATCCCTGCGCCAAAGAATCAATTATATCAATAGAGAAACATGAATGGTCCTCACTAGGGTACTTAATAGAATCAGAAAGATTGAAATTAATAACTTCCCCATCAAATTCCATGGACAAAGTTCCGTTAAACACGTCAATCTTGGTCCGGGCCGTTTTCATGAATGGCCTTCCAAGGAGGATGGGTAATGAAGTGGCATGATCCGATTCATCCATGTCAAGAACATAGAAATCCGCCGGGAAGATTAAATGATTAACCTGCACTAAAACATCTTCCAAAACTCCCTTTGGATAGGCGTTAGATCTATCGGCCAATTGTATGATTACACCATCATTTTTTAACGCTCCTAAATTCATAGATGCATAAATTGAATATGGCATAACATTTATAGAGGCACCTAAGTCTAGCATGGCAGATTCAAAGCGAGTATTACCAATGACACAAGGAATTGTAAAACTACCTGGATCTTTGCATTTTGGGGGTAGTTTTCGTTGCAAGATGAAGGAGACATTTTCACTTACCTTGACAACCTCCTTGGTCGAAATCCTCTTCCTAGTGGTGCACAACTCCTTCAAAAACTTGGCATAGCGTAGAACTTGCTTGATTGCATCCAAAAGGGGTATGTTAACTTGGACTTTCCTAAATGTCTCAAGAATGTCTTTTTCAGCTTCCTCCTTCTTCGTTTGCATGAACCTACTAGGAAAAGGAATATTCGAAGGAAAAACATTAGTAGGAATTGAACTTAACACGTTTTTACCTTTATTGGACAGATTGGATGGTTTAGGGTCACTAAAAGCTTGCGGCAAAGGGAGTTCCACCCTTGCCGTGGGTTTGGTTGCTTCCCCCTCTTCAAAATGCAGTTTTTCATCCTCTTCGTGACCTGTTTTTGATGAAGAACCTGCCCAACTTCTTTTCTGCTTCTCAACACTATGGCCTTGGCAGATTCGAATCCACCTTTCGGATTCACTTGCGTTGAACTTGGTAACTTACCTTGTTCTCTACTAAATTGCCCCATGAATTCAGCCATTTGTCCCACTTGTCTCTTCAAATCCGTCACTTCTCGAGCTTGATTTTGTACCTCATTGGCGTAATTTTGCATGTCCTTGCCTTTTTTTTCTTGCCCTTGCGCCAATGTAGTTAGTAATTGAATAACTTGAGAATTATCAAAAGACGAACCTGAGTTGTTTTGGGACGATGGTGGTTGGTTAGATTGGTATGGCCGTGGGAACCCAGGGGGGTTTTGTTGAAATCCCCTTTGTGGTGCAGATTGTTGGGGCTCTCTCCACTTGAAATTAGGGTGATCTCTCCATCCGGGGTTGTAGGTGATGGAGTATGGATCATGTTTGGGTTGGTTTTGGCCTTGGAAACCAATGGCATCGACAGATTCCCATCCTCCATTCTCTATCAACTGAGGGCATGTCTCAGATGGATGCCCTTGTATTGAACACACGCCACACACTTGGTTTTCTTGTGGTTTTGACCCCTTGACAACCTGAGACACAAGAGAAGTAAGATTAGCCAATTGTGATTGAATATCAGAAATTGCACTTACCTCATTCACACTTTGTTGTCGTGGCCCCTCTCTTTGTCCAACACCTTCATATTGTTGAGCGTTGTGTGCTCGGTTGGCAATTAGAGCTTTGGCATCCAACAGAGTCTTGTCCACTAATGCACCACCCGCTGAAGCATCTAGCATTTGACGTTCCATGGGAAGGAGTCCCTCGTAGAAATATTGAATGAGCAGCTCCTCCTTCATTTGGTGTTGTGGACATGAAGCAACAAGTGATTTAAAACGTTCATAATAAGATGGAAACGACTCACCTTGATTTTGTTGGATGCCACTAATTCGTTTCCTCAAAAGAATGATCTTGGCAGTGGGAAAGAATTTCTCTAAGAATGCACGTTTCATACTTTCCCAAGAATTGACAGTTCCAGGGGACAATTCAAACAACCAATCCTTGGCCTTGTCCATAAGTGAGAATGGAAAGGCCTTCATCTTCAAAATACTCCCATCCACGTTGATGGGTGTCATACTTGAGCAAACTACTTCAAATTCCTTAAGATGTTTGTTAGGATCTTCCATGGATAGCCCATGGAATTTAGGAATATGATGTAATAAACTAGACTTAAGTTCAAATTCGTACATCTTACCTTGAGCCGTCGCGGGGTATTGTATGCATAAAGGAACGGCATTGTCTATACCTGAGGCAGAGAGCTCTTTGATGGTTCGATTATCCATGGCCATGGTTTGTACTTCCTCCACAAACTGTGTCGTGGCCTCTCCTTCCTCTCCTAATTCGTCAAACTCAGATGGAGAGCTAGGAGACGGTGGGTTAGGATTTTGTTGATTCTTTTGCTTCCTCAAGGTCCGCTCAAAATCGTCGTCAAAGTCAAGGATGTGCTTACTAACAGATTTTGAACTCCTAGTCATAAACTAGGACCCCTGAAACAAGAATAAAAATACGGTCAGCAACTAATCAAAAAATATATGAAAAAGAAATAAAAAATTAACAAGGGATTAGCAAAGTTGCTAATCCCCGGCAACGGCGCCAAAATTTGATGCGAAAATAGTTAAGCACACAAATTAACCCTCTTGTTGTCAAATTGTAGTAAGGATGCAAGTAGGGATCGTTTTGGACCGGGGATTAGGAGGGCTTGCTAAAACCTCTAAACTAACTTAAAAACATAAAAACAAAGTAAAAAACGTTCACAAAGACTCAAAGGACTCAAAACAGGTTCAAAAGACTCAAAACTGCCTAAAAACACTAACTAGGCAGTTTCTGACCTTAAACACAATTTTGGACGAATTTAAGGTAATGGGTTGATTCAAAACACTTTAAAACACAAACTAAACAGATTCTAAACACTATAGAACAAGAAAGTAAAGGGGGGTTTTGATTTGACGAAAATTGAAATAACAAAACAAATTATAAAACTAGGCAGATTGTAAAACAAATTTGTGAAACAAGATGATGGATGGATTAGTTAGAGGTCCATTCTCCACACATGACACATTTGTATATGAATCGACTTTCCAATTGCTTTTCACTAACTATGATGCTCAACACCCCAAGTTAATCGTGATGCACTAATTAACCATCAGATTTCCTTAAGTCATTGAATTGGATGATGCATGCGACAATTCAAATCATTCTCCAACGGTCCTCAACATGAATGCATAGAAGAGATACAGTGAGAGATCATTATGCTCTATGAGAATCATAAGTGTTGACGAGGCAATTGTAACTATGAATGCATGATACTCTTGCCAAGAATTCAATTAACGCGGTTGTGACTAGCAACCTTCACTACTCATGTTTATAAACTTGTGACGATTAGGTGAAACTCGTTTATAAACTAGCATCGAGTTTATGCATGAAGACTAAGTATGCATCCCTAATCAACATACAAAAACAAGTTTTTAATAAACAGATAATTGAATTGCAATCACAACTTAACAAATCACAATTGGAAGAAATCAATTCATATTTCAAGCATGTTCATGGCTTCAAACTTTCCCCTAACTAATTAGGGGTTTAGCCACTCATGATTACAGCGAACTTAGAAAGTAATAGCAAAGTAAACATTGAAAACAAGAACGAAGTACACCTAAAACACTCCAATCTGCAAGCATGAAACGTTTTAGGCCTTCTTCCTCTCCTAGTTGCTGCGGCACAAGGGGTTATGGTGAGTTTTGGGGATTATGGATGATGTAGAATGATGTGTTTAGGATAGGGATGGATGTAGGGGACGGCAAGGGTTGTTTTTGGGCAGAAAGTATGAAGAATGGTGAAGTATGGATGTGTTAGAGGGAGGGGATGAATTTCTGGCGTGAATGGTGAATGAATGAAATCCTTTATGGCTGCAACAAGGAGGTTTATTAATAGGATTTCAGGAATTAAAACCCTAGGTTAATTAGGTAATCAGAAATTAAGTCAAAGACTCTAGGAATAGGAAAGAATCCTCCCCCTTGCACGGCAAGGAAGAGGAATGGTCCAAGGAAGTGCACGGCAAGGTTTTTCAGAAATAGGTAAGTGTTTAATTCCCTAAATCAATTCTAAGAATCAGGAATTAAGTTAAATCCCTTTAGAATAGGTAATTGAAATCAGGAATTAGGGGAAAAAGGCTAAGTCTTGCGGCACAAGGGAGGAAAAGAAAGGGAAAGTGCAAAACTTGCAGATTTTTGGAGAAAAGGAATGTATAGGTTCGGCTAAGGGTTTTAAGAAAGGGATTGTGACATAATCTTGCAGATTTTGGGAGAGAAGAGGAAGGTAAGGTGCGGCACATGTCTAGGGCTTCTAGAACATGTGATTTAGGCAACCACATTATTTGGAAACTTGCATAATTGGAAACCTTTCAAGAATAGAAACTCCCCATAATGGAAACTGGTTTCCATTTCTTGATTCCACCTTCTTCCTTCGATTCTAGGCTCACTTGAACTTCAATTTCGTCCAACACCTTGGCTCCAAACATAAGCTATCCAATCTTAGCCCAAAAGTGCTCCAAAAGGCTCCAAAATGCACTTCTTTGCTCCTTTAGCCCTTAGAACCTGAAAACACACAAAAGAAGCATAAAGGACTAAAATAACTAAGGAAACACAACGTAAATGCACGAGAACAAGCCAATTAAGTCGCATAAATATGCTCCTATCAAAAAACTAATTTTTTTTTTCTTTTTTTGATTACATGTGAAGTCATAAGTTATAACCACAACCAAGCACAAACAAAGAGTAAATCAAACTTTCATCCATGTTAATCATTCTCTTTAACAGTCATGCAATTACAAACCGAATCCTCATCATTGTGTTGGAAGGTACCCTAAGACACAAACAAACACACAAAAACAACTTAAAAACAACTTTTTTTTTTTGGGTTTTCAAAACAATTTTTTTCAATTTTTTCTGGGATTTTCGGATTTTTAGAACAACAAATACTAAAACACACCAAAACAGCCTAAAAACACCTAAAAACAGCAAGAAACAACATTTGAAATTATGGGTGATAAAACCCTATGAATTTGCATCAAAACACTTTGGTTACCCCCCCCACACTTAAATCAAACATTGTCCTCAATGTTTCAAGCATAGACTCACACAAATAACAAACAAACAAACAAAACAACATCTAACAACCTAACATGGCAGAAACAAAATCAACAACAAAGAGAAGAGTTTAGGAACACAAATATGGAATTGGAGTGCTTTCTCGGTCTTCCTTTGTTGAATGCAGGGGTTGCCTCCCAAGTAGCGCTTGCTTTAACGTCGTACAGCCGGACGAAGACCTCATTCACTCATTACTACGGCCCACGGCTTCCAAGGGTATGTCATCCACGACATGCTCCACAAAGGTGTCATAATAGGGCTTCAAACGATGCCCGTTCACCTTGAATTCGTGTCCCGTTTTCAAGCTTTGGATTTGGACTGCACCATGAACAAAAACATTAGTAATAACAAATGGTCCAATCCACTTAGAACGTAACTTACCGGGAAACAAACGTAAACGGGAATTGAACAATAGCACTTTCTGCCCAATTGAGAATGATTTCCCACGGATCATGTTGTCATGGAAAGCTTTGGTCTTTTGCTTGTAAATGCTTGCATTATCGTACGCCTCGTGCCTTATCTCATCAAGCTCATTTAATTGCAATCTCCTTTGACTTCCCGCTTCATCGAGGTTCATGTTAAACTTCTTGATGGCCCAAAGTTCTTTGTGCTCCAATTCAACAGGAAGATGGCACGCCTTGCCATAGACAAGTCGAAAGGGGGACATCCTAATGGGGGTTTTGTACGCCGTACGATACGCCCAAAGTGCATCATCTAACCGTAAGCTCCAATCCTTCCTTGTTGGCCCAATGGTCTTCTCAAGTATTTGCTTGATCTCTCGGTTGGAAACCTCGGCTTGGCCATTCGTTTGAGGATGGTAAGGTGTAGAAACCTTATGGGTGACATGGTATTTCCTCAATAACGCTTCAATGGTCCGATTGCAAAAGTGTGACCCTCCATCACTAATGATCACTCGTGGCATTCCAAACCTTGCAAAAATGTTAGTTCTAATAAAATCTGCAACCACTTTAGAATCATTAGTCCGGGTGGCCTTGGCTTCCACCCATTTTGACACATAATCAACCGCAAGCAAAATATACATGAAACCATACGATGAAGGGAAGGGACCCATAAAATCAATACCCCAAACATCAAAAATTTCAACATTTAGGATAGAAACCTGCGGCATTTGGTCCTTTGCACTAATACCACCCATTCTTTGGCATTTATCACATGTTAAGCAAAACGTTCTAGCATCCTTAAAAATACTAGGCCAATAAAATTCACATTGTAACACTTTGAGGGTCGTGCGTTGTGTGCCAAAGTGCCCTCCACATGCATATGTGTGACAAAAACTCAAAATTGAATGACATTCAGAATCGTGCACACAACGACGTATAATCTGATCGGGGCAAAATTTCCATAAGTACGGATCATCCCACACATAAAATCGTGCATCATGCCTAAATTTATCACGTTGGTGCCTAGTGAACTCACTTGGAATACGTTTTGACACCAAAAAATTAACAATATCGGCATACCAAGGTGCACTAACCTTAATGGACAACAATTGTTCATCGGGGAATGTCTCGGCAATGGGTAGGGCCTCTTCATTGTGCACCATTCGGCTTAGGTGGTCAGCCACCACGTTTTCACTTCCCTTCTTGTCCCGAATCTCTATGTCGAACTCTTGAAGTAGCAACATCCATCGAATTAGCCGTGGCTTGGCCTCCTTTTTAGTGAGCAAGTACTTTAGAGCTGCATGATCAGTGAAAACAATTACTTTAGTACCAATTAGATATGATCGAAATTTATCTAAAGCAAAGACAACGGCAAGAAGTTCTTTTTCCGTAGTGGAGTAGTTCAATTGTGCATCGTTCAATGTCCGTGAGGCGTAGTAGATGACATGCGGCCTCTTGTCCTTTCTTTGTCCTAAAACTTCTCCTAAAGCATAGTCGGACGCATCACACATGAGCTCGAAAGGTAGACTCCAATCCGGTGGAACAATGATGGGTGCCGTGGTCAACAACTCCTTAAGTTGGTTGAATGATGCCGTGCACTCCTTGGTGAATTCAAACGTCACGTCTTTTTGTAGGAGACGGCAAAGAGGTTGTGCAACCTTCGAGAAATCCTTGATAAACCTACAATAGAATCCTGCATGGCCAAGAAAAGAACGAACCTCTCTAACCGAAGTTGGAGAGGGTAAGTGACGTACAAGATCTATTTTCGACTTATCAACCTCAATACCGTTTTCAAAGACTATATGACCTAAAATTATGCCTTGTTTAACCATGAAATGGCATTTCTCCCAATTAAGACCAAGGTTAGTTTCAACGCAACGTTTTAAGATTAAACTAAGATTATGCAAGCAACCATCAAAAGAATCACCAAACACGCTAAAATCATCCATAAACACTTCAATGATTTTCTCAACATAATCAGAAAATATGCTCATCATGCATCGTTGAAATGTAGCAGGTGCATTACATAAACCAAAAGGCATGCGACGATATGCAAAAGTACCGAAGGGGCATGTAAAAGTGGTTTTTTCTTGATCTTCAGGTGTTATGACAATTTGATTATAACCAGAATAACCATCAAGAAAACAATAGAAAGCATAACCGGCTAACCTCTCAAGCATTTGGTCGATGAACGGCAATGGGAAGTGATCCTTCCTTGTTGCGGCGTTTAGCTTCCTATAATTGATGCACACCCTCCAACCGGTTTGAATGCGTTGAGGAACAAGTTCATTCTCGGCATTTGCGACCACAGTCACTCCAGATTTCTTCGGAACGCATTGAACGGGTGAGACCCACTTACTATCCGAGATTGGATAGATTACTCCACAATCCAAAAGCTTGATTACCTCCTTCTTCACAACTTCCATCATCGGAGGGTTGAGCCGGCGTTGAGCCTCTCGGGATGTTTTGGACCCCTCCTCTAGAAGTATGCGATGCATGCATGTAGTAGGGCTAATTCCCTTGATGTCGGCCAAGGTCCATCCAATTGCCGTTTTGTACTCCTTAAGCACTCGCACCAATTTGCTCTCTTCTTGTGCCGTGAGTGAGGATGAAATAATGACGGGCAACGTGTCATCCTCGCCCAAGAAAACGTACTTCAAATGACTAGGCAACGGCTTAAGTTCAAGTGTGGGTGGCTGCACCACTGAGGGAAGCATTTTATTAGCCGAAACTGAACTTAAAATAGGGTCCGAATACTTACCCGATTGTGATGGCAATGACTTGAGGGCAGCCACCATCTCAATGACCTCATCATTAGGGGGCACGGCTAAAGAATGATCATGCATGCCGTAGGTTCCCATGGTTGTGGCTTCAATGTTTTTCTTGTCCATGCCTTGTGCAATGACCAATTCAAGTGCATCGTTGTTCAATTTGTCAAAATAGTCCTGCGACAAAGAGTCAATTACATCAATAGCAAAACATGAATGATTCTCACTAGGGTACTTCATAGAATCAGAAAGATTAAAATTAATAACTTCCTCATCAAATTCCATCGTCAACGTGCCATTATAGACGTCAATCTTCGTCCGAGCAGTTTTCATGAATGGCCTTCCGAGGAGGATGGGCAATGAAGGGGCATGGTCCGATTCATCCATCTCAAGTACGTAGAAGTCCGCCGGGAAGATCAAATGATGAACCTGCACTAACACATCTTCCAAAACTCCCTTTGGATAGGCATTAGATCTATCGGCTAATTGTATGATCACACCATCGTTTTTCAACGCTCCTAGGTTCATAGATGCATAAATTGAATATGGCATGACATTTATAGATGCACCTAGGTCTAACATGGCAGATTCAAACCTAGAATTACCAATAACACACGGAATTGTAAAACTACCCGGATCTTTGCATTTTGGGGGCAGCTTGCGTTGTAAGATGGCTGAGACGTTTTCACCTACTTTGACCACCTCCTTGGTCGAAATCCTCTTCCTATTGGTGCAAAGTTCCTTCCAGAACTTGGCCTACCTCGGGACTTGCTTGATTGCATCCAAAAGGGGGATATTGACTTGAACTTTCCGAAACGTCTCCAAAATGTCCTTTTCCGCTTCTTCTTTCTTTGTTTGCTTAAACCTACTAGGAAAAGGAACATTCGCAGGAAAATCATTAGTAGGAACCGAACTTGACACGTTTTTACCTTTATTGGATGAATTGGACGACTTGGGATCACTTGGAACTTGCGGCACATTTGGTTCCACCTTGGCCGTGAGTGGCCTTTGCTCCTCCTCTTCAATTCTCAACTCGTCCTCCTCGTTGGAACGTGATTTGGATGGTTTGAGGTCAGATCCGACTTGCTTTCCACTTCGCAAATGCATAGCTTTTGCAGATTCGAATCCTCCTTTCGGATTGACCACCGTTGAGCTAGGCAACCTTCCTTGCTCACGAAATTGCCCCATGAACTCGGCAATTTGTCCCACTTGCTTCTCCAAGTTGTCCACCCTCTTGTCTTGGATTTGCCTTTCTTTGTTTTGAGTTTGGACTTCCTGCGTCAAAGTAGTAAGTAATTGAAAAATCTTATCATTACACTTGAATTACCTACATTGCTTTGGGCAGGTTGTGCTTGGGCTTGTGGTGGTGCCAACGGCTTTTGATAGAAACCCGGGGGTTGTTGCCTAAATCCGCTTTGTTGTTGACCTTGTTGGGGGTCTCGCCATTTGAAATTCGGATGATCACGCTAACCGGGATTGTAAGTATTAGAAAACGGATCACCACGTGTTTGGTATTGGTTGCCATATCCCACGGCATTGAGTGTCTCCCACCCTCCATTCTCGATCAATTATGGGCACTTGTCCGTAGGGTGTCCTTGCATGGAGCATTGGCCAATCCCGAAGCGGAAAGCTCCTTGATTGTTCGGTTGTCCGCTGCCATGTCTACTTCACCCACTCTTGCCGTGGGTTCCTCTTCTTCAAATTCAGAAACGGACTCGGAACTTTCACTTGATTCGCTAGGTTCTGGGTTCTTTCTCTTTCGTCTCAACTCTCGCTCGAAATCGTCGTCAAAGTCCAAGATATGTTCACGAATCGGATGAGAACTCCGAGTCATAAACTAGTACCTAAAACAAGAAACAAAACAAGATTAAGAATCTGGAATAAAATAAAATAAACGAAAATAAAACAATCCAAGGGATTAGCAAAGTTGCTAATCCCCGGCAACGGTGCCAAAATTTGATGCGAGATTTATAACACAAATTAACCCTCTTTTTATCAATTGTAGTAAGTATGTAAGTAGGGATCGTTCTAGGCCGGGGATTAGGAGGGATTGCAAAATCACTTGAAAACTGACTCAAATACGTAAAAACAAGTTTAAAAACACTATACTAGACTCAAAGAATGCAAAACTAAACTTTAAAACACCAAAACAAACCAAAAGACTCAAAACAGCACCCAAAACACTCAAAACTGCCTTAGAAACACAATCTGAGCAGTTTTGAACACTAGACACAACTTTGGACGAAAATTGGTTTTAACTTGACCTAAGACACTTAAAAACACAAACTAAAGTGATTTCTAACTACTATGACTCAACAAAGTAAAGGGGGATTGGTTTTGGACGAATTTAAAAACAAAACAAACTTTTTAAATTAGAACAGATTGTAAAAACGAATTTGATGGAATTGAATGGATGGGAAGCTAGCTAAGGGGTTCATCTCCACACATGTTACACTTGCATATAAAATGATTTCCAATTGCTTTTCAATAACCCATCAATTCCCAACGCCCCAGATTAACCGTGAATTGCACTAATTAACCCTCAGATTTTCCTAACGTTATTGAATTGGATGATTGCATACGACAACCCAAAGCATTCCCCACAAGTTCCCTACATGAATTGCATAATAGAGATACAAGCAAGAATCATTAAGTTCTTTGAAAACCATAAGCATTGACGAAGCACTCGTTACTATGAATTGCATGAAACTTATGCCAAGAATTTACTTAACGCAATTGAGATCATCAACTTTTACTACTTGTGAATATAATTCCATAACGATTAGGTGAAATTTCCTTATATCCTAGCATCCAATTTATGCATGATAATTAAGCGTGCACTCTCAACCAACACACACAAATCAATGTAATTCACATAGATAAGTAAATTGAATTCACAACTTATGAAACGCAATTAGAAGTAATCAAATCATATCGCAAGCATAAACATGTATTTCGAATCCCCCCCTAGCCAAGGGGGGGTTTAGTTCCTCATACGCACAAAACAAAGAGAATTGAAATTAAACATTGAAATCAAAGGAAAGACCACCTAGAAATTCCAGCGACGCGAACTCGAATTGCATGAACTTCCGAGCTTCCGAGCTTCCTCCTTGGTGCGGCAAAGGTCTAGGGACAGGTTTAGGGCCTTAGGTGTATGGATGCATGGTCATGGAGGGATGTAGTAGTGTTTAGGGGATGGGGATAGTGCGGCAAAGCTTCAAACTAAGGAGAAAGGTGTTTAGTGGCTGCGGCAAGGGTGTGGAGAGGGTTGGACGAATTTCTGGAATGAATGAATGTGTATGAGAGGTGGTCCCTGATCTAGGGGTTAATATGAGTATATATAGGCACTTAAAACCCTAGGGTAATCAGATATGGACTTGAATAACCCAAATCCACAAGGAAATAGGCTTAGAAATCAGAAATAAAAAGGGATAACGCTTCCTAGGTGCGGCAGGTAAGGAGATGAGGTGATAAGGCTTCTAGAATGCCTTGCAAGGCAAGGAAAAGCAGCTTTCTAGAAGGGATAGGTGCGGCACTAAAGGATAGGGCAGATTAGGGCTTCTAGAAACCCTTTAATGTAAGGAAAACTCACGGCAAGGATGGATAAGGTTTCTAGAACAAGGATAAGGTATCCTAAATGGATAAAGTGCCCCAAATGGATAAGGACTCCTCATTGCACTTGGAAACTTTGCCTATTAGGATTAGGAAACCTTGTCTTCGTCATTCCTTCTTCATCTTGGACTCCTTTTCCTTCTTGGACTTGGAAAACTTCTTTGTTGCTTCACTTGAGACCATTTGGATTTTTTCTTTCCTTCATCAAGTAGGAAACCTTATTTGAGTAGGAATCTTCATTCTTCTAGGAATCCATCTTCAACTAGGAATCCTTCGTTGATTAGGAATCCTTCTTCAATTAAGAATCCTTTGTTGACTAGGATTTCATCTTTTAATTAGGCGCTTTCCTACTTCGACTAGGAAACCTTGTTCAAGTAGGAAACATCATCTTCAAATCTTCAATTTCGTCCATCATCTTGGCTCCAAGCATATGATGTCCATTCCAAGCTCTAATTTGCTCCAAAAGGCTCCAAAATGCATCCTTTTGCACACTTTGCCCTTAAAACCTGAAAACACATAGAACTAGCTTAAAAGACTACTTTACTAAGGAAAAACACTATAAATGCACAAAAACAAGCTAAACTAAGGTGCGTAAATATGCTCCTATCAACTCTCCAACCGGTTTGAATGTAATAGTGTCTTAGGGTACCTTCCAACACAATGATGAGGATTCGGTTTGTAATTGCATGACTGTTAAAGAGAATGATTAACATGGATGAAATTTTGATTTTCTCTTTGTTTATGCTTGGTTGTGGTTATAACTTATGACTTCACATGTAATCAAAAAGAAAAAAAAAAAAAAAAAAAAATTAGTTTTTGTAACATGCTTGAAGGAAGGAACTCAAACAAATGCTACAACCTTGTGAGACTTGAGCCTAAACGTTTATTTGGAGAGTTAAAATCTGTGCATTCTTGTTTTCTAAAGTCGTTGCATGATCTCATTATTCTTTGCTTGGTTACTACTTGGGAGGCAACCCATGCATTCAACAAAGGAAGACCGAGAAAGCACTCCAATTCCAGATTTGCGTTCCTAAACTCTTCTCTTTGTTGTTGATTTTGTTTCTGCCATGTTAGGTTGTTAGATGTTGTTTTGTTTGTTTGTTTGTTATTTGTGTGAGTCTATGCTTGAAACATTGAGGACAATGTTTGATTTAAGTGTAGGGGGGGGGGGTAACCAAAGTGTTTTGATGCAAATTCGTAGGGTTTTATCACCCATAATTTCAAATGTTGTTTCTTGCTGTTTTTAGGTGTTTTTAGGCTGTTTTGGTGTGTTTTAGTATTTGTTGTTCTAAAAATCCGAAAATCCCAGAAAAAATTGAAAAAAATTGTTTTGAAAACCCAAAAAAAAAAAAAAAAAGTTGTTTTTAAGTTGTTTTTGTGTGTTTGTTTGTGTCTTAGGGTACCTTCCAACACAATGATGAGAATTCATGGGTTATTGAAAAGCAATTGGAAATCGTTTTATATGCAAGTATAACATGTGTGGAGATGAACCCCTTAGCTAGCTTCCCATCCATTCAATTCCATCAAATTCGTTTTTACAATCTGTTCTAATTTAAAAAGTTTGTTTTGTTTTTAAATTCGTCCAAAACCAATCCCCCTTTACTTTGTTGAGTCATAGTAGTTAGAAATCACTTTAGTTTGTGTTTTTAAGTGTCTTAGGTCAAGTTAAAACCATTTTTCGTCCAAATTTGTGTCTAGTGTTCAAAACTGCCCATATTGTGTTTTTAAGGCAGTTTTGAGTGTTTTGGGTGCTGTTTTGAGTCTTTTGGTTTGTTTTGGTGTTTTAAAGTTTAGTTTTTCATTCTTTGAGTCTAGTATAGTGTTTTTAAACTTGTTTTTACGTATTTGAGTCAGTTTTCAAGTGATTTTGCAATCCCTCCTAATCCCCGGTCCAGAACGATCCCTACTTACATTCTTCACTACAATTGATAAAAAGAGGGTTTAATTTGTGTGCGTATAAATCTCGCATCAAATTTTGGCGCCGTTGCCGGGGAGGATCACTATCCCCTCCCATTCATTGAGCCATATTACGAAAGTGTTGAAAAGAAGAAGGAGGAAACACCCCTCCAAGCCGTGGGCCCTAGTAAGGAGTGAATGAGGTCTTCATCCGGCTGTACGACGTTAAAGCAAGCGCTACTTGGGAGGCAACCCCTGCATTCAACAAAGGAAGACTGAGAAAGCACTCCAATTCCAGATTTGCGTTCCTAAACTCTTCTCTTTGTTGTTGATTTTGTTTCTACCATGTTAGGTTGTTAGATGTTGTTTTGTTTGTTTGTTTGTTGATAGGGGCATATTTATGCACCTTAGTTTAGCTTGTTCTTGTGCATTTATAGTGTTTTTCCTTAGTAAAGTAGTCTTTTAAGCTAGTTTTATGTATTTTCAGGATTTAAGGGCAAAGTATGCAAAAGGATGCATTTTGGAGCCTTTTGGAGCAAATTAGAGCTTGGAATGGATATCATATGCTTGGAGCCAAGAGGATGGACGAAATTGAAGACTTGAAGATGATGATTCCTACTTGAGCAAGGTTTCCTAGTTGATTTAGGAATCCTAGTTAAAATGGGTTTCCTAGTTGAATTAGGATTCCTAGAAGAACAAAGTTTCCTACTCAAACAAGGTTTCCTACTTGAAGTAGGAAAGTTAAATCTCAATGGCCTCAAGTTGCAGCAACAAAGAAGTTTTCCAAGTCCAAGAAGGATTAGCTTTCCTAATCCTAATGCACAAGGTTTTCAGCCACAAAGAGGAGTCCTAAACACTTTAGGACACCTTATCCTAATCCTATAGGGATGCCATGCACTTTACCTTATCTTGGAGGGTTTTTAGAAGCCTTAGATGCCCTATCCTATCTTTGCCATGGGTTTTATCCAACTCCCCTTAGTTTTTAGGCTTTCTAGAAGCCCTAACATTATCCCTAAGAAGGTGCCGCACCCTTATCTCTTTTTCCCTACAAATATGGCACTTAAATCATGATTCTAGGAACCTTATCTTATCTCCTACAAAGGTGGCGCCCCAAATCCTTCGAGAAGTGCCAATTTCTGCCACAAAACACTTTGTTTCTAGAACCCTAAAAATCTGGCGCCTCTATTCCTTTTCCTTTGGGGTTTCCTACCTTCTAGATGGCCTATTCCTGATGGGTTTTGATTTCCTTGTCATCTTCAAATACTTAGTCCTTTTCCTTGTTGATTGAGAGGGATCTTGCACTATAAATAGACCCCCTTTGCCACACCAAATCATCATTCACTCCTCCACATTCAGAAATTCGCTAGAAATACATTCCCAACCCTTTGCCGCAGCCATCCTTCACCATTCTCCATATTTTCCCACCTTGGCACACTCCCCATCCCTCCTAAACACTACCCTACCATCACACATCCATTCCTCCATACAAATACCACCCAAAAACCTGTCCTTAGACCTTGTGCCGCAACAAAGAGGAGGAGAAGAGGGCTTGGACGTTCATGCAATTCAAGTTCAAGTTGCTGGAATTTTTAGGTGTTTCCTCTCCTTTAATTTCAATGGTTAAATTTACTTTTCTTTGTCTTGTACGTATGAGGAACTAAACCCCCCCTTGGCTAGGGGGGGATTCGAAACCATGATCATGCTTGCTAAATGATTTGATTACCTCTAATTGCGTTTCATAAGTTGTGAATTCAATTTACTTATCTATTTGAATTAAACTGAATTGTGTGTGTTGGTTGAGAGTGCACGCTTAATTATCATGCATAAATCTAATGCTAGGATATAAGGAAGTTTCACCTAATCGTTACAAACTTATATTCACAAGTAGTAAAAGTTGATGATCTCAATTGCGTTAAGTAAATTCTTGGCATAAGTTTCATGCAATTCATAGTAACGAGTGCTTCGTCAATGCTTATGGTTTTCAAAGAACTTAATGATTCTTGCTTGTATCTCTATTATGCAATTCATGTAGGGAACTTGTGGGGAATGCTTTGGGTCGTCGTATGCAATCATCCAATTCAATAACGTTAGGGAAATCTGAGGGTTAATTAGTGCAATTCACGGTTAATCTGGGGCGTTGAGAATTCATGGTTTATTGAAAAGCAATTAGAAATCGTTTTGTGTGCAAGTAGGGCATGTGTGGAGATGAACCCCTTAGCTAGCCTTCATTCCATTCATTAAATCCAAATTCGTTTTAAAATCTGTTCGTTTTACAAAGTTTTAAGTTTTGTTTTCAAATTCGTCAAAATCAAAATCCCCCTTTACTCGGAGTGTCAAATTAGTTAGAAATCCATTTAGTTTGTGTTTTTAAAGTATCTTGAGTCAAGTTATAACTATTTTCGTCCAAATTCTTCTCTAGTGCTCAAAACTGCTCAGAAAGTAGTTTTAAGGCAGTTTTGAGTGTTTTCTTGCTGTTTTGAGTCTTTTGGTTTGTCTTAGTGTTTTAAACTTTAGTTTTGCATTCTTTGGGTCTAGTTTGGTGTTTTATATTGTGTTTTTACGTTTTTGAGTCAAATCCAAGTGATTAACAATCCCTCCTAATCCCCGGTCCAGAACGATCCCTACTTACATTCTTCACTACAATTGATAAAAAGAGGGTTTAATTTGTGTGCGTATAATTCTCACATCATTTGTTATTTGTGTGAGTCTATGCTTGAAACATTGAGGACAATGTTTGATTTAAGTGTGGGGGGGTAACCAAAGTGTTTTGATGCAAATTCGTAAGGTTTTATCACCCATGATTTCAAATGTTGTTTCTTGCTGTTTTTAGGTGTTTTTAGGCTGTTTTGGTGTGTTTTAGTATTTGTTGTTCTAAAAATCCGAAAATCCCAGAAAAAATTGAAAAAAATTGTTTTGAAAACCCAGAAAAAAATTGTTTTGAAAACCCAAAAAAAAAGTTGTTTTTAAGTTGTTTTTGTGTGTTTGTTTGTGTCTTAGGGTACCTTCCAACACAATGATGAGGATTCGGTTTGTAATTGCATGACTGTTAAAGAGAATGATTAACATGGATGAAAGTTTGATTTACTCTTTGTTTATGCTTGGTTGTGGTTATAACTTATGACTTCACATGTAATCAAAAAAAGAAAAAAAAAAAAAATTAGTTTTTGTAACATGCTTGAAGGAAGGAAGTCAAACAAATGCTACAACCTTGTGAGACTTGAGCCTAAACGTTTATTTGGAGAGTTAAAATCTGTGCATTCTTGTTTTCTAAAGTCGTTGCATGATCTCATTATTCTTTGCTTGGTTACTACTTAGAAGGCGTTTCATCATTTAGTTCCAAATACTAGAACTCATGCCAATTTCATTCAAAACATGTTATTGAATTGCATAACCCATATTCAAGATGAAGTTAGTAGTTACCACCATAGCCAAAAAGCCATCATTCCATGCATGTGTTTTTGTAGGTTTAACCCCGTTGAGCCTCGTGTAGCCTATGTTGTTTGTTAACCCACATTATCCTCACCTAGCCTAGATTAGGCTTATCCATACCCTTGTTCTTAGAACGTAGTTAAGAATGACTCATGATGAATTCCTTTGGATCATGGTATTGCAGAAAGCTAAGTGTGGGGGAAAGATTCTTGATATGGGTATGTGCCAACACTCATATTGAGGCACGGGTTGTGTGAAAAAAAAATTAAAAAATGGCACCGTTGCCGGGGATTAGCAACTTTGCTAATCCCTTGGATTGTTTTATTTTCGTTTATTTTATTTTATTCCAGATTCTTAATCTTGTTTTGTTTCTTGTTTTAGGTACTAGTTTATGACTCGGAGTTCTCATCCGATTCGTGAACATATCTTGGACTTTGACGACGATTTCGAGCGAGAGTTGAGACGAAAGAGAAAGAACCCAGAACCTAGCGAATCAAGTGAAAGTTCCGAGTCCTTTTCTGAATTTGAAGAAGAGGAACCCACGGCAAGAGTGGGTGAAGTAGACATGGCAGCGGACAACCGAACAATCAAGGAGCTTTCCGCTTCGGGATTGGCCAATGCCGCACCTTTGTGTATCCAATACCCAAGGGCGGCTCAAGACAAGACTGCCGAGTTCGAATTGAAGTCAAGCCTGTTACATCACATTCCGAAGTACCATGGGCTATCCATGGAAGATCCGAACAAGCACTTGAAGGAGTTTGAAGTCGTTTGCTCAAGCATGACTCCGGTGAACGTGGATGAGAGCATCTTGAAGATGAAGGCCTTTCCCTTTTCTCTCCAAGAGAAAGCGAAAGATTGGTTGTACGAATTGGCTCCCGGAACTGTCACATCATGGGAGAGCATGAAACGAGCTTACTTGGAGAAGTTTTTCCCAACTTCTCGAGTCATCCTCCTACGAAAAAGGATAAGTGGAATTCAACAAGATGAAGGTGAATCCTTTCCTACTTATTATGAACGTTTTAAATCTCTTGTTGCTTCATGTCCACAACATCAAATGAAGGAGGAACTACTTCTACAATACTTTTACGAGGGACTTCTACCTATTGAACGTCAAATGCTAGATGCCTCAGCGGGAGGAGCCTTGGTGGACAAGACCCCCACGGCTGCAAAGACCTTGATTGCTAATCGAGCATTGAACGCTCAACAATACGAAGGTGTTGGACAAAGGAGCATGCCACGGCAACATCAAGTCAATGAGGTAAGTGCCATAACCGAACTTCAAAATCAAATGGCTAACCTTACTACGTTGCTTTCTCAGGTGGTGGAAGGTCCAAAAGTCAAAACCGTAGCTTCTTGTGGCGTATGCTCCATGCAAGGACACCCTACGGACAAGTGCCCACAATTGATCGAGAATGGAGGGTGGGAGACACTCAATGCCGTGGGATATGGCAACCAATACCAAACACGTGGTGATCCGTTTTCTAATACTTACAATCCCGGTTGGCGTGATCATCCGAATTTCAAATGGCGAGACCCCCAACAAGGTCAACAACAAAGCGGATTTAGGCAACAACCCCCGGGTTTCTATCAAAAGCCGTTGACACCACCACAAGCCCAAGCACAACCTGCCCAAAGCAATGTAGGTAATTCAAGTGTAATGATAAGATTTTTCAATTACTTACTACTTTGACGCAGGAAGTCCAAACTCAAAACAAAGAAAGGCAAATCCAAGACAAGAGGGTGGACAACTTGGAGAAGCAAGTGGGACAAATTGCCGAGTTCATGGGGCAATTTCGTGAGCAAGGAAGGTTGCCTAGCTCAACGGTGGTCAATCCGAAAGGAGGATTCGAATCTGCAAAAGCTATGCATTTGCGAAGTGGAAAGCAAGTCGGATCTGACCTCAAACCATCCAAATCACGTTCCAACGAGGAGGACGAGTTGAGAATTGAAGAGGAGGAGCAAAGGCCACTCACGGCCAAGGTGGAACCAAATGTGCCGCAAGTTCCAAGTGATCCCAAGTCGTCCAATTCATCCAATAAAGGTAAAAACGTGTCAAGTTCGGTTCCTACTAATGATTTTCCTGCGAATGTTCCTTTTCCTAGTAGGTTTAAGCAAACAAAGAAAGAAGAAGCGGAAAAGGACATTTTGGAGACGTTTCGGAAAGTTCAAGTCAATATCCCCCTTTTGGATGCAATCAAGCAAGTCCCGAGGTAGGCCAAGTTCTGGAAGGAACTTTGCACCAATAGGAGGAGGATTTCGACCAAGGAGGTGGTCAAAGTAGGTGAAAACGTCTCAGCCATCTTACAACGCAAGCTGCCCCCAAAATGCAAAGATCCGGGTAGTTTTACAATTCCGTGTGTTATTGGTAATTCTAGGTTTGAATCTGCCATGTTAGACCTAGGTGCATCTATAAATGTCATGCCATATTCAATTTATGCATCTATGAACCTAGGAGCGTTGAAAAACGATGGTGTGATCATACAATTAGCCGATAGATCTAATGCCTATCCAAAGGGAGTTTTGGAAGATGTGTTAGTGCAGGTTCATCATTTGATCTTCCCGGCGGACTTCTACGTACTTGAGATGGATGAATCGGACCATGCCCCTTCATTGCCCATCCTCCTCGAAAGGCCATTCATGAAAACTGCTCGGACGAAGATTGACGTCTATAATGGCACGTTGACGATGAAATTTGATGGGGAAGTTATTAATTTTAATCTTTCTGATTCTATGAAGTACCCTAGTGAGAATCATTCATGTTTTGCTATTGATGTAATTGACTCTTTGTCGCAGGACTATTTTGACAAATTGAACAACGATGCACTTGAATTGGTCATTGCACAAGGCATGGACAAGAAAAACATTGAAGCCACAACCATGGGAACCTACGGCATGCATGATCATTCTTTTGCCGTGCCCCCTAATGATGAGGTCATTGAGATGGTGGCTGCCCTCAAGTCATTGCCATCACAATCGGGTAAGTATTCGGACCCTATTTTAAGTTCAGTTTCGGCTAATAAAATGCTTCCCTCAGTGGTGCAGCCACCCACACTTGAACTTAAGCCGTTGCCTAGTCATTTGAAGTACGTTTTCTTGGGCGAGGATGACACGTTGCCCGTCATTATTTCATCCTCACTCACGGCACAAGAAGAGAGCAAATTGGTGCGAGTGCTTAAGGAGTACAAAACGGCAATTGGATGGACCTTGGCCGACATCAAGGGAATTAGCCCTACTACATGCATGCATCGCATACTTCTAGAGGAGGGGTCCAAAACATCCCGAGAGGCTCAACGCCGGCTCAACCCTCCGATGATGGAAGTTGTGAAGAAGGTGATGCGAGAATTATACGCACACAAACTAAACCCTATTTGTGACAATTGTAGTGATGATGTAAGTAGGGATCGTTCTAACCGGGGATTAACTAGGGATGCTAAACACTTGACTCAAATAAATAAAACTAACTTTTAAAACACTAAGACAAACTAAAAGACTCAAAACAAGTTCAAAAGACTCCAAATACTTAAAAACATAAAATAAGACAAATCAAATGATTAAGACTTAACAAAATAGGGGGGGATTGTGGTTGGACGAGATTAAACTAAACGGACAGATTATAATTTAAAACAGATAGTAAAGATGAATGTGATGAAAATATGGATGATGGAATAGCTAAGGGGTTTTTCTCCACACATGTTACACTTGCATACAAGATTGATTTTCGGTTGGTCTTTCGATAAAATATGAAACTCAATGCTCCAAGTTAATTAGGTCCGCTTAAATTAACTTTCAGATTTCCCTAGATTCGTTGGATTGAATGGAATACGCATTACAACCAAATTATTCTTAATCAAAGTCCCTAACCATGGAATACGCATGATAGAGACATTCAACAAAGATCATTAAGTTCAACGGAAATCATAAACATTGACGAGGCATTCGTTACTATGGAATACGCATGAAACTTATGCCAAGAATTCGTTTAACGCGATTGTTTATAAGCAACCTCCACTACTTGTGAATATAAGTTCGTAACTATTAGGTGAAACTCACTTATATTCTAGCGTCATATTTATTCAAACGGTTAAACAAATTGAATCCACAACTTATGAAATTCCAACCAAAAGTAATCAATTCATATTGCAAGCATAAACATGTATTTTGAATCACCCCCTAGCTAAAGGGGGGTTTAGTTCCTCATAACTTTGAAATCAAAGAAACACCTAAACATTCCAACAACTCAAACTTGAATTGTATGAACGTTTAAGCACTCTTCTCTTCCATTACAAAACAAAGAAAATTGAATTTAAACATTGAAATCAAAGAAACACCTAAACATTCCAACAACTCAAATTTGAATTGTATGAACGTTTAGGCACTCTTCTCTTCTTCGTTGTTGTAGCACAAGGTCTAAGGTGAGTTTTTGGGGGATGAGGAGTGGTTGGAATGAAGAGAAAATATGCAGAAAATGAAGGGATATGCACGGCAAGAATGGAGGTGTTTGTGGTGTGTTGTGTATGAAAATGAGATGTGAATTGAATGGGGCATGAATGAATGAATGCAAGGGTATTTATAGGAGTAGTGGAGGGAACATATGGCTATGTCATTTGTAGGTGAAGTAGGTGGATGTTGTAGGTGAAGTAGGTGGATGTTGTAGGTGAGTAGGTGGATGTTGTAGGTGAAGTAGGTGGATGTTGTAGGTGATTATGAGTGATAAGTGATAAGTGTATGATATGTTAAGTGATAAGTGAATGATTATGATAAGTGATAAATGAATGTATGATATGATAAGTGGTGAATGATATGTGGTGAATGATAAGTGGTAGTGTTTAAGTATTTAAAATAGGGAACAAAGCCCTTCCTTGCATGGCAAGGAAGGGAGACACAAGGAAACACACGACAATGTCCTAAGGTTGCTAGGAATGTTGTTTTTGTGTTCTAAAATGCGTAGGAGTTTTCAATGATGCTCAAACATGAGGTCTTTTTAGGATTTAACTTTCCTACTTCAAGTCTTCAATTTCGTCCAAACTTTGGCTCCATGGATAAGCTATCCAATCCATGCCCAAAAATGCTCCAAATAGCCTCAAAATGCACTTTCTTGCTCCCTAAGCCCTTAGAACCTGAAAACACACAAAAGAAGCATAAAGAACTAAAATAACTAAAGAAACATAACGTAAATGTACGAGAACAAGCCATTTAAGTCGCATGAATATGCTCCTATCAAATACCCCCACACTTATCTTTTGCTAGTCCTCGAGCAAAACAAAACAACAAAAGAACACGAAACTAGACAAAACGAACAAAACACAACCTACACCTTCCAACAATCGTCTAATGGATTTCCAATGCACATGACAAGTTAAAAATCATTAGTCCCATAGATTTTTGTCATCTTCACACTTAAGTACATTCTTACTCATAGTCACCACATATTATTTCACAAATAAGCATTTAAAACCATGTTTTGAATGTAGTAACATGCCTTAGAGAATTTGCTCAAATCCTTACAAGGTATGCACTCGTTTTTCACACAGATTTTCTGACTACACACCCTAAACTAGTTATATGTGAGAAGATTGATGTAAACATAAAAACGAACACTCACATATATGTATTTCAAAGGAAGCAATTTCTGGAGTTAATAAGCATGTTTAGATAAGATCTCATGAATGGAATGCTACTACTTAGATGCGAGAACCAGTGACACCATAAGCTCATACCAAGTTCAAACTCCACAATTGAAATACATAACACTCAAGATTGAAGTCACGGGTTATAATGGGGCTTGGGGTGTTTGGATAACAAAGAAGGAGTATGGAAAACAAAGGTTCTTTAAGCAATAGTGAGCAAAGTAATGAATTAGACATTTAGAATTCCCTTTAGAACGCAAAAATCAACTTTGAACACCCAAGGGTGAATCACACAAAACTTAGGGCCATATTCAACTTTTTTGGATCCTTTCTTCAACCATCAACGCTTGTGAGTTCATCCTTACTTATTTTCACTCCTTTTTTTTTTTTTTTTTTTTTTTTGAATCTCAAAACATATATATAAGCTTAAGAACAAACTTTTACTCCCCCACACTCATTTTCTTGCATAATGTAACTCAAAAGGAATTCATTTTCTGTCATGCTTACTATGCTTCAAGAAAAAGGGTACAGATGGTCCTAATCTAGGCTAGGTAAGGGGTGATGTGGTTAGCAAAGAAAATAGGCTAAACGAGGCTCAACGGGGTTAAGACTTACAAAATATACGAAATATAGGAAGTAAGGCTATTTGGCTATGATGGCAACTACACAACTTCATCTTGATATATGTTATGCAATTCAATGTCATGCTTTGAATGAAACGGATATAAGTTCTAGCATTTAGTTCTATCATGATACAATTGCAATCTAAGTAGCAACCGAGCAAGGAATAATGAGATCATGCAACAACTTTAGAAAACAAAGAATCACAGAAAATAACTCTCCAAAGAAAGTAATGGCTCGAGTCTCACAGGGTTGTAGCGTTTGTTTGAGTTCCTTCTTTCAAGCATGTTACAAAAACGAATTTTTCTTTTATGATTGCATGTGAAGTCATACATTATAACCATAACCAAGCATATACCAAGAGTAAATCAAACTTTTCTCTATGTTTATAACTCTTTTTAACCGTCATGCAATTACAAACCAAATCCTTATCATTGTGTTGGAAAGTACCCTAAGACATAAACACACAAAAACGACTCAAAACACTCTTTTTAAGCTTTTCAAAACATTTTTTTTTTTTTTTTTTTTTCTCTTTTTTTTTTTTTTTTTTTTTTTCAAATTTTTATGGTATTTTCGGAGTTATAAAAACAAAACATACTAAAATACTCTAAAACAACTTAAAAACACCTTAAAACAGTAAGGAACAACATTTGAAGTTATGGGTGATAAAATCTCACGAATTTGTATCAACAACATTAGTTACCCCCCCACACTTAAATCAAACATTGTCCTCAATGTTTTAAGCTTAAAATCACACCAAACAAAAGTAAACATAAAAACAGCAACTAAACATACTAAACATGGCAGAATGTAAATAACAAAGAGAAGAGTTTAGAGACGCAAATCTGGTTGTGGAATGTAAATTCCATCTTCTCCTTGTTGAATTCATTGAGGCTTTGATCTTTGTGATTCCACAGGCTTACTCTTGAACTGGTTTCTGCCCATCGTTGATTTTCCCTTGTGCTACTTCTTGAACTGGGCAGCAGGATGGTTCTTTTGGTCTCCCCCGAAGGTCTGAGCTTATCCCTTTTATCTGTTTCTTTGTTCAATCTGTGCAGGAGTGGTCCCTTCTCTGGAAGTGTATCAACCGTTGAAGATGACTACTCGAGAGCAACGCTAGGTAAGCAATCAGGAATAGATTCCAGGCAGTTGGCTCCAGATCGGAAGACTGACTCCAAGTGCTGGCTGATTGCTTCTTTCACTTTGCCATACGAGTAAGAACAAGGACAAAGAAAAGGACAGGGAAAGAGCATGATATGAGATACTTTTGCTTTAGACCTTGATGATATGAGATACCTTTGCTTTTGAAGAAACGGCGAATGAAGCAGCACATGTATTTGTTGTGGTTGTCTCCACATGCTTCGATCGACCGTTTCCTTCTGCCTTATTTGTACTCCAGGTTTCTGGTATCTTCTTTGGGGGAGAAAAAATTGAGTATTTCAAAAGGCGTTGCTGGGAGAGCGCCCTCAGAGGTGCGGAAGAGTTGGGCATTTTCTTCAGGTTTGCCTTGCCATAAAAGACGAAGGTCGACATATATAGAGATAATATCAAGTGGTGGTACTATTCTTTTACCCTTGTCGACAAATGTCTCTTCGATATCAGAACGACGCCTCTTCGATTTCTGAGCAGGCGCCCTTTCGATTTCTGAACGACGCCCCTTTGCTTTCTGAACGACACGTAGTAGTGCGGATGCGGCTCCTTTTGACAAAGCTGCACGCGTTTTCTGAAAAGCAGAGAAAGCGTCGCCGAACTTTGCGCTTGTCGACAAAAGATGTGTAGTTGCGATGATGGCCTCCACGTGTTGTCTGAAAAGAAGAAATCTTTTGACAAAGTTGAACGCGCCTTCTGAAAAGCCGAGCGTCGCCTAAATTACGCCGGAAATTCTGGCTTCTTGAATCGGTGGACGCGTCGCCTTGGCTTTTTATAGAGCTATCGATCACCACAACAAACACACTCTGAAGAATTCCCATTCTTGAAAATCGACTCCGGCCCTTTGAAATTTAACTCCATCCCTTCTCTTTGAACACTTTTGAAAAATGGCAAACTCATCGAACCTTAGCTTGGAATTGAGCCTTAGCAGTGATACGGGCGCACCGCGTCAAGGTAACGTATGGCGCCCTTCTTTCTTATCTTCTAACGGTCTTCTCACAGGTGAAGACTCCGTGATGCAGGACGCCACAACAGCTACAATAGTAGCTAGGAACCTCCTCACTCCAAAAGATAGTAGGCTGCTGTCAGGACGGTCCGATGAGTTG
This sequence comes from Pyrus communis, assembly GCF_963583255.1. Taxonomy (NCBI): domain Eukaryota; kingdom Viridiplantae; phylum Streptophyta; class Magnoliopsida; order Rosales; family Rosaceae; genus Pyrus; species Pyrus communis. Next base: position 7,713,261 of record NC_084808.1, read on the forward strand.
GCCGTTCAAGAGTCCCTCGCACTTAGTGTTCAGTGTGCGAGCTCTGTGTCCAATATGGGCCAACGCCTGCTTGCCCGCTCCCGTCAGGTGGAATCATTGATGGCAGAGGTGGAAAGTCTCAAGCAAGAGATCAAGCAGCTGAAGTATGAGAATAGAAGTTTGCATGTGCTTGCAAACAACTATTCAACGGGCATGAAGAGGAAGCTTGATGAGCTGCAAGAATCCAATGGTCGAATGCAAAGTGACCGTCAAAGTGACCGTCAAAGGCTTTCGGCTTACTTCCAGAGGCACATTTTTCCTGGCTCGTCCAGCGTTTGGCCAAGTATTAGGGCCTGGAATGCTCTAGCTCCGATGCCTCCCGCTCCGATGCCTTCCACTCCGATGCCTTCCGCTCCGATGCCTCCCGCTCCGATGCCTTCCGCTCCGATGCCTTCCGCTCCGATGCCTTCCGCTCCGAGAGTTTTGCCCAGTAGTGGGGCTTCAAGTAAACGCCCTTTGTGAAGGCTCCATCTTTCTTTGTTTAGCAGTGTCTATCAATAAACAAAACATTTTCTTAATGTTACAATCATAGACTCACACAATTAATAAACAAACAAACAATAACAACTAAACAACCTAACAAGGCAGAAACGAAATATCAACAAAGAGAAGAGTTTTTAGGAATCTGGAATTGGAGTGCTTTCTAAGTCTTCCTTTGTTGAATGCATGGGTTGCCTCCCAAGTAGCGCTTTCTTTTACGTCTTGCAGCCGGACGGTACCTCCGTTTAAGCTTGACTAGGTTCCACGGCATGGATGGGTACCTCCTCCACGACATGCTCCTCAAACGTCTCGTAATAGGGCTTCAATCGATGCCCATTCACTTTGAATTCTTGCTGCGTCCTAGAACTTTTGATTTGTACTGCACCATAAGGTAAAACGTTAGTAACAACAAACGGGCCAATCCATTTAGAACGCAACTTACCAGGAAACAAACGTAGGCGAGAGTTGAAAAGTAACACTTTCTGCCCAACTGTGAAGGTCTTGGTTCGAATCATTTTATCATGGAATGCTTTGGTCTTGGCTTTGTACATCCGGGCATTCTCATAGGCTTCATTCCGAATCTCCTCAAGTTCATTCAATTGGAGCTTCCTATGAACTCCCGCTGCATCTATGTCCATGTTGAAAGTCTTCACGGCCCAATGTGCCTTGTGCTCTAACTCTACGGGCAAATGACATGGCTTACCATAGACGAGCCGAAAAGGTGACATCCCAATGGGTGTTTTGTATGCCGTACGATATGCCCACAGTGCATCATCTAAACGTAAGCTCCAATCCCTCCTTGTTGGTCCAACGGTCTTCTCCAAAATTTGTTTGATTTCTCGGTTAGACACATCGGCTTGGCTATTTGTTTGAGGATGGTAAGGTGTGGAGACCTTATGGTTGACATGGTACTTTCTTAGCAACGCCTCAATGGTCCGATTGCAAAAGTGAGACCCTCCATCACTTATGATTACTCTCGGCATTCCAAACCTAGCAAAAATGTTAGTTTTCACGAAATCTGCAACCACCTTAGAATCGTTAGTACGGGTGGCTTTTGCTTCCACCCATTTAGAAACATAATCAACGGCTAGCAAGATATAAGTGAAACCATAAGATGGAGGGAAAGGGCCCATGAAATCAATGCCCCAAACATCAAAAATTTCAACATTAAAGACAGGGGTTTGCGGCATTTGGTCCTTGGTACCTATGTTACCCATTCGTTGGCAACGATCACAAGACATACAAAAGGTTCTAGCATCCCTAAATATAGTCGGCCAATAAAAACCACACTCTAGAACCTTGAGGGCAGTGCGTTGTGTGCCAAAATGACCACCACATGCATATGTGTGACAAAAGCTTAGAATTGAGTGAAATTCAGAATCATGCACACATCTACGTACAATTTGATCTGAGCAATACTTCCACAAATAAGGGTCATCCCAAACAGAGAAACGTGCATCATTTTTAAGCTTATCACGTTGGTGCTTGTTTAGTTCATTTGGAAATTGTTTAGCCACCAAGTAATTCACTAAATCTGCATACCATGGTTCACTTACCTCAATGGATAGCAGCTGCTCATCGGGGAAAGTTTCAGGGATAGGTACGGCATGTTCATGCTCCTCGTGGATCATTCGGCTTAAATGGTCAGCCACTACATTCTCGCTTCCTTTCTTATCCCGGATTTCAATATCAAATTCTTGAAGAAGAAGAATCCAACGGATAAGCCTCGGCTTTGCTTCCTTTTTCGTGAGCAAGTACCTCAAAGCTGCATGATCAGAATAAACGATTACTTTAGTACCAATTAAATATGAACGGAATTTATCTAAAGCAAAAACCACAGCTAGAAGTTCTTTTTCCGTCGTGGAGTAGTTCAATTGGGCATCATTGAGAGTCCGAGAGGCATAGTATATGACATGTGGCCGCTTGTCTCTTCTTTGTCCTAGAACAGCGCCTAATGCATAGTCGGATGCATCGCACATGAGCTCGAACGGAAGGCTCCAATCTGGAGGTACAATAATGGGGGCCGAGACTAGCTTCTCCTTGAGTTGGTTAAATGCCGAATTACACTTTTCATCAAACTTGAATGGCACATCTTTTTGAAGCAATCGGCAAAGAGGGTTGGACATCTTGGAGAAGTCCTTGATAAAACGCCTATAGAACCCTGCATGGCCAAGAAAAGAACGTACCTCTCTAACCGAAGTAGGAGAGGGTAAGTGACGTACAAGGTCTATTTTCGATTTATCTACTTCAATTCCTTTTTCTGAAACAATATGTCCTAAAACTATACCTTGTTTCACCATAAAGTGACATTTCTCCCAATTCAAGACAAGGTTAGTTTCAACACATCGTTTCAAAATTAAGGTCAGATTATCCAAGCAATTATCAAATGAACTCCCAAATACACTGAAATCATCCATGAAAACCTCAATGATCTTTTCAACAAAATCGGAAAATATACTTACCATACACCTTTGGAAAGTGGCCGGTGCATTGCATAAGCCAAATGGCATGCGACGATAAGCAAATGTTCCAAAGGGACATGTGAATGTGGTCTTCTCTTGATCATCCGGGGCTATCACAATTTGGTTATATCCAGAGTATCCATCAAGAAAACAGTAAAAAGCATGACCGGCTAACCTTTCGAGCATCTGGTCGATGAATGGCAAAGGAAAGTGATCTTTCCTAGTCATGGCATTTAGCTTCCGGTAATCGATACATACTCGTCATCCAGTCTGAATGCGTGTAGGCACGAGCTCATTCTCATCATTCTTGATAACAGTTACTCCGGACTTCTTGGGAACGACTTGAACTGGAAAGACCCAACGGCTATCGGAGATAGGGTAGATCACTCCGCAATCCAAAAGCTTGATTATTTCCTTCTTCACCACTTCCATCATCGGAGGGTTGAGACGGCGTTGAGCCTCTCGGGATGGCTTAGTCCCCTCCTCAAGAAGTATACGGTGCATGCATGTGGTAGGGCTTATTCCTTTAATGTCGGCCAAAGTCCACCCTATGGCCGTTTTGTGCTCTCGAAGCACCCTCACAAGCTTCTCCTCCTCCATTGCCGTGAGACTTGATGAAATGATGACGGGCAATTGATAGGAGCATATTCATGCAACTTAATTAGCTTGTTCTCGTGCATTTATGTTGTGTTTACTTAGCTATTTTAGTGTTTAAGGCTACTTTTGTGTATTTTCAGATTATAAGGCTAAAGTGTGCAAGAAGATGCAAATTGGAGTCTTTTGGAGCGAAAGAGGAATGAATGAGTTGAAGATTTGAAGAAACGACGAATTCCTACTCCAACGATGAATTCTTACCAAAACGAGGAATCCTACTCAAACAAGGTTTCCTACTGGAAGTAGGAAAGTTAACCCTAAGTTTCCCGTTTTGGTAACCTTTCCTAATCTAAACGTCCGTATTTTCTAGCCACTTTGTAGGCCTTGAATGCACTTTAGTACACAAGACCAAGGCCCTAGGTTCCTTAAACATACTTAGCGGCACCTTTCCATATCCTCCCCTTTAATCCGTAGCCTTCCATTTTATTTTCATTTTTATAATAAAACAAAACAGCCATTGCATCCAAAATTACCCACCTTGGCCGTGCATCCTATCACCAAAACCTAAAGCCGTGCATCCCATTATTAATAAAACCTAAGATACCAAAAAGTTTTCAACCCGTGGCCACCATCCCATTTATTTATTCACCTTTGCCGTGATTCCATGAGGATTTTCAACCTAATTTTGACATAAGCCGCCACCTCCCATTTTTCCACCATAGGCCGTGGATCCCACCATCCAACCCTAATTTCATTCAGCCACCATTCTTCAAACCCGTGCATGATACACCCCATTCCTTCCATAATCCGTGCACTCCCATTCCCCTCGGATGGATCCATACACTTTCCACACCCATAACCTAATTCACAAACAGCCGCAGCCACCATCTACATTTTCTTCCATTTTCCTTCCATAATCCGTGCATATCCATTCCATCCTAGCCAATTTCCAGCCTTCCTCCATCACTGCCGCAGCCATTCCACCACTCTCCACCACCTTACACACCTTCCTACACCACCACACAACCTTGCCGCACCATTAAACCACCATTAAACCATCCCTAAACCAGAAACACATCCAAAAACCACCCACAACCAATCTGCCGTAGCAAGGAGAAGAGGGAAGAGGAGCTTCGACGCGCACCAATTCAAGTGGATTCGTTGGGCGTTCTAGGTGTAATCAATCCTTTGTGCTTTATGTTTAAATTCAATTGTATTTCTCTTTTTGTGAACATGAGAGGCTAAACCCCTATTTAGCTAGGGGGTGATTCGAAACCATGTTTATGCTTGCAATATGATTTGATTACATTTGGTTGGAATTTCATGAATGGTGAATTCAATTCGTTCATCTATTTGATTGATAACTTATTTGTGTATGTTGATTGAGAGTGCACGCTTAGTTTTCATGCATGAATATGATGCTAGATTATGAGGGAGTTTCACCTAATAGTTACAATCTTATAATCACAAGTAGTGAAGGTCGCTTGAAAACGATCGCGTTGAATGAATTCTTAGCATAAGTTTCATGCAATTCATAGTAATGAATGCTTCGTCAATGCTTATGTTTTTCATAGAACTTAATGATTCTTGCTTGTATCTCTATTATGCAATTCATGTAGGGAACTTGTAGGGAATGTTTTGAGTTGTCGTATGCAATCATCCAACTTAATAACTTGTGGAAAAACTGAGGGTTAATTAGTGCAATTCACGGTTAATCTGGGGCGTTGAGTATTTCATAATTCATCGAAAGACCAACTGAAAATCAAATTGTATGCAAGTGTAACATGTGTGGAGAAGAACCTTCTAGCTAGCATTCATACATATTTTCATCACATTCATATTTATATTCTGCCTTTTAATTACAATCTTTGCATTTAGTTAATTTCGTCAAAACCTCAATCCCCCTTTACTTTAGTGTCTAATTTAGTTAGAAAGTGTCTTAGTTTGTGTTTATAAGTGTTTTGCATTCTTTGAGTCTAGTTTAGTGTTTTTAACGTTTGTTTTACGTTTTTGAGTCAGTTTCCAAGTGATTTAGTAATCCCTCCTAATCCCCGGTCTAGAACGATCCCTACTTGCATCTTTACTACAATTGTCAAAAGAGGGTTTAATTTGTGTGCTTAATTAGTTCGCATCAAATTTTTGGCGCCGTTGCCGGGGATTAGCAACTTTGCTAATCCCTTGGATTGTTATTTTCTGTTTAATTTAGTTTTTGTTAAGAATTCTGATCTTGTTTTGTTTTCCTTGTTTTAGGTACTAGTGCATGACTCGGAGTTCTCAACCGATTCGTGAGCATATCTCGGATTTTGACAGCGATTTTGAGAGGACTTTGAGACGAAAGAGGAAGCCACACGAACCAAGTCCACAACGTCTGGAATCTGACCTTGAAGAAGAAGAGGCCACGGCAGGTGTATTTGAGGAACCCACGGCAGGGATATTTGAAGAAGTCCAAGGCATGGCGGTGGACAACCGTACACTCAAGGAGCTTTCCGCCTCAGGTTTGGATAATGCCGCACCCTTGTGCATTCAATACCCCACGGCTGCCCAAGGTAAGACGGATGAGTTTGAATTAAAGTCAAGTTTGCTTCATCATATTCCTAAATACCATGGCTTGTCCATGGAAGATCCTAACAAACATTTGAAAGAATTTGAAGTAGTTTGCTCTAGTATGACTCCCGTCACTGTTGACGGAAATATCTTGAAGATGAAGGCTTTTCCATTCTCTTTGATGGATAAAGCCAAAGATTGGTTATATGAGTTAGCTCCCGGCACTGTCACTTCTTGGGAGAGTATGAAGAGAGCGTACTTGGAGAAGTTCTTTCCAACTTCTCGCATCATCCTCCTACGCAAAAAGATAAGCGGAATCCAGCAAGAAGAAGGTGAGTCTTTTCCTACGTATTATGAACGATTTAAATCACTTGTTGCTTCTTGTCCACAGCATCAGATGAAGGAGGAGTTGCTCTTGCAATATTTCTACGAGGGTCTCCTACCTCTAGAACGTCAAATGCTTGATGCTTCGGCGGGTGGAGCATTGGTGGACAAGACGCCCAGGGATGCCAAGGTCTTGATCACTAACCGAGCATTGAACGCTCAACAGTATGAAGGAGTAGGCCAAAGAGGACCCCCACGGCAGCAGGTTCATGAGGTAAGTTCCGCACCTGATATTCATTCACAGTTAGCTAATCTTACTTCCATTATGTCACAGATGGCCGAGGGAATGAAGATGCAAGGACCTGTGGTATGTGGCGTATGTTCTATCCAAGGACATGTCTCCGAAAAGTGTCTTCAACTCATCGAGAATGGCGGATGGGAGAGTGCGAATGCCATTGGGTTTCAAAGCCAAAATCAGTCAAGACATGATCCATACTCCAACACGTATAATCTGGGGTGGCGAGACCACCCAAATTTCAAGTGGAGGGAGCCCCAGCAACCACCACAACAAGGAGGCTTTAGACAACAACCCCCGGGGTTCTTTCCCAAAACCTACGGCCCACCCCACAATCTGCCCAAACAAGTTCAGGTAACACTTTAGATAATGATGCACTTCTTAAGATACTAACTAAGTTGTCTAATGGGCAGGAAGATCAAGCGAAGGCTATGCAAAACCAAGATAAGAGGGTGGATCAACTTGAGAAACAAATTGGGCAGATTGCCGAGTTTGTAGGTAAGTTTCGAGATCCCGGACAACTCCCTAGTTCCACCATTCCAAACCCAAAGGGAGGGTTCGAAACAGCCAACGCAATTACCTTGAGAAGTGGCAAGGAAGTTGGCATTACATCCAAACCATCACCATCAAGCCCCGAAGAGGATGAAAGACGGAGAATTGAAGAGGATGAAGCAAGCCAACCCACGGCAAAGGTGGAAACACCTTTGCCACAAGCTTCAAATGACTCCAAATTGTCTAATTCGGCCAAAAAGGGTAAGAATGTGTCAAATTCGGTTCCTGCTAATGTTTTTCCTTTCAATGTGCCTTTTCCTAGTAGGTTCATGCAAACAAAGAAGGAGGAGCAGGAAAAAGACATTTTGGAGACGTTTCGGAAAGTCCAAGTAAACATTCCTTTACTTGATGCCATTAAGCAAGTGCCCAGGTATGCAAAGTTTTTAAAAGAGTTATGCACAACTAGGAAAAGAATTGCAAACAAAGAAGTTGTGAAAGTAAGTGAAAATGTATCTGCGGTTTTGCAACGAAAGTTACCTCCAAAATGTAAGGATCCAGGGAGCTTTACTATCCCATGCACAATTGGAAACACGAGATTTAAACAATGCATGTTAGATTTAGGTGCGTCTATTAATGTCATGCCATATTCCATTTATGCATCTATGAACCTTGGTGAGTTGAAACAAGATGGCGTTGTAATTCAATTGGCCGATCGTTCTAATGTTTATCCCAAGGGAGTCCTTGAGGATGTTTTAGTGCAGGTTAATCATCTCATCTTTCCTGCAGATTTCTATGTCTTAGAAATGGAGGATGCGAGCGATGCTCCATCATTGCCACTCTTGCTAGGCCGTCCGTTCATGAAAACGGCCCAAACCAAGATTGATGTGGCCAAGGGAGCACTAACAATGGAGTTTGGTGGTGAAATAATTAAATTCAATGTTTATGACTCTATTAAGAATCCTAACGATAGTCATTCTTGTTTTGTTGTAGATGTGCATAAGGACAAAGGGCCGAAAGGATCCACACTTACCACGAAGGATGAATCAAGCACCACCATTGGAGAAGAACGTGGAGTGATTGCCCTACAACCACCCAAGATGGCCGAAACTTCAAATGGGGACATTGTTGATAGGGCTCCTGATTTTGAGCCTTCACTACAATATGTTTGTAAGTCGCCAAGCCCAATTCCAATTCCCATTTCAAATAATAGGTTGTTACCTTCTGTGATGCAGGTGACCAACGGATTTAAAGGTGGTGGGAGCAGTTACATGGACGTTCGGAACCGAAGCACCACCATCAGGGAGGATCACTATCCCCTCCCATTCATTGAGCCATACTACGAGAAATTTCAAGGAGTATACCGTGGAGGACATACACATCCATACCGTGAGCCAGAGTGAAGTGAGAAAAGAAGGTCTCGTCCGGCTGCAAGACGTAAAAGAAAGCGCTACTTGGGAGGCAACCCATGCAATCAACAAAGGAAGAACTTGGGAATCGCTCCACACTCAGATTTGCGTCCCTAAACCCTTTCCTTTGTTGCTTACTTTATGTTATGTGTAATGTGTTCAATTGTGTCTAAAACATTGAGGACAATGTTTAGTTTAAGTGTGGGGGGGTAACATTCTGTTCTAAGATATTTTTGCATGAAATTCGTAGGGTTTTACCACCTAACATGTCTAAACTTGTTTCCCACTGTTTTTAAGTGTTTTTAAGCTATTTCAGAGTGTTTTAGAGTATGTTGACTTAAAAATCCGAAAATCCCATAAAAATTTGAAAAATTGCTTTGAAAAACCCAAAAAGAGTTGTTTTTGTGTGTTTGGTTGTGTCATAGGTCACCTTCCAACACAATGATGAGGATTTGGTTTTTAATTGCATGATAGTTAAAGAAAGTTACAAACATTGATGGACGTTTGATATACTCTTTGGTTTATGCTTGTTTGTAGTTATAGTTTACGAATTCACATGTAATCACAAATGATAAAAATCAGTTTTTGTAACATGCTTGAAGGAAGGAACTCAAACTAACGCTACATCCCTGTGAGACTTGAGCCTAAACGTTATTTGGAGAGTTAAAATCTGTGCATTATTGTTTTCTAAAGTTGTTGCATGATCTCATTATTCATTGCTTGGTTACTACTTAGAAGGCGTTTCATCACTTAGTTCCAAATGCTAGAACTCATGCCCATTTCATTCAAAGCATGTTATTGAATTGCATAACACACATTCAAGATGAAGTTGTGTAGTGACCACCACCAAAAGCCAAATAGCCATGTGTCCTTAACTCATTTTGTGTTTAAGTTTAACCCCATTCAGCCATGTTAGCCCATGTTCTTTGTTAACCCACATTATCCTCACCTAGCCTAGATTAGGACCATCCGTACCCTTGTTCTTGAAGCATAGTAAGCATGAATGAATTCCTTTTGATTATGTGTTGCAGAAAATAGGTGTGGGGGAAAGAGTATTTATGTGAGTTGATGTGTCATAGGCACGGCTAGAAAAAGAAAAAAAAAAAAAAAAAAAAAAAAAAAAAAAAGGAAAAGAAGTGAAAAAGAGTTGAAAAGTATTGTTTGTTGAAGTAAGGGCCCAAAACAATGAATTAGGCCCTAAGAGTTGTTTGAATCTCCCCTATTTGTCTAAAAGTTGATTTCTGCATCCTAAGGGAATTCTAGGTCATAATTTCATTACTTTACTTACTATTGCTTAAAGAACTTTTGTTATCCCTACCTTTCCTTGTTAGCCAACACCCCAAGCCCCGTTACAACCCTTGACTTCTCTCTTGAGTGATGTGCATTTCAATTGTGGAGTTTGAATTTGGTATGAGCATATGGTGTCACTGGTTCTCGCATCTAAGTAATAGCATTCCATTCATGAGATCATATCTTAACACGTTTAATTACTCCAGAAATTGTGTTCTTTGTCATAACGTATGTGAGTACTAGTCTTTCATGTTTATATCAATCTTCTCACATATAACTAGTGTAGGGTGTGTAGTCAGAAAATCTGAGTGAAAATTGAGTGCATAACTAGTGAGGAATTGAGGGAATTCTCTAAAGCATGTTACTACATTCCAAATGTGTTTTAATTGATTAAATGCGAACTAGTGAATGGTGACTATGATTAAGTATGTGCTTGGGGGGAAGGAAGACTAAAAGCTATGTGAGTAATGATCTTTGACATGTCATGTTTCATTGGAAATCCCTGAGGCAATCGTTGGAAGGTTTAGGTTATGTTTTGTTTGTTTTGTTTCGTTTTGTTTAGTTTAGTTGTTTTGTTTTGCTCGAGGACTAGCAAAAGTTAAGTGTGGGGGAATTTGATAGGAGCATATTCATGCAACTTAATTAGCTTGTTCTCGTGCATTTATGTTGTGTTTACTTAGCTATTTTAGTGTTTAAGGCTACTTTTGTGTATTTTCAGATTATAAGGCTAAAGTGTGCAAGAAGATGCAAATTGGAGTCTTTTGGAGCGAAAGAGGAATGAATGAGTTGAAGATTTGAAGAAACGACGAATTCCTACTCCAACGATGAATTCTTACCAAAACGAGGAATCCTACTCAAACAAGGTTTCCTACTGGAAGTAGGAAAGTTAACCCTAAGTTTCCCGTTTTGGTAACCTTTCCTAATCTAAACGTCCGTATTTTCTAGCCACTTTGTAGGCCTTGAATGCACTTTAGTACACAAGACCAAGGCCCTAGGTTCCTTAAACATACTTAGCGGCACCTTTCCATATCCTCCCCTTTAATCCGTAGCCTTCCATTTTATTTTCATTTTTATAATAAAACAAAACAGCCATTGCATCCAAAATTACCCACCTTGGCCGTGCATCCTATCACCAAAACCTAAAGCCGTGCATCCCATTATTAATAAAACCTAAGATACCAAAAAGTTTTCAACCCGTGGCCACCATCCCATTTATTTATTCACCTTTGCCGTGATTCCATGAGGATTTTCAACCTAATTTTGACATAAGCCGCCACCTCCCATTTTTCCACCATAGGCCGTGGATCCCACCATCCAACCCTAATTTCATTCAGCCACCATTCTTCAAACCCGTGCATGATACACCCCATTCCTTCCATAATCCGTGCACTCCCATTCCCCTCGGATGGATCCATACACTTTCCACACCCATAACCTAATTCACAAACAGCCGCAGCCACCATCTACATTTTCTTCCATTTTCCTTCCATAATCCGTGCATATCCATTCCATCCTAGCCAATTTCCAGCCTTCCTCCATCACTGCCGCAGCCATTCCACCACTCTCCACCACCTTACACACCTTCCTACACCACCACACAACCTTGCCGCACCATTAAACCACCATTAAACCATCCCTAAACCAGAAACACATCCAAAAACCACCCACAACCAATCTGCCGTAGCAAGGAGAAGAGGGAAGAGGAGCTTCGACGCGCACCAATTCAAGTGGATTCGTTGGGCGTTCTAGGTGTAATCAATCCTTTGTGCTTTATGTTTAAATTCAATTGTATTTCTCTTTTTGTGAACATGAGAGGCTAAACCCCTATTTAGCTAGGGGGTGATTCGAAACCATGTTTATGCTTGCAATATGATTTGATTACATTTGGTTGGAATTTCATGAATGGTGAATTCAATTCGTTCATCTATTTGATTGATAACTTATTTGTGTATGTTGATTGAGAGTGCACGCTTAGTTTTCATGCATGAATATGATGCTAGATTATGAGGGAGTTTCACCTAATAGTTACAATCTTATAATCACAAGTAGTGAAGGTCGCTTGAAAACGATCGCGTTGAATGAATTCTTAGCATAAGTTTCATGCAATTCATAGTAATGAATGCTTCGTCAATGCTTATGTTTTTCATAGAACTTAATGATTCTTGCTTGTATCTCTATTATGCAATTCATGTAGGGAACTTGTAGGGAATGTTTTGAGTTGTCGTATGCAATCATCCAACTTAATAACTTGTGGAAAAACTGAGGGTTAATTAGTGCAATTCACGGTTAATCTGGGGCGTTGAGTATTTCATAATTCATCGAAAGACCAACTGAAAATCAAATTGTATGCAAGTGTAACATGTGTGGAGAAGAACCTTCTAGCTAGCATTCATACATATTTTCATCACATTCATATTTATATTCTGCCTTTTAATTACAATCTTTGCATTTAGTTAATTTCGTCAAAACCTCAATCCCCCTTTACTTTAGTGTCTAATTTAGTTAGAAAGTGTCTTAGTTTGTGTTTATAAGTGTTTTGCATTCTTTGAGTCTAGTTTAGTGTTTTTAACGTTTGTTTTACGTTTTTGAGTCAGTTTCCAAGTGATTTAGTAATCCCTCCTAATCCCCGGTCTAGAACGATCCCTACTTGCATCTTTACTACAATTGTCAAAAGAGGGTTTAATTTGTGTGCTTAATTAGTTCGCATCAGCAATGTTTCGCCTTCTCCCAAAAACACATACTTCAAATGGTCCGGCAACGACTTAAGTTCAAGCGATGGTGCCTGAACAACAGAAGGTAGCATCTTAGTGGAAACTGAATTTGAAAGTGAGAGTGGAACCTTACCATATTGTTGTGGCAATGACTCAAGGGCTGCCACAACCTCAATTATTTCTTCACTAGAACCCATTGCAAAGAATTCCTCCTCTTTGCCGTGGCCTTGCATTGGCCAAAATCCTTCATTTTTGCGCTCTATGGCCTTAGTGATGGTTGTTTCCAGGGCGTCCTCGTTCAATTCTTCAAGGTATACCTGCGCCAAAGAATCGATAACATCAATGGAAAAACAAGAATGGTCATCAACGGGATATCTCATAGTTTCAGAAATATTAAAATCAATCACTTCCCCATCGAATTCCATTGTTAAAGTGCCTTTAAACATGTCTATCTTAGTTCGGGCCGTCTTCATGAATGGCCTCCCAAGCAGAATCGGCAAGGATGGAGCATGGGTGGTTTCCTCCATTTCAAGGACATAGAAATCCGCCGGGAAGATCAAATCATTCACCTGCACTAAGACATCTTCCAATACGCCCTTTGGATAGGCATTAGATCTATCGGCCAACTGAATAATCACACCATCATTTTTCAATTCACCAAGGTTCATTGAAGCATAAATAGAGTATGGCATGACATTAATTGAAGCTCCTAAGTCTAACATAGCATGTTCGAACTTAGTTTGACCAATAATACAAGGGATTGTAAAGCTACCTGGATCTTTGTACTTTGGTGGTAACTTTCTTTGTAAAACAGCGGAAACGTTCTCACTTACCCTTACTACCTCTTTATGTGACGCCCTCTTCCTTGTAGTGCATAATTCCTTCAAGAACTTAGCGTATTTGGGCACTTGCTTTATGGCATCTAGGAGCGGGATATTGACTTGAACTTTCCGAAAGGTCTCTAGAATGTCCTTCTCGGCTTCTTCCTTCTTTGATTGTGCAAATCTGCGAGGGAAAGGAACATTGGGCAGATTAGTGTTCGAAATCACAACATTTGGGACAACATTACCTGAGATGGACGGATGGGAAGGTTTAGATGGTTGCGGCTTGGGTGGTGCTACACTCGCCGTGGGGTCGGATTGCTCATCTTCCTTGTTTTGGGCAGATTCATGTGCTTTGCTTCCCGCTTCTTTTCCACTTCTTAGGGTGATAGCTTTTGCAGATTCGAAGCCACCCTTTGGATTGACCACCGTAGTGCTTGGTAACTTACCATTCTCACGAAATTGTCCCAAAAATTCGGCCATTTGTCCCATTTGTTTCTTTAGTTCATTCACCTCCTTTGCTTGGTTCTGCATTCCCTGCGCCATTGTGGTTAATAATTGATATGTTTTATCATCATCATTCATAGACGTACCTGAGTTGGTTTGGGATGATTGTGCTTGAGGAGGTGGTTGTGGTGCCATTGGCCTTGGAAAGAAACCCGGAGGTTGTCGGAATCCACTTTGTTGGGCAGGTTGTTGTGCATCTCTCCATCTGAAATTTGGGTGATCTCTCCAACCTGGATTATATGTGTTAGAATATGGATCGTTCCTTGGTTGGTTTTGATTCCCATAGCCCATGGCATTGGCAGATTCCCACCCTCCGTTCTCAATTAATTGAGGGCATGTCTCGGATGGATGCCCTTGAATGGAGCATACACCACAGATTGTAGCTCCTTGCGCTTTGGGGCCCTCCACAAACTGCGACAGCATAGATGTAAGGTTAGCCATTTAATTCGGAAATAGAACTTACCTCATTTACATGATGTGGCCGTGGGGCGTCTCTCTGCCCAACACCTTCATATTGTTGTGCATTTAGAGCACGGTTTGCAATTAGGGTCTTGGCTGCCATAGGTGTTTTGTCCACCAATGCACCTCCCGCCGAAGCATCGAGCATTTGCCTTTCAATGGGAAGAAGGCCCTCATAGAAGTATTGAAGGAGAAGCTCCTCCTTCATTTGATGTTGAGGACATGATGCAACAAGGGCTTTAAAACGCTCGTAGTATGCCGGAAAAGATTCTCCTTGACTTTGTTGGATTCCGCTAATTTTCTTCCTTAAGAGAATGACTTTTGAAGTAGGGAAGAACTTCTCCAAGAACGCTCTCTTCATGCTCTCCCAAGAAGTAACGGTCCCGGGTGCCAATTCGTAAAGCCAATCCTTAGCCTTTTCCACAAGAGAGAATGGAAAAGCCTTTATCATCAGAATGTTCCCATCAACATTTATGGGTGTCATGCTCGAACAAACAACCTCGAACTCCTTGAGATGCTTGTTGGGATCTTCCATGGAAAGCCCATGGTATTTCGGAATGTGGTGCAACAAGCTTGACTTCAACTCGAATTCATCAGTCTTGGCTTGGGCAGCCTCGGGGTATTGAATGTAAAGAGGGGCTGCATTGGCCAAACCCGAGGCAGAAAGCTCTTTGATGGTTCGATTGTCCATGGCCATGGTTGGTACTTCTTCTTTAACCCAATCCGGGGCTTCCTCTTCTACTTCAGGTTCGGGACTAGGAGGATTAGACTCTTGCAATTTCTTGTTCCTTCTCAAAGTCCTCTCGAAATCACCGTCAAAGTCGGAGATATGCTCATGAACAGGTTGTGAGCTACGGGTCATAAACTAGTACCTACACACAAAAGTAAACAAGATAAGTAACCAACTTAATAGACTTGGTACAAGTAAGAAAACAAGTTGCCACACACTAAACAATTTAAACAAGACTCAAGACAAGGGATTAGCAATTTTGCCAATCCCCGGCAACGGCGCCAAAATTTGATGCGAGAATTATACGCACACAAACTAAACCCTATTTGTGACAATTGTAGTGATGATGTAAGTAGGGATCGTTCTAACCGGGGATTAACTAGGGATGCTAAACACTTGACTCAAATAAATAAAACTAACTTTTAAAACACTAAGACAAACTAAAAGACTCAAAACAAGTTCAAAAGACTCCAAATACTTAAAAACATAAAATAAGACAAATCAAATGATTAAGACTTAACAAAATAGGGGGGGGATTGTGGTTGGACGAGATTAAACTAAACGGACAGATTATAATTTAAAACAGATAGTAAAGATGAATGTGATGAAAATATGGATGATGGAATAGCTAAGGGGTTTTTCTCCACACATGTTACACTTGCATACAAGATTGATTTTCGGTTGGTCTTTCGATAAAATATGAAACTCAATGCTCCAAGTTAATTAGGTCCGCTTAAATTAACTTTCAGATTTCCCTAGATTCGTTGGATTGAATGGAATACGCATTACAACCAAATTATTCTTAATCAAAGTCCCTAACCATGGAATACGCATGATAGAGACATTCAACAAAGATCATTAAGTTCAACGGAAATCATAAACATTGACGAGGCATTCGTTACTATGGAATATGCATGAAACTTATGCCAAGAATTCGTTTAACGCGATTGTTTATAAGCAACCTCCACTACTTGTGAATATAAGTTCGTAACTATTAGGTGAAACTCACTTATATTCTAGCGTCATATTTATTCAAACGGTTAAACAAATTGAATCCACAACTTATGAAATTCCAACCAAAAGTAATCAATTCATATTGCAAGCATAAACATGTATTTTGAATCACCCCCTAGCTAAAGGGGGGTTTAGTTCCTCATAACTTTGAAATCAAAGAAACACCTAAACATTCCAACAACTCAAACTTGAATTGTATGAACGTTTAAGCACTCTTCTCTTCCATTACAAAACAAAGAAAATTGAATTTAAACATTGAAATCAAAGAAACACCTAAACATTCCAACAACTCAAATTTGAATTGTATGAACGTTTAGGCACTCTTCTCTTCTTCGTTGTTGTAGCACAAGGTCTAAGGTGAGTTTTTGGGGGATGAGGAGTGGTTGGAATGAAGAGAAAATATGCAGAAAATGAAGGGATATGCACGGCAAGAATGGAGGTGTTTGTGGTGTGTTGTGTATGAAAATGAGATGTGAATTGAATGAGGCATGAATGAATGAATGCAAGGGTATTTATAGGAGTAGTGGAGGGAACATATGGCTATGTCATTTGTAGGTGAAGTAGGTGGATGTTGTAGGTGAAGTAGGTGGATGTTGTAGGTGAGTAGGTGGATGTTGTAGGTGAAGTAGGTGGATGTTGTAGGTGAAGTAGGTGGATGTTGTAGGTGATTATGAGTGATAAGTGATAAGTGTATGATATGTTAAGTGATAAGTGAATGATTATGATAAGTGATAAATGAATGTATGATATGATAAGTGGTGAATGATATGTGGTGAATGATAAGTGGTAGTGTTTAAGTATTTAAAATAGGGAACAAAGCCCTTCCTTGCATGGCAAGGAAGGGAGACACAAGGAAACACACGACAATGTCCTAAGGTTGCTAGGAATGTTGTTTTTGTGTTCTAAAATGCGTAGGAGTTTTCAATGATGCTCAAACATGAGGCCTTTTTAGGATTTAACTTTCCTACTTCAAGTCTTCAATTTCGTCCAAACTTTGGCTCCATGGATAAGCTATCCAATCCATGCCCAAAAATGCTCCAAATAGCCTCAAAATGCACTTTCTTGCTCCCTAAGCCCTTAGAACCTGAAAACACACAAAAGAAGCATAAAGAACTAAAATAACTAAAGAAACATAACGTAAATGTACGAGAACAAGCCATTTAAGTCGCATGAATATGCTCCTATCAGAAGGAGGTAATCAAGCTTTTGGATTGTGGAGTAATCTATCCAATCTCGGATAGTAAGTGGGTCTCACCCGTTCAATGCGTTCCGAAGAAATCTGGAGTGACTGTGGTTGCAAATGCCGAGAATGAACTTGTTCCTCAACGCATTCAAACCGGTTGGAGGGTGTGCATCGATTATAGGAAGCTAAACGCCGCAACAAGGAAGGATCACTTCCCATTGCCGTTCATCGACCAAATGCTTGAGAGGTTAGCCGGTTATGCTTTCTATTGTTTTCTTGATGGTTATTCTGGTTATAATCAAATTGTCATAACACCCGAAGATCAAGAAAAAACCACTTTTACATGCCCCTTCGGTACTTTTGCATATCGTCGCATGCCTTTTGGTTTATGTAATGCACCTGCTACATTTCAACGATGCATGATGAGCATATTTTCTGATTATGTTGAGAAAATCATTGAAGTGTTTATGGATGATTTTAGCGTGTTTGGTGATTCTTTTGATGGTTGCTTGCATAATCTTAGTTTAATCTTAAAACGTTGCGTTGAAACTAACCTTGGTCTTAATTGGGAGAAATGCCATTTCATGGTTAAACAAGGCATAATTTTAGGTCATATAGTCTTTGAAAACGGTATTGAGGTTGATAAGTCGAAAATAGATCTTGTACGTCACTTACCCTCTCCAACTTCGGTTAGAGAGGTTCGTTCTTTTCTTGGCCATGCAGGATTCTATCGTAGGTTTATCAAGGATTTCTCGAAGGTTGCACAACCTCTTTGCCGTCTCCTACAAAAAGACGTGACGTTTGAATTCACCAAGGAGTGCACGGCATCATTCAACCAACTTAAGGAGTTGTTGACCACGGCACCCATCATTGTTCCACCGGATTGGAGTCTACCTTTCGAGCTCATGTGTGATGCGTCCGACTATGCTTTAGGAGAAGTTTTAGGACAAAGAAAGGACAAGAGGCCGCATGTCATCTACTACGCCTCACAGACATTGAACGATGCACAATTGAACTACTCCACTACGGAAAAAGAACTTCTTGCCATTGTCTTTGCTTTAGATAAATTTCGATCATATCTAATTGGTACTAAAGTAATTGTTTTCACTGATCATGCAGCTCTAAAGTACTTGCTCACTAAAAAGGAGGCCAAGCCACGGCTAATTCGATGGATGTTGCTACTTCAAGAGTTCGACATAGAGATTCGGGACAAGAAGGGAAGTGAAAACGTGGTGGCTGACCACCTAAGCCGAATGGTGCACAATGAAGAGGCCCTACCCATTGCCGAGACATTCCCCGATGAACAATTGTTGTCCATTAAGGTTAGTGCACCTTGGTATGCCGATATTGTTAATTTTTTGGTGTCAAAACGTATTCCAAGTGAGTTCACTAGGCACCAACGTGATAAATTTAGGCATGATGCACGATTTTATGTGTGGGATGATCCGTACTTATGGAAATTTTGCCCCGATCAGATTATACGTCGTTGTGTGCACGATTCTGAATGTCATTCAATTTTGAGTTTTTGTCACACATATGCATGTGGAGGGCACTTTGGCACACAACGCACGGCCCTCAAAGTGTTACAATGTGAATTTTATTGGCCTAGTATTTTTAAGGATGCTAGAACGTTTTGCTTAACATGTGATAAATGCCAAAGAATGGGTGGTATTAGTGCAAAGGACCAAATGCCGCAGGTTTCTATCCTAAATGTTGAAATTTTTTATGTTTGGGGTATTGATTTTATGGGTCCCTTCCCTTCATCGTATGGTTTCATGTATATTTTGCTTGCGGTTGATTATGTGTCAAAATGGGTGGAAGCCAAGGCCACCCGGACTAATGATTCTAAAGTGGTTGCAGATTTTATTAGAACTAACATTTTTGCAAGGTTTGGAATGCCACGAGTGATCATTAGTGATGGAGGGTCACACTTTTGCAATCGGACCATTGAAGCGTTATTGAGGAAATACCATGTCACCCATAAGGTTTCTACACCTTACCATCCTCAAACGAATGGCCAAGCCGAGGTTTCCAACAGAGAGATCAAGCAAATACTTGAGAAGACCGTTGGGCCAACAAGGAAGGATTGGAGCTTACGGTTAGATGATGCACTTTGGGCGTATCGTACGGCGTACAAAACCCCCATTAGGATGTCCCCCTTTCGACTTGTCTATGGCAAGGCGTGCCATCTTCCCGTTGAATTGGAGCACAAAGCACTTTGGGCCATCAAGAAGTTTAACATGAACCTCGATGAAGTGGGAAGTCAAAGGAGATTGCAATTAAATGAGCTTGATGAGATAAGGCACGAGGCGTACGATAATGCAAGCATTTACAAGCAAAAGACCAAAGCTTTCCATGACAACATGATCCGTGGGAAATCATTCTCAATTGGGCAGAAAGTGCTATTGTTCAATTCCCGTTTACGTTTGTTTCCCGGTAAGTTATGTTCTAAGTGGATTGGACCATTTGTTATTACTAATGTTTTTGTTCATGGTGCAGTCCAAATCCAAAGCTTGAAAATGGGACACGAATTCAAGGTGAACGGGCATCGTTTGAAGCCCTATTATGACACCTTTGTGGAGCATGCTGTGGATGACATACCCTTGGAAGCCGTGGGCCCTAGTCAAGAGTGAATGAGGTCTTCGTCCGGCTGTACGACGTTAAAGCAAGCGCTACTTGGGAGGCAACCCCTGCATTCAACAAAGGAAGACCGAGAAAGCACTCCAATTCCAGATTTGCGTTCCTAAACTCTTCTCTTTGTTGTTGATTTTGTTTCTGCCATGTTAGGTTGTTAGATGTTGTTTTGTTTGTTTGTTTGTTATTTGTGTGAGTCTATGCTTGAAACATTGAGGACAATGTTTGATTTAAGTGTGGGAGGGTAACCAAAGTGTTTTGATGCAAATTCGTAGGGTTTTATCACCCATAATTTCAAATGTTGTTTCTTGCTGTTTTTAGGTGTTTTTAGGCTGTTTTGGTGTGTTTTAGTATTTGTTGTTCTAAAAATCCGAAAATCCCAGAAAAAATTGAAAAAAATTGTTTTGAAAACCCAAAAAAAAAGTTGTTTTTAAGTTGTTTTTGTGTGTTTGTTTGTGTCTTAGGGTACCTTCCAACACAATGATGAGGATTCGGTTTGTAATTGCATGACTGTTAAAGAGAATGATTAACATGGATGAAAGTTTGATTTACTCTTTGTTTATGCTTGGTTGTGGTTATAACTTATGACTTCACATGTAATCAAAAAAGAAAAAAGAAAAAATTAGTTTTTGTAACATGCTTGAAGGAAGGAACTCAAACAAATGCTACAACCTTGTGAGACTTGAGCCTAAACGTTTATTTGGAGAGTTAAAATATGTGCATTTTTGTTTTCTAAAGTCGTTTCATGATCTCATTATTCTTTGCTTGGTTACTACTTAGAAGGCGTTTCATCATTTAGTTCCAAATACTAGAACTCATGCCAATTTCATTCAAAACATGTTATTGAATTGCATAACGCATATTCAAGATGAAGTTAGTAGTTACCACCATAGCCAAAAAGCCATCATTCCATGCATGTGTTTTTGTAGGTTTAACCCCATTGAGCCTCGTTTAGCCTATGTTGTTTGTTAACCCACATTATCCTCACCTAGCCTAGATTAGGATTATCCATACCCTTGTTCTTAGAACGTAGTTAAGAATGACTCATGATGAATTCCTTTGGATCATGGTATTGCAGAAAGCTAAGTGTGGGGGAAGGATTCTTGATATGGGTATGTGCCAAAACTCATATTGAGGCATGGGTTAGGAGAAAAGAAAAAAAAAAGAAAAAAGAAAAAAAAAAAGAGAAAAATTCGTGCAAAATAGAAAGATAAAAAAAAGAAAAAGTTGTGAAAAGTATGAAAAGGAGTTGGAAGAGCATAAAAGGAGCTCTAAGTTGTTGGTTATTGAAGAAAGGGTCCAAAACGTTGCATTTGACCCTAAGTATGCATGTGTATTCCCCTTTGTGTTTAAAGTTATTTTCTGCACTCTAAAGTGAATTCTAAGTATCAAGTTCATTGCTTTGCTTACTATTGTTTAAAGAACGTTTGTTTTATCCTTTACCTTTCTTTGTTAGCCAATACCCCTAGCCCCGTTACAACCCTTGACTTTAATCTTGAGTGTTATGTGTTTCAATTTGTGGAGTTTAAAATTGGTATGAGCATATGGTGTCACTGGTTCTCGCATCTAAGTAGTAGCATTCCATTCATGAGATCATATTGATAAACATGCTTTTTAACTCCGAAAAGTGCTTTCTT
This sequence comes from Pyrus communis, assembly GCF_963583255.1. Lineage (NCBI taxonomy): Eukaryota > Viridiplantae > Streptophyta > Magnoliopsida > Rosales > Rosaceae > Pyrus > Pyrus communis. Next base: position 7,734,883 of record NC_084808.1, read on the forward strand.
TGTCATACATATATGTGAGCATTCGTTTTCATATTTACATCTATCTTTTCACATATAACTAGTATAGGGTGTGTAGTTAGAAAATCTGTGTGAAAATTGAGTGCATATCTAGTAAGGAATTGAGGAAATTCTCTAAGGCATGTTACTACATTCAAAATCATGTTTTAATTGGTTATTTGTGAACTAATGAGTAGTGACCATGATTAAGTAAATGCTTAAGCGTAAAGATGGCTAAAATATGTGGGAATGATGATTTTTAACATGTCATGTGCATTGGAAATCCCTGAGGCGATTGTTGGAAGGTGTAGGTTGTGTTTTACTCGTTTACTTCGTTTATTTACTTTGTTTCATTTTGTTTTGCTCGAGGACTAGCAAAAGCTCAGTGTGGGGGAATTTGATAGGAGCATATTTACGCACCTTAAGGTATGGGTGTAGAATTGCAATCACAAGTAAACCTTCCAACAATCGTCTCAGGGATTTCCAATGCACATGACATGTTAAAAATCATTATTCCCACAGATTTTAGCCATCTTTACACTCGAGCACATTTACTTAATCATGGTCACTACTCATTAGTTCACAAATAACCAATTAAAACATGATTTTGAATGTAGTAACATGCCTTAGAGAATTTCCTCAATTCCTTACTAGATATGCACTCAATTTTCACACAGATTTTCTGACTACACACCCTATACTAGTTATATGTGAGAAGATAGATGTAAATATGAAAACGAATGCTCACATATATGTATGACAAAGAAAGCACTTTTCGGAGTTAAAAAGCATGTTTATCAATATGATCTCATGAATGGAATGCTACTACTTAGATGCGAGAACCAGTGACACCATATGCTCATACCAATTTTAAACTCCACAAATTGAAACACATAACACTCAAGATTAAAGTCAAGGGTTGTAACGGGGCTAGGGGTATTGGCTAACAAAGAAAGGTAAAGGATAAAACAAACGTTCTTTAAACAATAGTAAGCAAAGCAATGAACTTGATACTTAGAATTCACTTTAGAGTGCAGAAAATAACTTTAAACACAAAGGGGAATACACATGCATACTTAGGGTCAAATGGAACATTTTGGACCCTTTCTTCAATAACCAACAACTTAGAGCTCCTTTTATGCTCTTCCAACTCCTTTTCATACTTTTCACAACTTTTTCTTTTTTTTTTTCTTTCTATTTTGCACGAATTTTTCTCTTTTTTTTTTTTTCTTTTTTCTTTTTTTTTTCTTTTCTCCTAACCCGTGCCTCAATATGAGTTTTGGCACATACCCATATCAAGAATCCTTCCCCCACACTTAGCTTTCTGCAATACCATGATCCAAAGGAATTCATCATGAGTCATTCTTAACTACGTTCTAAGAACAAGGGTATGGATAATCCTAATCTAGGCTAGGTGAGGATAATGTGGGTTAACAAACAACATAGGCTAAACGAGGCTTAACGGGGTTAAACCTACAAAAACACATGCATGGAATGATGGCTTTTTGGCTATGGTGGTAACTACTAACTTCATCTTGAATATGCGTTATGCAATTCAATAACATGTTTTGAATGAAATTGGCATGAGTTCTAGTATTTGGAACTAAATGATGAAACGCCTTCTAAGTAGTAACCAAGCAAAGAATAATGAGATCATGCAACGACTTTAGAAAACAAGAATGCACAGATTTTAACTCTCCAAATAAACGTTTAGGCTCAAGTCTCACAAGGTTGTAGCATTTGTTTGAGTTCCTTCCTTCAAGCATGTTACAAAAACTAATTTTTTTTTTTTTTTTTTCTTTTTGATTACATGTGAAGTCATAAATTATAACCACAACCAAGCATAAACAAAGAGTAAATCAAACTTTCATCCATGTTAATCATTCTCTTTAACAGTCATGCAATTACAAACCGAATCCTCATCATTGTGTTGGAAGGTACCCTAAGTAGGAAACATCATCTTCAAATCTTCAATTTCGTCAATTATCTTGGCTCCAAGCATATGATGTCCATTCCAAGCTCTAATTTGCTCCAAAAGGCTCCAAAATGCATCCTTTTGCATACTTTGCCCTTAAAACCTGAAAACACATAGAACTAGCTTAAAAGACTACTTTACTAAGGAAAAACACTATAAATGCACAAAAACAAGCTAAACTAAGGTGCGTAAATATGCTCCTATCAATTTGTTAAGTTGTGATTGCAATTCAATTATCTGTTTTATTAAAAACTTGTTCTTGTATGTTGATTACGGATGCATACTTAGTTTTCATGCATGAACTTGATGCTAGTTTAAGAACGAGTTTCACCTAATCGTCACAAGTTTATAAACATGAGTAGTAGTGTATGACTCGGAGTTCTCAACCGATTCGTGAGGATATCTTGGACTTTGACAGCGATTTCGAGAGGACTTTGAGATGAAAGAAGAAGAAACACGAATCAAATCCACCAAGCCCGGAACCTGACCTTGAAGAACAAGTCTTAGAAGAAGAAGAAGAAGAGGCCACGGCAGGTGTATTTGAGGAGGCCACGGCAAGGGTATTTGAAGAACCACAAGCTATGGCCGTAGACACCCGGACACTTAAGGAGCTTTCGGCTTCGGGATTGGATAATGCAACACCCTTGTGTATCCAATATCCCCCACCTGCCGAAGGGAAGACCGATGAGTTTGAGTTGAAGTCAAGCTTGCTTCACCATATTCCGAAGTACCATGGGTTGTCCATGGAGGATCCGAACAAGCACCTGAAGGAATTTGAGGTGGTGTGCTCAAGCATGACTCCCATCAATGTCGATGGAAATATTCTGAAGATGAAGGCTTTTCCATTCTCTTTGATGGACAAAGCCAAGGATTGGTTGTACGACTTAGCTCCCGGAACCGTTACATCATGGGAGAGCATGAAGAGGGCATATCTGGAGAAGTTTTTCCCAACTTCTCGAATCATCCTTTTACGAAAAAGGATAAGTGGAATCCAACAAGAAGGAGGTGAGTCCTTTCCTACGTATTATGAACGTTTTAAATCTCTTGTTGCTTCGTGTCCACAGCATCAGATGAAGGAGGAGTTGCTTCTACAATACTTCTACGAGGGGCTCCTACCAATCGAACGTCAAATGCTCGATGCCTCAGCGGGTGGAGCATTGGTGGACAAGACACCCAGGGATGCCAAGGTCTTGATTGCTAACCGAGCGTTGAACGCTCAACAATACGAAGGAGTAGGCCAAAGAGGACCCCCACGACAGCAAGTACATGAGGTAAGTTCCACACCCGACATTCATTCACAATTAGCTAATCTTACTTCCATTGTGTCTCAGATGGCCGAAGGAATGAGGGTGCAAGGACCAATTGTATGCGGAGTGTGTTCTATCGAAGGACATGCTTCTGAGAAGTGCCCACAACTCATTGAAAATGGTGGATGGGAAAGCGCAAATGCGATTGGGTTTCAAGGCCAAAACCAACCGAGGAACGATCCATATTCGAACACGTATAATCCAGGTTGGAGAGACCACCCAAACTTCAAATGGAGGGAGCCCCAATAACCACCACAACAAGGAGGCTTTAGACAACAACCCCCGGGTTTCTTCACTAAGCCATTCGCACCCACACATGCTCCACAACAATCTGCCCAAACAAGTTCAGGTAACACCCTAGACAATGATACACTTCTTAAGTTACTAACTAATTTGTCTCAGGGGCAAGAGAATCAAGCCAAGGCGATGCAAAATCAAGAAAAAAGGGTGGATCAATTGGAGAAACAAATTGGGCAGATTGCAGATTTTGTAGGAAAGTTTCGTGACCAAGGCCAACTCCCAAGCTCAACCATTCCAAACCTAAAGGGAGGGTTCAAAACGGCCAATGCAATCATCTTGAGAAGTGGAAAAGAAGTTGGGGCAGGTCCTACACCATCACCATCAGGTCCTAACGAGGATGAAAAATTGAGAATTGAAGAGGAGGAAGCAAGCCACCCCACGGCAAAGGTGGAAACACCTTTGCCGCAAGCTTTTATTGATCCAAAAATGTCCAATTCGGCCAAAAAGGGTAAGAATGTGTCAAATTCGGTTCCTACTAATGTTTTTCCTTTGAATGTGCCTTTTCCTAGTAGGTTCATGCAAACAAAGAAGGAGGAGCAGGAGAAAGACATTCTTGAGACGTTCAGGAAAGTCCAAGTAAACATTCCTTTACTTGATGCCATAAAGCAAGTCCCGAGGTATGCAAAGTTTTTAAAAGAGTTATGCACAACTAGGAAAAGAATTTCAAACAAAGAAGTTGTGAAAGTGAGTGAAAATGTATCGGCGGTTTTGCAACGAAAGTTGCCTCCAAAATGTAAGGATCGAGGGAGCTTTACTATCCCATGCACAATTGGAAACACTAGATTTAAACAATGCATGTTAAATTTAGGTGCTTCTATTAATGTCATGCCATATTCAATCTATGCATCTATGAACCTGGGTGAGTTAAAACAAGATGGCGTTATAATTCAATTGGCCGATCGTTCTAATGTTTATCCCAAGGGAGTCCTTGAGGATGTTTTAGTGCAGGTCAATCATCTCATCTTTCTTGCAGATTTTTATGTCCTAGAAATGGAGGATTCGAGCCATGCTCCATCATTGCCACTCTTGCTAGGCCGTCCGTTCTTGAAAACAGCCCAAACAAAGATTGATGTGGCCAAGGGAGCACTAACAATGGAGTTTGGTGGTGAAATAATTAAATTCAATGTTTATGACTCTATTAAGAATCCTAACGATAGTCATTCTTGTTTTGTCGTAGATGTGCATAAGGATAAAGGGCCGAAAGGATCCACACTTACCACGATGGATGTATCAAGCACCACCATTGGAGAAGAACTTGGAGTGATTGCCCTACAACCACCCAATATGGCCGAAACTTCAAATGGGGACATTGTTGATAGGGCTGCCGATTTTGAGCCTTCAATACAATATGTTTGTAAGTCACCAAGCCCAATTCCAATTCCCATTTCAACTAATAGGTTGTTACCTTCTTTGGTGCAGGTACCCAATCAATTTCAAGGTGGTGGGAGCATTTATATGGATTTTAGGAACCCAACCACCAAAATCAGGGAGGATCACTATCCCCTCCCATTCATTGAGCCGTACTACGAAAACTTTGTTGAGCATGTTGTGGAGGAGATCCCATGGCATGCCGTGGGTCCTAAGTGAGAAAAGAAGGACTCGTCCGGCTGGAAGACATTAAAGCAAGCGCTACTTGGGAGGCAACCCATGCAATCAACAAAGGAAGAACTTGGGAATCGCTCCACACTCAGATTTGCGTCCCTCAACCCTTTCCTTTGTTGCTTACTTTATGTTATGTGTAATGTGTTCAATTGTGTTTAAAACATTGAGGACAATGTTTAGTTTAAGTGTGGGGGGGGGGGGGGTAACATTCTGTTTTGAGATATTTTTGCATGAAATTCGTAGGGTATTACCACCTAACATGTCTAAACTTGTTTCCCACTATTTTTAAGTGTTTTTAAGCTATTTTAGAGTGTTTTAGAGTGTGTTGACTTAAAAATCCGAAAAACCCATAAAAATTTGAAAAATTGTTTTGAAAAACCCAAAAAGAGTTGTTTTTGTGTGTTTGTTTGTGTCGTAGGTTACCTTCCAACACAATGATGAGGATTTGGTTTTTAATTGCATGATGGTTAAAGAAAGTTACAAACATGGATGGATGTTGGATATACTTTTTGGTTTATGCTTGTTTGTAGTTATAGTTTACGAATTCACATGTAATCACAAAAGATAAAATCAGTTTTTGTAACATGCTTGAAGGAATGAACTCAAACTAACGCTACATCCCTGTGAGACTTGAGCCTAAACGTTATTTGGAGAGTTAAAATCTGTGCATTATTATTTTCTAAAGTCGTTGCATGATCTCATTATTCTTTGCTTGGTTACTACTTAGAAGGCGTTTCATCACTTAGTTCCAAATGCTAGAACTCATGCCCATTTCATTCAAAGCATGTTATTGAATTGCATAACACATATTCAAGATGAAGTTGTGTAGTGACCACCATCAAAGCCAAACAGCCATGTGCCCTTCACTCATTTTGTGTTTAAGTTTAACCCCATTGAGCCGTGTTAGCCCATGTTCTTTGTTAACCCACATTATCCTCACCTAGCCTAGAATAGGACCATCCTTACCCTTGTTCTTGAAGTATAGTAAGCAATGAATTCCTTTTGATTAATGTGTTGCAGAAAATAAGTGTGGGGGAAAGAGTATTTATGTGAGTTGACGTGCCATAGGCACGGCAAGAAAAAAAAAAAAAAAAGAAAAAAAAAAGAGAAAAAGAAAGAAAAAGAAGTGAAAAAGAGTTCCAAAGAATTGGTTGTCGAAGTAAGGGTCCAAAACAATGAATTAGGCCCTAAGAGTTGCTTGAATCCTCCCTGTTTGTCTAAAAGTTGATTTCTGCATTCTAAGTGAATTCTAAGTCTCAATTTCATTACTTTGCTACTATTGCTTAAAGAACTTTTGTTTATCCCTATCTTTCCTTGTTAGCCAATACCCTAAGCCCCGTTACAATCGTTGACTTCCATCTTGAGTGTTGTGCATTTCAATTTGTGGAGTTTGAATTTGGTATGAGCATATGGTGTCACTAGTTCTCGCATCTAAGTAGTAGCATCCCATTCATGAGATCATATCTAAACATGTTTAATTACTCCAGAAATTGCGTTATTTGTTATAACATATGTGAGTACTAGTTTTTCATGTTTACATCAATCTTCTCACATATAACCAGTGTAGGGTGTGTAGTCAGAAAATCTGAGTGAAAATTGAGTGCATAACTAGTGAGGAATTGAGGGAATTCTCTAAGGCATGTTACTACATTCAAAATGTGTTTTAATTGATTAAATGCGAACTAGTGAATGGTGACTATGATTAAGTATGTGCTTAAGGGGAAGGAAGACTAAAAGCTATGTGAGTAATGATCTTTGACATGTCATGTTTCATTGGAAATCCCTGAGGCAAACATTGGAAGGTTTAGGTTTTGTTTTGTTTGTTTTGTTTCGTCTTATTTTCTTTAGTTGTTTTGTTTTGCTCGAGGACTAGCAAAAGTTAAGTGTTTTTTTTTTTTTTTCTTGCCGTGCCTATGGCACGTCAACTCACATAAATACTCTTTCCCCCACACTTATTTTCTACAACACATTAATCAAAAGGAATTCATTGCTTACTATACTTCAAGAACAAGGGTAAGGATGGTCCTATTCTAGGCTAGGTGAGGATAATGTGGGTTAACAAAGAACATGGACTAACACGGCTCAATGGGGTTAAACTTAAACACAAAATGAGTGAAGGGCACATGGCTGTTTGGCTTTGATGGTGGTCACTACACAACTTCATCTTGAATATGTGTTATGCAATTCAATAACATGCTTTGAATGAAATGGGCATGAGTTCTAGCATTTGGAACTAAGTGATGAAACGCCTTCTAAGTAGTAACCAAGCAAAGAATAATGAGATCATGCAACGACTTTAGAAAATAATAATGCACAGATTTTAACTCTCCAAATAACGTTTAGGCTCAAGTCTCACAGGGATGTAGCGTTAGTTTGAGTTCATTCCTTCAAGCATGTTACAAAAACTGATTTTATCTTTTGTGATTACATGTGAATTCGTAAACTATAACTACAAACAAGCATAAACCAAAAAGTATATCCAACATCCATCCATGTTTGTAACTTTCTTTAACCATCATGCAATTAAAAACCAAATCCTCATCATTGTGTTGGAAGGTAACCTATGACACAAACAAACACACAAAAACAACTCTTTTTGGGTTTTTCAAAACAATTTTTCAAATTTTTATGGGTTTTTCGGATTTTTAAGTCAACACACTCTAAAACACTCTAAAATAGCTTAAAAACACTTAAAAACAGCAAGGAACAACATTGGAAGTTATGGGTGATAAAATCCCACGAATTTGCATCAACAACATTAATTACCCCCCCCCCCCCCCCCGCCCCCCACACTTAAATCAAACATTGTCCTCAATGTTTTAAGCCTAAAAACACACCAAACAAAAGTAAACACAAAAACAGCAACTAAACACACTAAACATGGCAGAATGTAAATAACAAAGAGAAGAGGTGAGGGACGCAAATCTGGGTATGGAGTGTAAATTCCATCTTCTCTTTGGTGATTGCATGGGTTGCCTCCCACGAAGCGCTTTCTTTTACGTCGTGCAGCCGGACGAACTCTCTTCTTAGGCTCAATTGGAACCCACGGCATGGAATTGATCTTTGAATGGAAGGTGATACTTGAAATGATCCGGTAATAGTTTAAATTCAAGATTGAGTGCCTGAATCATCAACAACATGTTAGTATAAAAGAAAATTGAAATTGGAGGAGATGGCTTACTTATGTGCTCCAATAAGAACTCAAGGATAAACACATCTTCTTTGAACGTTTCAGGAACTTTGCCCTTGGACAGATTTGGTATGAGGATTCTTCCTTGTCCTGTGTCATAAAATTCAACTTCTTTGGGGTTGTTTGTCTCAAGAACGTCCTCTTTGATGAATTCATGATATTCCCTACTTTTCACCTTTGGAAGGGCTTCCAAGGTGTCTTTTTTACTTTCTTCTTCCTTGGAAATCATGAACCTGCAAGGAATAGGGACATTGGGTGGAATGGGGTTAGAAAGAATTAAATTTGGAGCAACCTTACCTATGGTGGACGAATTAGGGTCTTGAGGTGGCTGCGGCAAAGGTGTTTCCACCCTTTCCATGGCTTTGTCCAACTCCTCTTCCTCAAATTGCAATCTTTCATCTTCCTTGTGATTTGATTTTGATGGTTGAGGGTCCGTTCCAACCTCCTTGCCACTTCTTAACATGATAGCATTGGTGGTTTCAAATACTCCCTTCGGATTTACAATGGTTGAACTAGGGAGTTTGCCTTGGTCGCAAAATTGTCCTACAAACTCCGCTATCTGCCCAATTTGCTTTTCCAAGTGGTCCAACCTTTTGTCTTGATTTTGCATTGCTTTTTCTTGATTCTCTTGCCCCTGAGACAAATTGGTGAGTAACTTAGTAAGCATATCATTATAGAAAGATGTACCTGAATTTGTTTGGGCAGGTTGTGGTGGCTGCATAGGTCTTGAATATAACTCCTCATATGGCAGCCAATATCCTTCTTCTTGAACATGTTGAGGTTCCCACCATATAGAGTTTGAATGATCACTCCAATCTGAATTGTAAGTATTGGAAAACACGTTATTCCTTGATTGAAGATCAAATGTACCAACGCTTTGCATTTGGGACCTTTCCATGAGCTGTGACAAAAGAGGAGCATTATCAAGTGCCATGTTGTGCTTCTCTAGTACCTAAAATCAACAAACAAAACACAAATCAGAAACTAAAACTAAAATACATAACAGAAACGAACAATCCAAGGGATTAGCAAATTTGCTAATCCCCGGCAACGGCGCCAAAAATTTGATGCGAACTAATTAAGCACACAAATTAAAACCCTCTTGTGACAATTGTAGTATAAGTATAAGTAGGGGTCGTTCTTAACCGGGGATTAGGAGGGATTGCAAAATCACTTGGAAACTGACTCAAAAACGTAAAACAAAGGTTAAAACACTAAACTAGACTCAAAAAATGCAAAACTAAACAATAAAAACACTAAAACAAATCAAAAGACTCAAAACAACACCAAAACACTCAAAACTGCCTAAAAACACTTTCTGGGCAGTTTTGAGCACTTTGGTGAATTTGGACGAATTTGGGTAATAACTTGAATCAAAACACTTAAAAACACAAACTAAGACACCTTCTAACTAAATTAGACACTAAAGTAAAGGGGGATTGAGGTTTTGACGAAATTAAACTAAATGCACAGATTGTAATTTAAAGGCAGAATGTAAATATGAATGTGATCAAAATAAGGATGAATGCTAGCTAGAAGGTTCTTCTCCACACATGTCACACTTGCATATAATTTGATTTTCAGTTGGTCTTTTGATGAATTATGAACCTCGACACTCCAAGTTAATTAGGTCCGCTTAAATTAACCTTCAGATTTCCCTAGAATCATTGAATTGGATGAATATGCATCACAACCAAATTATTCCTAACAAGTTCTCTATATGAACAGCATGATAAAGATACAAGTTAGAATCATTACGTTCTTTGGAAATCATAAGCATCGACAAGGCATTTGTAACTATGAAAAGCATGATACTCTTGCCAGGAATTCATTTAACGCGATTGTTTATAAGCAACCTCCACTACTTGTGAATATAAGTTCATAACTATTAGGTGAAATTCACTTATATTCTAGCGTCATATTCATGCATGAAAATTAAGCATGCACTCTCAATAAACATACACAAATAAGTTATCAATCAAGCAGTTAAACAAATTGAATCCACAATACATGAAATTCCAACCAAAAGTAATCAAATCATATTGCAAGCATAAACATGGTTTCGAATCACCCCCTAGCTAAATAGGGGTTTAGCCTCTCATGTTCACAAAAAGAGAAATACAATTGAATTTAAACATAAAGCAACAAGGATTGATTACACCTAGAAGACCCAATGAATCCACTTGAATTTCTGCGAGTCTAAGCTCCTCTTTCCTCTTCTCCTTGCTGCGGCAGAGAGGGTTTTTGGATGATTTGGGATGATTTCTGGGTTGTAGATGGGTTTGTGGGGATTTGGTGGTGCGGCAAGGGGTTGTGGAAGGTGTATGAAGGTTGGATGGTGGCTAGAATGGTGGGGGAAGGCTACGGCAAGGTTGGGAAATGGCTGCAATGAATGGGGGAGATGGAGAGGTGGCTGCGGCTTATGGAGAATTAGGTCAATGATGGGAAGCTGCGGATTGAATGGAGAAAAAGGGTGATGGAGGCTACGGCTTAGGGTGGATTAGGTTTTTAGGTGGCTGAATGATAGAATAATAAGGTTCTAGGGTGAATTAAAGTGTATGGCTGAGATGGATTTTGTGGCTGCGGCTAAAGGAATGTGTGTGGCTGAAAAATGTGAAGAATGAATGGATGATTGGGAGAAGAGGGTGCGGCTTGATAGAGGGTTTAACTAGGGTTTCAGAAAATAAAACCTTAGCTAATTTTTATTAACTAAAATTAATTTAAAGGCTGCTAGAATTAGGAGAAAATCAGAAATTAAAAAGGCAAGGTGCGGCTAGGGTTAGGTTAGGAGAGGGAAATAGGGTTTAAGTGAATAAAATGGGCCAAAAATGCCCTCCCTTGCACAGCAAGGGAAGGGGAGAAGGGAAAAGCCCACGGCAAGGTTATGTAATTGGGCTAGGGCCTTGTTTTTGTGTCCTAAAGTGCATACAAGGCCTTCAAAGTGTCTAGAAAATACGGACGTTTAGATTAGGAAAAGTTACCAAAACGGGAAACTTAGGGTTAACTTTCCTACTTCAAGTAGGAATCCTTGTTTGAGTAGGAATCCTCGTTTTGGTAAGAATTCATCGTTGGAGTAGGAATTCATCGTTGGAGTAAGAATTCATCGTTTCTTCAAGTCTTCAACTCATTCATTCCTCTTTTGCTCCAAAAAGCTCCAATTTGCATCTTCTTGCACACTTTGGCCTTATAATCTGAAAATGCACAAAAGTGACTTTAAACACTAAAATAGCTAAGGAAACACAACATAAATGCACGAGAACAAGCTAATTAAGTCGCATGAATATGCTCCTATCATTTATGAACGAGTTTCACCTAATCGTCACAAGTTTATAAACATGAGTAGTGAAGGTTGCTAGTCAGAACCGCGTTAATTGAATTCTTGGCAAGAGTATCATGCATTCATAGTTACAATTGCCTCGTCAACACTTATGATTTTCATGGAGCATAATGATCTCTCACTGTATCTCTTCTATGCATTCATGTTGAGGACCGTTGGAGAATGATTTGAATTGTCGCATGCATCATCCAATTCAATGACATAAGGAAATCTGAGGGTTAATTAGTGCATCACGGTTAACTTGGGGTCTTGAGCATCATAGTTAGTGAAAAGCAATTGGAAAATCGATTCATATACAAATGTGTCATGTGTGGAGAATGGACCTCTAACTAATCCATCCATCATCTTGGAAAATCGATTCATATACAACTTGTTTTGTTATTTCAATTTTCGTCAAATCAAAACCCCCCTTTACTTTCTTGTTCTATAGTGGTTAGAATCTGTTTAGTTTGTGTTTTAAAGTGTTTTGAATCAACCTATAATCTTAAATTCGTCCAAAATTGTGTTTAGAGTCAGAAACTGCCTAGTTAGTGTTTTTAGGCAGTTTTGAGTCTTTTGAACTTGTTTCTAGTCCTTCGAGTCTTTGTGAACGTTTTTAACTTTGTTTTTATGTTTTTAAGTCAGTTTAGATGTTTTAGCAAGCCCTCCTAATCCCCGGTCCAGAACGATCCCTACTTGCATCCTTACTACAATTTGACAACAAGAGGGTTAATTTGTGTGCTTAACTATTTTCGCATCAAGAACGAACCTCTCTAACCGAAGTAGGAGAGGGTAAGTAGCATACAAGATCTATTTTTGATTTATCAACCTCAATCCCTTTGGCCGAAATTATATGCCCTAAAACTATGGCTTGTTTTACCATGAAATGACAGTTTTCCCAATTTAAAACAAGGTTAGTTTCAATGCATCGTTGATGCGAAAATTAACTTAACACACAAATTAACCCTCTTTTGACAATTGTAGCATATAAGTAAGTAGGGATCATTCTTAAACCGGGATTAGGAGGGATTGCTAAACACTTTAAACTGACTCAAATAAATAGAACAAAGCTTTTAAACACTTAACTCAACTCAAAATACTCAAAACAAGTTCACAAGGCTCACAATGAGCTGAAAACACTCAAAACTGCCTAAAAAACACAAACTGGGCAGATTTGACTCTAAACACAAAATTGGACGAAATTTGGTTCTCACTTGACTCGAAACACTTTAAACACAATCTAAAACATATTCTAACTATTTACACACTCTAAAATAAATGGGGATTTGGTTTTGGACGAAAATAAAATAAACAAAACAAAACAAAACTTTAAATTGGCAGATTTGGACGAATTTGATGGAATTAAGTGGATAATGGGCTAGCTAGGAGGTCTTTCTCCACACATGGCATACTTGCATACAAAACAATCTCCAATTGCTTATTCAATGAATCATGAACCTCAACACCCCAAGTTAATTAGGTATGCTTAAATTAACTCTCAGATTTCCCTTAGGTCATTGAATTGAGTAGAATTAGCGCATTGCAATCAAATTATTCCTCAAAAGTTCTCTATATGAAAGCGCATAATAGAGGAACAATCAAAGATCATTAATTCCCATGGAAATCATAAGTGTTGACGAGGCATTCGTAACTATGAAAGCGCATGATACTTATGCCAAGAATTTACTTAACATGATTGTGACCAACAATCTTAACTACTCATGAATATAAGTTCCCAACGATTAGGTGAAGTTTATGCATGCAAGTTAAGCGTGCAAATTAAGCGTGCACTCTCAATTCATGTGCATAAACAAGTTTTAATTCAAATAGATAAGTAAATTGAATTCACAATACATGAAATCACAACTGAAAGTAATCAAATCATAATGCAAATATAGCCATGGTTTCGAAATTCCCCCTAGCCAAAAGGTGATTAGTTCCTCATACTCGCAAAGCAAAGATTCTTGAAATTAAACATTGAAAAACACAAGAAAGATTACACACCTAAAACGTTCCAGCAACTCCAAGTTGAATGGCATGCACATCTACGACTCTCCTCCTTCTTCCTTGCTGCGGCACTTGGTGTGGGTGGTGGTTTTGGGGGTTATGAACGATGTATTCTTGGTTAGGAGGATGAATGATGGCTAATTAGGGTGGTGGAGTGCGGCAGGTTGTGTATGGAGGTGTATGGAGTGGATGAAGGATGAAGAATGGAGAATAGGGGTTGTGGCAACAAGTTTTCTGAATAGTGGTGTGAAATATTCTAACACTCAAATTAAACCCTATTTGTGACAATTGTAGTAGTTATGTAAGTAGGGATCGTTCTAGACTGGGGATTAACTAGGGATGCTAATCAATATAAATAAGACTCAAAAACACTAAACTGGACTCTATAGACTCAAAACTAACTTTGGACACTTAAAACAACAACCAATAATCAAAAAGACTCAATTTTAGACTCAATAAGTGTTTTGGACGAAAAGGACTTGACTTGACTCAAAAGACTAAAAGAAAACAGGTTTTGACTCAAATATGAAGACTAAGTGAAATGGGGATTGTTTTTGACAAATTTTAAACTTAAAACAAAAACTTTATAGAAAACACTTTTGAAAACCGAATTTAAGTAAAATAAATGGGTAAAAGGCTAGTTAGTTCCTCATGTTCGCAAAACAAAGATAATTAAATTTAAACATTGATAGGAGCATATTTGTGCGACTTAATTGGCTTGTTCTCGTGCATTTACGTTGTGTTTCCTTAGTTATTTTAGTCCTTTATGCTTCTTTTGTGTGTTTTCAGGTTCATATGATGGAGTTGGTGAAAAGATGCATTTTGGTGCCTTTTGGAGCAAAATTGGGCTTGGAATGATCATCACATGCTTGGAGCACAAGGATTGGACATAATTGAAGACTTGAAGTCGACAAGGATTCCTATCATGAGAAGGTTTCCAAATTGAAGGAGGTTTCCCACTCACATGAGGATTCCTAATCACACAAGGATTCTTACTTGAAGTAGGAAAGTTAAGCCCAGGGTTTCCTATCTTGGTTTGACATTTCCTAAATTCTAAATTGTCCTTATGTCCCAAACACTTTGAAGACTTCATATGCATTCTAGGACACAAAACAAAGGTCTCTTGCATTTTTCCTTCCCTTGCCGTGCACCATGTCAACTTCCCCTTTCTCATCATCCCTTGCCGTGCAAGGGAACCCTGTTTCCTTTAGTTTTAGGACATTTAAACCTTTCCTATATCACATCCGCACCTCCCTTGACCTTTCCTCTTCCTTGCCGTGCAAGGGAGATGGTTCTTTCCTATTTCCTTGCATTAAAACACATTCCTTTTGTGTTTTATGCCATTGCCGCAACTTTAATTAGTTTCCTTTAAATTTCTGATTTGATTTCCTATTTCTAGAAGCTTTTGACTTAATTTCTGTTTACCTAAATAACCTAGGGTTTTAACTTCTGAAATCCTATAAATAAACATCCTTGTTGCAGCCACAAATTTTCATTCATTCACCATTCACCCTAGAAAATCATCCCATCCCTCTAACACATCCATTCATTCACCATTCACGCCAGAAAATCATCCCATCACTCTAACACATCCATACTTCACCATTCTCCATATTTTCTGCCCAAAACCAACCCTTGCCGTCCCCTACATCCATCCGAAACCTAAATCCATCATTCTATATCATCCATAACCCCCTAAACTCACCAGAACCTCTTGTGCCGTAGCAAAGGAGAGGAAGAAGATTGCTTGAAGATTCTAGCTATTCAACATTGGATCGTTGGAGTATTTAGGTGTTCTCTTTCTTATATTTACAATGTATAAATCTGTTTTCCTTTGTTTTGTGAACATGAGGAACTAAGCCTTTTGGCTAGGGGGCTATTCAATACCATGATTATGCTTGCAAGATGAATTGATTACATCCAATTGTTATTTCATAAGTTGTGAATTCAATTTACTTAACTGTTTGATTGATAACTCATTCTTGTGTGTTGATTAAGGTGGCCACTTAGTTTTTCATGCAGGGATTTGAAGCTAAAATATAAGGGAATTTCACCTAATAGTTATAACCTTATATTTGCTAGTAGTGGAGGTCGTTTATCGACGATCGCGTTAAGTGAATTCTTGGCAAAAGTTTCATGCTTTTCATAGTAACAATTGCCTCGTCTATACTTATAGTTTTCATGAAACTTAATGATCTTTGATTGTACCTTTATTGTGCTTTTCACGTAAGGGACTTTTAGAGAATGTTTTGAGTTGTTGTATACGCATTCCCATCCAATTCAATAACTTAAGGAAAACTTGAAAGTTAAAAAAAGTGTTGTTCACGGTTAACTTGGGGTATTGAGTTTCATAATTTATTGAAAGAAGCAAATGGAAATCAATTTGAATGCAAGTGTGTCATGTGTGGAGAAGAACCCTCTAGTCAGCCCATCATTCATCAATTCACCTAATTTAGTCTAAAGAATCTGTTTTCTTTGTCCTTGTCTTAATTTACTTAATTTTCGTCAAAACCAATTCCCTCATTAATTTAAAGTGTTAGATTAGTTAGAAATCAATTTAGTTGATGTTTTTAAGTGTTTTGAGTCAAGTGATAACTTAATTTCGTCCAGATTTGAGTATAGTGTTCAAAACTGCACAGAAAGTGTTTTTAAGGCAGTTTTGAGTGTTTGTTTGCTGTTTTGAGTCTTTTGGTTTGTTTTGGTGTTTTATAGTTTAGTTTTGCATTCTTTGAGTCTAGTTTAGTGTTTAAACTTTGTTTTTACGAGTTTGAGTCAGTTTAGAGTGTTTAGCAATCCCTCCTAATCCCCGGTTTAAGAACGATCCCTACTTACATATCTACTACAATTGTCAACAAGAGGGTTTAATTTGTGTGTTAAGTAATTTTCGCATCAAATTTTGGTGCCGTTGCCGGGGATTAGCAACTTTGCTAATCCCTCGTTATTTCTTTTTATTTATTTTTCGTTTGCTTTCTATCTTAGTTACTGATTTGTTTGTTTCATTGTTTTAGGTACTAGTTTATGACTCGAAGTTCCCAACTTATTCATAAGAATATTTTGGACTTTGACGACGATTTTGAGAGGACTTTGAGAAGACAAAAGAACCAGCAAGAGTCTAACCCACCTAGCCCTGAACCTGACCTTGAAGAACAAGTTTTAGAAGAGGAAGAAAGGGGCACGGCAGAGACTTTTGAGGAAGTACCCATCATGGCAGCCGACAATCAACAATCAAGGAGCTTTCGGCTTTGGGAATGGACAATGCCGCACCTTTATGTATTCAATATCCCGTGGCAGCTGAAGGCAAGACCGAGGAGTTTGAATTGAAGTCTAGCTTGTTGCACCACATCCCAAAGTTCCATGGGCTGTCCATGGAAGACCCTAACAAGCACTTGAAGGAATTTGAAGTGGTTTGTTCAAGCATGACCCCTGTCAATGTCGATGGTAGCATCTTAAAGATGAAGGCTTTTCCATTCTCTCTAATGGACAAAGCTAAAGATTGGTTATATGAGCCAGCACCAGGGACAGTGACATCTTGGGAAAGTATGAAACGAGCGTTCTTGGAGAAATTTTTCCCCACTTCAAGAATCATTCTCCTGAGGAAACAAATAAGTGGCATACAACAAAAGCAAGGTGAATCCTTTCCTACTTATTATGAACGTTTTAAATCTCTTGTTGCTTCTTATTGATAGGAGCATATTCATGCGACTTAAATGGCTTGTTCTCGTGCATTTACGTTATGTTTCTTTAGTTATTTTAGTACTTTAAGCTATTTTCGTGTGTTTATAGGTCCAAAGGGCTAAAGGAGCAAAAAGATGCATTTTGGAGACTTTTGGAGCACTTTTGGGCTAAGGATGGATAGCTTATGCTTGGAGCCAAAGTGTTGGACGAAATTGAAGACCTAATTGAAGACCAAAATGTTGGAACCTTGTTCTCTTTAGTTTTAGGACATTTAAAACCTTTCCTAATCCCAATCATGCCATGCATAACACACATCCATTCTAACACATTGTCATTGCACATGCATTTCCTTCATTAGTTAATTCACATGCTCCATACTTATCATCACCACTCATTACTTATCACATATCATCACCACTTATCACTTATCATTCACCACTTATCATATCATACATTCATTTATCACTTATCATAATCATTCACTTATCACTTAACATATCATACACTTATCACTTATCACTCATAATCACCTACAACATCCACCTACTTCACCTACAACATCCACCTACTTCACCTACAACATCCACCTAATTCACCTACTTCACCTACAACATCCACCTAATTCACCTACAACATCCACCTACTTCACCTACAAATGACATAGCCATATGTTCCCTCCACTACTCCTATAAATACCCTTGCATTCATTCATTCAATTCACATCTCATTTCATACACAACACACCACAAACACATCCCTTTCTCTCTTAGCCGTGAGTCTCCCTTAGAATCCAAAAACCATCTTTCCATTTCCATCACTCCTCACTCCATTCCACACTTCCATTCCCCCAAACCAACTATCCTTAGACCTTATGCTACAATAAAGAGGAAGAGAAGAGGGCCTAAACGTTCATACAATTCAAGTTTGAGTTGTTGGAATGTTTAGGTGTTTCTTTGATTTCAATGTTTAATTTTAATTCTCTTTGTTTTGTATGAGGAACTAAACCCCCCCTTAGCTAGGGGGTGATTCGAAATATATGTTTATGCTTGCATTTTGATTTGATTACTTCTAATTGCATTTCATAAGTTGTTGATTCAATTTGTTTAACCGTTTGATTGATAACTTATTTATGTATGTTTATTAGGAATGCGCGCTTCATTTTCATGCATGAATATGACGCTAGAATATAAGTGATTTTCACCTAATCGTTATGAACTTATATTCACAAGTAGTGGAGGTTGCTTATAAACAATCGCGTTAAATGAATTCTTGGCACGAGTTTCATGCTCATCATAGTAACGAATGCCTCGTCAACACTTATAGTTTTCATAATGCTTAATGATCTTTGATTGTATCTTTATTGTGCTGTTCACGTAAAGGACTTTTGGAGAATGTTGTGAATTGCGTTGCGCTAACCCATCCAATTCATTAACTTAAGGAAAACTTGACGGTTAATTTAAGCGGACCTAATTGACCCGGGGCGTTGAGAATTAATGATTTATTGAAATGCAATTGGAAATCGTTTTATTATGCAAGTATAACATATGTGGAGATGAACCCCGTAGCTAACTTTCCATCCATTTGTTCTTTCTTTTCTTGTTTCTGTTTTCATGTTTAATTTAACTTGTTATTCAATTATGTTAAACATGTGAAACTAATTTCTTTGTAGTTAGAGGCGAATTTGAAGCCATGGACATATGTTAGTTATGATTTGATTTACTCCAGTTATGAATTCATGAACTTTAGATGTGGGTTACTTTTCTATTTTGATTAAGAACTTGTTTATGTATGTGGGTTGAGGGTCGACACTTAATTTGCATGTCTAAACTTGATGCTAGGATATAAGGGAATTTCACCTAATCGTTATGAACTTATATTCATGAGTAGTAAAGATCGCTAGTCACGATTGTGTTTAGTAAACCCTAGGCTGGATTAACATGCGTATTCCATAGTTATGAATGCCTAGTCGATGTTTATGATTTCCGTTGAACTTAATGATCTTTGTTGAATGTCTCTATCATGCGTATTCCATGGTTAGGGACTTTGATTAGGAATAATTTGGTTGTAATGCGTATCCCATTCAATCCAATGAATCTAGGGAAATCTGAAAGTTAGTTTAAGCGAACCTAATTAACTTGGAGCATTGTCATTCATCGTTTGTTGAAGTCATAACTGGGAGTCAATTTATATGCTTATGTTCATGTGTGGATAAGGAACCCTCTAACTAGTTGTTCATCATTCTATTTCATTAATTTCGTTTTTAGAATCTGTTTTAATTCCAAGTTTCTGTTTTAGTTTAAATTCATCCAAAACCAATCCCCCATTTATTTTAAAGTGTTAGATTAGTTAGAAATACATTCATATTGTTATTTTACGTTTTTGAGTCAAATCCAAGTGATTAACAATCCCTCCTAATCCCCGGTCCAGAACGATCCCTACTTATACATATACTACAATTTGACGAAAAGAGGGTTTAATTTGTGTGCGTATAAATCTCGCATCAAATTTTGGCGCCGTTGCCGGGGATTAGAAAATTTGCTAATCTCTTGGATTGTTTTATTTTCGTTTGTTTTTATTTTATTCCAGATTCTTAATCTTGTTTTGTTTCTTGTTTTAGGTACTAGTTTATGACTCGGAGTTCTCGTCCGATTCGTGAACATATCCTGGAGTGATTGGGTTCTTCGTCCGGCTGCAAGACGTAAAAGAAAGCGCTACTTGGGAGGCAACCCAATGCACTGAAAAAAAAAAAAAAAAAAAATATTTCATTTATTAAATAAAATACTAAACATGGAGAAAGGTGGTGCTTCACAAAGGTTGTTTACGTGAAGCCCCACTACGAGGCGTCGAAGCAGAAGGCTTTGAAGCAGAAGGCATTGGAGCGGAAGGCATTGGAGCGGAAGGCATCGGAGCGGGAGGCATCGGAGCTAGAGCATTCCAGGCCTCAATACTTGGCCAAGCGCTGGATGAGCCAGGAAAAAGGTGCCTCTGGAGGAAAGACGAAAACCTTTGACGGTCACTGTGAATCCGACCTTCAGACTCTTGCAGCTCATCAAGCTTCCTCTTCATGCCCGTCGAATAGTTGTTGGCAAGCACGTGCAAACTTCTATTCTCATGCTTAAGCAGTTTGATCTCCTGCTTAAGACTTTCCACCTCTGCCATCAATGATTCCACCTGACGGGAGCGGGCAAGCAGGCGTTGGCCCATGTTGGACACAGAACTCGCACACTGAACACTAAGTGCGAGGGACTCTTGAACGGCCAACTCATCGGACCGTCCTGACAGCAGCCTACTATCTTTTGGAGTGAGGAGGTTCCTAGCTACTATTGTAGCTGTTGTGGCGTCCTGCATCACGGAGTCTTCACCTGTAAGAAGACCGTTAGAAGATAAGAAAGAAGGGCGCCATACGTTACCTTGACGCGGCGCGCCCGTATCACTGCTAAGGCTCAATTCCAAGCTAAGGTTCGATGAGTTTGCCATTTTTCAAAAGTGTTCAAAGAAAAGGGATGGAGTTAAATTTCAAAGGGCCGGAGTCGATCTTCAAGAATGGGAAATCTTCAGAGAGTGTTTGTTGTGGTGATCGATAGCTCAATAAAAAAGCCAAGGCGACGCGTCCACCGATTCAAAAAGCCGGAATTTCCGGCGTAATTTTGGCGACGCTTTCTCGGCTTTTCAGAAGACGCGTTCAACTTTGTCAAAAGATTTCTTCTTTTCAGACAACACGTGGAGGCCATCACCGCAACTACATTTCTTTAGCCGACAAGCGCAAAGTTCGGCGACGCTTTCTCTGCTTTTCAGAAGACGCGTGCAGCTTTGTCAAAAGGAGCCGCATCTGCACTACCACGTGTCGTTCAGAAAGCGAAGGGGCGTCGTTCAGAAATCGAAGGGGCGCCTGCTCAGAAATCGAAGAGGCGTATTCAAAGATCGAAGAGGCGCCACTATTTCAAAGAGCCAGATTTGCGGGATCAAAACGTTTGTCGACAAGGGTAAAAAGTACCACCACTTGATATTATCTCTATATATGTCGACCTTCGTCTTTTATGGCAGGGCAAACCTGAAGAAAATGCCCAACTCTCCCTCACCTCTGAGGGCGCACTCCCAGCAAAGCCTTTCAAAATACTCAATTCTTTCTTCTTCCCCAAAGATGATACCAGATGCCTGGAGTACATATGACCCAGGAGGAAACGGCGGATTGAAGCATGTGCTGATTCATTCACCGCTTCTTCAAAGCAAAGGTATCTCATATCATCAAGGTCAAAAGCAAAAGTATCTCATATCATGCTCTTTCCCTGTCTTTTTCTTTGTCCTTGTTCTTACTTGCATGGCAAAGTAAAAGAAGCAATCAGCCGGCACTTGGAGTCAGTCTTCCGATCTGGAGCCAACTGCCTGGAATCTATTCCTGATTGCTTACCTAGCGTTGCTCTCGAGTAGTCATCTTCAACGGTTGTTACACTTCCAGAGAAGGGACCACTCCTGCAAAGATTGAACAAAGAAACAGATAACAGGAGGAAGCTCAGACCTTCGGGGGAAACCAAAAGAACTATCCTGCTGCCCAGTTCAAGAAGTAGCACAAAGGAAAATCAACGATGGGCGGCAACCAGTTCGAGAGTAAGCCTATGGAATCATCCAGATCAAGCCTCAATGCAATCAACAAAGAGAAGACGGAATTTACACTCCATAACCAGATTTGCGTCCCTAAACTCTTCTCTTTGTTAATTACATTCTGCCATGTTTAGTATGTTTAAATGTTTTTTGTGTGTTTACTTATGTTTTGTGTGAATCTATGCTTAAAACATTGAGGACAATGTTTGATTTAAGTGTGGGGGGGTAACTAAGTATATTTAATGCAAATTCGTGGAATTTTATCACCCATAACTTCAAATGTTGTTCCTTGCTGTTTTAAGGTGTTTTTAAGTTGTTTTAGAGTGTTTTAGTATGTTTTGTTTTTATAACTTCAAATGTTGTTCCTTGCTGTTTTAAGGTGTTTTTAAGTTGTTTTAGAGTGTTTTAGTATGTTTTGTTTTTATAACTCCGAAAATCACATAAAAATTTGAAAAACGTGTTTTAAAAAGCCTAAAAAGAGTGTTTTGAGTCGTTTTTGTGTGTTTGTGTCTTAGGATACCTTCCAACACAATGATAAGGATTTGGTTTGTAATTGCATGACTGTTAAAAAGAGTTATAAACATAGAGAAAAGTTTGATTTACTCTTGGTATATGCTTGGTTATGGTTATAATGTATGACTTCACATGCAATCATAAAAGAAAAAAAAATTCGTTTTTGTAACTTGCTTGAAGGAAGGAACTCAAACAAACGCTACAACCCTGAGAGACTTGAACCTATAACGTTCTTTGGAGAGTATAATCTGTGATTTCTTGTTTTCTAAAGTCGTTGCATGATCTCATTATTCTTTGCTTGGTTACTACTTAGAAGGCGTTTCATCATATAGTTCCAAATGCTAGAACTCATGCCCTTTTCATTCAAAGCATGTTATTGATTTGCATAACACATATTCAAGAAGAAGTTGTGTAGTGACCACCACCATAGCCAAATAAACTTACTTCCCATACTTCGTATTTGTTGTAAGTTTTAACCCCGTTGAGCCTTGTTTAGCTTTTATTCTTTGTTTTCCCACATTTCCCTTACCTAGCTTAGTGTAGGACTTTCCTATACCCTTGTTCTTAAAGTATAGTGAGCATGACTTAAATGAATTCCTTTTGAGTTACATTATGCAAGAAAATGAGTGTGGGGGAGTAAAAGTTTGTTCTTATGTTTATATGTATGTTTCGAGATTCAAAAGAAAAAGAAGAAGAAAAGAAAAAGAAAAGAAAAAGAAAAAAAAAAAAAAAAAAAAAAAAAAAAAAAAAAAAAAAAAAAAAAAAAAAAGGAGTGAAAATAAGTAAGAATGAACTCACGAGCGTTGATGGTTGAAGAAAGGGTCCAAAAAGTTGAATATGGCCCTAAGTTTTGTGTGACTTTCCCTTGGGTGTTCAAAGTTGATTTTTGCGTTCTAAAGGGAATTCTAAGTGCCTAATTCAAATACTTTGCTCACTATTGCTTTAAGAATGTTTGTTTATCCTTCACCTTTCTTTGTTAGCCAAACACCTTTAGCCCCGTTACAACCCTTGACTTCTATCTTGAGTGTTATGTATTTCAATTGTGGAGTTTGAACTTGGTATGAGCTTATGGTGTCACTGGTTCTCGCGTCTAAGTAGTAGCATTCCATTCATGAGATCATATCTAAACATGCTTATTAACTCCAGAAAATGCTTTCCTTATTATAACATATGTGAGTGTTCGTCTACATGTTTACATCAATCTCTCACATATAACTAGTGTAGGGTGTGTAGTCAGAAAATCTGTGTGAAAATAGAGTGCATTCTAGTAAGGAATTGAGGAAATTCTCTAAAGGCATGTTACTACTTTCGAAATGTGTTTTAAATGCTTAATTGTGAACTAGTATGTGGTGACTATGATTAAGAATGTACTTAACTGTAAAGATGGCTAAAAATCTATGGGACTAATGATTTTTAACTTGTCATGTGCATTGGAAATCTGAGACGATTGTTGGAAGGTGTAGGTTGTGTTTTGTTCGTTTTGTTTTGTTTTTGGTTTCTTTTGTTTTGTTTTGCTCGAGGACTAGCAAAAGCTAAGTGTGGGGGTATTTGATAGGAGCATATTCATGCGACTTAAATGGCTTGTTCTCGTGCATTTACGTTATGTTTCTTTAGTTATTTTAGTACTTTAAGCTATTTTCGTGTGTTTATAGGTCCAAAGGGCTAAAGGAGCAAAAAGATGCCTTTTGGAGACTTTTGGAGCACTTTTGGGCTAAGGATGGATAGCTTATGCTTGGAGCCAAAGTGTTGGACGAAATTGAAGACCTAATTGAAGACCAAAATGTTGGAACCTTGTTCTCTTTAGTTTTAGGACATTTAAAACCTTTCCTAATCCCAATCATGCCATGCATAACACACATCCATTCTAACACATTGTCATTGCACATGCATTTCCTTCATTAGTTAATTCACATGCTCCATACTTATCATCACCACTCATTACTTATCACATATCATCACCACTTATCACTTATCATTCACCACTTATCATATCATACATTCATTTATCACTTATCATAATCATTCACTTATCACTTAACATATCATACACTTATCATTTATCACTCATAATCACCTACAACATCCACCTACTTCACCTACAACATCCACCTACTTCACCTACAACATCCACCTAATTCACCTACTTCACCTACAACATCCACCTAATTCACCTACAACATCCACCTACTTCACCTACAACATCCACCTACTTCACCTACAAATGACATAGCCATATGTTCCCTCCACTACTCCTATAAATACCCTTGCATTCATTCATTCAATTCACATCTCATTTCATACACAACACACCACAAACACATCCCTTTCTCTCTTAGCCGTGAGTCTCCCTTAGAATCCAAAAACCATCTTTCCATTTCCATCACTCCTCACTCCATTCCACACTTCCATTCCCCCAAACCAACTATCCTTAGACCTTATGCTACAATAAAGAGGAAGAGAAGAGGGCCTAAACGTTCATACAATTCAAGTTTGAGTTGTTGGAATGTTTAGGTGTTTCTTTGATTTCAATGTTTAATTTTAATTCTCTTTGTTTTGTATGAGGAACTAAACCCCCCCTTAGCTAGGGGGTGATTCGAAATATATGTTTATGCTTGCATTTTGATTTGATTACTTCTAATTGCATTTCATAAGTTGTTGATTCAATTTGTTTAACCGTTTGATTGATAACTTATTTATGTATGTTTATTAAGAATGCGCGCTTCATTTTCATGCATGAATATGACGCTAGAATATAAGTGATTTTCACCTAATCGTTATGAACTTATATTCACAAGTAGTGGAGGTTGCTTATAAACAATCGCGTTAAATGAATTCTTGGCACGAGTTTCATGCTCATCATAGTAACGAATGCCTCGTCAACACTTATAGTTTTCATAATGCTTAATGATCTTTGATTGTATCTTTATTGTGCTGTTCACGTAAAGGACTTTTGGAGAATGTTGTGAATTGCGTTGCGCTAACCCATCCAATTCATTAACTTAAGGAAAACTTGACGGTTAATTTAAGCGGACCTAATTGACCCGGGGCGTTGAGAATTAATGATTTATTGAAATGCAATTGGAAATCGTTTTATTATGCAAGTATAACATATGTGGAGATGAACCCCGTAGCTAACTTTCCATCCATTTGTTCTTTCTTTTCTTGTTTCTGTTTTCATGTTTAATTTAACTTGTTATTCAATTATGTTAAACATGTGAAACTAATTTCTTTGTAGTTAGAGGCGAATTTGAAGCCATGGACATATGTTAGTTATGATTTGATTTACTCCAGTTATGAATTCATGAACTTTAGATGTGGGTTACTTTTCTATTTTGATTAAGAACTTGTTTATGTATGTGGGTTGAGGGTCGACACTTAATTTGCATGTCTAAACTTGATGCTAGGATATAAGGGAATTTCACCTAATCGTTATGAACTTATATTCATGAGTAGTAAAGATCGCTAGTCACGATTGTGTTTAGTAAACCCTAGGCTGGATTAACATGCGTATTCCATAGTTATGAATGCCTAGTCGATGTTTATGATTTCCGTTGAACTTAATGATCTTTGTTGAATGTCTCTATCATGCGTATTCCATGGTTAGGGACTTTGATTAGGAATAATTTGGTTGTAATGCGTATCCCATTCAATCCAATGAATCTAGGGAAATCTGAAAGTTAGTTTAAGCGAACCTAATTAACTTGGAGCATTGTCATTCATCGTTTGTTGAAGTCATAACTGGGAGTCAATTTATATGCTTATGTTCATGTGTGGATAAGGAACCCTCTAACTAGTTGTTCATCATTCTATTTCATTAATTTCGTTTTTAGAATCTGTTTTAATTCCAAGTTTCTGTTTTAGTTTAAATTCATCCAAAACCAATCCCCCATTTATTTTAAAGTGTTAGATTAGTTAGAAATACATTCATATTGTTATTTTACGTTTTTGAGTCAAATCCAAGTGATTAACAATCCCTCCTAATCCCCGGTCCAGAACGATCCCTACTTATACATATACTACAATTTGACGAAAAGAGGGTTTAATTTGTGTGCGTATAAATCTCGCATCACTTATCCATAGCATCAAATGAAGGAAGAGTTGCTCCTTCAATATTTCTATGAAGGCCTTCTACCAATCGAACGTCAAATGCTAGATGCCTCGGCGGGAGGAGCTTTGGTAGATAAAACACCCATGGCAGCCAAGACACTCATTGCAACCCGTGCATTGAATGCACAACAATGCGAAGGCATGGGACAAAGGGATAACCCACGACCACAAGTTAATGAGGTAAGCTCTTCATCCGATATTCAATCTCAATTAGCTAATCTTACTTCTATTGTGTCTCAGATGGCCGAAGGTATGAAGATCCAAGGACCAATGGTGTGTAGAGTATGTTCTATCCAAGGACATGTTTCTGACAAGTGTCCTCAACTTATTGAGAATGGTGGATGGGAGACCGCGAATGCAATTGGATTTCAAAGCCAAAATCAACCAAGGAATGATCCATATTCCAACACTTACAGTCCTGGTTGGAGAGATCACCCAAACTTCAAGTGGAGGGAGCCACAACAACCCCAATCACAAGGAGGCTTTAGGCAACAACCCCCGGGCTTCTACAACAAGCCATACGCACCCACAGAAGCACCTCCACAATCTACCCAAACAAGTTCAGGTAACACTTTGGACAATGATACACTTCTTAAATTACTAACTAACTTGTCTCAGGGGCAAGAAAATCAAGCCAAGGCAATGCAAAACAATGACAAAAGGGTGGATCATTTGGAGAAACAAATTGGGCAGATTGCAGATTTTGTAGGGAAATTTCGAGACCAAGGCCAACTCCCTAGTTCTACCATTCCTAATCCAAAAGAAGGGTTCGAAAGTGCAAAAGCCATATTGTTGAGAAGTGGAAAAGAAGTTGGGGCAGGTTCTTCATCAAAAACAGGTCACAAAGAGGATGACAAACTGCACTTTGAAGAGGGGGAAACAACCAAACCCACGGCAAGGGTGGAACTCCCTTTGCCGCAAGTTTCTAGTGACCCTAAACCATCCAATCTGTCCAATAAAGGTAAGAATGTGTCAAATTCAGTTCCTACTAATGTTTTCCCTTCGAATGTTCCTTTTCCTAGTATGTTCATGCAAACAAAGAAGGAGGAAGCTGAAAAAGACATTCTTGAGACATTTAGGAAAGTTCAAGTTAACATACCCCTTTTGGATGCAATCAAGCAAGTTCCACGCTATGCCAAGTTTTTAAAGGAGTTGTGCACCACTAGGAAGAGGATTTCGACCAAGGAGGTTGTCAAGATAGGTGAAAATGTCTCTGCCATCTTGCAATGAAAACTACCCCCAAAATGCAAAGATCCAGGTAGTTTTACAATTCCTTGTGTCATTGGTAATATTCGCTTTGAATCTGCCATGCTAGACTTAGGTGCCTCTATAAATGTTATGGCATACTCAATTTATCCATCTATGAATTTAGGAGTGTTGAAAAATGATGGTGTAATCATACAATTGGCCGATAGATCTAACGCCTATCCAAAGGGAGTTTTGGAAGATGTTTTAGTGCAGGTTAATCATTTAATCTTCCCGGCGGATTTCTATGTTCTCGACATGGATGAATCAGATCATGCCACTTCATTACCCATCCTCCTTGGAAGGCCATTCATGAAAACGGGCCGGACCAAGATTGACGTGTTTAATGGAACTTTGTCCATGGAATTTGATGAGGAAGTTGTTAATTTCAATCTTTCTGATTCTGTTAAGTACCCTAGTGAGGACCATTCATGTTTCTCTATTGATATAATTGACTCTTTGGCGCAGGGATATCTTGACAATTTGAATGATGATGCGCTTGAAAAAGTCATTACAAGAGGCATGGAACGCAACAACGAGGAGGTAGCACCTAGGTTAACCCACGGCACACTTAAAGCACTTCATGCCGTGTCTCCTAGTGAGGAAGTTAGTGAGATGGTTGCTGCCCTTGAGTTGTTGCCTACGCATGATGGTAAGTTTCCTAATCGTGAGTCAATTCCTATTTCGACTAACAAGTTGCTTCCGTCCATAATTCAGGCACCCGTCCTTGAACTAAAACCATTACCAAGCCATTTGAAGTACATTTTCTTGGGAGAAAATGAGACCCTACCTGCCATCATCTCCTCATCCCTCATGGCCCAAGAAGAGGATAAACTAGTTCAAGTTTTGAAAGAGTTCAAATCTGCCCTAGGATGGACATTGGCCGATATCAAAGGTATAAGCCCTACAACATGCATGCATCACATATTTCTTGAGGAGGGGCCCAAACCAACTAGAGAGGCTCAACGCCGTCTTAACCCTCCGATGATGGAAGTTGTGAAAAAGGAGATAATCAAACTTCTAGATTGTGGAGTCATATATCCAATCTCGGATAGTAAGTGGGTTTCACCTATCCAATGTGTGCCTAAGAAATCTGGTGTGACGGTTGTGGAAAATGCCGAGAATGAGCTTGTACCTACTCGCATTCAAACCGGTTGGAGAGTATGCATTGATTATAGGAAGATAAATGCCACCACAAGGAAGGATCACTTCCCATTGCCGTTCTTGGATCAAATGCTTGAAAGGTTAGCAGGTTATTCCTTTTATTGTTTTCTTGATGGATACTCTGGTTATAATCCAATTGTTATTTCCCCGAATGATCAAGAAAAGACCACTTTTACTTGTCCCTTTGGAACGTTTGCATATCGACGCATGCCATTCGGTTTGTGCAATGCTCCGGCCACGTTTCAAAGGTGTATGGTTACATCTTTTCTGATTATGTTGAAAGGATTATTGAAATATTCATGGATGATTTTAGTGTATTTGGTAGTTCATTTGATAATTGCTTGGATAATCTCACTTTAATCTTGAAACGATGTGTTGAAACAAACCTTGTGTTAAATTGGGAGAAATGCCATTTTATGGTTAAACAAGGTATTGTTTTGGGTCATATAATTTCTGAAAAAGGAATTGAAGTTGATAAGTCTAAAATAGATCTTGTACACTACTTACCCTCTCCTACTTCAGTGAGAGAGGTTCGTTCTTTTCTTGGTCATGCAGGATTCTATCGACGATTTATCAAGGACTTTTCCAAGATTGCACAGCCCCTATGCCGTCTCCTCCAAAAGGACGTGCCTTTCGAGTTCAACGAAGTGTGTGAGAAAGCATTCAACCATCTCAAAGAACTCCTCACCACGGCACCAATTATAACTCCACCAGATTGGTCCATTCCCTTCGAACTAATGTGTGATGCATCGGATTATGCACTTGGAGCTGTTTTGGGCCAAAGAAAAAACAAGCAGCCACATGTTATTTATTATGCTTCACGCACTTTAAATGATGCTCAATTGAATTATTCTACAACTGAAAAAGAACTTTTGGCGGTCGTATTTGCATTAGATAAGTTTAGATCATATCTACTGGGCACTAAAGTAATTGTTTTCATTGACCATGCAGCCTTGAAGTATCTTCTCACCAAAAAGGAAGCCAAACCAAGACTCATTCGTTGGATGCTCCTACTTCAAGAGTTCGATATTGAAATTAGGGACAAGAAAGGGTGTGAAAACGTGGTGGCTGACCACCTAAGTAGAATGGTGCGTGAGGAAGAGCCCATCCCCATTTTAGAAACGTTTCCAGATGAGCAACTTCTGTCCATTCAGGTAAGTACCCCTTGGTAGGCCGATTTGGTCAATTATTTGGTATCTAGGCAAGTTACTAGCACCCTAAACAAATTCCAACGTGATAAACTTAGAAAGGATGCTAGATTTTATGTTTGGGATGACCCATACTTGTGGAAACATTGCCCAGATCAGATTATAAGGAGATGTGTGCATGAATCAGATTTTCATTCAATTTTAAGTTTTTGTCACACATATGCTAGTGGGGGTCATTTTGGCACCCAAAGGACAGCTTTAAAAGTTCTTGAATGTGGTTTTTATTGGCCTGCTTTGTTTAAAGATCCAAGAACCTTTTGTTTAGCTTGTGATCGATGCCAAAGGACAGGTAATATAGGCCAAAGAGATCAATTGCCGCAGGTACCCATTGTTGTTGTTGAAATTTTTGATGTGTGGGGAATTGATTTTATGGGTCCGTTTCCTTCATCTTTTGGTTTCAATTACATATTACTTGCAGTTGATTATGTTTCAAAGTGGGTGGAAGCGAAAGCCACTCGAACTAATGATTCTAAAGTTGTGGCAGATTTTGTGAAAACTAATATCTTTTCAAGATTTGGGATGCCTAGGGTGCTAATCAGTGATGGGGGGTCTCACTTTTGCAATCGTACCATTGAAGCCTTACTCAAGAAGTACCATGTGACGCATAAGGTTTCCACACCTTACCACCCTCAAACCAATGGCCAAGCCGAGGTGTCCAATAAAGAGATCAAACAGATTTTGGAGAAGACCGTTGGGCCAAATAGAAAAGATTGGAGCTTGCGTTTGGATGATGCTCTTTGGGCATATAGAACAGCGTACAAAACTCCCATTGGTATGTCTCCTTTTCGTCTTGTTTATGGTAAACCATGTCATCTCCCTGTGGAATTAGAACATAGAGCTCATTGGGCTATCAAAATATTCAATTTGAATGTGGACCAAGCTGGAATTCATAGGAAGCTTCAATTATGTGAACTTGACGAAATAAGGCATAAAGCTTATGAGAATGCTAGAATTTACAAAGAGAAGACCACGTCATTCCATGATAAGATGATTAGAGGCAAGACTTTTACAATAGGGCAGAAAGTGTTGTTGTTCAACTCCCGTCTTCGTCTCTTCCCTGGTAAGTTACATTCCAAGTGGGTTGGTCCTTTTGTTATTACTAATCTTTTTGTGCATGGTGCAGTCCAAATTAAGAGTTTGAGAACAGGGCAAGAATTCAAGGTGAACGGACATAGATTGAAGCCATACTATAAGAACTTTGTGGAGCATGTTGTGGAAGAGATTCCCTTGCATGCCGTGGGTTCCAAATTGGAGTGAAGGTGTTCTTCGTCCGGCTGTACGACGTTAAAGCAAGCGCTATGTGGGAGGCAACCCATCCATTCAACAAAGGAAGCCCTAGGGATCCCCCAAATTCCAGATTTGCATCCCTCCAACCCTTCTCTTTGTTGTTGTTTCTAATCTGCCATGTTATGTTGTTTAGTCGCTGTTTGTGTTTTTACTTGTGTTTTGTGTGAATTTATGTTTAAAACATTGAGGACAATGTTTGATTTAAGTGTGGGGGGGGGGGGGGGGTAACTAAGTATATTTGATGCAAATTCGTGGTATTTTATCACCCATAACTTCAAGTGTTGTTCCTTGCTGTTTTAAAGTGTTTTTAAGCTGTTTTGGAGTGTTTTAGTGTGTTTTGTTTTATAACTCCGAAAATCACATAAAAATTTGAAAAACATATTTTGAAAAGCCTAAAAAGAGTGTTTTGAGTCGTTTTTGTGTGTTTGTGTCTTAGGGTACCTTCCAATACAATGATGAGGATTTGGTTTTTAATTGCATGACTGTTAAAAAGAGTTATAAACATGGAGAAAAGTTTGATTTACTCTTGGTATATGCTTGGTTATGGTTATAATGTATGACTTCACATGCAATCATAAAAGAAAAATTAGTTTTTGTAACATGCTTGAAGGAAGGAACTCAAACAAACGCTACAACCTTGTGAGACTTGAGCCTAAACGTTATTTGGAGAGTTAAAATCTGTGCATTATTGTTTTCTAAAGTCGTTGCATGATCTCATTATTCTTTGCTTGGTTACTACTTAGAAGGCGTTTCATCATATAGTTCCAAATGCTAGAACTCATGCCCATTTCATTCGAAGCATGTTATTGATTTGCATAACACATATTCAAGAAGAAGTTGTGTAGTGACCACCACCAAAGCCAAATTGCCGTGTATCCTACTTCATTATATGTTTAGGTTAACCCCATTGAGCCTTGTTAAGCTTACATTCTTTGTTAACCCACATTATCCTCACCTAGCCTAGATTAGGACCATCCATACCCTTATTCTTGAAGCATAGCAAAGCATGATTTGAATTGAACTCCTTTTGATTAATGTATGGCAGAAAACAAGTGTGGGGGAAGTATTTCTCATGTGAGTTAGTGTGCCATAGGCACGGGTGGAAAAGAAAAAACATTCGTGGAAAAAGAAAAAGAAAAGAAAAAGTTGTGAAAAGAAAGAAAAAACAGTATGAAACAAATGAAAATAAGTTCACATGTTTATGGTAATTGAAGAAAGGGTCCAAAATGTTGAATATGGCCCTGAGTGTTGTTTAGATCTTCCCTTTGTGTTAAAAGTTGATTTCTGTGTCTTAAAGTGAATTCTAAGTCTCAATTTCATCACTTTGCTTGCTATTGCTTTAAGAATGTTTGTTATCCCTATCCTTCCATTATTAACCAATACCCCAAGCCCCATTACAACCCTTGACTTCAATCTTGAGTGTTATGTGTTTCAATTTTTGGAGTTTGAATTTGGTATGAGCATATGGTGTCACTGGTTCTCGCGTCTAAGTAGTAGCATTCCATTCATGAGATCATATCTAAACATGCTTATTAACTCCAGAAATTGCTTTCTTTGTGATACATATATGTGAGTGTTCGTTTTCATGTTTACATCAATCTTCTCACATATAACTAGATTAGGGTGTGTAGTTAGAAAATCTGAGTGAAAATTGAGTGCATATCTTGTAAGGAATTGAGCAAATTCTCTAAGGCATGTTACTACATTCAAAACATGGTTTTAAATGCTTAATTGTGAACTAGTATGTGGTGACAATGATTAAGAATGTACTTAAGTGTGAAGATGACTAAAATCTGTGGAGATAATGAATTTTAACATGTCATGTGCATTGGAAATCCTTGAGGCAACGTTGGAGGGTTTAGATTGTCTTTTGTTTGTTTTGTTTTGTTTCGTTTTGTTTAGTTTGTTTGTTTTGCTCGAGGACTAGCAAAAGCTAAGAGTGGGGGAATTTGATGGGAGCATATTTATGCGACTTAATTGGCTTGTTCTCGTGCATTTACGTTGTGTGTTTTCAGGTTCATATGATGGAGTTGGTGAAAAGATGCATTTTGGTGCCTTTTGGAGCAAAATTGGGCTTGGAATGATCATCACATGCTTGGAGCACAAGGATTGGACATAATTGAAGACTTGAAGTCGACAAGGATTCCTATCATGAGAAGGTTTCCAAATTGAAGGAGGCTTCCCACTCACATGAGGATTCCTAATTGGATGAGGATTCCTAATCACACAAGGATTCCTACTTGAAGTAGGAAAGTTAAGCCCAGGGTTTCCTATCTTGGTTTGATATTTCCTAAATTCTAAATTGTCCTTATGTCCCAAACACTTTGAAGACTTCATATGCATTCTAGGACACAAAACAAAGGTCTCTTGCATTTTTCCTTCCCTTGCCGTGCACCATGTCAACTTCCCCTTTCTCATCATCCCTTGCCGTGCAAGGGAACCCTGTTTCCTTTAGTTTTAGGACATTTAAACCTTTCCTATATCACATCCGCACCTCCCTTGACCTTTCTGATAGGAGCACATTCATGCGACTTAATTAGCTTGTTCTCGTGCATTTATGTTGTGTTTCCTTAGTTATTTTAGTGTTTAAAGTCACTTTTGTGCATTTTCAGATTATAAAGCCAAAGTGTGCAAGAAGATGCAAATTGGAGTCTTTTGGAGCAAAAGAGGAATGAATGAGTTGAAGACTTGAAGAAACGATGAATTCCTACTCCAACGAGGATTCCTACTTCAACAAGGATTCCTACTTGAAGTAGGAAAGTTAACCCTAGGTTTCCCGTTTTGGTAACCTTTCCTAATCTTAAACGTCCGTATTTTCTAGCCACTTTGAAGGCCTTGTAGGCACTTTAGGACACAAAACAAAGGCCTTAGCCCCCTTAAACCTCTTTGCCGTGCCTTTCCCCTAATTCCCTTCCCTTGCCGTGCAAGGGGGGGCAATTTTGTCCTAGGTTATGCACTTAAAACACATGCTCCTAAACCTACCCGCACCTTGCAGCCACTTCCCTTTTAATTTCTGATTTAATTTCCTAATTCTAGCAGCCTTTGACTTAATTTTAATTAACCAAAATAAGCTAGGGTT
This sequence comes from Pyrus communis, assembly GCF_963583255.1. Classification (NCBI taxonomy): domain Eukaryota; kingdom Viridiplantae; phylum Streptophyta; class Magnoliopsida; order Rosales; family Rosaceae; genus Pyrus; species Pyrus communis. The sequence continues at coordinate 7,769,454 of NC_084808.1, forward strand.
TTATTTCTGAAACCATATATATTTTAAACCCTAGCCGCACCCTAGCATTCACTCTTCATTTCATTCTTCCATAATTTAGCCACAAAATCCCTTCTCAGCCGCAACTCCCATCCATTCTTCAAAAAAAAACCCTAATTCCACATCTCAATTGTACCCATTATTTCACCCTAGAGCCTCTTCATTCATTCATTCTCTTCATCATTCACCCTAAGCTCTCTAAGCCGCAGCCACCAACCCATTCTCTCCTTTTGCCGCAGCCACCATCACCCAAAAACCCCTTTGCCGCAGCTTTCTCCATCCATTCCAGCCACCAGCCCACCATTGCAGCCACTTCAAACCATCGATCCACACCTCCATACATCATCCCACCTCTCTGCCGCACCACCATATCCCCATAACCCCATCCCTAAACCAGAAAAACATCCAAATATCCATAAAACCTTCTCTGCCGCAGTAAGAAGAAGGAGAAAGAGGAGCTTGAAACGTGCAGAAATTCATATACTAATTTAGTGTTTAGTTTTGCATTCTTTGAGTCTAGTTTAGTGTTTTAACCTTTGTTTTACGTTTTTGAGTCAGTTTTCAAGTGATTTAGCAATCCCTCCTAATCCCCGGTCTAGAACGATCCCTACTTATTCATATACTACAATTGTCAAAAGAGGGTTTGAATTTGTGTGCTTATATATTTCGCATCAAATTTTTGGCGCCGTTGCCGGGGATTAGCAACTTTGCTAATCCCTTGGATTGTTATTTTCTGTTTATTTTAGTTTGTTAAAGTTTCTGACCTTCTTTTGTTTTTCTTGTTTTAGGTACTAGTGTATGACTCGGAGTTCTCAATCGATTCGTGAGCATATCTTGGACTTTGACACCGATTTTGAGAGGACTTTGAGACGAAAGAGAAAGCAACACGAATCAAATCCACAAAGCCCGGAACCTGACCTCGAAGAACAAGTCCTAGAAGAGGAAGAGGAGGCCATGAAGGAATATTTGTGAAAAACTAGTTCATTTGAGCAACATCAACAACATGCAATTAACAATTAAAAGGCGGAATCATGTTTATATGCACTCAAAAACAAAACTTAACCCATGAACTTCAAAGCCTAGTAGATAGGTGAACCAAGACTCAACTCAAAACAAAGTGAGTTGAGAAATCAATACCTTTGTAGATTCCTCTTTGCATAAGCAAAGGCTAATCACCCAAAGAGAGGGCCTTCATTCCTTGCATCTTAGATCCATGGATTTGGATGGATGAAAAGGTTTCTCCAAGTTCCCAAAATTGAGAACCTCTAAGTCTCCACACCAAGGTAAGATTGGAGAAGAAATGAGTGACCTTGAGGAAGTAAGATTGCTAGATGTTTTCCTCAAGAGTGGCCGGCCATTTTAGAGAGAAAGGAGAGTTTGTTCTCATCTTTTTTTCCTTAGAAAAACCCTTAGGATGAAATGGCTATAAAGATGTCTTTATACCACCTCACAATGGAGTGGCAAACTTGCAATTAAGCCAAGTTCACTACCCTCCTCTAAATGGCCGAATTTAAGGGGATTTATTGGGCTATTTGGGCCTTTGTGAATCATTATTCATTAAGTTGTCATACAACTTAAGTCAATGGACTTGACGTTCGAAGCCCATTGGGCCTTAAGGTCCAAAACTATCCCGAGGTCTTTAACGAACTTATTCGTTTGATTAATTAACATATTAATTAATCCTTGCCATAAATAATTAAACCATTTAATTATTCTTACTCATCTCCGTTGAATCTTCAATCTCTACCTTACACGGTGTACGATCCATTAGGTTCCTTTTAGCGAGGCAGTGGGCGATTCAAACTCTTTCAAATCGATTGTGAATTGAAACTTACTTTCAATTCTCCCGTTAGTGATAATACACTTTTAGGGCTTCCACAAACCATGGTTGACGCCTAGCAGCATGTCATGGTTACCCAAGCTAATCAGAAGAGGTGGAGAACCTATTCAGTTTTAGGATTACAAATGCAATACGGTCTTTCTCTAATACAATACTCTTGACCACATTGTTTGGTTTGATAGTTTATTCATGTCTACTATCCAATGTGAGTCTTGTGCTTATATGATTACCTTGAATGTGATTTGGAACACATTCCTAAATCTCATTCATACTCTGGCCAGAGATTCTAAATCATATCATAGAGTATTCTCCCTCAAACAATTTGAAGGTTAGAGATCCCTTGTTGCGCATTCACTTGCCTCCATGGCTAAGTGGCTTAACCCCAACGATGTCGTGGACACCCTCCTGATGGAGTGACTTTGACATAATCAAAGATTAAGGACCTAACCACAAGACAACTGTGATGCCTTAGGTCAAAAGACTAATTTGCATTATCCCAACCATGAGTTCTCATGTGACATGAATATGAGAACTCTTCGTTGATCGTGTTCAGTGAACTCATTCTCTATTGAGCACCTACGTACTTGTCTTGATGTCACACACACCAATGACTCGAGACTAGTCACTCTCCCTGAGAGAAGACATAGCACGTACTGATCTTAACGGACTGTCAATGCCCAATTGACAATCCTATGATCAGGAACGTTTAGGATGTGTCAACGAAAGAATGGTCTCATGAATCTAACTTCTTTAGATCGCATTCTTCCAATCACATATTCCTTGGACTTATTGTTTAAGCATATAACATTTATATGAGACGGCTCAAACAATAATCTTTGCCCTTAATATTAAACTAGATTAGTTTAACATGTGAAATGTCCATAAAGTATCATCATATGATTGGTTTTAGGGCACATTTCCAACAATCTCCCACTTGCACTAGAGCCAATCAGCTTAGTCATCAGTGATGATACCTCTTCTGTAGTCATTTCATAAATGGCTGAGTAGTAGGCCTAGACAATGGATATCTATATGTTATCCATAGAAGCAACCTTGAGAATAACGACGTCACCATTATACATGATTCTCAATCATGTGGTTCAGTCTCTCATTTGAGTTCGGACCTTGATGAGACCTTGATTCCCTGGCTTGAGCTATCGCCCCATTAGTGTCATACACTTTCTGGTTGGAACCGAATGGATAGTTCATAAATGAACTTTCCCATCCAAACAACAATATTGTAAGCTTCTATATGGCAATATATTTTGCATACATGATGGAACACATTAAAGTCATTACTTTTAACGTTTCCACCCAAATATCTCTTTAGTCATAATAAAGAGATATCTCATTATCACTTCATTCATAATGAAGAGATATTCTATGATGGATTAGATTCATAATCTAATACATTTACACTTCCATTACGTTACTCTAATTCTTCCTCATTCTTGAGGAATCCATCATTAGTATTTCTTAAATACCTAAGGATTCACTTGACAGTTGCCATGGTTCTGATCCTGGGCTTGCACTGATATCATCTTGTACCGTTCTAGGTACAACTTATATCAATGTTTTCATACAATATGAAATACATAAATCACCTTTCTGCGTATGCATAAAGGATTCTATTTATTTCTTTAGGAGTCAAAGGGTACATTCCCTTTGAGAAGAACAACTTCCTAGTCTCACTAGAATTGTCATTCTAATTGAAGTTTATCATCATATGAGAAACTTCCTATCATCTCTTGTCTATTTTAGGGATTGATATAATCCAATTATATCTTGAAATCTATCATTATAGATTTCCATCCCATAGACTATATCTCCCATATACATTCTATCATTATAGAATGTTTAAAGTCATAACTTTAACGATGAAGAATTCCTTTCATTTTCAAAATTAATATATATCATGTATATATATTCAAATTTAGGAATATGATCTAACTCCCACTAATCTTTTGTAAACCTAGTAAACAAAAGATTCATTTACATCTTTATGAGAAATCAAACGATTTGATCCTTTTTCTCATAAGATGCTTATAGTTCCCACTAACTTGCTAAGATCCATTTCCTTGAGTATATATCGTATATACACTCAATGTAGTCATAAGGATTTTTATTTCTTTCGAATTAAGAGGTGCAACTCTATGACATAGTCATAAAGTTCAAACCATTCAACTGAGAAGGTTTATAAATCCTTCTGGACTACCTTGGAGCTTGTGGTATAGGAACTAGGTTGTCTTAGAAGTATATATCATATATATATGGGTAATTGATAATGTCCAACGAACTAAATCTTATTCATGTTCATTCTTCTCCTAATGGAGAAATTCATTATCTTACGATGCTACTTTCCTTGATATTTTTCAAGGAAATTAATCTAAAGTGTTACTTTTTCCTTGGATCAAATCTAAGGAGGTAAATACTTTAGACGTCTTACTCATCTACTTACATTTCTTGAATTCTTTGAAACCTTTTGCAAAGTATTCGGACTTGTGTTTATTCAAAATAAACTATAGTCCAACCGAGAGTGATCTTCGGTGAATGTCATACAACATGAGTAGTATTATGTTGTGGACAAGTGCCACTAACATCTAAGTGAATTAACCTCAACAACTTTGTGATTCTTTCTTCTTTCCAAAAGAATAAAGATTCGAACATTTCGCCTCTATACAATTTTAACAAGAAGGCATTGGATCCGGATCTAACGATCCAAAGCATCCATCTATTACCAACTCGTAATTTATGTTTTAGAGGTGTCACAACTCAGTGGGATTAGTCACTACCTTGCAACCTTTTGGGTTTTAAGCATCGTTATATTCTTAAACAGTTAACACTACCACATCATCTCTACTATAGAGACAATTAATTAGATTACCATAATCTAATCATTCATTAATAAAGAACAATGTTTTGTCAAACAAAACATTCATCCATCTCTACAATAGTGACGGAATTAAGTTCCTTAAAATTGGGACGTAAAGACAATCTTTGGTTTTTCCAATTTCTTTGGTAGTTCATATGAGGAAGTAAGTACAATCCGCTTTCGCAGAGATCTATATTTGATTCACGTTTCGAACGTGAAGTACTTTCTCTTCTCTCATTTATCTTCTACTTCTTATTAGCCACACTTTTACAACGATTGTGAAACATAGTTGCTAATACAGAATCATGTATTCAAGTAGAAGAACCAACTGTTTTGAATTATTCAAGAACATTTTACAACACCTTCGAAAGGTGTGTTCTTGACACTTGCAAGACATTTCTTGCAAATACCCCTTCCAATGTCCATCCTTTCATAAAGAAAGTTTGTTCCCTTGGAGTTATTTTTGCTTTCTTCATTTGACTTCCCTTTTGACTACAATAGTCATGGTCCCTAAACTCCCACTATCTCTCTTGAAACTTATTTCAATTATGTTATACACATCAAACAATTTGGAGAGTGTGTGGTTATTGTTCACTATATAGTTTACAATAAACTTAGTGAACCATTAGGATAGGGACACAAAGGTGAAGTCCTTGCCTAGTTTCCGTCTCGTTAAGTGTTTTTGACACTTCAACATTCAATGATTCAAAATCATCATAAGTCCATGTTGATGGACTATTTTTGTCAACCAACCATTATGTTCTCAACATAATTACAAACTTTCAAGAGTTGTTCAAGGCAACTCTCATTTCTTCATACAACAATTTGTAAGTGAAGAATCATGGCACATAAAGTGTCCATGCCCTTGTGCTTTCTTCTCAAGTTCCTTGTTCATGTAACAAAGAAACAAGCACTAGTGTTTGTGTTGTCCTCTTTATGATAGACTTATCTAACATGTTCTTCCATTGATACATTATCAATAGGAAGATTGTGAGGATGAGACTACTTAGGTACTTTTACAATCCATTCAAGACAATCTACGGGATTGTGGTACCAAGTTCGGAAACTAAAGCGTTCGGTTTTTCTTTGTCAAGTTTTGGATAGCGTTTGCAAATATATTGGTAAACAAATACATAACGAATATAAATTGATTGATTTTAAGCTTTTTGATCCGGGTCTTTAAATCAAAATAGCACCACCCACTATTTTTGGCAAATTCCATATCCCTCATCGGAATTCGAGAGTTATATTGAACTCTTAGCGGGGCATGGGAGACTCACCATTACCAAGCCCACCTCAGAATTATATCATGTTGGTTAGCAAAAATAATGATGAGAGAATAACACTTTAGTCATTTACAACTCTTGTAATTACCCATCTAGTTTGGCCTCTAGAGAATGAATGCCTCAGAATTATATCATGTTGGCACCATTGCACTTAGTTAAGTTATTCCCACCAGGCTTAGTTTATGTAGAGGTTCAAGCACAACCTCAGAATTATATCATGTTGGTCATACTCGTTGTCTACACTCACCTCATCATATGTTTATGGACTCCTCTTGGATGTAAGCACATACTTGTACTTCCCCATTATAGGGTGAAGCCGGTGCATGAGTCACAAACGATTGGAGCCCACCACGGTGGAAGGCCTACGAAGAAATGTTCAAAACATCTCTCGTTTATCAACTTAATAATGGTTTGTTGAGGGTTTTAGGTCTCATCACATATAAACATACATTTTAATCCAATTAAAACATTTTGGTCCTATTACAACTATTGGTCCATATGATTGATTTAGTAGTATATAATACTCCCACTATGCTTTTAAAACGGTTTTTAAAGCAAGACTATATGGTACTACTAACATAAGATTTGCATTCATTGATGGACTATACTTAGGGCCTTAGGATGACTATGAACCTTTGATTCGATTCAACACGAGCCTAGTGTTGAATCTCGGTCTAGGGATGGTGATTGATTTTAGTTACGCGTTTAATCACATTAAGGCGTGTTGTCTTATTGGGCGTTGGACCCAACTACTCCAATTTCATGCATATCGAATAAAACAAGAAAGGAGTACTTCAAAGTAAATAAGAGCTTATGCTCTTTTACAACAATTGATCAAATCAAATTACTTTAAAGTAAAGAAGAGCTTATGCTCTTTTACAACAATTGATCATATCAAATTACAACCAAAATTTAATCTACACATTCCCATGGTTCAAACAAATTTGAAACGGCCTTTCACATAGCTCAATTATCGTAGGCTTAGGTTCATAATCACCCTTTCTTTAATTAATTAACGCTTTAACTAATTAAACTTGAATGCAACATTTTCATTTGGTTTTTGTATCCATAGAATTGATTTAAATGGAGCTAAATGAAATGAAAATCCAATTCTCATTTAAAGAGACAAAACAATTTTGTTCTCTACCTAATTTGGGCCAAAATGCTATGACCTCAACTTTTGGGCCATTTTGCAAAACTTAAACTTTTGGGGTCACTTTGTAAAAACACAAAAGTCCACTACTTCATGTAATTACAACTAGAACCCAAAAATTTCCACAAAAGCTAAAACTTTATTAAAGGAGCAAAACAATTTGTCCTTTTAGTGATTTTGGACCTTTACGTAAAAACGTAAACTTTTGGGTCAAACTACAAATACACAAAAGTATCAAAACTTTATGTAATTGCATAAAAGCCCCACAAGGACCCTAATTGAGTAGGGTGGCCGGCCATTGAAGCAAAGTATATATAAAAATTTCAAAGTTTTTGTAAGTGGGGTGTGTGAAATGGAATAAATCATTACACACCTACCCACTAAAATTTCTTTATATTTTTCAAAATAAATATCTAATATATTTAAACATAAGAAATATTTCAAAACAAAAACTTTATGAAATAAATCAAAACTTTGAATCAAAACACCAAACCTTTTGTTCTTGGCAAGAACATATCAAGAACAATGAAGAACATCCATGAAAACCCATAAGAGCTCCATGAACATTCTTCACCCAAAAACATACCAAAACCACTCAAACTTAAGGGAAATAACATACAACCATACTAGGGTACATAGGGGTTCCAAAAGTCACTTTAAAACACTTTTAACAAGTCAAACAAGAACCCAAAAATACACCCTTTGGATTTGGCCGAATTTCCCCAAAAACATGGCACCAAATTTTAGCTCCAAAATTCATGCTCATATGAACTACATCTACAACATTTGAGATGGCAAATTTTCTAACAAAATTTACATTCAAAGAAGCAAGAATAAAGCTTGTAACAATTACAACATTCAAATCACAAACTATGAACTACAAAACCCAAAAGGATTCACCAACTACTAGACTTAGGCTCTGATACCACTTGAAGGAATATTTGTGAAAAACTAGTTCATTTGAGCAACATCAACAACATGCAATTAACAATTAAAAGGCGGAATCATGTTTATATGCACTCAAAAACAAAACTTAACCCATGAACTTCAAAGCCTAGTAGATAGGTGAACCAAGACTCAACTCAAAACAAAGTGAGTTGAGAAATCAATACCTTTGTAGATTCCTCTTTGCATAAGCAAAGGCTAATCACCCAAAGAGAGGGCCTTCATTCCTTGCATCTTAGATCCATGGATTTGGATGGATGAAAAGGTTTCTCCAAGTTCCCAAAATTGAGAACCTCTAAGTCTCCACACCAAGGTAAGATTGGAGAAGAAATGAGTGACCTTGAGGAAGTAAGATTGCTAGATGTTTTCCTCAAGAGTGGCCGGCCATTTTAGAGAGAAGGGAGAGTTTGTTCTCATCTTTTTTTCCTTAGAAAAACCCTTAGGATGAAATGGCTATAAAGATGTCTTTATACCACCTCACAATGGAGTGGCAAACTTGCAATTAAGCCAAGTTCACTACCCTCCTCTAAATGGCCGAATTTAAGGGGATTTATTGGGCTATTTGGGCCTTTGTGAATCATTATTCATTAAGTTGTCATACAACTTAAGTCAATGGACTTGACGTTCGAAGCCCATTGGGCCTTAAGGTCCAAAACTATCCCGAGGTCTTTAACGAACTTATTCGTTTGATTAATTAACATATTAATTAATCCTTGCCATAAATAATTAAACCATTTAATTATTCTTACTCATCTCCGTTGAATCTTCAATCTCTACCTTACACGGTGTACGATCCATTAGGTTCCTTTTAGCGAGGCAGTGGGCGATTCAAACTCTTTCAAATCGATTGTGAATTGAAACTTACTTTCAATTCTCCCGTTAGTGATAATACACTTTTAGGGCTTCCACAAACCATGGTTGACGCCTAGCAGCATGTCATGGTTACCCAAGCTAATCAGAAGAGGTGGAGAACCTATTCAGTTTTAGGATTACAAATGCAATACGGTCTTTCTCTAATACAATACTCTTGACCACATTGTTTGGTTTGATAGTTTATTCATGTCTACTATCCAATGTGAGTCTTGTGCTTATATGATTACCTTGAATGTGATTTGGAACACATTCCTAAATCTCATTCATACTCTGGCCAGAGATTCTAAATCATATCATAGAGTATTCTCCCTCAAACAATTTGAAGGTTAGAGATCCCTTGTTGCGCATTCACTTGCCTCCATGGCTAAGTGGCTTAACCCCAACGATGTCGTGGACACCCTCCTGATGGAGTGACTTTGACATAATCAAAGATTAAGGACCTAACCACAAGACAACTGTGATGCCTCAGGTCAAAAGACTAATTTGCATTATCCCAACCATGAGTTCTCATGTGACATGAATATGAGAACTCTTCGTTGATCGTGTTCAGTGAACTCATTCTCTATTGAGCACCTACGTACTTGTCTTGATGTCACACACACCAATGACTCGAGACTAGTCACTCTCCCTGAGAGAAGACATAGCACGTACTGATCTTAACGGACTGTCAATGCCCAATTGACAATCCTATGATCAGGAACGTTTAGGATGTGTCAACGAAAGAATGGTCTCATGAATCTAACTTCTTTAGATCGCATTCTTCCAATCACATATTCCTTGGACTTATCGTTTAAGCATATAACATTTATATGAGACGGCTCAAACAATAATCTTTGCCCTTAATATTAAACTAGATTAGTTTAACATGTGAAATGTCCATAAAGTATCATCATATGATTGGTTTTAGGGCACATTTCCAACAGGCCACGGCAAGGATTTTTGAAGAACCACAAGGCATGGCCATGGACAACCGGACACTCAAGGAGCTTTCGGCTTCGGGATTGGATAATGCTGCACCTTTGTGTATCCAATATCCCCCACCTGCCCAAGGTAAGACCGAGGAGTTCGAGTTGAAGTCAAGTTTGCTCCACCACATTCCAAAATACCATGGGTTGTCCATGGAGGATCCGAACAAGCATCCAAAAGAATTCGAGGTGGTGTGCTCAAGCATGACTCCCGTCAATGTCGATGGAAGTATTTTGAAGATGAAGGCTTTTCCATTCTCTTTAATGGACAAAGCCAAAGATTGGTTGTATGAATTAGCTCCCGGAACCGTCACATCATGGGAGAGTATGAAGAGGGCATTTCTGGAGAAGTTTTTCCCAACTTCTCGAATCATCCTTTTACGTAAAAGGATAAGTGGAATTCAGCAAGAAGAAGGTGAGTCTTTTCCTACATATTATGAACGTTTTAAATCCCTTGTTGCTTCTTGTCCACAGCATCAGATGAAGGAGGAGTTACTTCTACAATGCTTCTACGAGGGGCTCCTACCAATTGATAGGAGCATATTTATGCGACTTAATTGGCTTGTTCTCATGCATTTACGTTGTGTTTCCTTAGTTATTCTAGTCCTTTATGCTTCTTTTGTGTGTTTTTAGGTTTATATGGCTAAGGAAGCAAAATGGTGCATTTTGGAGCATTTTTGGGCTAAAGATGGATAGCTTATGCTTGGAGCCAAAGTGTTGGACGAAATTGAAGACCAAGTGAGCCTAGAATCAAAGGAAAGAGGAGGAATCAAGAATTGGAAACCAGTTTCCATTGTGGGAAGTTTCTATTCTTGAAAGGTTTCCAATTGTGCAAGTTTCCAAATAATGTTGGTTGCCTAAATCACATGTTCTAGATGCCCTAGACATGTCCTAAATTGTGCCGCACCTTACCTTCCTTTTCTCTCCCAATTTCTGCAAGATTATGTCACAATCCCTTTCTTAAAACCCTTGCCGTGCACCTCCCTTGACCTTTCCTCTTCCTTGCCGTGCAAGGAGGGGCTTTGTTCCCTGTTTTAAACCATTTAAACACATTCCTCTTTCATACCTAGCTCAGCCATAACTCACATACCCTTTCTATACCAAAGTTCTTGCCTAATTTCAGAAATAAAAAGCATCCATTTTCTTACAAACCCTTGCCGTGCAAGGGAGATATTTCTTTCCTGTTTCCTTGCATTAAAACACATTCCTTTTGTGTTTTATTCCCTTGCCGCACCTATTCATCACTTTCCCTTAAATTTCTGATTTGATTTCCTATTTCAAAGAGCTTTTGACTTAATTTCTGATTACCTAAATAACCTAGGGTTTTAATTCCTGAAATCCTATTAATAAACCTCTTTGTTGCAGCCACAAATTATTCATTCATTCACCATTCACGCCAGAAATTCATCCCTTCCCTCTAACACATCCATACTTCACCATTCTCCATATTTTCTGCCCAAAACCAACCCTTGCCGTCCCCCACATCCATCCTAAACCTAAATCCATCATTCTACATCATCCATAACCCCTAAACTCACAATAACCTCTTGTGCCGCAGCAATTAGGAGAGGAAGGAGGCCTTGAACGTTTCATGCTCGCAGATTGGAGCGTTCTTAGGTGTACTTCGTTCTTGTTTTCAATGTTTACTTTGTTATTACTTTCTGAGTTTGCTGTAATCATGAGTGGCTAAACCCCTAATTAGTTAGTGATAAGTCTCATTTTGCACGCATTTATATATTCCTTATTTGGCGTCTTTGTGATGTTTTTAGATTAAACTAGTTGCATTTTACATTATTTGGTGTTAGTGTGCAGCCAAGGGTGAGTTTGGATCAATGAGAAGACAAATAGAGTAAAAACATTCCTTTTGGTAGCTGAGCATTACTCAAAACGTGGAAAGGATTCTAGGGATTTAAATTGAAGTCCAAATGAAGAACCTAGGAGACGTTTGAATGCTGGAATTTCAGGAAATGATGTGAAAATGTTAAGTGGTGCAATTCGGCCATTTTGAGTGATTCTAAACAAAACAAGCATTGAAGTCAAATTAGGTGGTTTCAACACCAAAACATGCATTCACATGCATGTTCAAACACTTTGCCGAGCACTCTCATGCATTTCCAGCTCCCTTGTGCATTTCCACATCCGAAACAAATCACCTTTGCACTTCCATTCCCATGTCCAGATTATTCTAACCAAGTTTCAGATTGTCCACTCCCTTGTGGCAGACTTTGCACATGTTTCTTGGATTAAATATCCACATACCTGCAGATTATGTCCATTCCTTGCATCCTTTATTCCAGAAATTCCATTTCATCCCATCATTCCATGTGATTCCAACCCCCTTTGTCCATGCCGTCAGCTTTCTGCCCATTCCCAGAGTATTATAACCAATTTCAGGTTATCCACTTCATGCTTGCAGACATCCCACATGTGTTTTGGATTAAATAAACCACATACTTGCAGATCATGTCCATGCTTTGCAGGTATCATGCCAGAAATCCACTAAAACAACCATTTCAGGCGATTCCAATTCACTACTGCCCATACCGTGCACATTAATCCCCTTTGCAGCATCCCTTTCACATGGACCATGTCAGTTTTTCACATGGATTCTGATTGTTTTTCCATCATTAGCTACATTCAGAAACTGACCAAGTAACACTCACTCATCTCTCTCTCGGATTCATTCCATTACACACGTTATTTGGCTCCATTTTCTGTCTATCATACTCTCATTCTCCCCTCCATACCATTGCATTCGACATTCTCTCCCATTCACAGAAATCTATCTACATTCTATTCCATTGCACATTCTCTCCTATCCGCATGTTCTTTTTCTTCCATTCCATGAGTCACACGCCAAAACACTCCATATCACTCCATCTCTGTCCATTTCTGTCCTAAGGGCAAAAACCATCCAAACAAAACCAATCTACTTCATCCGCACCACATTTGGAGAAGCAACACCAAGGAACTCTTCAAGGACTTCAACATCAGTTTTGCTTCAAGGGTTCATTCTTATCAATTCTATGTTCATTCATGTTTTATACTTTTATGTCAAATCTTTTGTAGACATGAATTGTAACTATGCTTCCTCTAGGGATTCGATGTAACCTTGCAAAGTTTGCTATGTAATTAAGTTAGAATGCTCATTTTGTCTACCTAGTTCTTGCTTCATTCTCTGTTATAATTGTGAATTTGTGAGTTAATTTGTATGCTTGATCTCCATTTGAGTTAACCACAAGTTATTTAGCCAAGATTAAAGCATACATCATGTCTAATATTGGTGGATTTGTGAATGAATGAAGGGAAAGCTTGGCAAACATCCTGCCGAGTGTTCCCTTTGGTTAGGTGAACGTTTCTTATGCATTACATACTCTAGATTATGAACCAAAGTTGCACATCACAATTAGGTTCAAGATTAGAGACTTTTGATCAAATCCACACATCATATGGTTGATCATATCCAAGTGAAACAAACTCAAGAAATTTGTAGATGAATGAGTATAAACTAACTTGACAAACATGGACTTAGTTAAGCAATGGTGAAATCGAATCCCTAGCTTCATTTCCATTGATACTATCTCATTTTATTAGTTGTTGATTCATTTGGTTGTGTTTACTTCTTTTTATTTATGCTTTCAAGTAACAACGCCAAATCTGCTCAATTTGATTAGTTTGATTCATTTCTTAGAGTTCTTGCAAACAAGTAGTTACATAGGTCCAATTAGTCCCTGTGGATTCGACACCCTTACTTATGCCATTATACTAAATATATTCTAGCATTAGGAAGGAATTATACATCAACAAAAATGGCGCCGTTGCCGGGGACTGATTTCAGTCCCTTGTAATTGCTTGTTTGCTTGTTTGCTATTTTGATTAGTGTCTAGGTTCATAACTTGGCAAATTGATAACTGGAAGTTGATTTAAGTTGCATACATTTCATGGTGGAAAAGAATCCCTTAACCATTCCATTATCCATTGGTTTACATCAATTTGCTTTACAATCTGCTTTTGTTATAATCTGTCCATTTAAGTGCATTTCGTCCAAATACAATTTCTCCCCATATTTTGTTAAGTTTTAGGCTTAGAATCTGTCTTATCTTGTGTTTTGAAGCATTTTGAGTCAAGCTAAAACCTAATTTTCGTCCAAAATTGAGTTTAGTGTCAAAACTGCCCAGTTTGTGTTTTTAGGCAGTTTTGAGAGTTTTTAGCTTGTTTTGAGTCTTGTGAACCTGTTTTGAGTCCCTTGAGTCCTTTCAAACGTTTTTAAGTTTATTTTTGTTCATTTCATTGTTGTTTGCTAGTTAAACTTTGTTCTTTTCATTATAGGCAGATTCTTGATTTTCATTCAAATTTGTGTTACTTTGTTTCAGGTAGTATATGTCAAATAGACTTGTTGAGTTAGGCCAAAGAATTGAACGGTTGAAGGGCCACACTTTGGACAACTTTGTGCCATCAAGTTCATCCCTAATCAGTGAGGAAGAGGAAAGGACTTCACCTAGTTCAACAAGTAAAGGATCTGAGCAATTTGATTGGGAAAGAGAAGAAGAGATGGCGGGCAACCTAGATGAGCTTAGAGCTTTGGAGGACTTTGCTCAACCAATCATACCAAATTCACCTTCATGCATCTTGCTGCCCACAGAAGCTAGAAACTATGATCTCAAATCTTCACATTTTCATATGTTTCCTTCATTTTATGGCTTACCTAATGAAGACCCTTTAGCTCATATTAAAGAGTTTTACAATGTTGTGAGTGGTTTACCTTTGCAGGGAGTAAGTGAAGCAAATTTGAGGATGAGAGTGTTTCCTTACACCTTGAAAGATAGGGCCAAGAGTTGGTTGATGACTCTAACACCAGGTTCCCTCACCACATGGGATGCCGTGGCTAAGAAGTTCTTGGAGAAGTTTTTTTCCACTCAAAAGACAGCCACATTAAGGGGACAAATCTTCAACTTCAAACAAGATGATGGTGAACCTTTCAATGAGTGTTGGGAGCGTTTTAAAGGCCTCTTGATACAATGTCCACACCATGGGTTACCTTTTCACTTACAAATGCAAATTTTCTATGATGGACTAACCCAAAATTGTCAATCAACTGTTGATAATGCAGCAGGTGGAGCATTGAAGAAAAAGAATGCTCAAGAGTCATATAACATTTATGAGATGTTGGGGTCGAATGCTCAACACAAAGATTTAAGGGGTAAGAAAGTTGGAGTTTATGAAACAAGTTCTAATCATGAGCTTTTGTTGCAGGTAGCTAACCTAGAAAGGAAGCTTGAATCCGTGCTCAACATGGTGCCAAAAGCAAATGAAGTGTGTGCCATTTGCAACATATCAAGCCATCCTACTCACCAATGTCCATCTAGGGAGGCTTATCCCGAGTATGTTCAAGAGCAAGTGAACCTCATGAATTCTTACAACCAAAGACCAAGGAATGATATGTATTCCAATACATATAACCCGAGTTGGAGAGATCATCCCAACTTTTCATGGAAGAACAACAATCCAATCCAAAATTTCCAACCAAAACCTGCCACTACCCTTGAGGATACGGTTAAATTGTTAGCCCAAAACACCTTGCAATTCCAACATTCCACCAATAGCACACTCCAACAACATTCAGCCGCCCTAACCAAAATGGAGACACAATTGGGGCAGATTGCAGATGCATGATGCGAGATTTATACGCGCACAAATTAAACCCTCTTTTTGTCAATTGTAGTATATGTATAAGTAGGGATCGTTCTGGACCGGGGATTAGGAGGGATTGTTAATCACTTGGATTTGACTCAAAAACGTAAAAACATAAAATAAAACACTATACTAGACTCAAAGAATGCAAAACTAAACTTTAAAACACTAAGACAAACGAAAAGACTCAAAACAACACAAACACACTCAAATCTGCCTAAAAACCACTTTCTGGGCAGATTTGAGCACAAACACAAATTTGGACGAAACTAAGTTGTAACTTGACTCAAGACTCTTAAAAACACAAACTAAATGTATTTCAAACTAATCTAACACTTTAAAACACTAAGACAAACCAAAAGACTCAAACATCACCCAAAACACTCAAAACTGCCTTAAAATCACTTTCTGGGCAGTTTTGAGCACTTTGGTGAATCTGGACAAATTTATGTAATAAATTGAATCACAACACTTATAAACACAAACTAAAACACTTTCTAACTAAATTGGACATTAAAGTAAAGGGGGAATTAGATTTTGAACGAAATTAAACTAAATGCACAGATTTAAATTAAAACAGATAGTAAAGATGAAATAGATGGAATTGAATGGAATGAAGGCTAGCTAAAGGGTTCATCTCCACACATGTTATACTTGCATAATAAAATGATTTCCAATTGCATTTCAATAAACCATGATGCTCAACACCCCAAGTTAACCGTGATGCACTAATTAACTTTCAAATCTTCCTAACGTTACTGAATTGGATGGGTTAGCGCATGCGACAATTCAAAACATTCCCCACAAGTCCCCTACATGAATGCATAATAGAGATACAAGCAAGAATCATTACGCTCTATGAAAATTATAAGTGTTGACGAGGCATTCGTTACTATGGATTGCATGAAACTTATGCCAAGAATTCGTTTAACGCGATTGTTTATAAGCAACCTCCACTACTTGTGAATATAAGTTCGTAACTATTAGGTGAAACTCACTTATATTCTAGCGTCATATTCATGCATGAAAATTAAGCGTGCACTCTCAATAAACATACATAAATAAGTTATCAATCAAACGGTTAAACAAATTGAATCCACAACTTATGAAACGCAATTAGAAGTAATCAAATTAAAATGCAAGCATAAACATATATTTTGAATCACCCCCTAGCTAAAGGGGATTTTAGTTCCTCATGGTACAAAACAAAGAGAAATCAAAGAAACACCTAAACATTCCAACAACTCAAACTTGAATTGTATGAACGTTTAGGCACTCTTCTCTTCCTTTCCTCATTCGTACAAAACAAAGAGTATTGAAATTAAACATTGAAATCAAAGAAACACCTAAACATTCCAACAACTCAAACTTGAATTGTATGAACGTTTAGGCACTCTTCTCTTCCTCTTCGTTGTAGCACAAGGTCTAGGGATAGTTTGATGGTGTGAATGGTTTGGGAAGTGGTGGAAATGGAAGGATGGTGTTTGGATTGTAAGGGAGAGCACGGCACAAGGGAGTTTGATGTCTACATTTCTGCAATGGATGAATTTCTGAAATGGAAGTGTGTATGAGAATGAATGCAATGGATGCTTATTTATAGGTGAAATGGGGGGAACATGACAGCTAGGTTATGATGATGAATGCATGTGCAAAGTTGGTTGAATGATTATGAGTGCATGTGGCTGAAATAGCATGTGGAATGGCTGGAAATGCAAGGAGAAGGCATGTGCACGGTTTTGGGAGAGAATGGGAGTGCAAGTGGCTGAAATGTTAGAGTAACAAGTGCATGTGGTTGCATTGTGGTGCAATGATGGAGGAACAATCTGAAAATGCAAGGTATGGCTGGAATGATGAAGTGGGAAGTGCATGTGCTGAAATGACAAAGGGGGAAGTGCATGTGGGTTGGAAATATAAAAGGGGAATGCATGTGGCTGCAAGGTGTGGTGAATGATGATGAATGCATGTGGATTAAAGAGTGAATGGTGGCTGCAAAGTGAATGAATAATGAAATGGGAAAGCATGTGCAAGGTTTTGGTGTGAATGATTGAATGTGCATGTGGCTGCAATGGATTAGGAATCCTTCAATTTCGTCCATCCTCTTGGATCCAAGCATATGATATCCATTCCAATCTCTAATTTGCTCCAAAATGCTCCAAAATGCATCTTTTTGCTTCCTTAGCCATATGAACCTAAAAACACACGAAAATGGCTTAAACTACTAAAACAACTATGAATTAACAATATAAATGCACGAAAACAAGCTAAGTAAGTCGCCTAAATATGCTCCTATCAATGCATTGAACCAAAGAGAAGTTGGGAAGTTTCCAAGCCAACCCGTGATACTCCAAAGGAACCAAGAGCAAGCCAAAGCAATCACTACACTTAGAAGTGGTAAGGTTATTGATAATAGAGTTGGCAATGAAGTTACTAATGAATATGATCATGTGAATGCAGGTGTCACTCAAGGAGACAATGAGAAATCAACTGAGGAACCAAGCCATGCCACTTCCTCACTAGAAGCACCAAATCTTCACAAGGCCGAGAAACCATACACTCCACCAATACCATTCCCTGGAAGACTTGCCAAGAGCAAGCAGGATAAGTCATTCAAAGAAATTTTTGATATACTAAGCAAAGTGAATGTTAACTTACCTTTGCTTGATGTCATTAGGAACATGCCGGCATATGGAAAGTTCTTCAAGGAGTTAAACAGCTACAAAAGGAAGTATGGACCACATGAGAAGGTAGTGGTGTCTGAGAATGTGAGTGCAGTTTTGCAAAGAAAACTTCCACCAAAGCTCAAGGATCCAGGCAGTTTCTCTATCAACATCACCATAGGGGACAAGAAAGTAGAGAAGGCAATGCTTGATTTGGGTGCTAGCATCAACTTAATGCCTTATTCAGTGTACCTTCAACTAGGTTTGGGAGATTTGAAAGCCACCACCATTTCGTTACAACTTGCAGACAGATCAGTTAAATATCCAAGAGGTATAGTAGAAGATATTCTAGTTCAAGTTGATAAACTAATCTTGCCTGCAGATTTTGTAGTGTTGGACATGGAAGAAGCTCCTATACATGATCGTGAGTTGCCAATATTGCTTGGGAGACCTTTCATGGCCACGGCCAAGACCATCATTGATGTGAAAAATGGACTCCTCACTATGACAGTGTTAGGAGAGACAGTTCAATTCAAAGTGTTTGAATCTCTTGCTCATCCTTCTTCATCTCTTGATTGTTATGCCATTGATGTGCTTGATTCACTTGTATTCTCTAAGTTCTTGCAGGCACAATCGAATGAACCATTACAAACTGTTTTGAGTCAATCTGAGTTTGATGAAGAAGATGCACTCATGGAAGAAGTAGCTGCTTTGGAAGCATTAGCATTGTATCCTTTCAATGTTCCACCTCGTTTTGAGCCTTTAGAATCATCAATGTCACATCTAACTCCTTCTACTGTTAAAGCACCAAAACTTGAACTTAAACCACTTCCACCACATCTAAAATATGCATATCTAGCTGAATTTGAAACTCTTCCAGTTATCATAGCTTCTGACCTCACCCCAATTGAAGAAGATAAACTAATTAGGGTGTTAAAAGAGTTTAAATCAGCTTTTGGTTGGTCTATTGCAGATATCAAGGGAATAAGCCCTACCATGTGCATGCATAGGATCCTTTTGGAGGAAGGAGCAAAAACAAGCCGTGAGCCACAAAGAAGGCTCAATCCACACATGAAGGAAGTTGTTAGGAATGAGGTGTTGAAATTGTTAGATGTGGGGATTATATATCCCATTTCTGATAGCAAATGGGTGAGTGCTATTCAAGTGGTGCCTAAGAAGGTGGGAATCACTGTGATGAGGAATGAAAACAATGAGCTTGTGCCCACAAAGCCCACGACCAGTTGGCGTGTTTGCACCGATTACAGGAAATTGAACTCTAGCACTAGAAAAGATTACTTTCCTATGCCTTTCATAGATCAAATGCTTGAGAGATTGGCAGGTTACTCACATTATTGTTTTCTGGATGGATACTTAGGTTACAATCAAATTGCAATCGCTCCGGAGGATCAAGAGAAAACAACCTTTACTTGCCCCTTTGGCACATTTGCATACCGGAGAATGCCTTTTGGACTTTGCAATGCTCCAGCAACATTCCAAAGATGTATGTTGGCCATCTTCTCTGACATGGTAGAAAGGTTCATTGAGGTATTTATGGATGACTTCTCAGTGTTTGGTTCCTCTTTTGATGAATGTCTTAACCATCTATCGTTAGTACTTCAAAGATGTCAGGAAACAAATTTGGTCCTCAATTGGGAGAAGTGCCAATTTATGGTGAAACAAGGAATTGTGTTGGGGCATGTAATCTCTAGCAAAGAAATGGAGGTGGACAAAGCCAAAACTGACGTCATCACCAATATGGTAGCCCCCACCACTGTGAAGGGAGTAAGAAGTTTTTTGGGCCATGCGGGTTTTTATCGTCGTTTCATTAAGAACTTTTCAATGATTACTCGTCCATTATGCAATCTGTTAGCTAAAGATGTTGTATTTCATTTTGATAAGGCTTGTATGGATGCATTCAATACTTTGAAAAATGAACTAACCTCGGCCCCTATTATTATGGCACCAGATTGGTCGTTACCTTTTGAATTAATGTGTGATGCCTCTGACTATGCTATTGGTGCAGTTTTAGGGCAAAGGGTAAGGTTCCAACACTTTGGCTCCAATTAGGTCTTCAATTTCGTCCAACACTTTGGCTTCAAGCATAAGCTATCCGTCCTTAGCCCAAAAGTGCTCCAAAAGTCTCCAAAATGCATCTTTTTGCTCCTTTAGCCCTTTGGACCTACAAACACACGAAAATAGCTTAAAGTACCAAAATAACTAAAGAAACATAACGTAAATGTACGAGAACAAGCCATTTAAGTCGCATAAATATGCTCCTATCAACAATCGCGTTAAACGAATTCTTGGCATAAGTTTCATGCGTATTCCATAGTAACGAATGCCTCGTCAACACTTATAATTTTCATAGAGCGTAATGATTCTTGCTTGTATCTCTATTATGCAATCATGTAGGGGACTTGTGGGGAATGTTTTGAATTGTTGTATGCACTAACCCATCCAATTCAATAACGTTAGGAAGATTTGAAGGTTAATTAGTGCATCACGGTTAACTTGGGGTGTTGAGAATTTCTGGTTTATTGAAATGCAATTGGAAATCATTTTATTATGCAAGTGTAACATGTGTGGAGATGAACCCCTTAGCTAGGTTCCCATCCATTCATTCCATTTCATCAATTTCATCTTTACTATCTGTTTTAACTTAGAATCTGTGCATTTTATTTAATTTCGTCCAAAACTCAATCCCCCTTTACTTTATTGTCTAATTTAGTTAGAAAGTGTTTTAGTTTGTGTTTATAAGTGTTTTGATTCATTTTGTTACATAAATTCGTCCAAATTCACCAAAGTGCTCAAAACTGCCCAGAAAGTGATTTTAAGGCAGTTTTGAGTGTTTTGGGTGATGTTTGAGTCTTTTGGTTTGTTTTAATGTTTTAAGTGTTTAGTTTTACATTCTTTGAGTCTAGTTTAGTGTTTTAAACTTTATTTTACGTTTTTGAGTCAGTTTCCAAGTGATTTGCAATCCCTCCTAATCCCCGGTCTAGAACGATCCCTACTTATACTTATACTACAATTGACAAAAAGAGGGTTTAATTTGTATGCGTATAAATATTCGCATCAAATTTTTTCAGAGTGTGTATGTTGGGGTGATCGATACCTCTATAAAAAGCCAAGGCTACACGAACACCGATTCAAAGGCCGGATTTTCCTGCGTGAAGTTCGGCGACGCGTTCGCTGCTTTTCAGAAAACGCGTTCAACTTTGTCAAAAGTTCACGTGGAGGTCATCATCGCAGCTACACTTTTGCCGACAAGCGTAAATTTCGGCGACGCTTTCTCTGCTTTTCAGAAAATGCGTGCGACTTTGTCACCCTTCAGGCTAAAGTCGATGAGCTAGAGGCTCAGAACAACAAGATAGCGATAAAGAATGAGATCCTCCAAGAGTAGTATGAGAAGCTCTTTGGGATGCTCCATGAAGCTAGGTATACTCAAACACACGAACTCATCGCCCCCGGGGAAGTCAACCACCACCTGGGTGCCCCCTAACGCGGGGGATCACCTGCCTTTAACATGGATATCCCTAATGGGGAGTGAGCTACTCATCAAGGTGTTGATCAACTTGAGACCTCTCTCGACCCAGCTGCTTCGACCCGAAGCAGGAGAAGTGGAGCAGAAGGATCAAAAGTCGTTTATCATGACTGTCGAGACTTTCTGAGGCAACGTCGAGAGAACCCCATCCACATAAGCTCGAAGGTCAATGACCCAAGGGTTTTTGAAAGATTCGGTCCTCTCCCATGCCTCAAGCCAGCTGCCAATCTAGGGAAGGAGAGACATGTCTTAAAGGAATATGAAGGTACGGGGGACTCAGGGGTGTTTCGACAGGCTCACCCTGGAAGTCAGTACGATGAGTCCAAAGAAAAATCTCATGCTCTTGATCAAGCTTTACTTCCAAGAGGAGATGAAGACTTACGGAAGAAGGATCCAGTAATACCTAAATCCACTCAGGACCCCCGTGTCCTACAACTTTTTGAGGAAGTAAACAAGTTGAAAGCCGAATGTCAGGCCGAAATACCTGATTGGAACCAACCTAGGCCTGACCCTCTTACAAGGAGGATACTCGACACCCCCTCCAAACAAAGACAAAGCAAAAGCTTGGCTTACAACTCTACACTGGAAGGGAGAACCCGATTGAACACCTTAACCTCTTTGAGTCCACCATGGCATACCAGATGCACACTGACGAAGAGCGATGTCTTCTCTTCCCCTCTACCCTTTCTGGCGGAGCTCTAAATTGGTATTGCCGTCTTCCACCTGAGACGGTAGACTTATTTGAAGAACTAAGGAAACTGTTTATCTCTCAACACATCTTCCAGACAGATCACTTACATTCCGCAGATCACTTGTACACTATTCGCTAGAAGCCGAACGAGTCACTACGAAAGTATGCCGGCCGCTTCAGCCATGAGTATTCTCGCTACGCTGAGGCAGATGACAAGACCGCCCTTAAAGCCTTCACGGCAGGCCTACGCGACTGTTTCTTCAAGTACATGATCAATGCTAACACTTGGAAGACTTACTCTAAGGTGATGGCACAGGCTTACAACCATGCCTCCGCCGAGGCAAAGACATATCAAGGGAAACTCCCTACAACCATCCTTTATCAACAAATGTGGAGTGGAAGCCAGACCCAACCAAATGAGAAGACCTTAACCTTCTAAACGGCAGTGACGCTTCCCCCTGCCCTACTTAATACTTCACCAAGTCAATAGGCGTATCATTCTCAGGGCAAGAGGAAAGACTTCCATCCATAAAAAGAGTAAGGGGGCACTATCGTGATAACCAAGGGTATCGCCACGATAATGCCCGCCCCCAGGCAGTCAATGCAGTAGGCCAAGCACGTGTCAAGAAGAGTCCTACCCCGAGGTATGAGATATACACACCTTTGAACGCCACATGCACGACCATTTACCCTAGTATAGCTCACTTGATACCGAAGCCAAGGCTGAGGGAGCCAGATTACAAGTCCACGAAGAACACAGGCATGTTTTGTGGTTACCACGAGTATAATGGCCATGACGGCGAGAAATATATCACCCTCCGTGATCATATTGAAGCTTTGGCACGTAAGGAAATATTGATCAATTCCTTCTTCACCCTCCAAGGGATAACCGTAACCAACGCCAAGTGAATGTGATATATTCTATAAGTGGTGGCACACCCATATCTAAATCTTCCAACAGGGCCATGAAAAACAATGAACGAACTTTGAGGCCTGGCCACCAAGTGTTTCATGTGGAAGACATTAGAGGCAAGTATCAAAAGCCTAACTGCGATCCAATATGTTTCTACCCTGAGGAAGAAAGAGGTATCATCTATCCTCACACGACCCACTGATTGTGGAGGCTCATATAGCCAACTTTGACATACGACGAATCCTGGTAGACACGGGGGCATCGGTCAATATCATGTTTGCTGAAGCTTTCAGAACACTTAATGTAGCTGAACACTTGCTCGATCACTTGGTTTCTTCTCTGATAAGCTTCTCCGGTGATATCGTGAAACCTTTAGGGAGCATGCACTTATCCTTCACCATTGGTACAGGCTCTTACACAGCCACCATCACCACTAACTTTCTAGTGGTTGACTACCCAATGGAATACAATGTCATATTTGGACGTACATACATCAATGATCTTAAGGCCATGGTATCCACACATATGTTGTTGATGAAATTTCCAACTTCCCATGGCAACGGTTACATCAAAGGAGATCAACTTAGTGCACAATCATGTTACAACACTTCAGTCAAGCAACAACACTTGCATGTACCCAAAGAAACACTTTCTATACATGACCAAGTTATAAAGACCAGCTCGGACAAAGCCAACTTGGATCTTCACGGTGGTAACAGTCAGCCCGACGATCCTCGAGATGACTTTTTCACCCAGCAAGCACAACCTGCTGAAGAGTTGGAGAAGGTCTCTATCTCAAAAGATTATATGAACAGCATAGTGAAGATTGGCACCACTTTGTCACCACCCATTCGGTTGGCATTGATCTTTTTTTTGCAAGAAAACACTAAAGTCTTCGCCTGGTTATACGAAGACATGCCAGGCATCTCTCTTGATATCATCTGTCATCACTTGAGTATTGATCCCAAGACCAAGCCGGTGAGACAGAAGCGAAGATCTTATGATGCTAAACGATACGAGGCAATGAAGGTAGAAGTTGAAAAACTCAAAAGCATAGGCTTCATCCATGAAGTCAATTATCCAACGTGGGTAGCAAATGTGGTCCTTGTTAAGAAAAATCCGACCAAGGAAAGTCTCTTGCTTTAAAAGATCTTGTGGAGAATGTGTGCCAACTACACCGACTTAAACAAAGGATGCCCGAATGATAGTTTTCCCTTTTCTCTCATTGATAGACTTATAGACTCTACAGCAGGGTGTGAACTCTTGAGCTTCATGGATGCTTACTCAGGGTACAACCAAATCCTTATGAACCCTTCGGACCAAGAACACACGGCCTTCACTACTGACAGAAGACTATATTGTTATAAAGTCATGCCATTCGGCCTAAAGAATGCAGGGGCGACTTATCAAAGATTAGTCAATTCAATGTTCGCTGAACAAATTGGGAAAAACATGGAAGTTTATGTTGATGATATGTTAGTCAAAAGCAAACATGCTGACCAACATGTTGCCAACTTGCCTGAAACCTTCTCCATCCTGAAGAAGTATCGAATGAGGTTAAACCCCAACAAATGCGCTTTCGGCATGGGCTCTGGAAAATTCTTGGGCTTCATGATTAGCCAACGAGGCATTGAAACTAACCTCAAGAAGATCAAAGTAATCATGGACATGAAAGAACCAGTAACCTCAAAAGACATCCAGAGCCTTACTGGCAAGGTGGCAGCCTTGACCAGGTTCATCTCTAAGGCCACAAACAAATGCGCTCATTTTTTCAAAGCACTTAAGGGAAGTAAGAAGTACATTACGTGGACTGATGAAGGTGCCGAAGCATTTAAGAACCTCAAGGAGTACATGAGTAAAGCCCTTCTGCTTTCCAAACCTGAAGTTGGCAACACCCTAATTGTCTATATGTCTGTCTCGGCTTTAGCAGTTAGTTCCATCCTCATTCGTAGGGATGGTAGTATCGAACGACCTGTCTACTACACTAGCAAGGCTCTACAAGATGCGAAGACATGATACTCTAACATTGAGAAATTAACTTTAGCATTAGTCATGTCTGCTAGGAAACTTGGCCCCTACTTCCAAGCACACTTCACCATCGTGCTTACCAATCGCCCCCTTCGACAAATACTTCAGAGTCCTGACACTTCGGGTCAAATGATCAAATGGGCGATAACACTGGGAGAGTTTGACATCTCCTACCACCCAAAGCCAGCTGAGAAGGGCTAAACAATTGCAGATTTCATCGCCGAATTCACTTATCCTGTTGACATTTCTCCTACACCTGAGGCAGCGGCTTCATCACCCCCGGAAGCCTAGAAGGTATAACCAACACTCCCAGTATGGACTCTATATGTTGATGGCTCATCCAACCAACAGGGCTGTGGAGCAGGACTAGTCCTGACTACCCTCGACAAAGTGGCAATGAAGTATGCTATTCGCTTCAAATTCAAGGAGTCAAACAATGAGGCCGAGTATGAGGCCCTTTTAGCAGGCTTACGTTTGGCCAAACACCTTGGAGTTAAACAAATTAATATCTTCAGTGACTCCCAATTGGTGGTTAACCAGGTCATGAACAACTTTGACGCTAAGGATAACTCCATGGCAGCGTATCTTGCGCAAACGCAACTTTTGCTCAAGCACTTCCACTACCAGATCACCTAAGTCCCTCGATCAGGAAACAGTTATGCAGACATTTTGGCTCGCCTCGCCTCAACAGTGGAAGACAAGATTGGGAGAAAAATTCATGTTGAATTGTTAGCAGCACCAAGCACCATAGTCGTAGAAATGTGTAACTTGCAACAGAGGGATAGCTGGATCACCCCGATTTATAAATTCATTGCTCATGGCACCCTCCCAAATGATAAAGTCCAAGCTAAGCAGATTCGATATAAGTCTACCCGCTACTTGATCATCAATGACCAACTCTACAAGCGAGGTTTTAACCTACCATACTTACGGTGCATTACACCTGCGGTAGCGGAAATTGCCCTTCGAGAAATACATGAAGGAGTCGTCGGAGATCATGTTTGATCTCGATCCCTAGCACACAAGGCTTTTTGCCAAGGATATTATTGGCCAACACTCCACCAAGATGCCATTAGAATATCCCGCTCATGTGATAAGTGTCAACACTACGCAACTATTCATCACTCCCCTCCCGAGCCTCTGACTCCTATGATCAGCTCTTGGCCCTTCGCCTAATGGGGACTTGATTTTATCGGCCCAATGCTTGTAGAGAAGGGTAAGGTCTACTATGCGATCGTTACAGTTGACAACTTCACAAAGTGGGCCAAAATAGAGCCCTTAGCAACCATTACTAAGGCAAAAATAGAAGACTTCGTATGGAAGAATATCCTTTGCAGATTTGGCATTCCCAATGCGATTGTCACGGACAATGGGCGACAGTTCGACAACAAGAAGTTCAGGATGTTCTGTTTTAAGTTCAACATCAACTTATGTTTTGCCTCCCCAACTCATCCCCAGTCTAATGGATAAGTTGAGGCCATCAACAAAATAATTAAGCTCACCCTGAAAACCAGCTTGGACAAGGCTAAAGGTTGTTGGACATAATTTGATAGGAGCATATTTATGCGACTTAATTGGCTTGTTCTCATGCATTTACGTTGTGTTTTCTTAGTTCTTTAAGTCTTTTAAGCCATTTTCGTATGTTTTCAGGTTCTAAGGGCTAAAGGAGCAAAGAAGTGCATTTTGGAGTCTTTTGGAGCACTTTTGGGCTAAAGATGGATAGCTTATGCTTGGAGCCAAAGTGTTGGACGAAATTGAAGACCAAGTGAGCCTAGAATCGAAGGAAGAAGGAGGAATCAAGAATTGGAAACCAGTTTCCATTATTGGGAGTTTCCATTTGTGAAGGTGTCCATTTTTGAAGTTTCCAAATAATGTTGGTTGCCTAAATCACATGTTCTAGAAGCCCTAGACATGTCGTAAATTGTGCCGCACCCTACCTTTCTTTTCTCTCCCAAAATCTGCAAGATTATGTCACAATCCCTTTCTTAAAAGTCTTAGCCGCACCTATACATTCCCTTTCACTTAAAAATCTACAAGTTTAATTGCACTTTCCCCTATTTTTCCTCCCTTTGCCGCAAGACTTAGCTTTTTCCCCTAATTCCTGATTTCAATTACCTATTCTAAAGGGATTTAACATAATTCCTGATTCTTAGAATGGATTTGGGGAATTAAACACTTACTTATTTCCTATGCAAGCCTTGCCGTGCACCTCCCTTGACCTTTCCTCTTCCTTGTCATGCAAGGGAGAGGGTTCTTCCCTATTTCATTGCATTAAAACACATTCCTTTTGTGTTTTATGCCATTGCCGCAACTTTTAGGTAGTTTCCTTTAAATTTCTGATTTGATTTCCTATTTCTAAAAGCTTTTGACTTAAATTCTGATTACCTAAATAACCTAGGGTTTTAATTCCTGAAATCCTATTAATAAACCTCCTTGTTGCAGCCACAAGGATTCATTCATTCACCATTCACGCCAGAAATTCATCCATTCCCTCTAAGACATCCATACTTCACCATTCTCCATATTTTCTGCCCAAAACCAACCCTTGCCGTCCCCTACATCCATCCCAAACCTAAATCCATCATTCTACATCATCCATAACCCCCTAAACTCACAATAACCTCTTGTGCCGCAGCAATTAGGAGAGGAAGGAGGCCTTGAACGTTTCATGCTCGCAGATTGGAGCATTCTTAGGTGTACTTCGTTCTTGTTTTCAATGTTTACTTTGTTATTACTTTCTGAGTTTGCTGTAATCATGAGTGGCTAAACCCCTAATTAGTTAGGGGAAAGTTTGAAGCCATGAACATGTTTGAGATATGAATTGATTTCTTCCAATTGTGATTTGTTAAGTTGTGATTGCAATTCAATTATCTGTTTTATTCAAAACTTGTTCTTGTATGTTGATTAAAGATGCATACTTAGTTTTCATGCATGAACTTGATGCTAGTTTATGAACAAGTTTCACCTAATCGTCACAAGTTTATAAACATGAGTAGTGAAGGTTGCTAGTCACAACTGCGTTAATTGAATTCTTGGCAAGAGTATCATGCATTCATAGTTACAATTGCCTCGTCAACACTTATGATTTTCATGGAACATAATGATCTCTCACTGTATCTCTTCTATGCATTCATGTTGAGGACCGTTGGAGAATGATTTGAATTGTCGCATGCATCATCCAATTCAATGACATAAGGAAATCTGAGGGTTAATTAGTGCATCATGGTTAACTTGGGGTGTTGAGCATCATAGTTAGTGAAAAGCAATTGGAAAATCGATTCATATACAAATGTGTCATGTGTGGAGAATGGACCTCTAACTAATCCATCCATCATCTAGTTTTATAACTTGTTTTGTTATTTCAATTTTCGTCAAATCAAAACCCCCCTTTACTTTCTTGTTCTATAGTGTTTAGAATCTGTTTAGTTTGTGTTTTAAAGTGTTTTGAATCAACCTATAATCTTAAATTCGTCCAAAACTGTGTTTGGAGTCAGAAACTGCCTAGTTAGTGTTTTTAGGCAGTTTTGAGTCTTTTGAACTTGTTTCGAGTCCTTTGAGTCTTTGTGAACGTTTTTAACTTTGTTTTTATGTTTTTAAGTCAGTTTAGAGGTTTTAGCAAGCCCTCCTAATCCCCGGTCCAGAACGATCCCTACTTGCATCCTTACTACAATTTGACAACAAGAGGGTTAATTTGTGTGCTTAACTATTTTCGCATCATAATTCATACCCCAAGTTCTTTGGTCATACCGCACTTCGTATCGGACTTCAACAGGAGAAACTCCATTTTGACTTGCCTTTGGTATAGAGGCCATTGTCCCAGTTGAGCTTGAGCAAGCAATGTTTCGAGTCCATAACTACATGGAAAGTGAAAATGACAAACAACTCACCCTCAACTTGGATCTAATCGAGGAACACAGAAACCAGGCTCACTTGAGGAATGGCGCCTACAAGCAGCACATCTCCAACTGCTATGACTCAAGAGTCAAACCTCGTTCTTTCAAAATGGGGGACTAGGTATTGAAGAAAAGACTACTCTACGACAGAGTCCCGAGTGAAGGCACGCTCAGCCCAAATTGGGATGGACCATTTGAAGTAATTGGCATCAGTCGCCCTGTGGTGCGAAAATTATACGCACACAAATTAAACCCTCTTTTCGTCAAATTGTAGTATATGTATAAGTAGGGATCGTTCTGGACCGGGGATTAGGAGGGATTGTTAATCACTTGGATTTGACTCAAAAACGTAAAATAACAATATGAATGTATTTCTAACTAATCTAACACTTTAAAATAAATGGGGGATTGGTTTTGGATGAATTTAAACTAAAACAGAAACTTGGAATTAAAACAGATTCTAAAAACGAAATTAATGAAATAGAATGATGAACAACTAGTTAGAGGGTTCCTTATCCACACATGAACATAAGCATATAAATTGACTCCCAGTTATGACTTCAACAAACGATGAATGACAATGCTCCAAGTTAATTAGGTTCGCTTAAACTAACTTTCAGATTTCCCTAGATTCATTGGATTGAATGGGATACGCATTACAACCAAATTATTCCTAATCAAAGTCCCTAACCATGGAATACGCATGATAGAGACATTCAACAAAGATCATTAAGTTCAACGGAAATCATAAACATCGACTAGGCATTCATAACTATGGAATACGCATGTTAATCCAGCCTAGGGTTTACTAAACACAATCGTGACTAGCGATCTTTACTACTCATGAATATAAGTTCATAACGATTAGGTGAAATTCCCTTATATCCTAGCATCAAGTTTAGACATGCAAATTAAGTGTCGACCCTCAACCCACATACATAAACAAGTTCTTAATCAAAACAGAAAAGTAACCCACATCTAAAGTTCATGAATTCATAACTGGAGTAAATCAAATCATAACCAACATATGTCCATGGCTTCAAATTCGCCTCTAACTAAAAAGAAATTAGTTTCACATGTTTAACATAATTGAATAACAAGTTAAATTAAACATGAAAACAGAAACAAGAAAAGAAAGAACAAATGGATGGAAAGTTAGCTACGGGGTTCATCTCCACATATGTTATACTTGCATAATAAAACGATTTCCAATTGCATTTCAATAAATCATTAATTCTCAATGCCCCGGGTCAATTAGGTCCGCTTAAATTAACCGTCAAGTTTTCCTTAAGTTAATGAATTGGATGGGTTAGCGCAACTCAATTCACAACATTCTCCAAAAGTCCTTTACGTGAAAAGCACAATAAAGATACAATCAAAGATCATTAAGCATCATGAAAACTATAAGTGTTGACGAGGCATTCGTTACTATGGAATACGCATGAAACTTATGCCAAGAATTCGTTTAACGCGATTGTTTATAAGCAACCTCCACTACTTGTGAATATAAGTTCGTAACTATTAGGTGAAACTCACTTATATTCTAGCGTCATATTCATGCATGAAAATTAAGCGCGCATTCTCAATAAACATACATAAATAAGTTATCAATCAAACGGTTAAACAAATTGAATCCACAACTTATGAAACGCAATTAGAAGTAATCAAATCGAAATGCAAGCATAAACATATATTTCGAATCCCCCCCTAGCCAAGGGGGGGTTTAGTTCCTCATACAAAACAAAGAGAATTAAAATTAAACATTGAAATCAAAGAAACACCTAAACATTCCAACAACTCAAACTTGAATTGTATGAACGTTTAGGCCCTCTTCTCTTCCTCTTTATTGTAGCATAAGGTCTAAGGGATGCTGTTGGTGTGTTGAATGGATTGGGGAATGATTGAAATGGAAGAGGAATGGTGTTTGGATTATAAGGGAGGGAAACTCACGGCTAGGGAAGTGTTTGTGGTGTGTTGTGTATGAAAAATGAGATGATATGAATGAATGAATGCAAGGGTATTTATAGGAGTAATGGAGGGAACATAACAGCTAGGAGGTGGGTGGAAATGTGGCTGCATGTTTGGTGAATGATTATGAGTGAATGCATGTGACTTGTGGCTGCAAAGAGAAGGAGAAAAGCTGGAATTGCATGTGGAGTGTGCTGAAATGAGAATAGGCCACGGCATGGAGTGTGGGATTAATTGAATTGTGGTGCAATGATGAAGAATGCATGTGGAATGGATGCAATGATGAAGAATGAAAGTTGGAAAGCTGCAGCAATGTGTGTGGATGCTGGAAATGATGGAAAGGCACGGCAAAGAGTTGTTTTGGGGTTTAAATGGTGCTGTTTTGTATGCCAAGGAATGTGTGATGAATGATGAAGTTTTGCATGTGCTTAATGTTTAAAGGGTGAGAGGATGCAGCTGCAATAATGTAGAATGAAAGCTGGAAGTTTGAATGGGGAATGCACATGCAAACAACCAGGAAAAGTTGTGGATTAGATTAGAAATGTCAAGGTTATGCACGGCAAAGGGTGAATGGGAAGAGAAATGGGAGTGCATGTGGTTTTATGGTTGAATGATTAAAGGGACATGTGGGGTGTAAATGCATGTGGCTTGTTTGTGGTGAGTTGGAATTAGGGGGAAATGCATGTGAATTGATGGAAAGGGATTGGGAATGCACGGCACAAAGGATGGAAAAAGGGTTGAGTGGTGTGTGTAATTGCATGTGTTGAATTGGAATGTGGTTGAATTAAAGAATGGGAGTGCATGTGGCTTAGGTGGTGTAATGATGAAGTGGGAATTGAAAGAATGTGGTTGGAAAGTGGAAGGGAAGGCACGGCACAAGGAATGTTTGGTGCTTGAAATGCATGTGAATGCATGTGAGTGCATGTGTGTGTAAATGGGTGAAAATGTGGGTTAAAGTGATGCATGGCTAGGAAATGTGAGTGAATGATGTGCATGTGTGTGAATGCATGTGGAATAAAGAAGAGTATGGAAGTGAATAAATCATAATATGGCTAGTTTAAAGGGCTAGGGTTTAAGTACATAGAATGGGCCTAAAAATAGGTTGGTTTGCATGGCATAGAATGTTTGATTTGGGCTAGAGGTTTTCCATGGCTCAAAGGATTTGTTTGATTGGGCTAGGCCCTTTGTTTTATGTCCCCAAAGAGCATACAAGGCTTCAATTTCGTCCATCCTCTTTGCACCATGATTAAGCTATCCAATCCATGCCCAAAAGTGCCCCAAATAGCCTCAAAATGCACTTTCTTGCTCCCTAAGCCCTTAGAACCTGAAAACACACAAAAGAAGCATAAAGGACTAAAATAACTAAAGAAACATAACGTAAATGCACGAGAACAAGCCATTTAAGTCGCATGAATATGCTCCTATCACCCTGGCTCTTACAAGCTTTAGAGCTCTGATGGTAAGACCCTTGGCCATCTATGGAACACTAATCACTTGAAGTACTATTACAAGTAGATTCACACTGTACAAGTGTTGAGCTACGGCCATTCGACATCCTATGTAATGAAGGCCATTTGGCATCAATTCAATAAAGAGGTGATTTAGACAACTTGGTCCTAACTCCCTTACATCCCTATCACTGAAACGCTCAGGTTTGAAGCTTCAACACGAATGCTTACAACATGAAATAAAATCTAAGTATATGTCAACATGACTTATATCCAAACAAGGGATCTATTCAAACATAGCCAAATATTCGTCAATGATAGTACAAATACTTAGCAATTAACATCAAAGCACACAATACAAGGTCATAAACATACATAAACAAAAAACCCTTAGGCTTACAACATGGCACATGCTGGACAAATAATAAACTAGCACATTCAGAGTACATGCAGAAAAAAAAAGGGCAATATGAGTCATCCTCATCTGAGGCCGAACCCTTGACAATATCACTCTGCATTTCAACCCTATCGCCATTACCACCATCCTCGACATCTCCAAAACCATCCTCACTCTCCTGAGACTGCTCACCGATAATAGCCTCATTATCAAAGTCATCCTCACTACTAGGATCAACTGCGAGGATGAAGGCTTCACCTCTTTGTCGGCACTCATCCATCTCATCATGGTACTTTTAGATAATGCTTCCATTATCATAACGCTCAAGGATGGCCATACATTTCCTTTTCTCAAAATTAGCCGCCCAGATGCAGTGAGGGCTAAAGGCATTGTGAAATGCCTGGGAACCTAAGAACTGATAGGAGCATGTTTATGCTACTTAGTTATGTTGTTTCCTTGCATTTAGTTACTTAATTACTATCTATTTTAGTATTTTAAGCTATTTTCGTATGTTTTTAGGTCCTAATGGCAAAAGGAGCAAGAAAGTGCATTTTGAGGCTATTTGGAGCAGTTTTGGGCATGGATTGGATAGCTTAACAATGGAGCAAAGAGGATGGATGAAATTGAAGTCAAGAAGGGCTAGGAAAGGCTACAAATCTGGAGAAAGAAGTCCAAATGCAAAGAAGATAAGGAAATAGCAAGAAATAAGGAACCTTATCCAACCTTATCTTATCCTATCCTAACCAACCTTATCCTTTCCTAACTCTAACATTATCTTATCTTATCCTATCCTAATCTTTTCCTACCTTAATTCCAACTTCAAAGAGGACTCTTTTTCACATTAAATCACCTAAATATCAAGTTCTAGAAGCCCTATTTTCGTGCATTAAGTTTATGCCACATGTAACCCTTCTAGAAGTTCTAGAATCTGCCACAAAGACCATTCCTTGTCCTCCTTGGAATCTAATTGAAAGTATCCTTGTTCTTTGGTGATTTGGAGTCCTAATTCCTCTCCTTTTCAGCCGAAATTCGTGCCTCCCCTTCACCCTATAAATACTTGATGCCACAACACTAAAAAACCACCACCCTCTACCACAAATTCACACCACACCATCCACCACACCTCAAGAGCCTAAATTCACACAAATCCCCATTGTTGGCAGCAAGGAAGGAAGAAGGAGCCACCTGGAGCGTTTCTAGGTGTATTCTATCTTTGTTTTCAATGTTTAATTTATATTCTCTTTGTTTTGTTGTAAACATGAGGAGCTAAACTTGTTTTACCTAGGGGAGACTTTGAAACCATGATTATATTTGCAATATGAATTGATTAATTCAAGTTGTTATTTCATAAATTGTGAATGCAATTTACTTAACCGTTTGATGGATAACTTATTCTTGTTTGTTGATTAAGGGTGCACACTTAGTTTGCATGCATGAATTTGGGGCTAGAATATAAGGGAGTTTCACATAATCGTTACAAACTTATATTCACAAGTAGTTAAGGTTGTTTTCACAATCATGTTAAGTAAATTCCTAGCACGAGTATCATGATGTCATAGTTACAAGTGCTTTGTCAATACTTATGATTTTCATAAGAACGTAATGATCTTTAATTGTACCTCTATTATGATGTCATGTAGGGGACTTTTGAAGATTGCTTTGGGTTGTCGTATGATGTCATCCAATCCAATAACTTAAGGAAAATCTGAGGGTTAATTAGTGATGTCACGGTTAATCTGGGGTGTTGAGGTTCATGGTTTATCGAAAAGCAACTGGAAATCAATTTGTATGCAAGTGTGTCATGTGTGGAGAAGGACCCTCTAGCTAGCTAATCACCCATCCATATACCCAAATTCGTTCATAACTTTGTCTAGTTTAGTTTCTGTTTTGTTTTTATCTTAAATTCGTCAAAAACCCAATCCCCTTTATTTAGTTGTGTCAAATCTGTCCTAATTAGTGTTTTTGAGTGTTTTGAGTCAAAACCAAACCTATTTTCGTCCAAGTTGAGTCTTAGAGTCTAGTTTGAGTCTTTTTCATTGTTTTGTGTTGTTTAGAGTCTTTTAAGTTTGTTTTGAGTCGTATAAGTTTAGTTAAGAGTCTTTTGAGTTTGTTTAAGTGTTTTGAAGCATATTTTTGCATCTTTGAGTCAGTTTTCATTAGATTAGCAATCCCTCCTAATCCTCGGCCTAGAACGATCCCTACTTATATCTTTACTACAATTGTCAAAAAGAGGGTTTAATTTGTGTGCTATTATATATCACATCAAGAACTCCTACACGGCAACGTCCTTCTCAGTTGGGATACTTCTTTTTAGCTCAGAAACTTCAATCAAGGCATTATCCAACTCCCCTTTAACCTTGGAAACTTCGAGGATAGTTGTCTCCAACTGTTTCCCAATCCTCTCCAGTTGTTTCTTGAGCCTCACGTTCTCACTATTTCGCCTCTTCAAACTCTCAAAGTGTTGATCTTTGAGGCGGATGGCCTCAGCCAAAGCTTTGCTCATTTTTCTGGCGTCATTCATAAGCTGGTTATTCTCTTTAAACTTTGCCTTGTACCGCTCGACCTTTCGTAATTTGTCGTTATACTTAGTCATGACCTACATGACAAGATGATCGTCACTACCAAGAAAAAGAGGGAAGAAAATAAAGAAATGACAGAATAACACTTACATAAGAAAATCGCCTCATCATCCAGTCATGATCTGATTCCCTCTCATTTAGCGACTCGCCAAGCTCGTGAACCGTGGATTGACGTCCTGCCAGGCAATTATTAACATACCTAAAACTACTAGCCGCATGGCAACCTTCAAATTCATCCAATGGATGCTGCCAACCTTTTCCTTATACTTCCTCTTACAACTGGAGCTAAGGTCACCTTCTTAGTCAGTGGATTCCATAGTTGGTGGAAAGATGGGATCGATGGTAGGAAGAGGAGGCAACTGTCGTCTCTCCTTCCCTGCAACTATGGCAGCAGCATACCTGATAGCCTCAGCTTCAGCTTTCTTTGAGGCAGTAATCTTAAGGACCTCCTCTTGCGACTTAGATCCAGGGGTTGGCCTTACCCGGTGTTTACGAGCTCCCTTGTGAAACAAAATGTCGTCTACGAGAACTAACATGGGTGCTTTCCATTTCTTGG
The DNA here is from genome assembly GCF_963583255.1 of Pyrus communis. Classification (NCBI taxonomy): domain Eukaryota; kingdom Viridiplantae; phylum Streptophyta; class Magnoliopsida; order Rosales; family Rosaceae; genus Pyrus; species Pyrus communis. The sequence goes on from NC_084808.1 coordinate 7,805,768, forward strand.
TGCGAGTCCCCCCTTTCTTGCTCACTTTCTCTACTAAACAAGAAAAATCAAAGTAAAGAATGCAACTTGGTAAAAGAAAGAGGGGGCAAAATGAAAGATACAACTTACTTGCTCGTCTCTGACACTCTGACACTAAGGGTTGGAAACCGTACTTTCGAAACAAAGGCCATAGCTTGCCCCAATGTCTATCTTCCTTAGGCACCCTTAACATCTTCTCTACATCAGCCAGCTCCCGTTCGAACAATTTGATGTTGCCTCGAGTCACTGCATGAAGGAAAATGTTAGACGCAAGAAGAAACTACAACAAATAGCAAACCATGCGAACAATGGATACATTACAACCTACAGTCTGGAAGTGAGTGAGAACACATCGCTCAGGCGTGACACCCCTAACATGCTCCCAATCATTAAAGAAAGCACTGATGTGAAATATTCTAACACTCAAATTAAAACCCTACGATTGTAGTATATGAAAGTAGGGATTGTTTTAGGCCGAGGATTAGAAGGGATGCTAATCAACACAATTAAGACTCAAAAACACTAAACTAGACTCTATAGACTCTAAACTTACTTAAAACACTCAAAATAGCAACAAACACTAAAAAATACTCAATTTTAAACCTAAGAAGTGTTTTGGATGAAAATAAACCTTAACTTGACTCAAAAAACTCAAAGAAAACAGATTTTGACTCAAATAACAAGACTAAATGAAAGGGGGATTGTTTTTGACGAATATAAAACTTAAAAGAAAAACTTTGTAGAAAACACTTTGTAAAAACGAAATTAGGTGAATTAAATGGGTGAAAGGCTAGTTAGAGGGTCATTTTCCACACATGATATATGCATATAAACCAATTTCCAGTTATTTTTCCTTTAGACTATGAATCACAACGCCCCAACTTAGTTGCATCGCACAACTAACCATCAGATTTTCCTTATTTCATTGAATTAGATGGAATACGCATCTAAATCAAATTATCTTTCTCAAGTTCCGTATATGAAACGCATATTAAAGATACATATCAAAAGTCATTAAGTTTTGTAAAAATCATAAGCATTGACAAGGCATTCATCACTATGAAACGCATGAGACTCATACCAAGGATTTACTTAACACGATTGTGACTAGCAACCTCCATTACTTGTGAATATAAGTGAATAACTATTACGTGAGACCCCCTTATACTCTAGCATCAAATTCATGCATGCAAATTAAGTGTCGACCCCCAACCCACATACATAAACAAGTTTTAATAACTTAGTTCCACATGTTAGCAAATCATGGCTTCGAATTCACCTCCAACTAAAAAGAAATTAGTTCCACATGTTAGCAAAACAAAGATAATTAAACTTAAACATTAAAAACAAAGATAGAATACACCTAGAAACACTCCAGGTGGCTCCTCCTTCCTTCCTTGCTGCCAACAATGGGGATTTGTGTAAATTTAGGCTCTTGAGGTGTTGTAGATGGTGTGGTGTGAATGGTGTGGTGTGAATTTGTGGTAGAGGGTGGTGGTTTTTGAGTGTTGTGGCATCATGTATTTATAGGGTAAAGGGGAGGCACGAAATTGGGTTGAAAATGAGAGGAATTAGGACTCCAAATCATCCATGCACCTTGCTCCATGCATGTGCAATCCATTCCAAGCCCAAAACTGCTCTAAAATGCTCCAAATTGTACTTTCTTGCCAACTTTGTCAATTGAACCTAAAAACACACGAAAATAGCTTAAAACACTCTAATAAGTAGAAATTAGCTATGTAAATGCAAGAAAACAAGCTAACTAAGTCGCTTAAATATGCTCCTATCAAGCACCAACGATTTTTCCAAGTGCAGTACGCCTTTTTCTTACCAAAGACAATACGCTCTCTCTTACTTCAACATGCACACTCGGCATACCCAGGGCATGCTTTCACCGGGCGCATCTTATAACAGTAGCGCCACTGATGGAAAGAAGGCTTACCTAACCCACATTCCATCCAAATAATATAAAACTCGATGAAGGTATCCCAAAAACTAGGATTGAGTTGCCCAAGCGCATATCCAATGAAAGATAGAATTCGTTGCAACCAAGGGTGCAAAGGCAACTTCACCCCTAAGGTCAATAATATTTGGGTATAGAACATAACATGACTCTTGGGCGGTTTAGAGGGCAATTCTTCATCATGTACCAAACGCATTCCTACACTACGGGGGATACTACATGATTGCCTTAGGGCCTCAAATTGTTTTTAGCTATCTAACAAGTTTTTCTCTAAATGGTCTGCTGTGAACTCAGAGCGAAATATGGGTATGGCGTCAAAAACAACCCCCTCACCCAATGACATGAAGGAGGAAGAACCAATATTGGCTAAGGTTCGACAATTGCGAAGATCATCCAATGTTTCTTTTGTACAAGACTCCAACAAAGGCCCTGAAGACTTCAACATTGCAAGCTCAAACCTAGAGCTAGAGCTAGGGGAGCCCTCATCACTAGGACTTCCAGACTCTGACATCTACAACAAACAGAAACAAACTCTATCACTACATGAAAGATTGAAACATAAGGAAGTTCCTAGGGCATGAAGAAAAGCTCAACCAGTTCATCATGTTCTCAACCAAATACATGAACACTCAAACAATTCAACAAGAATGAATGCATGCGATCTAGTGGAGAAAACTACCAACCTGAAGATGGTGCAAAGCAATGCCCAAATCTCTCTCAACTAGAGAACACTCTGCCTTCAAAGATTACTACAAAAGGAGCAAGTGAAGGCTAAAGAGTGGAAACTTATACTTCTCATATAAGTTCAACAGGATCAAAGAAATTCAAAATTCAAATTCAAACCATGAGAAAGCCCCACATGGAAAGTCTTGGGATTTTCAAACTTCAAATTTTCAGTTCCCCCACTCCAAAAAAATAAAAAAAAAAACTACAATTCTCCCACAAAAGCTTCACTACAAAAGTTCCTTCACATCAACTTCATCAATGGAAGACAACTACAATTCTCAAAAGCTTCGCACACTCTTGATCAAGATAGTGTGAAGCAAAATCAATTTATGGTGCCGAACAAAAGCTTCACCTACAAAAGTTCCCTCACATCAACTTCATCAATGGAAGACAACTACAATTCTCAAAAGCTTCACACACTCTTGATCAAGATAGTGTGAAGCAAAATCAATTTATGGTGCCCAACAAAAGCTTCACCTACAAAGCTTCAACAACAAAGTTTCAACATCAAACAAAGCTTCATCAATGGAGAGCAACTACAATTCTCAAAAGCTTCACACACTCTTGATCAAGATAGTGTGAAGCAAAATCAATTTATGGTGCCCAACAAAAGCTTCACCTACAAAATTTCCCTCACATCAACTTCATCAATGGAAGACAACTACAATTCTCAAAAGCTTCACACTCTTGATCAAGATAGTGTGAAGCAAAATCAATTTATGGTGCCCAACAAAAGCTTCACCTACAAAGCTTCAACAACAAAGTTTCAACATCAAACAAAGCTTCATCAATGGAGAGCAACTACAATTCTCAAAAGCTTCACACACTCTTGATCAAGATAGTGTGAAGCAAAATCAATTTATGGTGACCAACACAAAGCTTCAACACAAAAGCTTCACCTACGAAGCTTCAACATCAAACAAAGTTTCATAAATGAAGACCAACTACAATTCTCAAAAGCTACACATACTCTTGATCAAGATAGTGTGAAGCAAAATCAATTTATGGTGACCAACACAAAGCTTCAACACAAAAGCTTCACCTACGAAGCTTCAACATCAAACAAAGTTTCATAAATGAAGACCAACTACAATTCTCAAAGGCTACACATACTCTTGATCAAGATAGTGTGAAGCAAAATCAATTTATGGTGACCAACACAAAGCTTCAACACAAAAGCTTCACCTACGAAGCTTCAACATCAAACAAAGTTTCATAAATGAAGACCAACTACAATTCTCAAAAGCTTCACATACTCTTGATCAAGATAGTGTGAAGCAAAATCAATTTATGGTGCCCAACAAAAGCTTCACCTACAAAGTTTAAACACAAAAGCTTCACCTACAAAGCTTCAACACAAAAGCTTCACCTACAAAGCTTCAATACAAAAACTTCAACACAAAAGCTTCACCTACAAAGCTTCAATACAAAAGCTTCACCAACAAAGCTTCAACATGAAAGCTTCACCTATTAAAAAACAAATACTTTTGAAAATTCAAAAAAAACAAAAAAAACAAAAAAAAAAACAAAAAAGAAAGAAAGAAAGAAATGAGCCTAGGCCTCCCCTTCTTTGGGCCTAACAACTTTCATACCAAATATATATGAAGGAGGAGTTTTGGGCAACCACTTAGAAAGGAAAATGGTGAAGTTTTGTTTGGAAAATTGGCTACTAACAAGACACCTCCTTCATCAACTCCCTCGATCGGAGACTTGGGGGACTCCTACCATATGCTACTACACCATGGTACTCGGAAGGTTCACGCTTACTCAGTGACTTGGATTTTTCAAGTTCCCAGCCAATAAGCTTTCCTCACTCGAGGAAATTAAGGGAGCATTATTTCAACCTATAGGATCCACCCACGAAGTTTCAACGTGCAAACTTCAACAAAAGAAAAAATTCAAAGAACTTAGTGAAGGATGCCTCAGTGTATTTAACACAACACGTTGAATGAAGTAAAGCTTATTTATTGATATCATCGATAAATTACAAATACGTGCATACACATGAATCAAAACAAACAAAGAGGAGGGGGTTTCACAAAGGTAGCTCAGGAGAAGTCTCAGCACTCGGCAAAGCCTCAGAAATAGAAGGCACTGGAGGATGGTCATTTGGAGCCTCAGTACTGGGCAGAACCCCAGAAAGAGGAGGCACCAGAGGTTGATCATTTGGAGCTTCAGTACGTGGTACAACCTCAGAAGATGAAGGCAATAAATGCATTTCGAACAAACTCACAAACCTCTAATGATCACTTAAAATCTGACCCTCGGATTCTTGTAACTGGTCAAGCTTTCTCTTCATGTTTGTAGCATAGATATGTGCGAGCATGTGCAACTGTTTATTCTTGTGCTTAAGCCTTTTGATATCTTGTTTGAGACTTTTCACTTGAGCCGCCAACGATTCAACTTGGCGGGTTCGAGCAAATAGGCGTTGGGCCATATTAGACACTGAACCCGCACATTGAACATTGAGAGCAAGAGAATCCTTAACAGCCAACTCATCGGACTGTTTGGAAAGTAGTCTGTTGTCTTTGGGAGTGAGAAGATTTTTGGCCACCACCGCAGCGGTTATGTCATTCTTCATCACAAAATCACCGATTGTAAGGGAACCAGTAGGAGATAAGAAGGATGGGCGCCATATGTTATCTTGAGGAGACATGGCTACCTCTTCCACAACATTCAAGTCCAAATGACGGTTGGACGGGCCAGACATTTTCAGAAAGGATGAAGAAAAAATGAGGTATAGTAAATCTCAGAAGTATGAAAATAAGTGAAGAATTCCTACAAGCAATAACTTTCTGAACGTACTCCTTGAACTTAATTGGTGCCCTTATAAAAGAAAGAGCCAGATCTTCAACAGGGCTGCTTGTTCAAAAATCGAAAAGGCACCATTCTCCGAATTTCGAGAAGCGGATTTCCTGAGTTAAAATTTATTAGCAATCTTCACACGCGACATTAATTCCTCGGATACCAAGGACAACTTTGCCAAAGAACTTTGACAAAGTTAAGACATGTAAATTTTGAAGGTCCAACTACCCTACTATTACCCACAAGGATAAAGGAACAGCACCACTACTTGATAACTGGAAAATCCTTATGCGAGTCAACCTCCATGCTCCGTGACAAAAGCAGACTTGCAAAAATGCCCAACCTTTCTTCACGTCCAAGAAAACACTCCCAACAAGATTGCTTGCCCAGAAATAGAAGAGGCACCTCTCTCCGAATCTCGAGAACCATATCCCCAACAAGATTGCCTGCTAAAAAATTGAAGAGGCACCGTTCCCTGAACTTCGAGAGTTAGATTTCCTTGGATAAAATTTGACCATAATCCTCACATGCAACATCAGCTTTCTGGATACCACAGACCACTTTTTCAAAGTGCTCTAACAAAGTTAAAACACGTGAACCTTGCAGCGACCACTACATTGCTCTGACCGAAAAGGGTAAAGGAACATCATTACTACTCGCTGTTGGGACAATTCCTATATATGTCGATCTCCATCCTCCACAGCTAGGCAGACTTGCCAAAAAAAATGCTCAACCCTTCCTCACATCTAAAATGGCATTCCCAATCTAGCCTATCAAAATACTCCGTTTTCTTCCCCCTCGATAATACCTCTACCAACCAACCACATCAAAGCAAGAATCTCATATCATCAGGGTTGAAAACAAGAGTATCCCATATCATGCTTCTTCCCTGTCTTTTCCCTTGCCCTTGCTCTTACCTGCAAGACAAGGAGAAAGAGAGCAATCAACCAGCGCTTGGAATCAAGCTTCCAGTCAGGAACTGACTGCCTGGAACCCCTTGCCTGATTACTTATCTAGCATTGCTCTCGAGTATTCATCTTCAACATCTTGTGCTTCTAGAGAAGATACCATATCTGCTCGGGGAACAGATAGGGCAAGTGAAAAGGATACAAAGAAGCATGTGGAGAGAAGTGTAACAGAACACGTGCTAATTCATCTACTATTTTGTCAAAAACAAGAGTATCCCATATCATGCTTTTTCCCTGTCTTTTCTTTTGCCCTTGCTCTTACTTGCAAGACAAGGAGAAAGAAAGCAATCAGTTGGAACTTGAAATCAAACTTCCGATCTAGAATTGATTGCCCGAACCTTTGCCTTGGTGCTTACCTTACATTACTCTCGAGTACTCATCGTCGTTGAGAAGTAATGTTCTGAAAGACCATTTAAATGCAAAGGTTGCATTCCACTCCTACATCCGGGGGCAGATACTGCAAGAGATTGAAACAGAAGGTTCAACGATGAGCTGGAACAGATCACTACAGCACGACGCCCTTCCTGTAGAATCGTACAATCTAGACGAAGGAGTCTAAGTCAAATCCAAGCTCAGCATCGTTGCTCTAATTAAAGAGATCAATAAGCTTCAACAGCCTTTTGCTAGCACCGCCACCGAAGAACAAAGCCTCGCCATATCATATCCATTACTTTGTCAAACAACAGAAGTATCCCATATCATCAGGATCGAACATACTCCATATTTGATGGACTTGTTTTGACCCTCAAATTCTGGAGTCAGCTCGCTTCTTTGGAGGAAACCAGAAAACCCTCCAGCCCAGTTCAAGAATACACATGCGGAAAGTCAACAAGTACAATAAAGCACGTGTCGATTCATCCGTTACTTCTCCAAAAATAAGAGTATCTCATATTATATCTTCTCCCTGTCATTTTCTTTATCCTTAGTGCTGAATGAGAAACAAGAAGAAGGAGAATGATCAGCCAAAACCCGAGATCAAGCTTCCGATCTAAGGCCGATTGCTTGGAATTTTGATTGTTTACCTTGTCTGTCACCTCTCTCGGCAGATCTCCTCGCTTAAAGACTTGGGGGACTCCTACTATAGGGTTTGTATCGCACTTGACCAAGCCCGAAACTACAAGTAAGTTTCAAATGAAAATGATACATTACCTTGTGCATCAACATCAGCTAAAGATACCATTCTTGGATGGAGGAAAAGTATTTCCAAAGAAAAGGCCACATCTACCTATAGGGCAGAGGTAAATGAAAATGTTATCACGCTTCGGTACTGAGAAGTTTCACGATTACTCAATGGCTTGGATCTTGCAACTCCTCAACCGAGGAGCTTTCTTCACTCGGGAACTTAGGGGAGCACTGTTTGTACCATACTTGACCAATCCCGAAACTACTGAGCACCAGTCAACAGTATACCGTCAAGGATCCACAAGAGTTTCCCTCCAACCAAGAGGTCAATCACAACACGACATGTGCCGATATCAGAGACCAATCACAGCACAACACGTGTCGATATCAGAGGCCAATCACAGCACGACACGTGTCAATGTCAGAACAAAGCTAGAAACTCTCTTCTATAAAAGGGATCATTCTCCCACAATAATCCCTAATGTCATTTGTACTAAACTATTCACTAGAAATCACTAAAAGAGAGCTTGAACTTATGTATTTGTGTAAACTCTTCACAACTAATGAGAACTCTTCTATTCCGTGAACATAGCCAATATGGGTGAACCACGTACATCTTGTATTGTTTGCTTCCCTGTCTCTATTCATTTACATACTTATCCACACTAATGACCAGAGCAATCTAACGAAGGCCACAAACTTGTCACTTTCTGTTGTACCAAAGTCCTTGCCAATTTTGTGCATCAACACGTTTCATCACTATAGTTCCAAATACTAGAACTCATGCCCGCTTTATTCAAAGCATAAAATTGAGTGCATAACATATAACAAGATGAAGTTGTTTAGTTTAAACCAGAGCCAAAAAGCCTTACCCCTTGCATATGTATTGTAGGTTTAACCCCTTTGAGCCTTAGCTAGCCTATTTTCTTTGTTAGCCACATTATCCTTACCTAGCCTAGAATAGGATTATCCATACCCTTGTTCTTAAAGAATAGTGGAGCAAGACTTAGAGGTAATTCCTTTTGATCTAAAAATTGCAGAAAAACAAGTGTAGGGGAATGTGTTTCGTTGGAAATCTATGAAGATGTATGATTTGTGTGGCAAAGAAAGAAAAGGGCATGGGCACGGAAAAAAAAAAAAAGGTGAAAAAGAAAGAGAAAAGAAAGAAACAGAGTTGAAAATAAGTGAGAATGAACTCAGAAGTGTTGATTGTTGAAGAAATGGTCCAAAAGTTTGAATTTGGCCCTAAGTGATGTGTGAATCTTCCTTTCATGTTTAAAGTTGCTTTTTGCATTCAAAACTGAATTCCAAGTGTTTATTTCATTACTTTGCTTACTATTGCTTTAAGAACTTTTGTTTATCCTTACCTTTCTTTGTTAGCCAATACCTTAGCCCTGTTACAACCCTTAGACTTCGATCTGGATTGTTATGTGTTTCAATATGTGGAGTTTAAAATTGGTTTGAGCATTTGGTATCCCTGGTTCTCGAGTCTAAGTAGTGGCATCCCATTCATGAGATCATATACATGTTAATAATTCCAGAAATTGCCTTCTTTGATTATAACATATGTGAGTATTAGTCTACATGTTTACATCAATCTTCTCACATATATCTAGTGTAGGGAGCGTAGTAAGAAAATTTGTGTGAAAATAGAGAGTATGTTACTACATTCAAAATGTTGTTTTAATTGATTAAATGTGAGCTATTGAGTGGCAACTATGATTAAATATGTGCTTCAGTGTAGGGATAACTAAAATCTATGTAAATGGTGATCTTTAATATGTCATGTTGCATTAGAAATTCCTGAGGAAATTGTTGGAAGGTCTAGATTGTGTTTTGTTTATTTTGTTTCTTTTGTTTTGCTAGAGGACTAGCAAAAGCTAAGTGGGGGGGAGGGGGGAATTTGATAGGAGCATATTTATGCCAGTTAGCTATGTTGTTTCTTTGCATTTAGTAAGCTAATTACTACTTTTATAGTGTTTATTTTCATGTGTTTGTAGGTCCTAATGGCAAAGAAGGCAAGAAAGTGCATTTTGGAGCCATTTGGAGCAGTTTTGGGCATGGATTGGATAGCATAACTATGGAGCAAGATGGATGGACGAAATTGAAGTCAAGAGAGGTTAGGAACATGCTACAAATCTAGAGAAACAAGTTCAAATACAAAGAAGATAAGGAAAGAGCAAGAAATAAGGAACATTATCCAACCTTATCTTATCCTATCCTAACCAACCTTATCCTTTCCAAAATCTAGCATTATCGTATCTTATCTTATCCAAATCAGTTTGTGCCTTAATTTTAGCTATTTAGAAGGGGTTAGTTATACATTTAAATACATAACTCAAATTCTAGAAGCCTTATCCCTAAGGTGCCGCACCTATTCTTTTGTAGAAACCCCAACCTATGCTGTGTAGTCCCTATCCCTTTTCCCCTTGGTTTCTGGTTATTTTAAACCCATTCCACTTGGGTTTTGGTTGCACAATTCTATTCCTATTCAGCTTATGCCTTGCCTTATCCTTGTTATTCAAGGCTTTGTCGTGAAACCTAGCCTATAAATACAAGCCTTTGCCGCATGTTTCAATCATCCATTCACTCATTCATTCATTCATACATTCAGCCATCAAACACCATATGGTTTTCAATTATGATGAATACGTGGAACTAATTTCTTTTTACTTAGAGGTGAATTCGAAGCCATGATTATATGTCTTATATGAATTGATTACATCCAGTTATTGTTTCTTGAGTCTTGAATGTGATTTGCTTATCTAAGTTATCAAAACTTGTTTATGTGTGTTGGTTAAGGGTCGACACTCAATTTGCATGCATGAATTTGATGCTAGAGTATAAGGGAGTTTCACGTAATAGTTATTCACTTATATTCATAAGTAGTGGAGGTTGCTAGTCACAATCGTGTTAAGTGAATCCTTGGTATGAGTCTCATGCGTTTCATAGTGATGAATGCCTTGTCAATGCTTATGATTTTCACAAAAATTAATAATTTTTGATATGTATCTTTATTATGCGTTTCATATAGAGAACTTGAGAAAGATAATTTGATTGTAATGCGTATTCATTCAATTCAATGAAATAAGGAAAATCTGATGGTTAGTTGTGCGATGCAACTAACTTGGGGTGTTGTCATTCATAGTCTAAAGGAATAATAACTGGAAATTGGTTTGTATGCATATATCATGTGTGGAGAAGGACCCTCTAACTAGCCTTTTACCCATTTAAATTCACCAAATTCGTTTCTACAAAGTGTTTTACGCAAAGTTTCTGTTTTAAGTTTTAAATTCGTCAAAAACAATCCCCTATCATTTAGTCTTGTTATTGAGTCAAAATCTGTCTTCTTTTGGTCTTTTGAGTCAAGTTAAGTTTTATTTTCGTCAAAATCACTTATTAGGTCTAAAATTGAGTCTTTTTTATTGTTTGTTGCTGTTTTGAGTGTTTTAAGTTAGTTTTGAGTCTATAGAGTCTAGTGAAGTGTTTTTTAGTCTTATTTATGTTGATCAGCATCCCTAGTTAATCCCTGGTCTAGAACAATCCCTACTTGCATATATACTACAATTGTCAACAATAGGGTTTAATTTGTTTGTCAAGTTAATTTTCACATCAGACTCACATTCAAACAAACAAACAACACAAACCAACAAACACAACTATCATGGCAAAGTAAAAGCAATAAAGAGAAAGGTTTAGGAACGCAAATCTGGTTGTGGATTGTTGGATTGCCTAAGTCTTCTTTATTGGAATGCATGGGTTGCCTCCCAAGAAACACTTGCTTTAACGTCTTCCAGCCGGACGATACCTCTTCTTAAACTCTATTAGGGCCCACGGCATGGAGGGGTATATCTTCCACAATCTGCCCTTCAACATTCTCATAATATGGCTTCAAACGATGCCCATTCACCTTGAATTCTTGGCCAATCCTTAAGCTTTGGATTTGGACTGCATCATATGGAAAAATATTAGTAATAACAAAAGGACGAATCCACTTAGAACGTAACTTACCGGGAAACAAACGAAGGCGGGAATTGAAAAGTAACACTTTCTGCCCTATGGAGAATGTTTGGGTACGAATCATCTTGTCATGGAATGTCTTTGTCTTCTCCTTGTAAATGCGAGCATTCTCATAAGCTTCAAGCCTAATCTCTTCAAGTTCATTCAATTGGAGCTTCCTATGAATTCCAGCCGCATCTATGTAATGTTTTGACAACCCAATGCACCTTGTGTTCTAATTCCACGGGAAGATGGTATGGTTTGCCATAGATAAGCCGAAATGGGGACATCCCAATGGGTGTTTTGTAGGCCGTACGATATGCCCACAATGCATCCTCTAAAAGCAAGCTCCAATCCTTTCTTGTTGGCCCAATGGTCTTCTCCAAAATCTGCTTGATTTCTCTATTGGAAACCTCGGCTTGGCCATTTTTTTGAGGATGATAAGATGTTGAAACCTTATGTGTGACATTATATTTCTTGAGCAGCGCCTCAATGGTGCGATTACCAAAATGAGACCCTTCATCACTTATGAGCACTCTAGGCATCCCAAATCTAGAGAAGATGTTAGTTTTGATGAAATCTGCAACCATTCTAGAATCATTATTGTGGGTGGCTTTTGCTTCCACCCATTTCGACACATAATCAACCGCAAGCAAAATGTAAGTGAAACCATATGAAGAAGGAAAAGGACCCATGAAATTAATGCCCCAAACATCAAAAATTTCAACATTGAACATAGGGGTCTGCGGCATTTGATCCCGTGCACCTATATTGCCCATTCTTTGACAACGATCACAAGTCATACAAAAAGTTCTAGCATCTTTAAAGATTGTACGCCAATAAAATCCACATTCTAACATGATGTGAAAATTAACTTGACACACAAATTAAACCCTATTTGTGGCAATTGTAGTAGATATGTAAGTAAGGATCGTTCTAGACCGGGGATTAACTAGGGATGCTAATCAATACAAATAAGACTCAAAAACACTAAACTAGCCTCTATAGACTCAAAACTAACTTAAGACACTTAAAACAGCAACAAACAATCAAAAAGACTCAATTCTAGACCTAACAAGTGATTTGGACGAAAATAGAACTTAGCTTGACTCAAAGAAAACAAATTTTGACTCAAATAACAAGACTAAATGAAAGGGGGATTGTTTTTGACGAATTTAAAACTTAAAACAAAAACTTTGTAGAAACGAATTTGTGTGAAATAAATGGGTGAAAGGCTAGTTAGAGGGTCCTTCTCTCCACATGATATATGCATATGAACCAATTTCTAGTTATTATTCTTTTAGCCTATGAATGACAACGCCCCAAGCTAGTTGCATCGCACAACTAACCCTCAGATTTTCCTTTTTTCATTGAATTGAATGAATACACATTACAACCAAATTATATTTTTCAAGTTGTTTATATGAAACGCATAACAAAGATACATATCAAAAGTCATTAAGTTTTGTGAAAATCATAAACATTGACGGCATTCATCACTATGAAACGCATGAGACTCATACCAAGGATTTACTTAACACGATTGTGACTAGCAACCTCCACTACTTATGAATATAAGTGAATAACTATTACGTGAGACCCCTTTATACTCTAGCATCAAATTCATGCATGCAAATTAAGTGTCGACCCCCAACCCACATACATAAACAAGTTTTAATAACTTAGATAAGCAAATCACATACATGCCTTAAAAAACAATAACTGGATGGAATCAATTCATATAAAACATATAATCATGGCTTCGAATTCACCACATGTTCATCATAATTGAAAACCAAATTAACATAAACATTGAACTAAAACTAAGGATAGAAAGAACCAAGAAACGCTCCACACTCCAATGGCATGCACAACACTCCCTTGGATGGCAGATTGCACAAGTCCTCTTCTCTTTCCTTCCTTGCTTGCGGCACTAGGGTGATATGGTGTGGATTGTGGTGTTTGATGGCTGAAAGTATGAATGAATGAATGAGTGAATGGATGGATTGAATGGTGCGGCATAGGGTGATATTTATAGGCTAATTTATGGACAATTTCTGAAGGAAAATGATTGCACAATCCAATGGGAAAAGGGTTAAGTCTTTGTAAAAATCAAAAGGGGATAGGATAGGAGATACACGGCAAGGTTTTAGGGACTTCTAGAAGGATAAGTGCGGCATATTTGTAGGAGGAAGATAGGGTGTTCTAGAAAGAGTATTTAGGGGAGATTCCTAGACCTAAAGGGACAAGAACTCACGGCATAGGTATAGAGGAAGGATTACAACTCCTAAACCTACAAGGAATGGCCTACATGCGGCATGCAAAGGGATTAGGCTTCTAGAATCTGAATTAGGTGTTTAAATGTATAACTAATCCCTTCTAAATAGCTAGATTTAAGGCACAACTTGATTTGGATACGATAAGATAGGATAATGTTAGATTTAGGAAAGGATAAGATTGGATAAGATAAGATAAGGTTGGATAAGGTTCCTTATTTCTTGCTCTTTCCTTACCTTCTTTATATTTGATCTTCCTCTTCCAGATTTGTAGCACTTCCTAGCCCCTCTTAACTTCAATTTCGTCCATCCATTTTGTTCCATAGTTAAGTTATCCAATCCATGCCCAAAATTGCTCCAAAATGCACTTTCTTGCTATTTTTGCCATTAGGACCTAAAAACATACAAAAATAGCTTAAAAGACTATAATAAGTAGTAATTAACTAACTAAATGCAAGGAAACAACATAATTAAGTAGCATAAATATGCTCCTATCATAACACCTTAAGGGTTGTGCGTTGTGTGCCAAAATGACCCCTACATGCATAAGTGTGACAAAAAGTTAAAATTGAATTAAACTCAGAATCATGCACACACTTACGAAGAATTTGATCAGAGCAATATTTCCACAAATATGGGTCATCCCACACATAAAACCGTACATCATTTTTGAGTTTATCACGTTGGTGTTTGTTTAGGGTGCTTGGAACTTGTTTAGACACCAAATAATTCACCAAATCTGCATACCATGGCTCTCTTACCTCAATGGACAACATTGCTCATCTGGGAATGTCTCTTGGATGGGTAATGACTCCTCAATGTGCACTAAACGACTCAAGTGGTCAGCCACCATGTTTTCACTCCCTTTCTTGTCTCTAATTTCAATGTCGAACTCTTGGAAGAGGAGCATCCAGCGAATTAGCCTTGGTTTGGCCTCTTTCTTGGTGAATCAGTACTTCAAAGATGCATGGCCAGAATAAACAACAACTTTAGTGCCAAGTAAATAAGAATGAAACTTATCTAAAGCAAACACAATAGCAAAAAGTTCTTTTTCAGTGGTAAAGTAGTTCAATTGAGCATCATTCAAGGTCCGAGATGCATAATAGGTGACATGTGGCTGCTTGTTCTTCCTTTGGCCTAAAACAGCCCCTATTGTGAAACGAAAATTAACTTAACACACAAATTAAACCCTCTTTTGACAATTGTAATATATATGTAAGTTGGGATCGTTCTTAAATTGGGGATTAGGAGGGATTGCTAAACACTTTAAACTGACTCAAATAGATAAAACTAAGCTTTAAAATACTTAACTAAGCTTTAAAATAGATAAAACTGAGCTTTAAAATACTTAACTATGCTTTAAAATAGATAAAACTAAGCTTTAAAAACACTGAAAATTGCCTAGAAACACAAACTGGGCAGATTTGACTCTAAACACAATTTTGGAAGAAATTTTGGTTTTAACTTGACTCAAAACACTTGAAAACACAATCTAAACAGATCCTAACTAGTTAGACACTCTAAAATAAAGGGGGATTTGGTTTTGGACGAAATTAAAGTAAACAAAACTAAAACTAAAACTAGGCAGATTTGCACGAATTTAGTGGAAATAGATGGATGATGGGCTAGCTAGTCTTTTTCCACACATGACATACTTGCATACAAAACAATCTCCAGTTGTTTTTTCAACGAACCATGACCCTCAACACCCCAAGTTAATTAGGTACACTTAAATTAACCATTAGATTTTCCTTAAGTCATTGAATTGAATGGAATTAGCGCATTGCAATCAAATTATTTCTCAAAAGTTCTCTACATGAAAGCGCATTATAGAGAAACAATCAAAGATCATTAATTTCTATGAAAATCATAAGTGTTGACGAGGCGTTTGTAACTACGAAAGCGCATGATACTTATGCCAAGAATTTACTTAACATGATTGTGACTAACAACCTTTACTACTTATGAATATAAGTTCACAATGATTAGGTGAAGCTCCCTTATGTCCTAGCATCAGATTTATGCATGCAAATTAAGCGTGCACTCTCAATTCATATACATAAACAACTTTTAATTCAAATAGATAAGTAAATTGAATTCACAATTCATGAAATCACAACTGGAAGTAATCAAATCATAATGCAAATATAGCCATGGTTTCGAAATTCCCCCTAGCTAAGAGGGGATTAGTTCCTCATACTCACAAAACAAAGATTCTTGAATTTAAACATTGAAAAACACAAGAAAGATTACACCTAAAACGTTCCAGCAACTCCAAGTCAAATGGCATGCACGCCTAGAGCTCTCCTCCTTCTTCCTTGCTACAGCACAAGGTAGGAGGTTTTGGGGGTTTTGAATGATGTATTCTTGTTTAGGATGATGAATGATGGCTGGTGAGGCTGAAAGGGTGCGGCAGATTGTAGATGGAAGTGTGGGGATTGAATGAATGAATGTAGAATGGTCTCTAGGGCTTGCGGCAAGGATTTTCTGAATAGCATGAAGGTTCTCCCGAAATTGTGGCTGAAAATATGATTATATAGTTCAGCCAACCCTAGGGTTAATTAGATTAGGGTTACAACTTAGCAGATTAAGGATTAAGGCCCTAGGGTTCAGCACAATTGATTTAATCCACTTAGGAAAGGGTTTGACCCAATTAATTTTAGAAAAGGATTTGTATAACCCAAATCCACAAGGAATAAGGGCTAACAAATCAAAATCCACAAGGGAAAAGGGATAGAAGGGTGCGGCAAACATTGGAGGGAAAGGGGGAGTGGATTGGAAGGCAAGGAAAGGCATTCTAGAAGGGATTAGGCGCCACCTTTGTAGGGTTTCTAGAAACAATGTGCTTTGTGGCTGATTTGGGCCTTCTAGAAGAGGATGCTTCTAAAAATAGGTTCTAGAAATATATATTTAGGTCCCCTTGCAGCTAAGATTAAGGCTTGATAAGGTTAGGATAGGATAGGATAAGATAAGGTTAGATAAGGTTTTGGATAATGTTTCATCTTTTGAGCTAATTCCTTATCCTCTTTGTCTTGAATTTAATTTCTTCATCTTCTTATCAGATTCCTAGCCTTTTGAACTCCAAATTCGTCCATCCATCTTGGCCCATACATGTGCTATCCATTTAGTGCCCAAAACTGCTCCAAAATGCACTTTCTTGCCACTTTAACCCTTTGGACCTACAAACACACGAAAATGACTTGAAATACTACATTAATTAAGAAATAACTACACAAATGCACAAGAACAAGCTAACTAAGTCGCATAAATATGCTCCTATCAAATTCCCCCACACTTAGCTTTTGCTAGTCCTCGAGCAAAACAAACAAACAAAAGAAACAAAACACACAATCTAAACCTTCCAACGTTTGCCTTAGGGATTTCCAATGAAACATAACATGTCAAAGATTACCACTCACATAGATTTAAGCACTCCTTACCCTCGGGCATACTTAATCATAGTCACCATTCACTAGCTTACATTTAATCAATTAAAACAACATTTTGAATGTAGTAACATGCCTTAGAGAATTCCTTCAATTCCTCACCGGATATACTCTCTATTTTCACTCAGATTTTCTGACTACACTCCCTACACTAGGTGTATGTGAGAAGATTGATGTAAACATGTAGACTAGCCACTCACATATGTTTTAAACGAAGGAAGCACTTTCTGGAATTATGAATGCATGTATATATATGATCTCATGAATGGAATGCCATTACTTAGACGCGAGAACCAAGGATACCATATGCTCAAACCAATTCTAAACTCCACATATTGAAACACATAACAATCAAGATTGAAGTCAAAGGGTTGTAACGGGGCAAAGGTATTGGCTAACAATGAAAGGTAAAGGATAAACAAACGTTCTTAAAGCAATAGTGAGCAAAGTAATGAATTAGGCACTTAGAATTCACTTTAGAATGCAGAAAACTACTTCAAACACCCAAGGGGGATTCACACAAAACTTAGGGCCATATTCAAACTTTTGGACCCTTTCTTCAACAATCAACACTTGTGAGTTCATTCTCACTTATTTTCAACTCCTTTGCTTTCTTTTCTTCTTCTTTTTCATGTTTTTTTTTTCTTTTTTTTTTTTCGTGCCTCTTTTAAGACTTTGGCGCACACACAAAAATCCCTTCCCCCACACTTGTTTTCTGCAATAATGTCACTCAAAAGGAATTCCTTCTAAGTCATGCTCCACTATACTTCAAGAACAAGGGTATGGAAAGTCCTATTCTAGGCTAGGTAAGGGTGATTTGGTTAACAAAGAAAATAAGTTAAATAAGGCTCAAAAGGGCTAATCCTACAATACAAATGACAAGGGTGGATTCGGCTATTTGGCTATGGTGGTGACTACTAAACAACTTCATCTTGAATATGTGTTATGCAAATCAATGTCATGCTTTGAATGGAACGGGCATGAGTTCTAGTATTTGGATCTATAGTGATGAAACAATTCTAAGTAGCAACCAAGCAAAGAATAATGCGATCATGGTCCGACTTTAGAAAACAAGAAATCAAGATTAATAACTCTCCAAATAAAGTTTAGGCTCAAGTCTCTCAGGGTTGTAGTGTTAGTTTGGGTTCCTTCCTTCAAGCATGTTACAAAAACTGATTTTATCCTTTGTGATTACATGTGAATTCGTAAACTATAACTATAACCAAGCATAAACTAAAGAGCATATCAAACTTCCATCCATGTTTGTAACTCTCTTTAACAGTCATGCATTAAAAACCAAATCCTCATCATTGTGTTGGAAGGTACCCTAAGACACAAACAACCACACAAAACCAACTCTTTTTGGCTTTTTCAAAACACTTTTTTCAATTTTTTTTTTAATTTTTAATTTTCGGATTTTTACTTCAAAACACACCAAAACAGCTTAAAATGCACTAAAAACATTTAAAAACAGTGAGAAACAACATTAGAAGTGATATGTGATAGAATCCCACGAACTTGCATAAAAACACTTGTTTAGGACCCCCCCCCCCCCCCCAAAACACTTAAATCAAACATTGTCCTCAATGTTTCACACGAAGACTCACACAAAAGGAAACAAATAACAAACAACTAAGAATGATAAAATAAAGCAGCAAAGAGAAGGGTTTAGAAACGCAAATCTGGATTTGGAGTGGAAGTTCCATCTTCTCCTTGTTGAATGCATGGGTTGCCTCCCAAGAAGCGCTTGTTTTAATGTCTTCCAGCCGGACGAATATACCATGTTAAGCTTCACTAGTACACACGGCATGGAGGGGTACATCATCCACAACATGCTCCTCGAAATTCTCATAGTACGGCTTTAACCGATGGCCATTCACTTTGAATTCTTGTCCTGTTTTCAAGCTTTAAACTTGGACTGCACCATAAGGAAAGACATTAGTAATAACAAACGGGCCAACCCACTTAGAACACAACTTACCAGGAAACAAGCGAAGGCAGGAATTAAAGAGTAGCACTTTTTGCCCAATGAAGAATGATTTGCCTCGAATCATCTTATCATGGAAAGCCTTTGTTTTCTCTATGTAAATTCGAGCGTTTTCATAGGCCTCATGCCTAATCTCTTCAAGTTCATTCAATTGGAGCTTCCTATGAATTCCAGCGGCATCAAGTCCATGTTGAATGTTTTGACAGCCCAATGCGCCTTGTGCTCCAATTCTACGGGAAGATGGCATGGTTTGCCATAGATGAGCCGAAATGGGGACATGCCAAGGTGTTTTATATGCTTTACGATATGCCGACAATGCATCTTCTAAACGTACGCTCCAATCCTTCCTTGTTGGGCCAACGATCTTCTCTAGAATTTGCTTGATCTCCCTATTCGAAAGCTCAACTTGCCCATTGGTTTGAGGATGATAAGGTGTTGAAATCTTATGTGTAACGTTGTACTTCTTGAGCAAAGCCTCAATGGTTCAATTGCAAAAGTGAGAACCTCCATCACTTATGATTACTCGTGGCATTCCAAACCTTGCAAATAGGTTAGTTCTAATGAAATCTGCAACCACTCGAGAATCATTAGTTCGGGTGGCTTTTGCTTCCACCCATTTCAACACATAATCCACAGCAAGTAAGATATAAAGGAAACCATGTGATGAAGGAAAATGACCCATAAAATCAATGCCCCAAGCATCAAAAATTTCAACATGAAGTATGACATTTTGCGGCATTTGATCATTTGCACTTATGTTACCCATTCTTTGGCAATGATCACAAGACATGCAAAAGGTTCTAGCATCCTTAAATAAAGTTGGCCAATAAAATCCATATTCTAAAACCTTAAGGGTTGTGTGTTGTGTCCCAAAGTGTCCCCCACATGAATAAGTGTGACAGAATGTTAAAATAGAATTGAATTCCATGTCATGCACACACTTACGTATAATCTGATCCGAGCAATATTTCCACAAGTATGGATCGTCCCAAACATAAAATCTAGCATTTTTTTTTTCAATTTATCACGTTGGTTTCTGTTTAGAGTGTTTGGAACTTGTTGAGCCACCAAATAATTCACCAAATTAGCATACTAAGGCACACTTACCTTAATGGATAACAACTGCTCATCAGGGAATGTTTCTGAAATAGGTAAGGGTTCCTCCTTATGTACCATACGACTTAGGTGGACAGCCACCACATTTTCACTCCCATTTTTGTCTCTAATTTCGATGTCAAACTCTTGAAGAAGCAACATCCATCGAATTAGCCTTGGTTTGGCTTCTTTCTTGGTGAACAAATACTTTAAAGCTGCATGATCAGTGAAAATAATAACCCTAGTACCAAGTAAATATGATCGAAATTTATCTAAAGCAAAGACAATGGCAAGAAGTTCTTTTTTCGTGGTCGAATAGTTTAATTGAGCATCATTTAATGTCCAGGATGCGTAGTAGATAACATGCGGCTTCTTGTCCTTTCTTTGGCCTAAAATAGCCCCTAACGCATAATCGGATGCATCACACATGAGTTCAAACAGAAGGCTCCAATCAAGTGGAACAATGATGGGTGCCATGGTTAGCAAGTCCTTGAGGTGTTAGAAGGCTGCCATGCACTCCTTATTGAAATCAAAAGTCACATCTTTTTGTAGGAGACGGCAAAGAGGTTGGGAAACCTTTGAGAAATCCTTAATGAATCCTCGATAAAAACCTGCATGTCCAAGGAAAGACCGAACCTCTCTAACCAAAGTAGGAGAGGGTAAGTGGCGCACAAGATCTATCTTTGATTTGTCAACTTCAATACCTTTTTCAGAAATGATATGACCTAAAACTATGCCTTGTTTAACCATGAAATGACATTTTTCCCAATTTAGAACAAGGTAAGTTTCAATGCATCGTTTTAAAATCAAACTGAGATTATTCAAACAACCATCAAATGAATCACCAAAAACGCTGAAATCATCCATAAAAACCTCAATAATTTTCTCAACATAATCTGAAAATATGCTCATCATGCATCTTTGAAATGTGGCAGGTGCATTGCACAAACTAAATGGCATGCGACGATAAGCAAATATACCAAAGGTGCATATGAAGGTGGTTTTTTCTTGACCTTCCGGAGCTATCACAATTTGATTATAACCTGAATATCCATCAAGAAAGCAATAAAAAGCATAATCTGCTAGCCTTTCAAGCATTTGATCAATGAATAGCAAAGGGAAATGATCCTTCCGTGTAGTGGCATTGAGCTTCCTATAATCAATACAAACCCTCCAACCTGTTTGGATTCGAGTAGGAACAAGGTCATTTTCAGCATTTGTCACCACAGTTACTCCAGATTTCTTTGGAACACATTGAACCGAAGAAACCCAATGACTATCCGAAATTGGATAGAAAACTCCACAATCCAATAGTTTGATTATCTCTTTCTTCACAACTTCCATTATTGGAGGGTTGAGTCGGCGTTGAACCTCTTGAGACGCTTTAGACTCCTCCTCCAAAAGTATACGATGCATGCATGTGGTAGGGCTTATTCCCCTGATGTCGGCCACGGTCCAACCAATTGCGGTTTTGTACTCATTTAACACCCTCACTAACTTACCTTCTTCTTGTGTCGTGAGTGAGGAGGAGATAATGACGAGCAAAGTCTCTTGGTCTCCCAAGAAAACATACTTCAAATGGCTTGGCAATGGTTTAAGTTCAAGAGAAGGTGGCTGCACAACTGAAGGAAAGGGCTTATTAGCGGAAATTAAAATTGAAATTAGGTCTGAAGACTTACCAGATTGTAGTGGCAATGACTCAAGGACAACCACTGTCTCAATCATATCTACATTAGGGGGCACGACATGGTGTTCTCCATGCACGCTGTGGGTGGGCAATGTGGCTGATCCATTGTTTTTCAATTCCATTCCTCTTGTAATGACTAATTCAAGTGCATCTTCATTCAATTGTTCAAAATGGTCCTGTGACAAGGAATCAATTACATCAATAGAAAAACATGAATGATCATCACTAGGGTACTTGATATGTTCAGAAAGATTGAAATTAATAACTTCGCCATCAAATTCCATTGTCAAAGTCCCATTAAACACATCAATCTTAGTGACGGCAGTTTTCATGAATGGGAGTCCAAGCAGGATTGGCAATGAAGGGGAATAGTTTGATCCTTCCATTTCAAGCACATAGAAATCCGTCGGAAAGATTAAATGATTGACTTGCACTAAAACATCTTCCAAAACACCCTTTGGATAGGCATTAGATCTATCGGCCAATTGAATAATTACACCATCATTTTTTAACTCACCTAGGTTCATAGATGCATAAATTGAGTAAGGCATGACATTAATAGATGCACCTAAGTCTAGCATGGCATGTCCAAAACAATTATTGCCAATAACACAAGGAATTGTAAAACTACCCGGATCTTTGCATTTAGGGAGCATTTTACGTTGTAAGATGGCTGGGACATTTTCACTTACCTTGACAACCTCATTGTCCGAAATTCTCTTCCTAGTGGTGCAAAGTTCTTTTAAAAACTTGGCATACCTTGGAACTTGCTTAATTGCATCCAAAAGTCGTATATTGACTTGCACTTTTCTAAATGTCTCCAGAATGTCCTTTTTAGCCTCCTCCTACTTCGATTGCATGAATCTACTAGGAAAGGGTACATTTGGGGGAATAACATTAGAAATAATCGAATTTGGAACATCCTTACCTTTGGAAGACGAATGGGATTGTTTAGGTGGCTGTGGCATGGGTAGTGCTACCCTTGCCGTGGCTTGGTCTTGTTCCTCCTCCTCGAATTGCAACTTTTCGTCCTCAGTTGGGGGTGATTTAGATGGTTGTGAGGCCGTTCCAACTTGTTTCCCACTTCGCAACATGATTGCTTTGGCAGATTCGAATCCTCCTTTTGGGTTGACTACGGTTGAACTAGGCAACTTGCCTTGTTCTCTGAATTGGCCCATGAACTCCGCAATCTGCCTTACTTGCTTCTCTAATTCATCAACCTTTTTGTCCCTATTTTGCATTCCCTACACCATAGAAGTTAATAATTGAAAATTTTGATCATTATCTATGGACGAACCTGATTTGGACTGGGCAGGTTGTGCTTGGGGTTGTGTAGGTGCATACGGCATTTGGTAGAATCCCGTAGGTTGCTGCCTAAATGCACTTTGGTGTTGGGGTTGTTGGGGCTCCCTCCATTTGAAATTTGGATGATCTTTCCAACCGGGATTGTATGTGTTAGAGAAAGGATCACTCCTTGGTTGGTTTTGACTCCCATAACCCACAACATTGGCAGATTCCCACCCTCCGTTCTCGATCAATTGAAGGCACTTATCCGTGAGATGTCCATTCATTGAGCACACGCCACAAACTGCCACACTTTGTACCTTTGGTATTTCAACCACCTGTGAAAGAAGAGAAGTAAGATTAGCCATTAGATTTTGAAGTTAGGAAATAGCACTTACCTCATTAACTTGTTGCCACCGTGGTATGTCTCTTTGACCAACACCTTCATATTGTTGAGCATTTAAAGCTCGGTTGGCAATGAGAGTTTTGGCAACCATGGGTGTTTTATCCACTGATGTGATAAATAATAGCACTCAAATTAAACCCTCTTTTTGACAATTGTAGTATAGATATCAGCAGGGATCGTTCTAGGCCGGGGATTAGGAGGGATTGCTAATCTAATGAAAACTGACTCAAAGATACAAAAATATGCTTAAAAACACTTAAACAAACTCAAAGACTCTTAACTAAACTTATATGACTCAAAACAAACTTAAAAGACTCAAAACAACACAAAACAATCCAAATGACTCAATTTAGACTCTAGGACTTAATTTGGACGAAAATAGAATTGGTTTTGACTCAAAAAACTCAAAAACACACTTTAGGATAGATTTGAAACAAGTAAAGGGGATTGGGTTTTGGACGAAATTAATGTAAAAACAAGTAACTAAAAGACTTAAATGAAGTTTGGACAAATTTGGGAAAAACCCAACTCTTTTTTGGGTTTTTCAAAACTCTTTTGCAATTTTTTTGTAAAATTTTCGTATTTTTTTATCCAAACACATGAAAACACTTCAAAACACACTAAAAACACTTAAAAACAGTGAGAAACAACATTAGAAGTGATAGGTGATAAAATCCCACGAAAATCATGCAAAAATAGTTTGTTTACCCCCCACACTTAAATCAAACGTTGTCCTCAATGTTTCAAACAAAGACTCACATTCAAACAAACAACATAAACTAACTAGCATGGCAAAATAAAAGCAATAAAGAGAGAAGTTTAGGAACGCAAATCTGATTTAGTTGAATGAATTGTTGGATTGCCTAAGTCCTCTCTAGTTGAATGCAAGGGTTGCCTCCCAAGAAGCGCTTGCTTTAACATCTTGCAGTCGGACGAACTCTCTTCTTAGGCTCAATTGGAACCCACGGCATGGAATTGATCTTTGAATGGAAGGTGATACTTGAAATGATCCGGTAATGGTTTAAATTCAAGATTGGGTGCCTGAATCATCAACAACCTGTTAGTATAAAACGAAATTGAAATTGGAGGAGGTGGCTTACCTATGTCCTCCAACAAGAACTCAAGGATAAACACATCTTCTTTGAACGTTTCAGGAACTTTGCACTTGGATAGATTTGGTGTGAGGATTGTTCCTTGTCCTGTGTCATAAAATTCAACTTCTTTGGGGTTGTTTGTCCCAAGAACGTCATCTTTGATGAATTCTTGATATTCCCTACTTTGCACCTTTCGAAGGGCTTCCAAGATGTCTTTTTCACTTTCTTCTTCCTTGGAATTCATGAACTTGCAAGAAATAGGGACATTGGGTGGAATGGGGTTAGAAAGAATTAAATTTGGAACAACCTTACCTATGGTGGACGAATTGGGGTCTTGAGGTGGCTGCGGCAAGGGTTGTTCTTCCCTTGCTGTGGCTTTGTCCAACTCCTCTTCCTCAAATTGCAATCTTTCATCTTCCTTGTGATTTGATTTTGATGGTTGAGGGTCTGTTCCAACCTCTTTGCCACTTCTCAAGAGATTTCCTTGGCAGTTTCAAATCCTCCCTTCGGATTTGCAATGGTTGAACTAGGGAGTTTGCCTTGGTCTTGAAATTGTCCTACGAACTCCGTTATCTGCCCAATTTGCTTTTCCAAGTGGTCCAACCTTTTGTCTCGATTTTGCATTGCTTTCTTTTGATTTTCTTGCCCTTGAGACAAATTGGTGAGCAACTTAATAAGTGTATCATTATACAAAGACGTACCTGAATTTGTTTGGGTAGGTTGTATATGAGGTTGTGGTGGCTGCATAGGGCTTGAATAGAACTCCTCATATGGATGCCAATATCCTTCTTGTTGAACTTGTGGAGATTCCCACCACATAGAGTTTGAGTGATCACCCCAATTTGAATTGTAAGTATTGGAAAACATGTCGTTCCTTGATTGATTATGATCAAATGTACCAACTCTTTGCATTCGTGACAAAAGAGAAGTAAGATTTGCAATTTGAGCTTGAATATTAGCAAGTGCCATGTCTTGCTTCTCTAGTACCTAAAATCAACAAAACAAAGCAAAACACAAATCAGAAACTAAAACTAAAATACATAAACAGAAACAAAGGGAAACAACGAGGGATTAGCAAAATTGCTAATCCCCGGCAACGGCGCCAAAAATTTGATGTGATAAATAATAGCACTCAAATTAAACCCTCCTTTTGACAATTGTAGTATAGATATAAGTAGCGATCGTTCTAGGCCGGGGATTAGGAGGGATTGCTAATCTAATGAAAATTGACTCAAAGATACAAAAATATGCTTAAAAACACTCAAACAAACTCAAAGACTCTTAACTAAACTTAAATGACTCAAAACAAACTTAAAAGACTCAAAACAACACAAAACAATCCAAAGACTCAATTTAGACTCTAGGACTTAATTTGGACGAAAGTAGAATTGGTTTTGACTCAAAAGACTCAAAAACACACTTCAGGACATATTTGAAACAAGTAAGTAAAGGGGATTGGGTTTTGGATGAAATTAATATAAAAATAAGTAACTAAAAGACTTAGATGAAGTTTGGACGAATTTGGGAAAAGCTATGGATGATTAGATAGTGATGTGATAAATAATAGTACCCAAATTAAACCCTCTTTTTGACAATTGTAGTATAGATATAAGTAGGGATCGTTCTAGTCCGGGGATTAGGAGGGATTCCTAATCTAGTGAAAACTGACTCAAAGACACAAAAATATGCTCAAAAACACTTAAACAAACTCAAAGACTCTTAACTAAACTTATATGACTTGAAACAAACTTAAAAGACTCAAAACAACTCAAAACAATAAAAAAGACTCAATTTAGACTCTAGGACTTAATTTGGACGAAAATAGAATTGGTTTTGACTCAAAAGACTCAAAAACACACTTTAGGACAGATTTGAAATAAGTAAGTAAAGGGGATTGGGTTTTGGACGAATTTAAGAGAAAAACAAGTAATTGAAAGAATTAAAAGAAATTTGGACGAATTTGGGAAAACCAATGGATGATTAGATAGCTAAGGGATACTCTTCCACACATGATATATTCAAACACAAATTGATTTCCAGTTGCTTTTCCGATAAACCATGAACCTCAACACCCCAGATTAACCAAGACATCACTAATTAACCCTCAGATTTTCCTTGAGAAGCATTCTTCAAAAGTTCCCTACATGACATCATAATAAAGATACAATCAAAGATCATTACGTTCAATGAAAATCATAAGTATTGACAAAGCACTTGTAACTATGACATCATGATACTCATGCAAGGAATTTACTTAACATGACTGTGAAAACAACCTTCACTACTTGTGAATATAAGTTTGTGACGATTATGTGAAACTCCCTTATATTCTAGCACCAAATTCAAGTATGCGAATTAAGTAGGCCTTCCTAATCAACATACAAGAATAAGTTATCCATCAAACGGTTAAGTAAATTATATTCACAATTTATGAAATCACAACTGGAATTAATCAACTCATATCATAAACGTAATCATGGTTTCAAAGCCTCCCCTAGCTAAAACGAGTTTAGCCTCTCATGTTCACAACAAAACAAAGGAAAATTGAATTAAACATTGAAAAAAAAAGATAGATTACACCTAAAAACACTTCAACACTCCAACTTGAATGCACAAACGTCCAAGGCTTCTTCTTCTTCTACTCTTCCTTGCAAGGTTGCGGCACAAGAGTTCTAGGGTGATTTTTGGATGGATTTCTGGGTTGTGAATGGATTTAGGTTGGTAGGGTGGTGCAGCAAAGGTTGGGGATGGTGTATGGATGTTTGGGTGAAGGTATGAAAGTAGGAGAATGGTGGAAAGATGGATTGGAAAGCTGTGGCAAAAAGACTTTGTTTGTGTGAATGATGGCAGATTGTATGGGTGAGTGATAAGGGTTGAATGAGGGGTGCAGCTTTGCTATTTATTTTAGAGAAAGAATCCTAAGGTTTCTTACATAGTTTAGGAAAGGATTTCACCCCAAATCCATAAGGAAAAGGAGATATGAAATCAGAAATGAAAGGGAAGAAAGGAAAGGTTACTTGCGGCAAAGGTTTGAATGAAAAGGAATGTGATTTAAAGCTGAATTTAGGCAAGGATTTGGGATAGAAAAGGTATGTAAACTATGGCTAAGATTGGGGTCAAAAGGAATGTGGTTTTATGACATAGAATAGGAAACAAGGACCTCCCTTGCACGGCAAGGAAGGGAAAGTCAATGGGGTGCACGGCAAGGATTGTTGGGTTGCAAGGAAGGCTTGGTTCGTGTCCTAAAATGCATAGGAGTCTTCAATGTTGCTGAAACATGAGGTCTTTTAGGATTAGGAAAGGTTAAACCAAAATAGGAAACCTTGGCTTCACTTTCCTACTTCAAGTAGGAAACCTTCTTTGACTAGGATTCCTCTTGTGATTAGGAATCCTCTTATGATTAGGAATCCTCACACCTTTAGGTCTTCAATCTCATCCATTCCTTTTGCTCCAAGCATATGCTATCCATTCCAAGTCCAATTTTGCTCCAAAATGCACCCTTTTGCTTCCTTAGCCATATGAACCTAAAAACACACGAAAATAGCTTAAACTACTAAAATAACTATGAACTAACAACATAAATGTACGAAAACAAGCTAACTAAGTCACCTAAATATGCTCCTATCAAATTCCCCCACACTTAGCTTTTGCTAGTCCTCGAGCAAAACAAAATAAAAGAAACAACAAACAAAACAAAACACATTCTAAACCTTCCAACATGTACCTCAGGGATTTCCAACG
The DNA here is from genome assembly GCF_963583255.1 of Pyrus communis. NCBI lineage: Eukaryota > Viridiplantae > Streptophyta > Magnoliopsida > Rosales > Rosaceae > Pyrus > Pyrus communis. The sequence goes on from NC_084808.1 coordinate 7,834,385, forward strand.
AACATGACACATTAAAGAACATCATTCCCATGGTTTTTGGCTTTCTTTACACTTTAGCAAACACTTAACCATAGTTACCACTTACTTGTTCACATTTAATCAATTAAAACAACGTTTTGAATGTAGTAACATGCCTTAGAGAATTCCCTCAATTCCTCACTAGAATGCTCTCTATTTTCACACAAATTTTCTAACTACACACCCTACACTAGGTATATGTGAGCAGATTGATTAAAACATGAAGACTAACCCTCACATATGTTATAACAAAGAAAACATTTTCTGGATTTACGACAATGACATGTATATGATCTCATGAATGGAATGCTACTACTTAGAACAAGAACCAGTGATTCCATATGCTCATACCAAATTCAAACTCCACATATTGAACACATAACATCAAGATAGAAGTTGAGGGTTGTAACGGGGCTAAGGGTATTGGCTAACAAAGAAAGGTAAAGGATAAACAAAGGTTCTTAAACCAATAGGAAGCAAAGTAATGAAGTTGACACTTAAACTCCCTTTTGATGGCAGAAATTAACTTTTAAACACAAGGGAAGATTCATGCAACACTTAGGGTCAAATTCAAACTTTTGGACCCTTTCTTCAACAACCAATACTTGTGAGATCATTCTCACTTATTTTTCAACTCTTTTTCTTTCTTTTCACCACTTTTCTATTTCCTTTTTATTTTTCCACGAATTTTTTTTTCTTTACTTTTCTTCTTTGACGTGCCCTATTACCTTCCCTACACCTGTTTTCTGCAATATGTTGATCAAAATGAATTCATTCTAAGTCATGCTTCACTATCCATTAAGAACAAGGGTATTGAAAGTCCTAATCTAGGCTAGGTATGGATGATGTGGTTAACAAAGAAAATAGGCTTGAAAAGGCTCAAAAGGGTTAATCCTACAATACATATGCAAAAGGGTTAGGCTTTTTGGCTTTGGTTTAACTAACAACTTCATCTTATTGTATGTTATGCAATCAATATCATGCTTTGAATGAAATGGGCATGAATTCTAGTACTTGGAACTATAATGAAATGCATTCCAAGTAGCAACCAAGCAAAGAATGATGAGATCATGCAACGACTTTAGAAAACAAGAAATCACAGATTTATACTCTCCAAAGAATGTTATAGGCTCAAGTCTCTCAAGGATGTAGCGTTAGTTTGAGTTCCTTCCTTCAAGCATGTTACAAAAACTGATTTTCTCTTTGTAATTACATGTGAATTTGTAAACTATAACCATAACCAAGCATAAACCAAAGCGTAAATCAAACTTCCATCAATGTTTACAACATTCTTTAATATTCATGCAATTAAAAACCAAATCCTCATCATTGTGTTGGAAGGTACCCTAAGGCACAAACAAACACAGAAAAACAACTTTAAAACAACTCTTTTTGGGTTTTTCAAAACTATTTTGCAATCATTTTGTAAATTTTCGGATTTTCTGATCCAAACACATGAAAACACGCTAAAAACACTTAAAAACAGTGAAAAACAACATTATAAGTGATAGGTGATAAAATCCCACGAAAATCATGCAAAAACAACTTGTTCACCCCCGACAATTAAATCAAACATTGTCCTCAATGTTTCAAACAAAGACTCTAATTCAAACAAGTAACAAAAACTAATGAACTTGACGAAATAAAAAACAATAAAGAGAGAGAGAGTGAGGAACGCAAATCTGATTTTGTGGAAAGAATTGTTGAATTGCCCAAATCCTCTCTAGTTGAATGCATGGGTTGCCTACCAAGAAGCGCTTGCTTTAACGTCTTGCAGCCGGACGAACGTTCTTCTTAGCCTCAAGTAGAGCCTATGGCATGGAGGGTGACATCCTCCACAACCTGCCCTTCAATATTTGCATAATAGGGCTTCAAACGATGGCCATTCACCTTGAATTCTTGGCCATTCCTCATGCTTTGGATTTGAACTGCACCATATGGAAAAACATTAGTAAAAACAAAGGGGCCATCCACTTAGAACGTAACTTACCAGGAAATAAACGAAGGCGAGAATTAAAAAGTAAAACTTTTTGCCCTATGGAAAATGTTTTGCTACGGATCATCTTGTAATGGAAAGCCTTGGTCTTCTCCTTGTAAATGCAAGCATTCTCATATGCTTCAAGCCTAATCTCTTCAAGTTCATTCAATTGCAACTTCCTATGAATTCCAGCCGCATCTATGTCCATGTTGAATGTCTTGATTGCCCAATGTGCCTTGTGTTCTAACTCCACGGGGAGATGGCATGGTTTGCCATAGATTAGCCGAAATGGTGACATCCCTATGGGTGTTTTGTAGGCCGTTCGATAAGCCCACAATGCATCCTCCAAACGCAAGCTCCAATCTTTTCTTGTTGGCCCAACGGTTTTCTCCAAGATTTGCTTAATTTCTCTATTAGACACCTCGGCTTGGCCATTGGTTTGAGGATGACAAGGTGTTGAAACCTTATGTGTGACTTGATATTTCTTGAGCAATGCCTTGATGGTACGATTGCAAAAATGAGACGCTCCATCACTAATAAGCACTCTAGGCATCCCAAATCTAGCAAAGATGTTAGTTTTGATAAAATCTGCAACTACTCTAGAATCATTAGTACGGATGGCCTTGGCTTCCACCCATTTTCAGACATAATCAACCGCAAGCAAAATATACGTGAAACCAAACCAAGAAGGGAAATGACCCATGAAATCAATGCCCCAAACATCAAAAATTTCAACATTAAAGATGGGTGTTTGTGGCATTTGGTCCCTTGCACCTATATTTCCCATGCGTTGACAACGATCACAAGTTAAACAAAAAGTTCTAGCCTCTTTAAAGATTGTAGGCCAATAAAAACCACATTCTAACACCTTAAGGGTAGTGCGTTGTGTGCCAAAGTGCCCTCCACATGCATAAGTGTGACAAAAGGTTAGAATTGAATTAAATTCACAATCATGCACACAACGACGAACAATCTGATCCGCACAAAATTTCCACAAATATGGGTCATCCCATACATAAAACCATGCCTCCTTCTTAATTTTATCACTTTGGTGCTTGGTTATGGTGTTTGGAACACGTTTTGACACCAAAAAGTTCACCAAATCGTCATACCAAGGTTCACTTACCTTAATGGACATCAATTGCTCATCGGGGAATGTCTCTTGGATGGGTAAGGAGTCCTCATTGCACACCAAACGGCTCAAATGGTCAGCCACCACGTTTTCACTCCCTTTCTTGTCTCGAATTTCAATGTCAAACTCTTGGAGAAGAAGCATCCATCGAATTAGTCTTGGTTTGGCCTCCTTTTTGGTGAATAAGTACTTCAAAGTTGCATGGTCAGAATATACAATCACTTTAGTGCCAAGTAAATATGAACGAAACTTATCTAAAGCAAACACAACAGCAAGAAGTTCTTTTTCAGTGGTAGAGTAGTTTAATTAAGCATCATTCAAGGTCCAGGATGCATAATAGATGACATGTGGTTGCTTGTTCTTCCTTTGGCCCAAAACAGCCCCTATTGCATAATCAGATGCATCACACATTAGCTCAAAAGGCAACGTCCAATCTGGTGGTAGGATAATTGGTGTTGTGGTAAGCATGTCCTTGAGATGCTTGAATGCCTTCTCACACTCCTCGTTGAACTCAAAAGCCACTTCTTTTTGTAGGAGACGACATAGGGGTTGTGCAATCTTTGAGAAATCCTTGACAAATCGCCTATAAAATCCTGCATGGCCAAGAAAAGAACGAACCTCTCTAACCGAAGTAGGAGAGGGTAAGTAACGTACAAGATCTATTTTAGACTTATCAACTTCAATTCCTTTTTCAGAGATGATATGACCCAAAACTATGCCTTGTTTCATCATAAAATGACATTTTTCCCAATTTAAAACAAGGTTAGTTTCCATACATCTTTTCAAGATTAAGGTGAGATTATGTAAACAATCATTAAATGAGTCCCCAAACACACTAAAATCGTCCATAAACACCTCAATAATTTTCTCAACATAATCTGAGAATATACTTACCATGCATCGTTGGAAAGTGGCCGGTGCATTGCATAAACCAAATGGCATACAACGATAAGCAAAAGTACCAAATGGACAAGTAAAAAGAATGACCGGCTAACCTTTCAAGCATTTGATCAATGAATGGCAAAGGAAAGTGATTTTTCCTTGTTGTGGCATTTAGCTTCCTATAGTCAATGCAAACTCTCCAACCGGTTTGAATGCGCATGGGCACAAGTTCATTCTCTTCATTCTTCACCACCGTGACTCCAGACTTCTTTGGAACTACTTGGACCAGTGAAACCCAACAACTATCCGAGATAGGATAGATGACGCCACAATCAAGTAGTTTGATGATTTCCTTCTTCACGACTTCCATCATTGGAGGGTTGAGTCGGCGTTGTGCTTCCCTTGATGGTTTGGCTCATTCTTCCATGAGAATTCGGTGCATGCATGTGGTAAGGCTTATGCCCTTGATATCGGCCAAAGTCCACCCAATGGCCGTTTTATGCTCTTTGAGAACCCTCACCAATTTCTCCTCTTCTTATGCCGTGAGTGAGGATGCCACAATGACGGGCAATGTGTCTTGCTCGCCCAAGAACACGTACTTCAAGTGGTTTGGTAACGGTTTAAGCTTAAGGGTAAGTGGTTGTTCTATAGAAGGAAGCAACTTGTTAGTGAAAACTGGAATTGACATTGGAATAGGGGACTTACCATTGAGCCGTGGCAAGGACTCTAGGGCAGCCACGGTCTCAATCACTTCATCATCAAAGGGCACGGCATGAAAAGTCATGTTTGTGCCGTGGGTTGCTATAGGTGCAGCCACTTGATCCATTAATTCTATGCCATTTGTAAGGACCGTTTCAAGTGCATCTTCATGTAATTGATCAAGGTGTGCCTGCGCCAGTGAATTAAAGATATCAATGGAGAAACATGAGTGATCATCATTAGGAAATCTCATGGTTTCAGAAATATTAAAATCAATTACTTCCCCATCAAATTCCATTGTTAAAGTGCCTTTAAACACATCAATCTAAGTTCGGGCTGTCTTCATGAATGGCCTCCCAAGAAGGAGTGACAAGGATGGAGCATGGGCGGTTTCTTCCATCTCAAGAACGTAGAAATCCGCCGGGAAGATCAAATTATTCACCTGCACTAAAACATCTTCCAATACTCCCTTTAGGTAGGCATTAGATCTATCGGCCAATTGAATAATCACACCATCATTTTTCAATTCACCAAGGTTCATGGATGTATAAATAGAGTATGGCATGACGTTAATTGAAGCTCCTAAGTCTAACATAGCATGTTCGAACTTAGTTTGGCCAATAATACAAGGAATTGTAAAGCTACCTAGATCTTTGCACTTTGGTGGTAATTTTCTTTGTAAAACAGCGGAAACGTTTTCACTTACCCTAACCACCTCTTTATTTGAAGCCCTCTTCCTTGTGGTGCAAAGTTCCTTCAAGAATTTGGCATATTTGGGCACTTGCTTGATGGCATCTAGGAGCGGGATATTAACTTGAACTTTCCTAAACGTCTCAAGAATGTCTTTCTCATGTTCCTCCTTCTTTGCTTGCAAAAATCTGTGAGGAAAAGGAACATTGGGTGAAACGGGGTTAGAATTAATCGAATTTGACCCTAACTTACCTTTAGTGGCCGAATTGGATGAATTGGATGCATTAGGGTCCCTAGGTGGTTGCGGCAAGGGTGTTTCTACCCTTGCCATGGGCTTGCTTGATTCTTCCTCTTCAAATTGCAACTTCTCATCTTCATTAGGACCTGTTTTGGATGCTTTGGATGTAGTGCCAACTTCTTTTCCACTTCTCAAGGTGATTGCTTTGGCAGATTCGAACCCTCCCTTTGGATTGATAATGGTTGAGCTCAGGAGCTTGCCTTGGTCTCAGAATTGCCCTACAAACTCCACAATCTGCCCAATTTGCTTCTCCAAGTGATCCACCCTTTTGTCTTGGTTTTGCATGGCTTTTTCTTGATTTTGCAATGCTTTGTTTTGATTCTCTTGCCCCTGAGACAAATTGGTAAGTAACTTAAGAAGTGTATCATTGTCCAAAGACGTACCTTGATTGTTTTGGGCAGATTGCGTTTGGTTTGGATTGGAGCTGTATGGCTTGGTGTAGAACCCCAGGGTTTGTTGCCTAAAGCCTCATTGTTGTTGAGGTTGTTGAGGTTCCCTCCACTTGAAGTTTGGATGATCTCTCCAATCCGAATTGTACGTGTTGGAATATGGATCATTCCTTGGCTGATTTTGGCTTGGAAATCCAATGGCATTTGCACTCTCCGATCCCCCATTCTCAATCAATTGAGGGCACTTTTCCGAAGGGTGTCCTTGGATAGAACATATGCCACATACCATTGGTCCTTGTATCTTCATTCCTTTTGAGACACAATAGAAGTAAGATTAGCTAATTGAGTTTAAATGTCAGATTGAGAACTGACCTTATGCACTTGTTGCCATGGGGGGTCCCTTTGCCCAAAACCTTCGTATTGTTGTGCATTGAGAGCACGGTTTGCAATTAGGGTCTTGCCTGCCATGGGAGTTTTGTCCACCAACGTACCTCCCCCCGAAGCATCGAGCATTTGCCTTTCAATGGGAAGAAGGCCTTCATAGAAATATTGAAGTAAAAGCTCCTCCTTCATTTAATGTTGAGGACATGATGGAACAAGGGCTTTAAAACGCTCATAATACGCCGGAAAAGACTCCCCTTGACTTTGTTGGATTCCGCTAATTTTCTTCCTCAAGAGAATGACTCTTGAAGTAGGGAAGAACTTCTCAAGAAACGCCCTGTTCATGCTCTCCCAAGAAGTGACCGTTCTGATGCGAAAATTAACTTAACACACAAATTAACCCTCTTTTGACAATTGTAGCATATAAATAAGTAGGGACCGTTCTTACACCGGGGATTAGGAGGGATTGCTAAACACTATAAACTGACTCAAATAAATAAATCTGACCTTTAAAACACTTAACTCACTTAAAAAGACTCAAACACGTTCACAAGACTCAAAATAGGCTAAAAACACTCAAAACTGCCTTAAAAACACAAACTGGGCAGTTTTGAGCCTAAACACAAACTTGGACGAAAATTGGTTCTAACTTGACTCAAAACTCTTAAAAACACAATCTAAAACATATTTGGACCAATTAGACACTCTAAGACAATTGGGGATTTGGTTTTGGACGAAAATCAAACAAACAAAACAATAATGTAAACTAGGCAGATTTGGGCGAAATTGATAGAATTAAGTGGATGGTGAGATGGCTAGGAGGTTTTTCTCCACACATGGCATACTTGCATACAACACAATCTTCAGTTTCTTATTCAATGAATTATGAACCTCAACACCCCAAGTTAATTAGGTATGCTTAAATTAACTCTCAGATTTCCCGTAGGTCATTGAATTGAATGGAATTAGCGCATTGCAATCAAATTATCCCTTAAAAGTTTTCTATATGAAAGCGCATAATAGAAAGACAATCAAAGATCATTAGGTTCTATGGAAATCATAGGTGTTGACGAGGCATTCGTAACTATGAAAGCGCATGATACTTATGCCAAGAATTTACTTAACATAATTGTGACCAACAATCTTACCTACTCATGAATATAAGTTCCCAACGATTAGGTGAAGTTTCCTTATACCCTAGCATCATATTTATGCATGCAAACTAAGTGTGCCCTCTCAATTCATATACATAAACAAGTTTTAATTAAAACAGATAAGTAAATTGAATTCATCATTCATGAAATCACAACTGAAAGTAATCAAATCATCATGCAAATATAACCATGGTTTCGAAATTTCCCCCTAGCCAAAAGGGGATTAGTTCCTCATGCTTGCACAACAAAAAGTAGTGAATTTAAACATTGAAATCATAAGAAAGATTACACCTAAACGTTTCAGCAATTCCAAGATGGATTTGATGCACGGCTTGGCTCATCTTCCTCTTCCTTGCTGTGGCATAAGGTGTGTGTGGTCGAATTGGGGGTTTTGGATGGTGTTTTCTTGTTTAGAGGGATGGAGGATGGTTGATTATGGTGGTAAGGGTGCGGCAGATGTGTATGGAGATGTATGGAGGTTTATGGAGGTTGAGAATGGAGGCTAGGGTCTTGCGGCAATAGGTTTCTGAATAGCATAAGGGGGTGTATGAAATTTTGGCTGAATTTATGTTTATATAGTCCTAGGGTTAAGTAGATTAGGGTTAGACTTAACAGATTTTATGGACTAGGGCCCTAGAATTCGGCTATAGGTGATCAAATCCACCTAGGAGGGGGTTTGCCCCACTTAGTTTCATAATAGGCTTGTGTAACCCAAATCCAAAAGGGATTAGGCCCTAGAAATCAGAATCCAAAGGCAATTGGGCCTAGGAAGGTGCGGCACAAGTGAGGGAAAGGGTGGCTTGGCTTGCAAGGCAAGGCAAGGCCTTCTAGAAAGGTTTGGTGTGCCACTTTTGTAGGGTTTCTAGAAAGAATGGGTTTTGTGGCTGATTTGGGCCTTCTAGAATAGGATGCTTCCAGAAATAGCTTCTAGAATTATCTATTTAGGTCCCCTTGCAATTAGGATTAAGACATGATAAGGTTTGGATAGGATAAGATGAGATAAGGTTTGGATAATGTTTTGGATAATGTTGGATAAGGTTTTAGATAAGGTTTTGGATAGGGTTTCCTCTTTGAGCTACTTCCTTATCCACTTTGTCCTTAGCTTAGTTCCTTCCTCTTCTTATCACATTTCTAGCCTCTTGAAGTCCAAATTCGTCCATCCATATTGGCCCATATGCAAGCTATCCACATAATGTCCAAAATTGCTCCAAATTCTCCCAAAATGCACTTCCTTGGTACTTTAACCCATAGGACCTACAAACACACGAAATTGAGTTGTAATACGACATTAACTAAGAAATAATAGCACAAATGCACACGAATAAGCTAGTTAAGTCGCCTAAATATGCTCCTATCACGTTCCGGGTGCTAGTCCGTATAACCAATCTTTGGCCTTCTCCAATAGTGAGAATGGAAAGGCCTTCAACTTCGAAATATTGCTATCGACATTAATTGGGGTCATACTTGAACACACCACCTCGAACTCTTTTAAATGCTTGTTGGGATCCTCCATGGACAGCCCATGGAACTTTGGAATGTGGTGCAACAAACTTGACTTCAATTCAAATTCATTGGTTTTATCTTGAGCCGCCCTTGGGTATTGGATGCATAATGGTGCGGCATTGTCCATACCTGAGGCGGAATGCTCCTTGATTGTACGGTTGTCCGCTGCCTTGGACCTTTTCTTCCTCCCTTGCCGTGGGCTCCTCTTCCTCCTCAAAATTAGAAGCCGAACTAGAACTTGATGGTTAAAGTTCTGGGTCCTTCTTCTTTTTTCTCAAAGTGCGCTCAAAATTGTCGTCAAAATCCAAGATGTTTGCACGAATAGGTTGAGAACTACGAGTCATAAACTAGTACCTACAAACAAGAAAAGAAACAAGGTCAGTAGCTAAAACAAAAGATATGCAAAAGAAACAAAAAGAAACAATGGGGGATTAGCAAAGTTGCTAATCCCCGGCAATGGCGCCAAAAATTTGATGTGATAAATAATAGCACTCAAATTAAACCCTCCTTTTGACAATTGTAGTATAAATATAAGTAGGGATCGTTTACAATTGTAGTATAGATATAAGTAGGGATCGTTCTAGTCCGGGGATTAGGAGGGATTGCTAATCTAGTGAAAACTGACTCAAAGACACAAAAATATGCTCAAAAACACTTAAACAAACTCAAAGACTCTTAACTAAACTTATATGACTTGAAACAAACTTAAAAGACTCAAAACAACTCAAAACAATCAAAAAGACTCAATTTAGACTCTAGGACTTAATTTGGACGAAAATAGAATTGGTTTTGACTCAAAAGACTCAAAAACACACTTTAGGACAGATTTGAAATAAGTAAGTAAAGGGGATTGGGTTTTGGACGAATTTAAGAGAAAAACAAGTAATTGAAAGAATTAAAAGAAATTTGGACGAATTTGGGAAAACCAATGGATGATTAGATAGCTAGGGGATACTCTTCCACACATGATATATTCAAACACAAATTGATTTCCAGTTGCTTTTCCGATAAACCATGAACCTCAACACCCCAGATTAACCGTGACATCACTAATTAACCCTCAGATTTTCCTTGAGAAGCATTCTTCAAAAGTTCCCTACATGACATCATAATAAAGATACAATCAAAGATCATTACGTTCAATGAAAATCATAAGTATTGACAAAGCACTTGTAACTATGACATCATGATACTCATGCTAGGAATTTACTTAACATGATTGTGAAAACAACCTTAACTACTTGTGAATATAAGTTTGTGACGATTATGTGAAACTCCCTTATATTCTAGCACCAAACTCAAGCATGCGAATTAAGTAGGCCTCCCTAATCAACATACAAGAATAAGTTATCCATCAAACGGTTAAGTAAATTGCATTCACAATTTATGAAATCACAACTGGAATTAATCAACTCATATCATAAACATAATCATGGTTTCAAAGCCTCCCCTAGCTAAAACGAGTTTAGCCTCTCATGTTCACAACAAAACAAAGGAAAATTGAATTAAACATTGAAAACAAAAGATAGATTACACCTAAAAACGCTTCAACACTCCAACTTGAATGCACAAATGTCCAAGGCTTCTTCTTCTACTACTCTTCCTTACAAGGTTGCGGCACAAGAGTTCTAGGGTGATTTTTGGATGGATTTCTGGGTTGTGAATGGATTTAGGTTGGTAAGGTGGTGCGGCAAAGGTTGGGGATGGTGTGTGGATGTTTGGGTGAAGGTATGGAAGTAGGAGAATGGTGGAAAGATGGATTGGAAAGCTGTAGCAAAGAGACTTTGTTTGTGTGAATGATGGCAGATTGTGTGGGTGAGTGATAATGGTTGAATGAGGGGTGCGGCTTTGCTATTTATTTTAGAGAAAGAATCCTAAGGTTTATTTCATAGTTTAGGAAAGGATTTCACCCCAAATCCATAAGGAAAAGGAGATATGAAATCAGAAATGAAAGGGAAGAAAGGAAAGGTTACTTGCGGCAAAGGTTTGAATGAAAAGGAATGTGATTTAATGCTGAATTTAGGCAAGGTGATGCGAAAATTAACTTAACACACAAATTAACCCTCTTTTGACAATTGTAGCATATAAGTAAGTAGGGATCGTTCTTAAACCAGGGATTAGGAGGGATTGCTAAACACTTTAAACTGACTCAAATAAATAAAACAAAGCTTTTAAACACTTAACTCAACTCAAAAGACTCAAAACTGCCTAAAAAACACAAACTGGGCAAATTTGACTCTAAACACAAAATTGGACGAAATTTGGTTCTAACTTGACTCAAAACTCTTGCAAAACACAATCTAAAACATATTCTAACTATTTAGACACTCTAACATAAAGAGGGATTAAGGTTTGGACGAAAATAAAATAAACAAAACAAAACTTTAAACTGGCAGATTTGGACGAATTTGATGGAATTAAGTGGATAGTGGGCTAGCTAGGAGGTTTTTCTCCACACATGGCATACTTGCATACAAAACAATCTCCAATTGCTTATTCAATGAATCATGAACCTCAACACCCCAAGTTAATTAGGTACGCTTAAATTAAGAAGTTTGTTTTGTTTTTAAATTCGTCCAAAACCAATCCCCCTTTACCTTGTTGAGTCATAGTAGTTAGAAATCACTTTAGTTTGTGTTTTTAAGTGTCTTAGGTCAAGTTAAAACCAATTTTCGTCCAAAGTTGTGTCTAGTGTTCAAAACTGCCCATATTGTGTTTTTAAGGCAGTTTTGAGTGTTTTGGGTTCTGTTTTGAGTCTTTTGGTTTGTTTTGGTGTTTTAAAGTTTAGTTTTGCATTCTTTGAGTCTAGTATAGTGTTTTAAACTTGTTTTTACGTATTTGAGTCAGTTTTCAAGTGATTTTGCAATCCCTCCTAATCCCCGGCCTAGAACGATCCCTACTTACATACTTACTACAATTGATAAAAAGAGGGTTAATTTGTGTGCTTATAAATCTCGCACCAAATTTTGGCGCCGTTGCCGGGGATTAGCAACTTTGCTAATCCCTTGGATTGTTATTTTCGTTTTCTTCTTAGATCAGATTCTTATGTTATTTTGTTTCTTATTTTAGGTACTTGTTTATGACTCGGAGTTCTAATCCGGTTCACGAACATATTTTAGACTTTGACGACGATTTTGAGCGTGAGTTGAGACGTAAGAGGAAGAACCCGGAACCTAGTGAATCAAGTGCAAGTTCCGAGTCCGTTTCTGAATTTGAAGAAGAAGTGGAAGACATGGCAGCGGACAACCGAACAATCAAGGAGCTTTCCGCTTCGGAATTGGCCAATGCCGCACCCTTGTGCATCCAATACCCAAGGGTGGCTCAAGACAAGACTGCCGAGTTCGAATTGAAGTCAAGCCTGTTACATCACATTCCGAAGTACCATGGGCTATCCATGGAAGATCCGAACAAGCACTTGAAGGAGTTTGAAGTCGTTTGCTCAAGCATGACTCCGGTGAACGTGGATGAGAGCATCTTGAAGATGAAGGCCTTTCCCTTTTCTCTCCAAGAGAAAGCGAAAGATTGGTTGTACGAATTGGCTCCCGGAACTGTCACATCATGGGAGAGCATGAAACGAGCTTACTTGGAGAAGTTTTTCCCAACTTCTCGAGTCATCCTCCTACGAAAAAGGATAAGTGGAATTCAACAAGATGAAGGTGAATCCTTTCCTACTTATTATGAACGTTTTAAATCTCTTGTTGCTTCATGTCCACAACATCAAATGAAGGAGGAACTACTTCTACAATACTTTTACGAGGGACTTCTACCTATTGAACGTCAAATGCTAGATGCCTCAGCGGGAGGAGCATTGGTGGACAAGACAAAGATGTTGATTGCTAATCGAGCGTTGAACGCTCAACAATACGAAGGTGTTGGACAAAGGAGCATGCCACGGCAACATCAAGTCAATGAGGTAAGTGCCATAACCGAACTTCAAAATCAAATGGCTAACCTTACTACGTTGCTTTCTCAGGTGGTGGAAGGTCGAAAAGTCAAAACCGTAGCTTCTTGTGGCGTATGCTCCATGCAAGGACACCCTACGGACAAGTGCCCACAATTGATCGAGAATGGAGGGTGGGAGACACTCAATGTTGTGGGATATGGCAACCAATACCAAACACGTGGTGATCCGTTTTCTAATACTTACAATCCCGATTGGCGTGATCATCCGAATTTCAAATGGCGAGACCCCCAACAAGGTCAACAACAAAGCGGATTTAGGCAACAACCCCCGGGTTTCTATCAAAAGCCGTTGGCACCACCACAAGCCCAAGCATAAGCATAACCCGCCCAAAGCAATGTAGGTAATTCAAGTGATAATGATAAGATTTTTCAATTACTTACTACTTTGACGCAGGAAGTCCAAACTCAAAACAAAGAGAGGCAAATCCAAGACAAGAGGGTGGACAACTTGGAGAAGCAAGTGGGACAAATTGCCGAGTTCATGGGGCAATTTCGTGAGCAAGGAAGGTTGCCTAGCTCAACGGTGGTCAATCCGAAAGGTGGATTCGAATCTGCAAAAGCTATGCATTTGCGAAGTGGAAAGCAAGTCGGATCTGACCTCAACCCATCCAAATCACGTTCCAACGAGGAGGACGAGTTGAGAATTGAAGAGGAGGAGCAAAGGCCACTCACGGCCAAGGTGGAACCAAATGTGCCGCAAGTTCCAAGTGATCCCAAGTCGTCCAATTCATCCAATAAAGGTAAAAACGTGTCAAGTTCGGTTCCTACTAATGATTTTCCTGCGAATGTTCCTTTTCCTAGTAGGTTTAAGCAAACAAAGAAAGAAGAAGCGGAAAAGGACATTTTGGAGACGTTTCGGAAAGTTCAAGTCAATATCCCCCTTTTGGATGCAATCAAGCAAGTCCTGAGGTACGCCAAGTTCTTGAAGGAACTTTGCACCAATAGGAGGAGGATTTCGACCAAGGAGGTTGTAAAAGTGGGTGAAAACGTCTCAGCCATCTTGCAACGCAAACTGCCCCCTAAATGCAAAGATCCGGGTAGTTTCACAATTCCGTGTGTTATTGGTAATTCTAGGTTTGAATCTGCCATGTTAGACTTAGGTGCATCCATAAATGTCATGCCATATTCAATTTTTGCATCTATGAATCTAGGAGCATTGAAAAACGATGGTGTTATTATACAATTGGCCGATAGATCTAATGTTTATCCCAAGGGAGTCCTTGAGGATGTTTTAGTGCAGGTCAATCATCTCATCTTTCCTGCAGATTTTTATGTCTTAGAAATGGAGGATTCGAGCCATGCTCCATCATTGCCAATCTTGCTAGGCCGTCCGTTCATGAAAACAGCCCAAACAAAGATTGATGTGGCCAAGGGAGCACTAACAATGGAGTTTGGTGGTGATATAATTAAATTCAATGTTTATGACTCTATTAAGAATCCTAACGATAGTCATTCTTGTTTTGTCATAGATGTGCATAAGGACATAGGGCCGAAAGAATCCCCACTTATCACGAAGGATGTATCAAAAACCACCATTAGAGAAGAACTTGGAGTGATTGCCCTACAACCACCCAATATGGCCGAAAGTAGCCATGGTGACATTGTTGATAGGGCTGCCGATTTTGAGCCTTCACCACAATATGTTTGTAAGTCTTCAAGCCCAATTTCAATTCCCATTTCACTTAATAGGTTGTTACCTTCTTTGGTGCAGGTGCCCAACCGATTTAAAGGTGGTGGGAGCATTTACATGGACTTTCGAAACCAAAACACCACCATCAGGGAGGATCACTACCCCCTCCCATTCATAGAGCCATATTACGAAAGTGTTGAAGGGCAAGTTGTGGAGGACATCCCACTCCATGCCGTGGGCTCCAAGAGAGGATAAGAAGAATGTTCGTCCGGCTGTACGACGTTAAAGCAAGCGCTACTTGGGAGGCAACCCATGCATTCAACAAAGGAAGACCGAGAAAGCACTCCAATTCCAGATTTGCGTTCCTAAACTCTTCTCTTTGTTGTTGATTTTGTTTCTGCCTTGTTAGGTTGTTAGATGTTGTTTTGTTTGTTTGTTTGTTATTTGTGTGAGTCTAGGCTTGAAACATTGAGGACAATGTTTGATTTAAGTGTGGGGGGGTGATGCGAGAATTATACGCGCATAAATTAAACCCTCTTTTTGTCAATTGTAGTATAAGTATAAGTAGGGATCGTTCTGGACCGGGGATTAGGAGGGATTGTTAATCACTTGGATTTGACTCAAAAATGTAAAAACAAAGTTAAAAACGTTCACAAAGACTCAAAGGACTCAAAACAAGTTCAAAAGACTCAAAACTGCCTAAAAACACTAACTAGGCAGTTTCTGACCTTAAACCCAATGTTGGACGAATTTAAGATTATGGTTTGATTCAAACGTAAAAACACAATATAAAACACTATACTAGACTCAAAGAATGCAAAACTAAACTTTAAAACACTAAAACAAACCAAAAGACTCAAACATCACCCAAAACACTCAAAACTGCCTTAAAATCACTTTCTGGGCAGTTTTGAGCACTTTGGTGAATTTGGACGAATTTGTGTAACAAATTGAATCAAAACTCTTATAAACACAAACTAAGACACTTTCTAATTAAATTAGACAATAAAGTAAAGGGGGATTGAGTTTTGGACGAAATTAAATTAAATGTACAGATTCAAATTAAAACAGATAGTAAAGATGAATGTAATGAAAATATGGATGATGGAATAGCCAAGGGGTTCATCTCCACACATGTTACACCTGCATAATAAAATGATTTCCAATTGCATTTCAATAAACCATGAATTCTCAACACCCCAAGTTAACCGTGATGCACTAATTAACCTTCAAATCTTCCTAACGTTATTGAATTGGATGGGTTAGCGCATGCGACAATTCAAAACATTCCCCACAAGTCCCCTACATGAATGCATAATAGAGATACAAGGAAGAATCATTACGCTCTATGAAAATTATAAGTGTTGACGAGGCATTCGTTACTATGGATTGCATGAAACTTATGCCAAGAATTCGTTTAACGCGATTGTTTATAAGCAACCTCCACTACTTGTGAATATAAGTTCGTAACTATTAGGTGAAACTCACTTATATTCTAGCGTCATATTCATGCATGAAAATTAAGCGTGCACTCTCAATAAACATACATAAATAAGTTATCAATCAAACGGTTAAACAAATTGAATCCACAACTTATGAAACGCAATTAGAAGTAATCAAATCAAAATGCAAGCATAAACATATATTTCGAATCACCCCCTAACAAAGGGGGGTTTAGTTCCTCATAACTTTGAAATCAAAGAAACACCTAAACATTCCAACAACTCAAACTTGAATTGTATGAACGTTTAGGCACTCTTCTCTTCCATTCCTCATACGTACAAAACAAAGAGAATTGAATTTAAACATTGAAATCAAAGAAACACCTAAACATTCCAACAACTCAAACTTGAATTGTATGAACGTTTAGGCACTCTTCTCTTCCTCGTTGTTGTAGCACAAGGTCTAAGGTGAGGTTTGGTGGTGTGAATGGTTTGGGGAGTGGTGTTTGGATTAATAGGGAAAGGCACGGCAAGGGTGTTGTGGTTTGATGTCTACATTCTGAAAATGGAAGAGTTTGTGACTGAAATGTGTATGAATGAGAATGAATGCAATGGATGCTTATTTATAGGTGAAATGGGGGGAACATGACAGCTAGGAGGGAATGTGGCTGCATGTTTGAATGATTAAAGGATGCATGTGGGTTGGAATTGCATGTTCAATGAATATGTGGTTGCATGTGCAAGGGGACAATCTGAAAATGCATGTGAAAGCATGTGTTGGCTGCAATGATGAAATGGATGGGAGTGCATGTGGCTTAATTAATTAAAGGGAGTGCATGTGCAATGTTTTAAAGGATGGAATGCATGTGAATATGATGGAAATCTGATGGGAATGGGAGATGCATGTGCTGATTTATGCATGTGATTAAAGGGTGGGAGTGCATGTGCTTTGACAGAAATGAAAGGGAATGCACGGTTTTGGTTGATTTCTGGTGGTTGTGAGGTGGAAAGCTAGGTGGAAATGCATGTGGATTAAAGCTTTGTGTGAATGCATGTGGCTGAAATGGTAAAGGATGGGAGTGCATGTAAGCCACGGCAATGATGGTGTTTTTCTGTGGTGAATGGTAATGTAATTTGAAATGGGAGAGCATGTGGATTAAAGGGGGAATGATGATGAATGCATGTAAATTATTTATGAAGGGAATGCATGTGGAATGAAGTGGAATGACAGCTAGGTTGAATATATTTAAAGGGAGTGCATGTGGCTTGGTTGGAATGAATGAAATGCAATCTGAAATGGGAGATGGAATGGGATGCATGGCAATGATGGTGTTTGTGTGAATGATGGCAGATTGTGTGGATGAATGATTAGGGTCTTGTAAGGGTGGAAATGCATGTGGAGTGCATGGTTGTGTTGGTTGAATTAAAGAATGGGAATGCAATCTGAAATGCATGTGAATTATGTTGGAAAGAAGGGGAAGTCACGGCTATGGGAGAATATGAATGGTTTTAAATGTCCTAAAACTAAAGGGAACAAGGTTTCAACACTTTGGTCTTCAATTAGGTCTTCAATTTTTTCCAACACTTTGGCTCCAAGCATAAGCTATCCATCCTTAGCCCAAAAGTGCTCCAAAAGTCTCCAAAATGCATCTTTTTGCTCCTTTAGCCCTTTGGACCTACAAACACACGAAAATAGCTTAAAGTACTAAAATAACTAAAGAAACATAACGTAAATGCACGAGAACAAGCCATTTAAGTCGCATGAATATGCTCCTATCAGGGGGTAACCAAAGTGTTTTGATGCAAATTCGTAGGGTTTTGTCACCCATAATTTCAAATGTTGTTTCTTGCTGTTGTTAGGTGTTTTTAGGCTGTTTTGGTGTGTTTTAGTATTTGTTGTTCTAAAAATCCGAAAATCCCAGAAAAAATTGAAAAAATTGTTTTGAAAACCCAAAAAGAGTTGTTTTTAAGTTGTTTTTGTGTGTTTGTTTGTGTCTTAGGGTACCTTCCAACACAATGATGAGGATTCGGTTTGTAATTGCATGACTGTTAAAGAGAATGATTAACATGGATGAAAGTTTGATTTACTCTTTGTTTATGCTTGGTTGTGGTTATAACTTATGACTTCACATGTAATCAAAAAGAAAAAAAATTAGTTTTTGTAACATGCTTGAAGGAAGGAACTCAAACTAACGCTACAACCTTGTGAGACTTGAGCCTAAACGTTTATTTGGAGAGTTAATAATCTGTGCATTGTTGTTTTCTAAAAGTCGTTGCATGATCTCATTATTCTTTGCTTGGTTACTACTTAGAAGGCGTTTCATCATTTAGTTCCAAATACTAGAACTCATGCCAATTTCATTCAAAACATGTTATTGAATTGCATAACACATATTCAAGATGAAGTTAGTAGTTACCACCATAGCCAAAAAGCCATCATTCCATGCATGTGTTTTTGTAGGTTTAACCCCGTTGAGCCTCGTTTAGCCTATGTTGTTTGTTAACCCCCATTATCCTCACCTAGCCTAGATTAGGATTATCCATACCCTTGTTCTTAGAACGTAGTTAAGAATGACTCATGATGAATTCCTTTGGATCTTGGTATTGCAGAAAGCTAAGTGTGGGGGAAGGATTCTTGATATGGTTATGTGCCAAAACTCATATTGAGGCACGGGTTAGGAGAAAAGAAAAAAAAAAAAAAAAAAGAGAAAAATTCGTGCAAAATAGAAAGAAAAAAAAAAAAAAGAAAAAGTTGTGAAAAGTATGAAAAGGAGTTGGAAGAGCATAAAAGGAGCTCTAAGTTGTTGGTTATTGAAGAAAGGGTCCAAAACGTTGCATTTGACCCTAAGTATGCATGTGTATTCCCCTTTGTGTTTAAAGTTATTTTCTGCACTCTAAAGTGAATTCTAAGTATCAAGTTCATTGCTTTGCTTACTATTGTTTAAAGAACGTTTGTTTTATCCTTTACCTTTCTTTGTTAGCCAATACCCCTAGCCCCGTTACAACCCTTGACTTTAATCTTGAGTGTTATGTGTTTCAATTTGCGGAGTTTAAAATTGGTACGAGCATATGGTGTCACTGGTTCTCGCATCTAAGTAGTAGCATTCCATTCATGAGATCATATTGATAAACATGCTTTTTAACTCCGAAAAGTGCTTTCTTTGTCATACATATATGTGAGCATTCGTTTTCATATTTACACCTATCTTCTCACATATAACTAGTATAGGGTGTGTAGTCAGAAAATCTGTGTGAAAATTGAGTGCATATCTAGTAAGGAATTGAGGAAATTCTCTAAGGCATGTACTACATTCAAAATCATGTTTTAATTGGTTATTTGTGAACTAATGAGTAGTGACTATGATTAAGTAAATGCTTAAGCGTAAAGATGGCTAAAATCTGTGGGAATGATGATTTTTAACATGTCATGTGCATTGGAAATCCCTGAGGCGATTGTTGGAAGGTGTAGGTTGTGTTTTACTCGTTTTACTTCGTTTATTTACTTTGTTCATTTTGTTTTGCTCGGGGACTAGCAAAAGCTAAGTGTGGGGGAATTTGATAGGAGCATATTTACGCACCTTAGTTTAGCTTGTTTTTGTGCATTTATAGTGTTTTTCCTTAGTAAAGTAGTCTTTTAAGCTAGTTCTATGTGTTTTCAGGTTTTAAGGGCAAAGTATGCAAAAGGATGCAGTTTGGAGCCTTTTGGAGCAAATTAGAGCTTGGAATGGACATCATATGCTTGGAGCCAAGATGATGGACGAAATTGAAGATTTGAAGATGATGTTTCCTACTTGAACAAGGTTTCCTAGTCGAAGTAGGAAAGCGCCTAATTAAAAGATGAAATCCTAGTCAACAAAGGATTCTTAATTGAAGAAGGATTCCTAATCAACGAGGGATTCCTAGTTGAAGATGGATTCCTAGAAGAATGAAGATTCCTACTCAAATAAGGTTTCCTACTTGATGAAGGAAAGTCAAAATCCAAATGGTCTCAAGTGAAGCAACAAAGAAGTTTTCCAAGTCCAAGAAGGAAAAGGAGTCCAAGATGAAGAAGGAATGACGAAGACAAGGTTTCCTAATTGATAGGAGCATATTCATGCGACTTAAATGGTTTGTTCTCGTGCATTTACGTTATGTTTCTTTAGTTATTTTAGTACTTTAAGCTATTTTCGTGTGTTTGTAGGTCCAAAGGGCTAAAGGAGCAAAAAGATGCATTTTGGAGACTTTTGGAGCACTTTTGGGCTAAGGATGGATAGCTTATGCTTGGAGCCAAAGTGTTGGACGAAATTGAAGACCTAATTGAAGACCAAAGTGTTGGAACCTTGTTCCCTTTAGTTTTAGGACATTTAAACCTTTCCAATTCCCTTATGCCGTGCATCTCCACAATTCCATTCACAACACAATACACTCTCCCATTCACAATAGAAATTGGTCCCTTGGGGCCGTGCCCATCATCACCATAATTCCATTCCATACATTCTTCCATTTCAGAAAATCATCCATATTGCAGCAACAAAACCCTTGTTGCCGTGCCTTCCCTATTAATCCAAACACCACTCCCCAAACCATTCACACCATCAAACTATCCTTAGACCTTATGCTACAACAACGAGGAAGAGAAGAGTGCCTAAACGTTCATACAATTCAAGTTTGAGTTGTTGGAATGTTTAGGTGTTTCTTTGATTTCAATGTTTAAATTCAATTCAATTCTCTTTGTTTTGTACGTATGAGGAATGGAAGAGAAGAGTGCCTAAACGTTCATACAATTCAAGTTTGAGTTGTTGGAATGTTTAGGTGTTTCTTTGATTTCAAAGTTATAAGAAACTAAACCCCCCTTTAGCTAGGGGGTGATTCGAAATATATGTTTATGCTTGCATTTTGATTTGATTACTTCTAATTGCGTTTCATAAGTTGTGGATTCAATTTGTTTAACCATTTGATTGATAACTTATTTATGTGTGTTTATTGAGAGTGCACACTTAATTTTCATGCATGAATATGACGCTAGAATATAAGTGAGTTTCACCTAATAGTTACGAACTTATATTCATAAGTAGTGGAGGTTGCTTATAAACAATCGCGTTAAATGAATTCTTGGCATAAGTTTCATGCGTATTCCATAGTAACGAATGCCTCGTCAACACTTATAGTTTTCATGTTGCTTAATGATCTTTGATTGTATCTTTATTGTGCTTTTCACGTAAAGGACTTTTGGAGAATGTTGTGAATTGCGTTGCGCTAACCCATCCAATTCATTAACCTAAGGAAAAGTTGACGGTTAATTTAAGCGGACCTAATTGACCCGGGGCGTTGAGAATTCATGGTTTATTGAAATGCAATTGGAAATCGTTTTATTATGCAAGTATAACATATGTGGAGATGAACCCCTTAGCTAGCATTCATCCATTCAATTCCATCAATTTCATCTTTAACTTCATGAGTTCTTTCTTCTTTTGTTTTTGTTTTCATTAATTTCTTTTTAGTTAGAGGCGAATTTGAAGCCATGAACATATGTTGGTTATGATTTGATTTACTCCAGTTATGAATTCATGAACTTTAGATGTGGTTTACTTTTCTGTTTTGATTAAGAACTTGTTTATGTATGTGGGTTGAGGGTCGACACTTAATTTGCATGCCTAAAACTTGATGCTAGGATATAAGGGAATTTCACCTAATCGTTATGAACTTATATTCATGAGTAGTAAAGATCGCTAGTCACGATTGTGTTTAGTAAACCCTAGGCGGGATTAACATGCGTATTCCATAGTTATGAATGCCTAGTCGATGTTTATGATTCCCGTTGAACTTAATGATCTTTGTTGAATGTCTCTATCATGCGTATTCCATAGTTAGGGACTTTGATTAAGAATAATTTGGTTGTAATGCGTATCCCATTCAATCCAATGAATCTAGGGAAATCTGAAAGTTAGTTTAAGCGGACCTAATTAACTTGGAGCATTGTCATTCATCGTTTGTTGAAGTCATAACTGGGAATCAAATTATATGTATATGTTCATGTGTGGATAAGGAACCCTCTAACTAGTTTTTCATCATTCCATTTCATCAATTTCATATTTACATTCTGTTTTAGTTGTAATCTGTCCATTTAATTTAATTTCGTCAAAACCTTAATCCCCCTTTACTTTAGTGTCCAACTTAGTTAGAAAATGTCTTAGTTTGTGTTTATAAGTGTTTTGAGTCAAGTTACAACTTAATTT
The DNA here is from genome assembly GCF_963583255.1 of Pyrus communis. Lineage (NCBI taxonomy): Eukaryota > Viridiplantae > Streptophyta > Magnoliopsida > Rosales > Rosaceae > Pyrus > Pyrus communis. The sequence continues at coordinate 7,856,759 of NC_084808.1, forward strand.
CGTCCAAATTCACCAAAGTGCTCAAAACTGCCCAGAAAGTGTTTTTAAGGCAGATTTGAGTGTTTTGGGTGATGTTTGAGTCTTTTGGTTTGTTTTAGTGTTTTAAAGTTTAGTTTTGCATTCTTTGAGTCTAGTATAGTGTTTCATATTGTTATTTTACGTTTTTGAGTCAAATCCAAGTGGTTAACAATCCCTCCTAATCCCCGGTCCAGAACGATCCCTACTTATACATATACTACAATTTGACAAAAAGAGGGTTTAATTTGTGCGCGTATAAATCTCGCACCACTAATCCTAATAGGCAAAGTTTCCAAGTGCAATGAGGAGTCCTTATCCATTTAGGGCACTTTATCCATTTAGGATACCTTATCCTTGTTCTAGAAACCTTATCCATCCTTGCCGTGAGTTTTCCTTGCATTAAAGGGTTTCTAGAAGCCCTAATCTGCCCTATCCTTTAGTGCCGCACCTATCCCTTCTAGAAAGCTGCTTTCCCTTGCCTTGCAAGGCATTCTAGAAGCCTTATCACCTCATCTCCTTACCTGCCGCACCTAGGAAGCATTATCCCTTTTTATTTCTGATTTCTAAGCTTATTTCCTTGTGGATTTGGGTTATTCAAGGCCATATCTGATTACCCTAGGGTTTTAAGTGCCTATATATACTCATATTAACCCCTAGATCAGAGGACCACCTCTCATACACATTCATTCATTCCAGAAATTCGTCCAACCCTCTCCACACCCTTGCCACAGCCACCAAACACCTTTCTCCTTAGTTTTAAGCTTTGCCGCACCATCCCCTTCCCCTAAACACTACTACATCCCTCCATGACCATGCATCCATACACCTAAGGCCCTAAACCTGTCCCTAGACCTTTGCCGCACCAAGGAGGAGGAGAAGGAAGCTCGGAAGTTCATGCAATTTGAGTTCGCGTCGCTGGAATTTCTAGGTGTTTCTTTTCCTTTGATTTCAATGTTTAATTTCAATTCTCTTTGTTTTGTGCATATGAGGAACTAAACCCCCCCCTTGGCTAGGGGGGGATTCGAAATACATGTTTATGCTTGCGATATGATTTGATTACTTCTAATTGCGTTTCATAAGTTGTGAATTCAATTTACTTATCTATGTGAATTACATTGATTTGTGTGTGTTGGTTGAGAGTGCACGCTTAATTATCATGCATAAATCTAATGCTAGGATATAAGGAAATTTCACCTAATCGTTATGGAATTATATTCACAAGTAGTAAAAGTTGATGATCTCAATTGCGTTAAGTAAATTCTTGGCATAAGTTTCATGCAATTCATAGTAACGAGTGCTTCGTCAATGCTTATGGTTTTCAAAGAACTTAATGATTCTTGCTTGTATCTCTATTATGCAATTCATGTAGGGAACTTGTGGGGAATGCTTTGGGTTATCGTATGCAATCATCCAATTCAATAACGTTAGGAAAATCTGAGGGTTAATTAGTGCAATTCACGGTTAATCTGGGGCGTTGAGAATTCATGGGTTATTGAAAAGTAATTGGAAATCGTTTTATATGCAAGTATAACATGTGTGGAGATGAACCCCTTAGCTAGCTTCCCATCCATTCAATTCCATCAAATTCGTTTTTACAATCTGATCTAATTTAAGAAGTTTGTTTTGTTTTTAAATTCGTCCAAAACCAATCCCCCTTTACCTTGTTGAGTCATAGTAGTTAGAAATCACTTTAGTTTGTGTTTTGAAGTGTCTTAGGTCAAGTTAAAACCAATTTTCGTCCAAAGTTGTGTCTAGTGTTCAAAACTGCCCAGATTGTGTTTTTAAGGCAGTTTTGAGTGTTTTGGGTTCTGTTTTGAGTCTTTTGGTTTGTTTTGGTGTTTTAAAGTTTAGTTTTGCATTCTTTGAGTCTTGTATAGTGTTTTAAACTTGTTTTTACGTATTTGAGTCAGTTTTCAAGTGATTTTGCAATCCCTCCTAATCCCCGGCCTAGAACGATCCCTACTTACATACTTACTACAATTGATAAAAAGAGGGTTAATTTGTGTGCTTATAAATCTCGCACCAATTGTGAATTCAATTTACTTATCTATTTGAATTAAAACATGTTTGTGTATGTGGATTGAGAGTGCACACTTAATTTGCATGCATAAATCTGATGCTAGGATATAAAGGATCTTCACCTAATCGTTGTGAACTTATATTCATAAGTAGTAAAGGTTGTTAGTCACAATCATGTTAAGTAAATTCTTGGCATAAGTATCATGCGCTTTCATAGTTACGAATGCCTCGTCAACACTTATGATTTTCATAGAATTTAATGATCTTTGATAGTTTCTCTATTATGCGCTTTCATGTAGAGAACTTTTGAGGAATAATTTGATTGCAATATGCTAATTCCATTCAATTCAATGAATTAAGGAAAATCTGAGGGTTAATTTAAGCGTACCTAATTAACTTGGGGTGTTGAGGTTCATGGTTCATTGAAAAAGCAATTGGAGATTGTTTTGTATGCAAGTATGTCAAGTGTGGAGAAAGACCTCCTAGCTAGCCCATCATCCATTTATTTCCACCAAATTCGTGCAAATCTTCCTAGTTTTAGTTCTTATTTTGTTTACTTTATTTTCGTCGAAAACCAAATCCCCCTTTATTTTAGAGTGTAGATTGTGTTTTCAAGTGTTTTGAGTCAAGTTAAAACCAAAATTCGTCCAAAATTGTGTTTAGAGTCAAATCTGCCCAGTTTGTGTTTTTAAACAGTTTTGAGTGTTTTTAGCTTATTTTGAGTCTTGTGAACTTGTTTTGAGTCGTTGAATTTTAGTTAAGTGTTTTAAAGCTTAGTTTTATGTATTTGAGTCAGTTTAAAGTGTTTAGCAATCCCTCCTAATCCCCGGTTTAAGAATGATCCCTACTTACATATATACTACAATTGTCAAAAGTGGGTTTAATTTGTGTGTTAAGTTAATTTTCGCATCAGCTTGTGTCTTAGGTTGTTGATGGATCCAAAGTGCAAGGTGCGGCCATTTCTGGAGTGTGCTCCATGCAAGGGCATCTCGATGATCAATGTCCTCAATTGATAGAGAATGGAGGATGGGAAAGCACCAATGCCATAGGTTATCAAGCCCAAAATCTGCAAAGGAATGATCCATACTCAAATACATACAATCCGGGTTGGAGAGATCATCCAAACTTCAAATGGAGGGAGCCTCAACAACCTCAACAACAAGGAGGATATAGACAGCTACCTCCTGGGCTCTATCAAAGGCCATACATACCACCACAACTTCCCCCACAATCTGCCCAACCAAATTCAGGTTCATCTTTAGACAATGATAAAATGCTTCAAGTACTAACCTCTTTGACTTAGGGATTACAAAATCAAGCCAAAGAGATGGGGGAAGTAAAGAAACAAATTAGGCAGACGGCGGAGTTCATGGGGCAGTTTAGAAAAGAAGGCAAACTACCTAGCTCGACCATTGTTAATCCAACAGGAGGTTTTGAAACCGATAAGGCTATCACCTTGAGAAGTGGCAAGGAAGTTGGAACCAACCCCAAACCAACCAAACCAAGTCAAAAAAAGGACGAAAAGTGATGTGATAAATAATAGCACTCAAATTAAACCCTCTTTTTGACAATTGTAGTAAAGATATAAGTAGGGATCATTCTAGGCCGGGGATTAGGAGGGATTGCTAATCTAATGAAAACTGACTCAAAGATACAAAAATATGCTTAAAAACACTTAAACAAACTCAAAGACTCTTAACTAAACTTATATGACTCAAAACAAACTCAAAAGACTCAAAACAACACCAAACAACCAAATAGACTCAAAAGTTCCCTACATGACATCATAATAGAGAAACAATCAAAGATCATTACGTTCTATGAAAATCATAAGTATTGACAAAGCATTCGTAACTATGACATCATGATACTCATGCTAGGAATTTAACTTAACATGATTGTGAAAACAACCTTAACTACTTGTGAATATAAGTTTGTGATGCGAAAATTAACTTAACGCACAAATTAACCCTCTTTTGACAATTGTAGCATATAAGTAAGTAGGGATCGTTCTTAAACCGGGGATTAGGAGGGATTGCTAAACACTTTAAACTGACTCAAATAAATAAAACAAAGTTTTAAACACTTAACTCAACTCAAAAGACTCAAAACAAGTTCACAAGACTCACAATGAGCTGAAAACACTCAAAACTGCCTAAAAAACACAAACTGGGCAGATTTGACTTTAAACACAAAATTGGACGAAATTTGGTTCTAACTTGACTCAAAACTCTTGAAAACACAATCTAAAACATATTCTAACTAGTTAGACACTCTAGAATAAATGGGGATTTGGTTTTGGACTAAAATAAAACAAACAAAGCAAGAAATTTAACTAGGCAGATTTGCACGAAATTGGTAGAATTAAGTGGATGGTAGGCTAGCTAGGAGGTCTTTCTCCACACATGGCATACTTGCATACAAAGCAATCTCCAGTTGCTTATTCAATGAATCATGAACCTCAACACCCCAAGTTAATTAGGTACGCTTAAATTAACTCTCAGATTTTCCTTAGGTCATTGAATTGAATGGAATTAGCGCATTGAAATCAAATTATTCCTCAAAAGTTCTCTACATGAAAGCGCATAATAGAGAAACAATCAAAGATCATTAAATTCTATGAAAATCATAAGTGTTGACGAGGCATTCGTAACTATGAAAGCGCATGATACTTATGCCAAGAATTTACTTAACATGATTGTGACTAACAACCTTTACTACTTATGAATATAAGTTCACAACGATTAGGTGAAGATCCCTTATATCCTAGCATCAGATTTATGCATGCAAATTAAGTGTGCACTCTCAACCCACATACACAAACAAGTTTTAATTCAAATAGATAAAATTGAATTCACCATTCATGAAATCACAACTGGAAGTAATCAAATCATAATGCAAATATAGCCATGGTTTCGAAATTCCCCCTAGCCACAAGGGAATTAGTGCCTCATACTCGCAAAGCAAAGATTCTTGAAATTAAACATTGAAAACACAAGAAAGATTACAACTAAACGTTTCAGCAATTCCAGGTTGAATGGCATGCATGGCTAGGCTTCCCTTCCTCTTCCTTGCTGCGGCACAAGTTATGGGTGGTGGTTTTGGGGGTTTAGAATGGTGTGTTCTTGTTTAGGAGGATGAATAATGGCTGATTAGGGTGGTAGAGTGCGGCAGGTTGTGTATGGAGGTGTATGGAGTGGATGAAGAATGGAGGCTAGGGTGTTACATCACAAGTTTCTGAATAGCATAAGGGGGTCTTCCGAAATTGTGGCTGAAATTATGTTTATATAGTCGTAGGGTTAATTAGATTAGGGTTACACTTAGCAGATTTAGTGGATTAGGGCCCTAGGGTTCGGCAATAGGTGATTAAATCCACTTAGGAGGGGGTTTGGCCCAATTAGTTTCATAAAAGGATTTGTGTAACCCAAATCCACTAGGAATGAGGCCCTAAAAATCAGAATCAATCAAGGATAGGGCCTAGAGGGTGCGGCACATATTGGAGGGAAGGAGGGAATCGCTTGCAAGGCAAGGCAAGGCCTTCTGGAAGGGAATAGGCGCCACCTTTGTAGGGTTTCTAGAAAGAATGAGCTTTGTGGCTGATTTGAGACTTCTAGAAGAGAATGCTTCTAGAAATAGGTTCTAGAAATATCTATTTAGGTCCCCTTGCAACTAGGATTAAGGCATGATAAGGTTAGGATAGGATAAGATGAGATAAGGTTTTGGATAATGTTTTGGGTAATGTTGGATAAGGTTGGATAAGGTTATGGATAATGTTTCCTCTTTTGAGCTAGTTCCTTATCCACATTGTCTTGAGTTTAGTTCCTTCATCTTCTCATCATATTTCTAGCCTCTTGAACTCCAAATTCGTCCATCCATGTTGGCCCATATACAAGCTATCCACTTAGTGCCCAAAACTGCTCCAATGTGCACCAAAATGCACTTTCTTGGTACTTTAACCCTTTGGACCTACAAACACACAAAAATGAGTTGAAATACTATATTAACTAAGAAATACTAACACAAATGCACAAGAATAAGCTAGCTAAGTGGCCTAAATATGCTCCTATCAGTTTGTAACGATTATGCGAAACTCCCTTATATTCTAGCACCAAATTCAAGCATGCAAATTAAGTAGGCCTCCCTAATCAACATACAAGAATAAGTTATCAATCAAATGGTAAAGTAAATTGCATTCACAATTCATGAAATCACAACTGGAATTAATCAATTCATATCACAAACATAATCACGGTTTCAAAGCCTCCCCTAGCTAAAACAAGTTTAGCCTCTCATGTTCACAGCAAAATAAAGAAAATATAAATTAAATATTAAAACTAAGATAGATTACACCTAGAAACGCTCCAACAATCCAAGCTTGAATGGCCAAAACGTCCAAGGCTTTTCCTCTCTTCTTTCTTCTTCTTTGCTGCGACACAAGGGTGTTTGGATATGAATTATTGTTATGGATGGATAGGCTGGATGGTGCTAGGGGGTGGATGATGGCTGAATGAATGGAGAGTGATGATTTATGAGTATGGATGTCTCCAATCTCTAATATGTGCGGCATATTGTGTATATATAGAGGGAGAAAGGTTAAGCATTAATTAATTAATTTGGGAAGGTTTTAAGACTCCAAATCCTCCAAGAAATGGGTAACAAATCAGAATCCTAAGAGAAAAAAGGAAGGGAAGTTGCGGCATGGACAGAAAATAGGAAATAGGAAAGGGAAATGTGATTCTTTGTACGGCAAGGAAGGGAAAAAGGAAAGGGAAGTGTGGCGACCTTCTTTGGTTGGGATTAATGCTTCTAAAAGTTATATTTAAGTGTCCCAAATCAATTAGGAACCCTCCTTGCAGCTGGGAATTAAGTAGGAAATGATTAGGATTGACTAAGTCAAAACAAGGAAGTTTGACTCATGTTTCATTCTTTGTGATTGATTCCTTTTCTTCCAAGTCTTGAATTAATTTCTTCCATCTCCTTAGCAGATTCCTAGCCTCCTTTGGACTTCAATTTCCTCCATCCATCTTGCTCCAAGCATATGCTATCCAATCCAAGCCCAAAATTGCTCCAAAGTGCACCAAAATGCACTTTCTTGCCACTTTAGTCAATTAGACCTACAAACACACGAAAATAGCTTAAAATACTAAAATAACTAAGAACTAACTAAGTATATGCAAGGAATTAAACTAACAAAGTCGCATAAATATGCTCCTATCAAAAAGCTGCTGCTCGAAGAGGAGGAATTGGACAAAGCCACGGCAAGGGTGGAACAAATCTTGCTGCAGCCCCCTAGTGCACCAAAACTGTCCCACACCACCAAGGTAAGCCCAAATTCAAATTTTTCTAGTTCTATTCCACTAAATGTGCCATTTCCTAGCAAGTTTAGGCAATCAAAGAAGGAGGAGAATGAAAAGGACATTTTGGAAACCTTTAGGAAAGTTCAAGTCAAAATCCCGCTCCTTGATGCAATCAAGCAAGTTCCTAAGTACGCCAAATTCTTAAAAGAGCTTTGCACAACAAGGAAAAGGATTTCAAACAAGGAGGTGGTCCAGGTAAGTGAGAATGTTTCTGCAGTGTTACAAAGGAAACTACCACCTAAATGCAAAGATCTAGGTAGTTTTACAATTCCTTGTGTTATTGGCAATACTAAGTTTGAACATGCTATGTTAGACTTAGGAGCTTCAATTAATGTCATGCCTTACTCAATTTATGCATCTATGAACTTAGGAGAGCTTAAAAATGATGGTGTGATTATTCAATTGGCCAATCGTTCTAATGCATATCCAAAAGGAGTTTTGGAAGATGTTTTGGTGCAGGTTAACAATTTGATCTTTCCAGCAGACTTCTATGTACTTGACATGGAAGATTCGGCCCATTCTACCCCATTGCTGTTCCTCTTTGGGAGACCTTTCATGAAAACAGCTGATAGGAGCATATTCATGCGACTTAAATGGCTTGTTCTCGTGCATTTACGTTATGTTTCTTTAGTTATTTTAGTACTTTAAGCTATTTTCGTGTGTTTGTAGGTCCAAAGGGCTAAAGGAGCAAAAAGATGCATTTTGGAGACTTTTGGAGCACTTTTGGGCTAAGGATGGATAGCTTATGCTTGGCGCCAAAGTGTTGGACGAAATTGAAGACCTAATTGAAGACCAAAGTGTTGGAACCTTGTTCCCTTTAGTTTTAGGACATTTAAACCTTTCCAATTTCCTTAGCCGTGCATAACATTCCAACATTCCACTCCTTCATTTCAGCCACACTCCCACATATCATTACTTATCATCACCACTCATTACTTATCATATCACTTATCACTTATCACTCATTACTTATCATCACCACTTATCACTTATCATAACCACATATCATATCATAACCACATATCATATCACTTATCACTTATCACTTATCACTTATCATCATCACTTATCATATCACTTATCATAATCACTTATCACTTAACATGCACCCATCACCTAACACAAAACCTTGCAGCCACATGCATTCCCCTATGTTTTCCCAACCCATTGCAGCACATGCACATTCACCCTTCATTATTTCCATCCACATGCATTTATCATCATTCACCCTAGCTTTAATTCACATGCAAACACATTCATATCAGCCACATGCATCTCCCATCTCATTTCCAGATTGCCCCCTTGCACATGCAGCCACTTATTCAAAGCACATGCATTTCCACCCTTTAATCACATGCATAAATCAGCCACATGCATCTCCCATCACCATTCCAGATTTCCACCACCTTCCTAGCTGTCATGTTCCCCCCATTTCACCTATAAATAACCCTTCATTGCAGCCACAAGGAGGGGGAGCCATTCACCACAGAAATAAGGCCTTTGTGCCAGAAATTCACCCATTCCACAAACACTTCCATTCCATTGTACATACCACCAACACTTCCCCCTTTGTGCCGTGAGTTTCCCTTACAATCCAAACACCATCCTTCCATTTTCACCACTCCCCAAACCATTCACACCATCAAACTATCCTTAGACCTTGTGCTACAACGAAGAGGAAGATAAGAGTGCCTAAACGTTCATACAATTCAAGTTTGAGTTGTTGGAATGTTTAGGTGTTTCTTTGATTTCAATGTTTAATTTCAATACTCTTTGTTTTGTACGAATGAGGAATGGAAGATAAGAGGGCCTAAACGTTCATACAATTCAAGTTTGAGTTGTTGGAATGTTTAGGTGTTTCTTTGATTCTCTTTGTTTTGTACCATGAGGAACTAAACCCCCCTTGGTTAGGGGGTGATTCGAATATATGTTTATGCTTGCATTTTGATTTGAATACTTCTAATTGCGTTTCATAAGTTGTGGATTCAATTCGTTTAACTGTTTGATTGATAACTGATTTATGTATAAACATTGAGAGTGCACACTTAATTTTCATGCATGAATATGACGCTAGAATATAAGTAAGTTTCACCTAATAGTTACGAACTTATATTCACAAGTAGTGGAGGTTGCTTATAAACAATCGCGTTAAACGAATTCTTGGCATAAGTTTCATGCAATCCATAGTAACGAATGCCTCGTCAACACTTATAATTTTCATAGAGCGTAATGATTCTTGCTTGTACCTCTTCTATGCATTCATGTTGAGGACTTGTGGGGAATGTTTTGAATTGTCGTATGCGCTAACCCATCCAATTCAATAACGTTAGGAAGATTTGAAGGTTAATTAGTGCATCACGGTTAACTTGGGGTGTTGAGTTTCATGGTTTATTGAAATGCAATTGGAAATCATTTTATTATGCAAGTGTAACATATGTGAAGATGAACCCCTTAGCTAGCATTCATTCATTTCAATTCCATTCAATTCTGTCACACATTCACATTTACATTTTGCTTTAATTTACAATCTGTGCAATTTAATTTAATTTCGTATAAACCTCAATCCCCCTTTACTTTATTGTCCAATTTAGTTAGAAAGTGTCTTAGTTTATGTTTCTAAGTGTTTTGATTCAATTTATTTCCCAATTTCGTCCAAATTCACCAAAGTGCTCAAAACTGCCCAGAAAGTGATTTTAAGGCAGTTTTGAGTGTTTTGGGTGATGTTTGAGTCTTTTGGTTTGTTTTAATGTTTTAAGTGTTTAGTTTTACATTCTTTGAGTTAGTTTAGTGTTTTATATTGTGTTTTTACGTTCTTGAGTCAAGTTATTACATAAATTCGTCCAAATTTGTGTTTGTGCTCAAAACTGCCCAGAAAGTGATTTTAAGGCAGTTTTGAGTGTTTTGGGTGATGTTTGAGTCTTTTGGTTTGTCTTAGTGTTTTAAAGCTTAGTTTTGCATTCTTTGAGTCTAGTATAGTGTTTCATATTGTTATTTTACGTTTTTGAGTCAAATCCAAGTGATTAACAATCCCTCCTAATCCCCGGTCCAGAACGATCCCTACTTATACATATACTACAATTTGACGAAAAGAGGGTTAATTTGTGTGCGTATAAATCACGCATCAAATTTTGGCATCATGGTCGATCGAAGCATGTGGAGACAACCACAACAAATACATGTGCTGCTTCATTCGCCGTTTCTTCAAAAGCAAAGGTATCTCATATCATCAAGGTCTAAAGCAAAAGTATCTCATATCATGCTCTTTCCCTGTCCTTTCCTTTGTCCTTGTTATTACTCGCATGGCAAAGTAAACGAAAGAAATTAGAGGCACTTGGAGTCAGTCTTCTGTTCTGGAACCAACTGCCTGGAATCCATTCCTGATTGCTTACCTAGCGTTGCTCTCGAGTAGTCATCTTCAACGGTTGACACACTTCCAGAGAAGGGACCACTTCTGCAAAGGGAGCAAGCAAGGCAAAGGAAAATGATACATTGAAGTATGTGGAGACAAACATAGGCTGAGTTATCCTCCAACCCTTTTCAATACGAATTGGAAAGATTGAACAAAGAAACAGACCAAAGGAGTAAGCTCAGACCTTCGGGGGAGACCAAAAGAATCCTGCTGCCCAGTTCAAGAGTAGCACAAAGGAAAATCAACGATGGGAGGAACCCCTGTGGAATCAACAACATCAAGCCTCAATGCAATCACCAAGGAGAAGATGGAATTTACATTCCACAACCAGATTTGCGTCTCTAAACTCTTCTCTTTGTTAATTACATTATGCCATGTTTAGTATGTTTAAGTTCTTTTTGTGTGTTTACTTATGTTTTGTGTGAATCTATGCTTAAAACATTGAGGACAATGTTTGATTTAAGTGTGGGGGGGTAACTAATGTTGTTAATGCAAATTCGTGGGATTTTATCACCCATTACTTCAAATGTTGTTCCTTGCTGTTTTAAGGTGTTTTTAAGTTGTTTTAGAGTGTTTTAGTATGTTTTGTTTTTATAACTCCGAAAATCACATAAAAATTTGAAAAATATGTTTTGAAAAGCCTAAAAAGAGTGTTTTGAGTCGTTTTTGTGTGTTTGTGTCTTAGGGTACCTTCCAACACAATGATAAGGATTTGGTTTGTAATTGCATGACTGTTAAAAAGAGTTATGAACATAGAGAAAAGTTTGATTTACTCTTGGTATATGCTTCGTTATGGTTATAATATATGACTTCACATGCAATCATAAAAGAAAAATTCGTTTTTGTAAAATGCTTGAAGGAAGGAACTCAAACAAACGCTACAACCCTGTGAGACTCGAGCCATTACCTTCCTTGGAGAGTTATTTTCTGTGATTCTTTGTTTTCTAAAGTTGTTGCATGATCTCATTATTCCTTGCTTGGTTGCTACTTAGAATGCAATTATATCATGATAGAACTAAATGCTAGAACTTATATCCGTTTCATTCAAAGCATGATATTGATTGCATAACATACAATAAGATGAAGTTGTTAGTCAAGCCAAAGCCAAAAAGCCTATCCCTTTTCACATGTATTGTAGGATTACCCATTTTGAGCCTTTTCAAGCTTATTTTCTTTGTTAACCCCTTGTTCTTAAAGGATAGTGAAGCATGACTTAGAATGAACTCCTTTTGATCAATATACTGCAGAAAATAAGTGTGGGGGAAGATAATAGGGCACGGCCAAAGAATGAAATAAAAAAAAAAAAAATTGTTGAAAAGAAAGAAAAAGAGTTGAAAAATAAGTGAGAATGATCTCACAATCATTGGTTATTGAAGGAAGGGTCCAAAAGAGTGAATTTGACCCTAGTTGTTGCATGAATCTTCCCTTGTGTTTAAAAGTTGATTTCTGCCATTAAAAGTGAGTTTAAGTGTCAATTTCATTACTTCGCTTCCTGTTACTTTAAGAACCTTTGTTTTACTTTACCTTTCTTTGTTAAACCATTACCCTTAGCCCCGTTACAACCCTCAACTTCTATCTTGATGTTATGTATTCAATATGTGGAGTTTGAATTTGGTATGAGCTTATGGAATCACTGGTTCTCGTTCTAAGTAGTAGCATTCCATTCATGAGATCATATACATGTCATTGTCGTAAATCCAGAAAATACTTTCTTTGATATAACATATGTGAGATACTAGTCTTTCATGTTTACATCAATCTCTCACATATAACTAGTGTAGGGTGTGTAGTCAGAAAATCTATGTGAAAATAGAGTGCATTCTAGTAAGGAATTGAGGAAATTCTCTAAGGCATGTTACTACATTCGAAATGGTTTTAAATGCTTAAATGTGAACTAGTATGTGGTGACTATGATTAAGAATGTACTTAAGTGTAAAGATGGCTAAAATCTGTGGGAATAATGATTTTTAACTTGTCATGTGCATTGGAAATCTGTGAGACGATTGTTGGAAGGTGTAGGTTGTGTTTTGTTCGTTTTGTCTAGTTTCGTGTTCTTTTGTTGTTTTGTTTTGCTCGAGGACTAGCAAAAGATAAGTGTGGGGGTATTTGATAGGAGCATATTCATGCGACTTAAATGGCTTGTTCTCGTGCATTTACGTTATGTTTCTTTAGTTATTTTAGTACTTTAAGCTATTTTCGTGTGTTTGTAGGTCCAAAGGGCTAAAGGAGCAAAAAGATGCATTTTGGAGACTTTTGGAGCACTTTTGGGCTAAGGATGGATAGCTTATGCTTGGCGCCAAAGTGTTGGACGAAATTGAAGACCTAATTGAAGACCAAAGTGTTGGAACCTTGTTCCCTTTAGTTTTAGGACATTTAAACCTTTCCAATTTCCTTAGCCGTGCATAACATTCCAACATTCCACTCCTTCATTTCAGCCACACTCCCACATATCATTACTTATCATCACCACTCATTACTTATCATATCACTTATCACTTATCACTCATTACTTATCATCACCACTTATCACTTATCATAACCACATATCATATCACTTATCACTTATCACTTATCACTTATCATCATCACTTATCATATCACTTATCATAATCACTTATCACTTAACATGCACCCATCACCTAACACAAAACCTTGCAGCCACATGCATTCCCCTTTTGCACATGCTTTCCCATTTCATTATTCATTCACCTTAATCATTCCCTCACATGTTTTCCCAACCCATTGCAGCACATGCACATTCACCCTTCATTATTTCCATCCACATGCATTTATCATCATTCACCCTAGCTTTAATTCACATGCAAACACATTCATATCAGCCACATGCATCTCCCATCTCATTTCCAGATTGTCCCCTTGCACATGCAGCCACTTATTCAAAGCACATGCATTTCCACCCTTTAATCACATGCATAAATCAGCCACATGCATCTCCCATCACCATTCCAGATTTCCACCACCCTCCTAGCTGTCATGTTCCCCCCATTTCACCTATAAATAACCCTTCATTGCAGCAACAAGGAGGGGGAGCCATTCACCACAGAAATAAGGCCTTTGTGCCAGAAATTCACCCATTCCACAAACACTTCCATTCCATTGTACATACCACCAACACTTCCCCCTTTGTGCCGTGAGTTTCCCTTACAATCCAAACACCATCCTTCCATTTTCACCACTCCCCAAACCATTCACACCATCAAACTATCCTTAGACCTTGTGCTACAACGAAGAGGAAGATAAGAGTGCCTAAACGTTCATACAATTCAAGTTTGAGTTGTTGGAATTGATAGGAGCATATTTAGGCGACTTACTTAGCTTGTTTTCGTGCATCTATGTTGTTAATTCACAGTTATTTTAGTCCTTTATGCTTCTTTTGTGTGTTTTCAGGTTCTAAGGGCAAAGTATGCAAAAGGATGCCTTTTGGAGCCTTTTGGAGCAAATTAGAGATTGGAATGGTTTGCATATGCTTAAAGCCAAGTAGATGGACGAAATTGAAGATCAAAACCATTCACTTATCACTTATCATTACCACAACCATTCACAACCCTTTAATCCACATGCACTCCCATCCATTTCATCATTGCAACCATTGCACATTTACATCAACAAACATCTCTTTGCCGTGCCTTTCCCTTAGCCTAGTTGTTTTATGCCATTTTCAGATTTCCACCATTCACATACACATTCAATCATTCACACCACTCATTGTCGTGGCCTCCCTTTGCACTCACATGCATCTCACTTCATCATTTCAGCCACAAAGCCACTTCACATGCACATCCAACATTCCATCAGAAAATCCACTTCATTGCACATGCATTCCCTTCTCTTTTAATCCACATGCATCTCAATTAAATAAACCCCATGCTTGCACATTTCCCTTTTGCCATGCACCCATTATTCCAGAAAACCATTCATCCCATCATTCCATGTGATTCCAGCTCATCTTTGTCTATGCCGTGCACTTTGATACCCTTTCCAGGTTGTCATTTCAGCCTTTGCAGCCAATACACATGCATGATTCAACCAAAATAGCCAAATGCATGCATATTTCCCTAGTGCCGTGCATCCACTACCTCAAAAACCCATCAATTCCAGCTCATTTATGCATTTCCATCTCACATGTGCAGATCCAAGATCCAATCTGAATGTTGGCAGCCACATTCCTTCCTATAAAACTTGGCACACTTTACAAATGAAGGGGACAATTCATTCACAACAGAAATTGGTCCCTTGGGGCCGTGCCCTTCACAAGTCCATCCATTCCATTCATCACTCATCCATTTGCAGAAATGTAGATCATAAACCACCCTTGCCGTGACTCTCCCTTACAATCCAAACACCATCCTTCCATTTCCACCACTCCTCATCCATTTCCATAATTCCCCAATCCATTCAACACACCAACAACATCCCTTAGACCTTGGCTACGACGAAGAGGAAGATAAGAGGGCCTAAACGTTCATACAATTCAAGTTTGAGTTGTTGGAATGTTTAGGTGTTTCTTTGATTCTACATCAGTTTTGCTTCAAGGGTTCTTTCTTCTTATTAATTCTATGTTCATTCATGTTTTATATTTTTATGTTAAATCCTTTTGCAAACATGAATTGTAACTAATCCTCCTCTAGGGATTAGATGTAGCCTTGCAAAGTTTGCCATGTAGTTAATTCGGAATTCTCATTTAATCTATCTATTTCTTGCTTCATTCTCCGATTTAATTGTGACTTAGTGTGTTGATTTTAATGCTTGATCATCATTTGAATTAACCACAGGTTGTTTAGCCAAGATTAAAGCACACATCATGCATAATCTTGGTAGATATGTGAATGAATGAAGGGAATGTTTTGCAAACATCCTGTCGAGTGTTCCCTTTGGTTTTGTGAAAGTTTCTTGTGCACTACATAGTCTTGATTAGGAACCAAAGTTGCACATCACAATTAGGTTCATGATTAGAGACATTTGATCAAATCCACACATCATATGGCTGATCATATCTAAGTGAAACAAACCCAAGAAATAAGTAGAGGGATGAGTATAATCTGACTTAACAAGCATGGACTTGGCTTAGCAATGGTAAAATCGAATCTCTAGCTTCATCTTCATTGGTACTATCTTATTTTATTAATTGTTGATTCATTCATCTTGTGTTTACTTTATTTCCTTATGCTTTAATTTACAATCTGTCATTTTAGTTAATTTCGTCCAAAACTAAATCCCCCTTTACTTTATTGTCCAATTTAGTTAGAAAGTGTCTTAGTTTATGTTTCTAAGTGTTTTGATTCATTTGGTTACACAAATTCGTCCAAATTTGTGTTTGTGCTCAAATCTGCCCAGAAAGTGGTTTTTAGGCAGATTTGAGTGTGTTTGTGTTGTTTTGAGTCTTTTGGTTTGGTTTAGTGTTTTAAAGTTTAGTTTTGCATTCTTTGAGTCTAGTATAGTGTTTCATATTGTGTTTTTACGTTTGAATCAAGCCATTCGTCCAACATTGAGTTTAAGGTCAGAAACTGCCTAGTTTGTGTTTTTAGGCAGTTTTGAGTCTATTGAACTTGTTTTGAGTCCTTTGAGTCTTTGTGAACGTTTTTAACTTTGTTTTTACGTTTTTCTTGAGTCAAATCCAAGTGATTAACAATCCCTCCTAATCCCCGGTCCAGAACGATCTCTACTTATACATATACTACAATTTGACGAAAAGAGGGTTTAATTTGTGTGCGTATAATTCTCGCAACAGGAATGTTTAGGTGTTTCTTTGATTTCAATGTTTAATTTCAATACTCTTTGTTTTGTACGAATGAGGAATGGAAGATAAGAGGGCCTAAACGTTCATACAATTCAAGTTTGAGTTGTTGGAATGTTTAGGTGTTTCTTTGATTCTCTTTGTTTTGTACCATGAGGAACTAAACCCCCCTTGGTTAGGGGGTGATTCGAATATATGTTTATGCTTGCATTTTGATTTGAATACTTCTAATTGCGTTTCATAAGTTGTGGATTCAATTCGTTTAACTGTTTGATTGATAACTTATTTATGTATAAACATTGAGAGTGCACACTTAATTTTCATGCATGAATATGACGCTAGAATATAAGTAAGTTTCACCTAATAGTTACGAACTTATATTCACAAGTAGTGGAGGTTGCTTATAAACAATCGCGTTAAACGAATTCTTGGCATAAGTTTCATGCAATCCATAGTAACGAATGCCTCGTCAACACTTATAATTTTCATAGAGCGTAATGATTCTTGCTTGTACCTCTTCTATGCATTCATGTTGAGGACTTGTGGGGAATGTTTTGAATTGTCGTATGCGCTAACCCATCCAATTCAATAACGTTAGGAAGATTTGAAGGTTAATTAGTGCATCACGGTTAACTTGGGGTGTTGAGTTTCATGGTTTATTGAAATGCAATTGGAAATCATTTTATTATGCAAGTGTAACATATGTGAAGATGAACCCCTTAGCTAGCATTCATTCATTTCAATTCCATTCAATTCTATCACACATTCACATTTACATTTTGCTTTAATTTACAATCTGTGCAATTTAATTTAATTTCGTATAAACCTCAATCCCCCTTTACTTTATTGTCCAATTTAGTTAGAAAGTGTCTTAGTTTATGTTTCTAAGTGTTTTGATTCAATTTATTTCCCAATTTCGTCCAAATTCACCAAAGTGCTCAAAAATGCCCAGAAAGTGATTTTAAGGCAGTTTTGAGTGTTTTGGGTGATGTTTGAGTCTTTTGGTTTGTTTTAATGTTTTAAGTGTTTAGTTTTACATTCTTTGAGTTAGTTTAGTGTTTTATATTGTGTTTTTACGTTCTTGAGTCAAGTTATTACATAAATTCGTCCAAATTTGTGTTTGTGCTCAAAACTGCCCAGAAAGTGATTTTAAGGCAGTTTTGAGTGTTTTGGGTGATGTTTGAGTCTTTTGGTTTGTCTTAGTGTTTTAAAGCTTAGTTTTGCATTCTTTGAGTCTAGTATAGTGTTTCATATTGTTATTTTACGTTTTTGAGTCAAATCCAAGTGATTAACAATCCCTCCTAATCCCCGGTCCAGAACGATCCCTACTTATACATATACTACAATTTGACGAAAAGAGGGTTAATTTGTGTGCGTATAAATCACGCATCAACAGCCCGCGCCAAGATAGATGTGTTCAAGGGGACATTAACAATGGAATTTGATGGGGAAGTTATTGATTTCAATCTTTCTGAAACTATAAAATATCCTAAAGATGATCATTCTTGTTTTTCTATTGATATATTTGATTCATTGGCGCAGGACTATCTTGACTCCTTGGAGAGGGATCCCTTTGAAATGAGCATTACTAAAGGAATGAGACTCAAAAACCAAGGGGCCGAAAAAGATCAAACCCACGACATGCATGAAGAATTCCTTGTTGTGCCTACATGTGAAGATAAGGTCGAAATGGTTGCTGGCCTTGAGTCATTGCCACAACACTTTGGTAAGCCTCCAAGCCCAATTCCAATTCCTGTTTCTACTAACAAGTTGTTACCTTCAGTGATTCAGGCACCCATTCTTAAGCTTAAACCATTGGCAGATCATTTGAAGTATGTCTATTTGGGAGAAAATGAGACGTTGCCCATCATAGTTTCCTCATCCCTTACAGCAATGGAGGAGGAGAAATTGATTCGGGTGTTAAAAGAGCACAAAACAGCCATATGATGGACCTTGGCCGACATCAAGGGTATTAGTCCTACAACTTGCATGCATCGCATACTTCTAGAGGAGGGGGCTAAACCAACTAGAAAGGCTCAACGCCGGCTTAACCCTCCAATGATGCAAGTTGTGAAAAATGAGATTATCAAGCTTCTTGATTGTGGAGTGATTTATCCTATCTCGGATAGCCGTTGGGTTTCACCGGTTCAAGTTGTGCCAAAGAAATCCGGAGTGACTGTGGTGAAGAATGCCGAGCATGAGCTTGTGCCAACCTGTATCCAAATAGGTTGGAGAGTGTGCATTGACTATAAAAAGCTCAACGCAACCACAAGGAAAGATCATTTCCCTTTGTCGTTCATTGATCAAATGCTTGAAAGGTTAGCCGGTCATTCTTTTTATTGTTTTTCTGATGGTTATTCGGGATATAATCAAACTGTTATAGCTCCAGATGATCAAGAAAAGACTACTTTTACTTTTCCATTTGGTACTTTTGCTTATCGTCGAATGCCATGTGGTTTATGTAATGCACCAGCCACCTTTCAAAGATGCATAGTAAGTATCTTTTCAGATTTTGTAGAGAAGATTATTGAAGTTTTCATGGATGATTTTAGCGTGTTTGGTAATTCGTTTGATGATTGTTTAGATAATCTCACATTAATCTTGAAACGATGCATTGAAACTAACCTTGTTTTAAATTGGGAAAAATGTCATTTTATGGTAAAACAAGGAATAGTTCTAGGACACATTGTCTCAGCCAAGGGTATTGAAGTTGATAAATCAAATCTTGTACACTACTTACCCTCTCCTACTTCGGTTAGAGAGGTTCGTTCTTTTCTTGGACATGCAGGATTCTTGATAGGAGCATATTTATGCTACTTAGTTATGTTGTTTCCTTGCATTTAGTTAGTTAATTACTATCTATTTTAGTCTTTTAAGCTATTTTCGTACGTTTTTAGGTCCTAATGGCAAAAGGAGCAAGAAAAGGCATTTTGAAGCTAAATGGAGCAGTTTTGGGCATGGATTGGATAGCTTAATCATGAAGCAAAGAAGATGGACGAAATTGAAGTCAAGAAGGGCTAGGAAAGGCTACAAATCTGGAGAAAGAAGTCCAAATGCAATGAAGATAAGGAAATAGCAAGAAATAAGGAACCTTATCTGAATTTCCTTATCTTATCCAAACCTTATCCAACCTTATCTTATCTTATCCTATCCTAATCATTTCCTACCTTAATTCCAACTTCAAAGAGGACTCCTTTTCACATTAAATCACCTAAATATTAAGTTCTAGAAGCCCTATTTTTGTCCATTAAGTTTATACCACATTTAACCCTTCTAGAAGTTCTAGAATCTGCCACAAGGACCATTCCTTGTCCTCCTTGGAATCTGATTGAAAGTATCCTTGTTCTTTGGTGATTTGGAGTCCTAATTCCTCTCCTTTTCAGCCCAAATTCGTGCCTTCCCTTCATCCTATAAATACATGGTGCCACAACACTAAAAAACCACCACCCTCTACCACAAATTCACACCACACCTCAAGAGCCTAAATTCACACAAATCCCCATTGTTGGCAGGAAGGAAAGAAGGAGGAGCCACCTGGAGTGTTTCTAGGTGTATTCTATCTTTGTTTTTAATGTTTAAGTTTAATTATCTTTGTTTTGCGAACATGTGGAACTAACTTCTTTTTAGTTAGAGGTGAATTCGAAGCTATGTTTATATGTTTTATATGAATTGATTACGTCCAGTTATTGTTTCTTAAGGCATGAATGTGATTTGCTTATCTAAGTTATTAAAACTTGTTTATGTATGTGGGTTGGGGTTCGACACTTAATTTGCATGCATGAATTTGATGCTAGAGTATAAGGGGGTTTCACGTAAGAGTTATTCAGTTATATTCACAAGTAGTGGAGGTTGCTAGTCACAATCGTGTTAAGTAAATCCTTGGTATGAGTCTCATGCGTTTCATAGTGATGAATGCCTTGTCAATGCTTATGATTTTCACAAAACTTAATGACTTTTTATATGTATCTTTATCATGCGTTTCATATAGGGAACTTGAGAAAGATAATTTGGTTTAGATGCGTATTCCATCTAATTCAATGAAATAAGGAAAATCTGATGGTTAGTTGGGCGATGCAACTAACTTGGGGTGTTGTCATTCACAGTCTAAAGGAAAAATAACTGGAAATTGGTTTGTATGCATATATCATGTGTGGAGAAGGACCCTCTAACTAGCCTTTCACCCATTTATTTCACTTAAATTCGTTTTTCCAAAGTATTTTCTACAAAGTTTTTGTTTTAAGTTTTAAAATTCGTCAAAAACAATCCCCCTTTCATTTAGTCTTGTTATTTGAGTCAAAATCTGTTTTCTTTGAGTCTTTTGAGTCAAGTTAAGGTTTATTTTCGTCCAAAACACTTGTTAGGTCTAAAATTGAGTCTTTTTGAGTGTTTTTCACTGTTTTGAGTGTTTTAAGTTAGTTTAGAGTCTATAGAGTCTAGTTTAGTGTTTTTGAGTCTTAATTGTGTTGATTAGCATCCCTTCTAATCCCCGGCCTAAAACGATCCCTACTTTCATATACTACAATCATAGGGTTTTAATTTGAGTGTTAGAATATTTCACATCAATTCTATAGGCGATTCATCAAAGACTTTTTGAAGATTTCCCAACCCCTATGCCGACTTCTCCAAAAGGATGTACCATTCAAGTTCGATGAGGAATGTGAGAAGGCTTTCAAACACCTCAAAGAGATGCTTACTTCGGCCCATATCATAATTCCACTAGATTGGAGCCTTCCTTTTGAGCTTATGTGTGATCCCTCAGATTATGCATTAGGAGTTGTTTTAGGCCAAAGGAAGAACAATTAGCCACATGTGATATACTATGCATCCTGGATCCTAAATGATGCTCAATTGAATTACTCCACAACGGAAAAAGAACTTCTTGCTATTGTTTTTGCTTTAGATAAGTTTCGCTCTTATTTACTTGGTACTAATGTTATAATCTACTTTGATCATGCAGCGTTGAAGTACTTACTTACGAAGAAGGAGGCCAAACCAAGGCTTATTCGTTGGATGCTTCTCCTTCAAGAGTTTGATATCGAAATCTGGGACAAGAAAGGAAGTGAAAACGTGGTAGCTAACCACTTGAGCCGTATGGTGCATGAGGAGGATGCTGTGCCTATCCCAGAGACATTCCCAGATGAGCAGTTGATGTCCATAGAGGTAAGTGCGCCATGGTATGCCGATTTAGTGAACTATTTAGTGTCTAAACAAGTTCCAAGCAACCTACACAAGCACCAACGTGATAAACTTAAAAAGGATGCACGTTTTTATGTGTGGGATGACCCATATTTGTGGAAATATTGCCCTGATCAGATTCTACGTAGGTGTGTGCATGAAATGGAGTTTAATTCAATTTTAACTTTCTGTCACACTTATGCATGTGGGGGTCATTTTGGCACTCAAAAAACAGCACATAAAGTTTTAGAATGTGGATTTTATTGGCCTACTATATTTAAGGATGCTAGAACTTTTTGTGTGACTTGTGATCGTTGCCAAAGAACGGGCAATATAGGTGCCAAAGATCAAATGCCGCAACATTCCATCTTTTCTGTCGAAATTTTTGATGTTTAGGGTATTGATTTTATGGGTCCTTTTCCTTCATCTTTTGTTTTTGTTTATATTTTACTTGCTGTGGATTATGTTTCGAAATAGGTGGAAGCAAAAGCCACCCGTACTATTCATTCCAAAGTGGTTGCAGAATTTGTGAAAACTAACATATTTGCAAGATTTAGAATGCCAAGGGTTCTTATAAGTGATGAAGGTTCTCACTTTTGTAATCGGACCATAGAGGCATTGCTCAAGAAGTATAATGTCACGCATAAGGTTTTCACACCTTATCATCCTCAAACAAGTGGGCAAGCCGAGGTTTCTAATCGAGAGATCAAGCAGATTTTGGAGAAGACCGTTGGGCCAACTCGGAAGGATTGGAGCTTACGTTTGAATGATGCATTGTGGGCATATCGGACCGCCTACAAAACACCAATTCGGATGTCCCCATTTCTGCTCATCTATAGGAAACCATTCTATCTTCTCGTTGAATTGGAGCACAAAGCACATTGGGCCGTCAAGACATTCAATATGGACGTAGATGCTGCTGGAATTCATAGGAAGCTTCAATTGAATGAGGTTGTGGAGATAAGGAATAAGGCTTATGAGAACGTGCACATTTACAAAGAGAAAACAAAGGCTTACCATGACAAGATGATTCGGAGCAAGACATTCTCAATAGGGCAGAAAGTGTTACTTTTCAATTCTCGCCTTCGTTTGTTTCCGGGTAAGTTACGTTCTAAATGGATTGGTCCTTTTGTTATTACTAATGTCTTTCCTTATGGTGCAGTCCAAATTCAAAGTTTGAAGACGGGACATGAATTTAAAGTGAATGGACACCGTTTGAAGCCCTACTACGAGAATTTCAAGGAGCATGTCGTGGAGGACATACCCCTCCATGCCGTGAGCCCTATTGATGATTAAAAGGAGGTATCATCCGGCTGGAAGACGTTAAAGCAAGCGCTTTTTGGGAGGCAACCCATGTGTTCAAACGAGGAGATGATGGAACTCTAGATCCACAACCAGATTTGTGCTCCTAAATCCTACTTTTTATTGTTTTTACTTTGCCATGCTTGTCATGTTTGTTAGTTGTGTTATTTGTTTGTTTGTTTGTGAGTCTATGCTTAAAACATTGAGGACAATGTTTGGTTTAAGTGTGGGGGGGTAAACAAGCTGTTTTTGCATGATTTTCGTGGGATTTTATCACCTATCACTTCTAAAGTTGTTATTCACTATTTTTAAGTGTTTTTAGTGTGTTTTGAAGTGTTTTTATGTGTATTAAGCTGAAAATCCGAAAATTAAAAATAAAACAATCGAAAAAAGTGTTTGAAAAATAAAAAAAGAGTTGTTTTCAGAGTCGTTTTTGTTTTTATATTCGTTTGTGTCTTAGGGTACCTTCCAACACAATGATGAGGATTTGGTTTTTAATTGCATGACTATTAAAGAAAGTTACAAACATGGATGGAAGTTTGATATGCTCTTTGGTTTATGCTTAGTTGTAGTGGTCATTTACGAATTCACATGTAATCACAAAAGAAGAAAAAAATCAGTTTTTGTAACATGCTTGAAGGAAGAAACTCAAACTAACGCTACAACCCTGAGAGACTTGAGCCTAAACTTTATTTGGAGAGTTATTAATCTTGATTTCTTGTTTTCTAAAGTCGTTGCATGATCTCATTATTCTTTGCTTGGTTGCTACTTAGAACGCGTTTCATCACTATAATTCCAAATACTAGAACTCATACCCGTTTCATTCAAAGCATGAAATTGATTAGCATAACAAATAACAAGATGAAGTTGTTTAGTTTAAGCCCAGAGCCAAAAAGCCTTACCCCTTTGCATATGTATTGTAGGATTAGCCCCTTTGAGCCTTATTTAGCCTATTTTCTTTGTTAACCACATTATCCTTACCTAGCCTAGAATAGGAATACCCATACCCTTGTTCTTAAAGGATAGTGAAGCATGACTTAGAGGGAATTCCTTTTGTTCTACAACTTGCAGAAAAACAAGTGTGGGGGAAGGGTTTATATGAAAAAAAAAAAAAAAAAAAAAAAAAAAAAAAAAAAGAAAAAAGAAAAAAAAGGAGTTGAAAAGAAGTGAGAATGAACTCACAAGTATTAGTTGTTGAAGAAAGGGTCCAAAAGTTTGAATCTGGCCCTAAATGTTGTGTGAATCTCCCTTGGCATTTAAAGTTGGTTTCTGCATCAAAAGTGAGTTCTAAGTGTTCATTTCATTACTTTGCTTACTATTGCTTTAATAACTTTTGTTTATCCTTACCTTTCTTTGTTAGCCAATACCCTAGCCCCGTTACAACCCCTTGACTTCGATCTTGATTGTTATGTGTTTCAATATGTGGAGTTTAAAATTGGTTTGAGCATATGGTATCCCTGGTTCTCACATCTAAGTAGTGACATTCCATTCATGAGATCATATACATATACATGTTAATAATTCCATAAAGTGCCTTCTTTCATTATACATATGTGAGTGCTAGTCTACATGTTTACATCAATCTTCTCACATATACCTAGTGTAGGGAGTGTAGTCAGAAAATCTGTGTGAAAATAGAGAGTATATTTTGTGAGAAATTGAGGGATTCTCTAAGGTATGTTACTACATTCAAAATCATGTTTTAATTGATTAAATGCAAGCTAGTGAGTGGTAACTATGATTAAGTATGTGCTCGAGGGTAGGGATAACTAAAATCTATATGAGTGGTGATCTTTAATATGTCATGTTGCATTGGAAATCCCTAAGGTAAAGTTGGAAAGTTTAGGTTGTGTTTTGTTTGTTTTGTTTATTTCGTTTTGCTCGAGGACTAGCAAAAGCCAAGTGTGGGGGAATTTGATAGTAGCATATTTATGCTACTTAGCTATGTTGTTTCCTTGCATTTAGTTAGCTAAGTACTACTTATTATAGTGTTTTAAGCCATTTTTGTGTGGTTGTAGGTCCTAATGACAAAGTTGGCAAGAAAAGGCAATTTTGAGCCTTTTAGAGCAGTTTTGAGCTTATTATGGATAGCTTGTATATGGAGCAAGGTGGATGGACGAATTTGGAGTCAAAAGAGGCTAGGAACATGCCACAAATCAGATGAGACAATTTTAAGACAAAGAAGATAAGGAAAGAGCAAGAAATATGGAAACTTATCCTAACAACCTTATCTTATCCAAACCTTATCCTATCTTATCCTAACCTAATCTTGTTCCACCTTAATCCTAGCTGCAAGTGGACCTAAAAACATGATTTCTAGAAGCCCTATCTGACCCTAAATGGGTGCCGCACCCTTCCCCCTTTTATTTCTTCTAGAAGACCCAAACTCAACCACAAAACACCTTGTTTCTAGAAGGCCCAATTTTGGACGAATTTCCCTAACCTTTTTCCTCTTGGATTCTGATTTAAATTGGCCCTTTTTGTCTTGGATTTTGATTGTATAAGTCCATATCAGAAATTAATTGGGCTGTGACTTAATTTCCAAGCCTTGCGCACCTTAGGAGCCCTAATCACTTGTTTCTGCTAAGTTTAACCCTAATTCTGATTTCCTAGGGTTTTGCCGTGCTATATATATGTATGTATCTTAATATGCCGCACCCCCTTACACACCCTATGCAGCCATTCATCCTCTGATAGGAGCATATTCATGCGACTTAAATGGCTTGTTCTCGTACATTTACGTTATGTTTCTTTAGTTATTTTAGTTCTTTATGCTTCTTTTGTGTGTTTTCAGGTTCTAAGGGCTTAGGGAGCAAGAAAGTGCATTTTGAGGCTATTTGGAGCATTTTTGGGCATGGATTGGATAGCTTATCCATGGAGCCAAAGTTTGGACGAAATTGAAGACTTGAAGTAGGAAAGTTAAATCCTAAAAAGACCTCATGTTTGAGCATCATTGAAAACTCCTACGCATTTTAGAACACAAAAACAACATTCCTAGCAACCTTAGGACATTGTCGTGTGTTTCCTTGTGTCTCCCTTCCTTGCCATGCAAGGAAGGGCTTTGTTCCCTATTTTAAATACTTAAACACTACCACTTATCATTCACCACATATCATTCACCACTTATCATATCATACATTCATTTATCACTTATCATAATCATTCACTTATCACTTAACATATCATACACTTATCACTTATCACTCATAATCACCTACAACATCCACCTACTTCACCTACAACATCCACCTACTCACCTACAACATCCACCTACTTCACCTACAACATCCACCTACTTCACCTACAAATGACATAGCCATATGTTCCCTCCACTACTCCTATAAATACCCTTGCATTCATTCATTCATGGACATCTCATTTTCATACACAAACACCATTTTTCCATTCCACACTTCCATCCCCCAAACCAATTATCCCTAGACCTTATGCTACAATAAAGAGGAAGAGAAGAGGGCCTAAACGTTCATACAATTCAAGTTTGAGTTGTTGGAATGTTTAGGCGTTTCTTTGATTTCAATGTTTAATTTCAATTCTCTTTGTTTTGTATGAGGAACTAAACCCCCATTTAGCTTGGGGGTGATTCGAAATTATGTTTATGTTTGTAATATGATTTGATTACTTTTAATTACGTTTCATAAATTGTGAATTCAATTTGTTTAACTGTTTGATTGATAACCTATTTATGTATGTTTATTAAGAATGAACGCTTAATTTTCATGCATGAATTTGACGCTAGAATATAAGTGAGTTTCACGTAATAGTTATGAACTTATATTCACAAGTAGTGGAGGTTGCTTATAAACAATCGCGTTAAACAAATTCTTGGCATAAGTTTCATGCAATCATAGTAACGAATGCCTCGTCAACACTTATAGTTTTCATGATGCTTAATGATTCTTGCTTGTATCTCTATTATGCAATTCATGTAGGGAACTTGTGAGGAATGCTTTGGGTTGTCGTATGCAATCATCCAATTCATTAACTTAAGGAAAACTTGACGGTTAATTTAAGCGGACCTAATTAACCCGGGGTGTTGAGAATTCATGGTTTATTGAAATACAATTAGAAATCATTTTATTATGCAAGTGTAACATGTATGGAGATGAACCCCTTAGCTAGCCATACCATCCATTCATTTCCGTCAATTTCATATTTACAATTTGTTTTCTTTACAATCTATCCATTTTAGTTTAAATTCGTCCAAAATCAATCCCCCCATATTTCGTTTAAGTCTTAGTCTTAATCTTTCTTATTTTTAGTTTTGAATTCTTCGAGTTTAGTATAGTGTTTTAGTTTGTGTTTTTACGTTTTTGAGTCAAATCCAAGTGATTAACAATCCCTCCTAATCCCCGGTCCAGAACGATCCCTACTTATACTTATACTACAATTGTCAAAAAGAGGGTTTAATTTATGCGCGTATAATTCTCGCATCAAATTTTGGCGCCGTTGCCGGGGATTAGCAACTTTGCTAATCTCTTGGATTGTTTTGTTTTCGTTTGTGTGTATATATTTTTAGTTTTATTTTAGACGCAAGACATGGCACTTGATAGTGCTTCTCTTTTGTCACAGCTTATGGAAGAGTACCAAACGCAAAAAGTTGGTACATTTGATCATAATCAATCAAGGAACGACGTGTTTTCCAATACTTACAATTCCGATTGGAGTGATCATTCAAACTCTATATGGTGGGAACCTCAACATATTCAACAAGAAGGATATTGGCAGCCTTATGAGGAGTTCTATTCAACGTCTATGCATCCACCACAACCTCATATTCAATATGCCCAACCAAACTCAAGTTCGTCAATAGATTATAATCAAAAGCTTAATGAATTACTTTGTTTGGTGCAGGGCTCACAAAACCAAGTCGAGGAGACTCAACAAGGAGAATATTGGCAACCATATGAGGAGTTCTATACAACGCCTATGCAGCCACCACAACCTGCCCAAAGCAATGTAAGTAATTCAAGCGATAATGATACGATTTTTCAATTACTTACTACTTTGACGCAGGAAGTCCAAACTCAAACCAAGGACGAACAAAATCAAGACAAGAAGTTGGGTAAATGGGAGGAGCAAATTGGGCAGATTATGGAGTTCATGAAACAAATTCAAGAGCAAGAAGTGGATGAGGAGCTGCTAATTGAGGAAGAGGAACACACGCAACCTATGGCAAGGGTGGAAACACCTTTGCCGCAGGCACCTATCGCTCCTACGCCATCCAATTCAGGTAAGGTTGTTCCAAAGTTAATTATTTCTAACCCCGTTCCACTGAATGTCCCTATTCCTTGCAGGATTATGCAATCCAAGGAAGAAGAGGGTGAGAAAGGCATCTTCGAATCCTTTCCAAAGAATCAAGAGCAAGATGTGACTGGGGAATGTCTAGAAAAGGATATACTTGAGGCAAACAACCCCAAAGAAATTGAATTTTATGACACAAGACAAGAACCAATACTCACATGCAATCTGGCCAAGTCCAATATCCCTGAAACTTTCCAGCGAGTGGTGTTTATTCTTGAGTTTATGTCGGAGCACACAGGTAAGCCGCCTCCCCGAATTTCAATTTTCTTTTATACTAATATGTTGTTAATGATCCAGGCACCCACTTTAGAATTTGAACCAATGCCGGTTCACTTCAAGTATCACCTTCCATTCAAGGACCAATTCCATGCCGTTTGATTTTATTTATGTAAAAAAAAAAAAAAAAAAAAAAAAAAAAAGAAAAAAAAAAAACATGGCAGAATGATGGAGCTTCACAAAGGGCGTTTACTTGAAGCCCCACTACTGGGCAAAACTCTAGAAGCAGGAGGCATAGATGCGGAAGGCATCGGAGCAGAAGGCATCGAGGCGGAAGGCATCGGGGCGGAAGGTATCGGAGCGGGAGGCATCAAAGAAGAGGCCTCAATACTTGGCCAAACGCTGGATGAGCCCGGAAAAATGTGCCTCTGGAAGTAAGCCGCAAGCCTTTGACGGTCAGTTTGACGGTCACTTTGCATCCGACCATTGGATTCTTGTAGCTCATCAAGCTTCCTCTTCATACCCGTCGAATAGTTGTTGGCAAGCACGTGCAAACTTCTATTCTCGTACTTAAGCAGTTTGATCTCCTGCTTGAGACTTTCCACCTCTGCCATCAATGATTCCACCTGACGGGAGCGGGCAAGCAGGCGTTGGCCCATGTTGGACACAGAACTCGCACACTGAACACTAAGTGCGAGGGATTCTTGAACGGCCAACTCATCGGACCGTCCTGACAGCAGCCTACTATCTTTTGGAGTAAGAAGGTTCCTAGCTACTATTGTAGCTGTTGTGGCGTCTTGCATCACAAAGTCTTCACTTGAAAGAGGACCGTTAGAAGATAAGAAAGAAGGGCGCCATACGTTACCTTGACGCGGCGCGCCCGTATCACTGCTAAGGCTCAATTCCAAGCTAAGGTTCGATGGGTTTGCCATTTTTCAAAAGTGTTCAAAGAGAAGGGGTGGATGGAGTTAAATTTCAAAGGGCCGGAGACGATGTTCAAGAATGGGAATTCTTCAGAGTGTGTGTGTTGGCGATGATCGATAACTCTATAAAAAGCCAAGGCGACGCGTCCACCGATTCAAAAAGCCGGAATTTCCGACGTAAGTTAGGCGAAGCTTTCTCAGCTTTTCAGAAGACGCGTTCAACTTTGTCAAAGTTCGGCGACGCTTTCTCTGCTTTTCAGAAATCGCGTGCAGCTTTGTCAAAAGGAGCCGCATCCGCACTACTACGTGTCGTTCAGAAAGCAAAGGGGTGTCGTTCAGAAATCGAAGGGGCGTCGCTCAGAAATCGAAGAGGCGCCACTATTTCAAAAAGCCGAATTTACGGGATCAAAACGTTTGTCGACAAGGGTAAAAGAACAGTACCACCACTTGATATTATCTCTATATATGTCGACCTTCGTCTTTTATGGCAAGGCAAACCTGAAGAAAATGTCCAACTCTTCCGCACCTCTGAGGGCGCTCTCCCAGCAACGCCTTTTGAAATACTCGATTTTTTCTCCCCCAAAGAAGATACCAGATACCGGGAGTACAGATGAGGCAAAAAGAAACGGTCGATCGAAGCATGTGGAGACAACCACAACAAATACATGTGCTGCTTCATTCGCCGTTTCTTCAAAAGCAAAGGTATCTCATATCATCAAGGTCTAAAGCAAAAGTATCTCATATCATGCTCTTTCCCTATCTTTTCCTTTGCCCTTGTTATTACTCGCATGGCAAAGTAAATGAAAGCAATTAGGAATGCATTCCTGATTGCTTACCTAGCGTTGCTCTCGAGTAGTCATCTTCAACGGTTGACACACTTCCGGAGAAGGGACCACTTCTGCAAGGGGAGCAAGCAAGGCAAGTGAAAATGATACATTGAAGCATGTGGAGACAAACATAGGCTGAGTTATCCTCCAACCCTTTTCAATACGAATTGGAAAGATTGAACAAAGAAACAGACCAAAGGAGTAAGCTCAGACCTTCGGGGGAGACCAGAAGAATCCTGCTGCCCAGTTCAAGAGTAGCACAAAGGAAAATCAACGATGGGAGGAACCCCTGTGGAATCAACAACATCAAGCCTCAATGCAATCAACAAGGAGAAGATGGAATTTACATTCTACAACCAGATTTGCGTCTCTAAACTCTTCTCTTTGTTATTTACATTCTGCCATGTTTAGTATGTTTAAATGCTTTTTATGTGTTTACTTA
Source organism: Pyrus communis (assembly GCF_963583255.1). Lineage (NCBI taxonomy): Eukaryota > Viridiplantae > Streptophyta > Magnoliopsida > Rosales > Rosaceae > Pyrus > Pyrus communis. The sequence goes on from NC_084808.1 coordinate 7,887,524, forward strand.
TGTTTTATGTGAATCTATGCTTAAAACATTGAGGACAATGTTTGATTTAAGTGTGGGGGGGTAACCAATGTCGTTGATACAAATTCGTGAGATTTTATCACCCATAACTTCAGATGTTGTTCCTTACTGTTTTAAGGTGTTTTTAAGTTGTTTTAGAGTGTTTTTTTTTTTTTTTGTGTTTTGTTTTATAACTCCGAAAATCACATAAAAATTTGAAAAATATGTTTTGAAAAGCCTAAAAAGAGTGTTTTCAGTCGTTTTTGTGTGTTTGTGTCTTAGGGTACCTTCCAACAAAATGACAAGGATTTGGTTTGTAATTGCATGACTGTTAAAGAGAGTTATAAACAGGGATGAATGTTTGATTTACTCTTGGTATATGCTTGGTTATGGTTATAATGTATGACTTCACATGCAATCATAAAAGAAAAATTCGTTTTTGTAACATGCTTGAAGGAAGAAACTCAAACAAACGCTACAACCCTGTGAGACTCGAGCCATTACTTTCTTTGGAGAGTTATTTTCTGTGATTCTTTGTTTTCTTAAGTTGTTGCATGATCTCATTATTCCTTGCTCGATTGCTACTTAGAATGCAATTGTATCATGATAGAACTAAATGCTAGAACTTATATCCGTTTCATTCAAAGCATGACATTGAATTGCATAACATATATCAAGATGAAGTTGTGTAGTTGCCATCATAGCCAAATAGCCTTACTTCCTATATTTCGTATATATTGTAAATTCTTAACCCCGTTGAGCCTCGTTTAGCCTATTTTCTTTGCTAACCACATCACCTCTTACCTAGCCTAGATTAGGACCATCTGTACCCTTGTTCTTGAAGCATAGTAAGCATGACGGAAAATGAATTCCTTTTGAGTTACATTATGCAAGAAAATGAGTGTGGGGGAGTGAAAGTTTGTTCTTAAGTTTATATATATGTTTTGAGATTCACAAAAAAAAAAAAAAAAAAAAAAAAAAAAAAAAAAAAAGGAGTGAAAATAAGTAAGGATGAACTCACAAGCGTTGATGGTTGAAGAAAGGATCCAAAAAAGTTGAATATGGCCCTAAGTTTTGTGTGATTCCCCCTTGGGTGTTCAAAGTTGATTTTTGCGTTCTAAAGGGAATTCTAAATGTCTAATTCATTACTTTGCTCACTATTGCTTAAAGAACCTTTGTTTTCCGTACTCCTTCTTTGTTATCCAAACACCCCAAGCCCCATTATAACCCGTGACTTCAATCTTAAGTGTTATGTATTTCAATTGTGGAGTTTGAACTTGGTATGAGCATATGGTGTCACTGGTTCTCGCATCTAAGTAGTAGCATTCCATTCATGAGATCATATCTAAACATGCTTATTAACTCCAGAAATTGCTTCCTTTGAAATACATATATGTGAGTGTTCGTTTTTATGTTTACATCAATCTTCTCACATATAACTAGTTTAGGGTGTGTAGTCAGAAAATCTGTGTGAAAAACGAGTGCATATCTTGTAAGGATTTGAGCAAATTCTCTAAGGCATGTTACTACATTCAAAACATGGTTTTAAATGCTTATTTGTGAAATAATATGTGGTGACTATGAGTAAGAATGTACTTAAGTGTGAAGATAACAAAAATCTATGGGACTAATGATTTTTAACTTGTCATGTGCATTGGAAATCCATTAGACGATTGTTGGAAGGTGTAGGTTGTGTTTTGTTCGTTTTGTCTAGTTTCGTGTTCTTTTGTTGTTTTGTTTTGCTCGAGGACTAGCAAAAGATAAGTGTGGGGGTATTTGATAGGAGCATATTCATGCGACTTAAATGGCTTGTTCTCGTACATTTACGTTATGTTTCTTTAGTTATTTTAGTTCTTTATGCTTCTTTTGTGTGTTTTCAGGTTCTAAGGGCTTAGGGAGCAAGAAAGTGCATTTTGAGGCTATTTGGAGCATTTTTGGGCATGGATTGGATAGCTTATCCATGGAGCCAAAGTTTGGACGAAATTGAAGACTTGAAGTAGGAAAGTTAAATCCTAAAAAGACCTCATGTTTGAGCATCATTGAAAACTCCTACGCATTTTAGAACACAAAAACAACATTCCTAGCAACCTGAGGACATTGTCGTGTGTTTCCTTGTGTCTCCCTTCCTTGCCATGCAAGGAAGGGCTTTGTTCCCTATTTTAAATACTTAAACACTACCACTTATCATTCACCACTTATCATATCATACATTCATTTATCACTTATCATAATCATTCACTTATCACTTAACATATCATACACTTATCACTTATCACTCATAATCACCTACAACATCCACCTACTTCACCTACAACATCCACCTACTTCACCTACAAATGACATAGCCATATGTTCCCTCCACTACTCCTATAAATACCCTTGCATTCATTCATTCATGGACATCTCATTTTCATACACAACACATTACAAACACATTCTCCCTTCCCTAGCCGTGAGCTTCCCATCTCTCCCCTTATAATCCAAACACCATTTTTCCATTCCACACTTCCATCCCCCAAACCAATTATCCCTAGACCTTATGCTACAATAAAGAGGAAGAGAAGAGGGCCTAAACGTTCATACAATTCAAGTTTGAGTTGTTGGAATGTTTAGGCGTTTCTTTGATTTCAATGTTTAATTTCAATTCTCTTTGTTTTGTATGAGGAACTAAACCCCCCTTTAGCTTGGGGGTGATTCGAAATTATGTTTATGTTTGTAATATGATTTGATTACTTTTAATTACGTTTCATAAATTGTGAATTCAATTTGTTTAACTGTTTGATTGATAACCTATTTATGTATGTTTATTAAGAATGAACGCTTAATTTTCATGCATGAATTTGACGCTAGAATATAAGTGAGTTTCACGTAATAGTTATGAACTTATATTCACAAGTAGTGGAGGTTGCTTATAAACAATCGCGTTAAACAAATTCTTGGCATAAGTTTCATGCAATCATAGTAACGAATGCCTCGTCAACACTTATAGTTTTCATGATGCTTAATGATTCTTGCTTGTATCTCTATTATGCAATTCATGTAGGGAACTTGTGAGGAATGCTTTGGGTTGTCGTATGCAATCATCCAATTCATTAACTTAAGGAAAACTTGACGGTTAATTTAAGCGGACCTAATTAACCCGGGGTGTTGAGAATTCATGGTTTATTGAAATACAATTAGAAATCATTTTATTATGCAAGTGTAACATGTATGGAGATGAACCCCTTAGCTAGCCATACCATCCATTCATTTCCGTCAATTTCATATTTACAATTTGTTTTCTTTACAATCTATCCATTTTAGTTTAAATTCGTCCAAAATCAATCCCCCCATATTTCGTTTAAGTCTTAGTCTTAATCTTTCTTATTTTTAGTTTTGAATTCTTCGAGTTTAGTATAGTGTTTTAGTTTGTGTTTTTACGTTTTTGAGTCAAATCCAAGTGATTAACAATCCCTCCTAATCCCCGGTCCAGAACGATCCCTACTTATACTTATACTACAATTGTCAAAAAGAGGGTTTAATTTATGCGCGTATAATTCTCGCATCATCCTCCCATCAATTCATTCATTCACACCGCACACCATACATTCAGAAACTCACCTTGTGCCGCAAACCTAGGAAGAAGAAGGAGTTGCCGGGGCTTCCATAGGAGAAAGACAACCTTGTGCCGCAAGAAATCTGCATCCATTGGAGACTTTCAGAGTTCTTTCTTCCTTCGTTTCATTTCCATGTTTATTTTAATTTTCTTTTCAATTGTTATGAACATGTGTAACTAAGTTTTCCTTAGTTGGAGGTGAATTCAAAGCCATGGACTTATGTTTGATATGAATTGATTTCTGATGTGATAAAAGATAGCACTCAAATTAAACCCTTTTTTTGACAATTGTAGTATAGATATAAGTAGGGATCGTTCTAGGCTGGGGATTAGGAGGGATTGCTAATCTAATGAAAACTAACTCAAAGATACAAAAATATGCTTCAAAATACTTACACAAACTCAAAAGACTCTTAACTAAACTTATATGACTCAAAACAAACCTAAAAGATTCAAAACAACACAAAACAATCAAATAGACTCAATTTAGACCTTGCAACATGTACCTGATAGGGGCATATCTATGCACCTTAGTTTAGCTTGTTCTTGTGCATTTATAGTGTTTTTCCTTAGTAAAGTAGTCTTTTAAGCTAGTTTTATGTATTTTCAGGATTTAAGGGCAAAGTATGCAAAAGGATGCATTTTGGAGCCTTTTGGAGCAAATTAGAGCTTGGAATGGATATCATATGCTTGGAGCCAAGATGATGGACGAAATTGAAGACTTGAAGATGATGATTCCTACTTAAACAAGGTTTCCTACTTGAGTAGTAGGAAAGTTAAATCCCAATGGTCTCAAGTTGCAGCAACAAAGAAGTTTTCCAAGTCCAAGAAGGAGAAGAATTCCAAGATGAAGAAGGATTAGCTTTCCTAATCCTAATGCACAAGGTTTTCAGCCACAAAGAGGAGTCCTAAACACTTTAGGACACCTTATCCTAATCCTATAGGGATGGCATGCACTTTACCTTATCTTGGAGGGTTTCTAGAAGCCTTAGATGCCTTATCCTATCTTTGCCGTGGGTTTTATCCAACTCCCCTTAGTTTTTAGGCTTTCTAGAAGCCCTAACATTATCCCTAAGAAGGTGCCGCACCCTTATCTCTTTTTCCCTACAAATTTGGCACTTAAATCATGATTCTAGAAACCTTATCTTATCTCCTACAAAGGTGGCGCCCCAAATCCTTCTAGAAGTGCCAATTTCTGCCACAAAACACTTTGTTTCTAGAACCCTAAAAATCTGGCGCCTCTATTCCTTTTCCTTTGGGGTTTCCTACCTTCTAGATGGCCTATTCCTGATGGGTTTTGATTTCCTTGTCATCTTCAAATACTTAGTCCTTTTCCTTGCTGATTGAGAGGGATTTTGCACTATAAATAGACCCTTTTGCCAACCCAATTATCATCATTCACTCCTCCACATTCAGAAATTCGCCAGAAATACATTCCCAACCCTTTGCCGCAGCCATCCTTCACCATTCTCCATATTTTCCCACCTTGCCACACTCCCCATCCCTCCTAAACACTACCCTACCATTACACATCCATTCCTCCATACAAATACCACCCAAAACCTGTCCTTAGACCTTGTGCCGCAACAAAGAGGAGGAGAAGAGGGCTTGGACGTTCATGCAATTCAAGTTCGAGTTGCTGGAATTTTTAGGTGTTTCCTCTCCTTTAATTTCAATGGTTAAATTTACTTTTCTTTGTCTTGTACGTATGAGGAACTAAACCCCCCCTTGGCTAGGGGGGATTCGAAACCATGATCATGCTTGCTATATGATTTGATTACCTCTAATTGCGTTTCATAAGTTGTGAATTCAATTTACTTATCTATTTGAATTAAACTGAATTGTGTGTGTTGGTTGAGAGTGCACGCTTAATTATCATGCATAAATCTAATGCTAGGATATAAGGAAGTTTCAGCTAATCGTTACAAACTTATATTCACAAGTAGTAAAAGTTGATGATCTCAATTGCGTTGAGTAAATTCTTGGCATAAGTTTCATGCAATTCATAGTAACGAGTGCTTCGTCAATGCTTATGGTTTTCAAAGAACTTAATGATTCTTGCTTGTATCTCTATTATGCAATTCATGTAGGGAACTTGTGGGGAATGCTTTGGGTTGTCGTATGCAATCATCCAATTCAATAACGTTAGGAAAATCTGAGGGTTAATTAGTGCAATTCACGGTTAATCTGGGGCGTTGAGAATTCATGGTTTATTGAAAAGCAATTAGAAATCGTTTTGTGTGCAAGTAGGGCATGTGTGGAGATGAACCCCTTAGCTAGCCTTCATTCCATTCATTAAATCCAAATTCGTTTTACAAAGTTTTAAGTTTTGTTTTCAAATTCGTCAAAATCAAAATCCCCCTTTACTTGGACTGTCAAATTAGTTAGAAATCCATTTAGTTTGTGTTTTTAAAGTATCTTGAGTCAAGTTGTAACTATTTTCGTCCAAATTCTTCTTTAGTGCTCAAAACTGCTCAGAAAGTAGTTTTAAGGCAGTTTTGAGTGTTTTCTTGCTGTTTTGAGTCTTTTGGTTTGTCTTAGTGTTTTAAACTTTAGTTTTGCATTCTTTGGGTCTAGTTTGGTGTTTTATATTGTGTTTTTACGTTTTTGAGTCAAATCCAAGTGATTAACAATCCCTCCTAATCCCCGGTCCAGAACGATCCCTACTTACATTCTTCACTACAATTGATAAAAAGAGGGTTTAATTTGTGTGCGTATAATTCTTATATCAAATTTTGGCGCCGTTGCCGGGGATTAGCAACTTTGCTAATCCCTTGGATTGTTTTATTTTCGGTTGTTTTATTTTATTCCAGATTCTTAATCTTGTTTTGTTTCTTGTTTTAGGTACTAGTTTATAACTCGGAGCTCTCATCCGATTCGTGAACATATCTTGGACTTTGACGACGATTTCGAGCGAGAGTTGAGACGAAAGAGAAAGAACCTAGAACCTAGCGAATCAAGTGAAAGTTCCGAGTCCGTTTCTGAATTTGAAGAAGAAGAACCCACGGCAAGAGTGGGTGAAGTAGACATGGCAGCGGACAACCTAACAATCAAGGAGCTTTCCACTTCGGGATTGGACAATGCCGCACCCCTATGTATTCAATATCCTAGGGCAGCTCCAGATAAGACTGCCGAGTTCGAATTGAAGTCAAGTTTGTTACATCACATTCCGAAGTACCATGGGCTGTCCATGAAGGATCCAAACAAACACTTAAAGGAGTTCGAAGTTGTTTGTTCGAGCATGACCCCGGTGAATGTCGATGGAAGCATCTTGAAGATGAAAGCTTTTCCATTCTCTCTAATGGATAAAGCTAAAGATTGGTTGTATGAATTGGCTCCCGGAACTGTCGCATCTTGGGAGAGCATGAAACGGGCTTTCTTGGAGAAGTTTTTCCCAACTTCTCGAATCATCCTCCTACGAAAAAGGATAAGTGGAATTCAACAAGATGAAGGTGAATCTTTTCCTACTTATTATGAACGTTTTAAATCTCTTGTTGCCTCATGTCCACAGCATCAGATGAAGGAGGAACTTCTCTTACAATACTTCTACGAGGGACTTCTACCAATCGAACGTCAAATGCTAGATGCCTCAGCGGGAGGAGCCTTGGTGGACAAGACCCCCACGGCTGCAAAGACCTTGATTGCTAATCGAGCATTGAACACTCAACAATACAAAGGCGTTGGACAGAGGAGTACCCCACGACAATACCAAGTCAATGAGGTAAGTGCCATAACCGAACTTCAAAATCAAATGGCTAACCTCACTACTTTGCTTTCTCAGGTGATGGACGGTCCAAAAGTCCAAACCGTAGCTTCTTGTGGTGTGTGCTCCATGCAAGGACATCCCACGAATAAGTGCCCACAATTGATCGAGAATGGAAGGTGGGAGACACTCAATGCCGTGGGATATGGGAATCAATACCAAAATCGTGGTGACCCCTTCTCCACTACCTACAATCCCGGTTGGCGTGACCATCCAAATTTCAAATGGCGGGATCCTCAACAACCCCAACAACAAGGAGGATTTAGGCAGCAACCACTGGGCTTTTATACAAAGCCATTCGTCCCCAATCAAACTCAATCGCAATCCATCCCAACAAGCTCAGGTATGTCTTTGGATAATGATCAAGTTGTTAAGTTACTTACTACTTTGACGCAGAAAGTACAAACTCAAACTAAGGAGAGACAAATCCAAGACAAAAGGGTGGACAATTTGGAGAAACAATTGGGGCAAATTGCCGAGTTCATGGGACAATTTCGAGAGCAAGGTAGGTTGCTAAGTTCAACCGTGGTCAATCCGAAAGGTGGATTCGAATCTGCAAAAGCTATGAGTTTGCGAAGTGGAAAGCAAGTTGGATCTGATCCTAGACCACCCACATCACATTCCAACGAGGAGGAAGAATTGAGAATTGAAGAGGAGGAACAAAGCTCACTCACGACCAAGGTGGAAACACCTTTGCCGCAAGCCTCATGTGATCCTAAACCGTCCAATTCACCCAATAAAGGTAAAAACGTGTCAAGTTCAGTTCCTACTAATGCTTTTCCTTTGAATGTTCCTTTTCCTAGTAGGTTTAAGCAAACAAAAAAAGAGGAAGCGGAAAAGGACATTCTCGAGACGTTTCGCAAAGTTCAAGTCAATATCCCTCTTTTGGATGCAATCAAGCAAGTCCCGAGGTACGCCAAGTTCTTGAAGGAACTTTGCACTAATAGGAGGAGGATTTTGACCAAGGAGGTTGTAAAAATGGGTGAAAACGTCTCAGCCATCTTGCAACGCAGACTGCCCCCTAAATGCAAAGATCTGGGTAGTTTCACAATTCCATGTGTTATTGGTAATTCTAGGTTTGAATCTGCCATGTTAGACTTAGGTGCATCCATAAATGTCATGCCATATTCAATTTATGCATCTATGAACCTAGGAGCGTTGAAAAATGATGGTGTTATTATACAATTGGCCGATAGATCTAATGCCTATCCAAAGGAATTTTTGGAAGATGTTTTAGTGCAGGTTAATCATTTGATCTTTCCGGCGGATTTCTACGTACTTGAGATGGATGAATCGGACCATGCCCCGTCATTACCCATTCTCCTTGGAAGGCCATTCATGAAAACTGCTCGTACGAAGATTGACGTCTATCATGGCACTTTGACGATGGAATTTGATGGGGAAGTTATTAATTTCAATCTTTCTGATTCTATGAAGTACCCTAGTGAGAATCATTCATGTTTTGCTATTGATATAATTGACTCTTTGGCGCAGAACCATTTGGACAATTTGAAGGACGATGCACTTGAATTGGTCATTTCACAAGGAAGGGACATGCAAAACATGGAAACAACCACCAAGGAACCCCACGGCATGCATGAGGAATCCTTGGCCGTGCCCCCTAATGAGGATATTATTAAGATGGTGGATGCCCTCGAGTCATTGTCATCACAATCGGGTAAGTTTTTGGACCCTATTTTAAGTTCAGTTTTGGCTAATAAAATGCTTCCCTCAGTTGTGCAGCCACCTACACTTGAACTTAAGCCGTTGCCTAGTCATTTGAAGTATGTTTTCTTGGGTGAGGATGAGACATTGCCCGTCATTATCTCATCCTCACTCACGGCACAAGAAGAAAACAAATTGGTGCGAGTGCTTAAAGAGTACAAAACGGCAATTGGATGGACATTGGCCGACATAAAGGGAATTAGCCCTACTACGTGCATGCATCGCATACTTCTAGAGGAGGGGTCCAAAACATCTCGAGAGGCTCAACGCCGTCTCAACCCTCCGATGATGGAAGTTGTGAAGAAGGAGATAATCAAGCTTTTGGATTGTGGAGTAATCTATCCAATCTCGGATAGTAGGTGGGTTTCGCCCGTGCAATGCGTTCCAAAGAAATTCGGAGTAACTATGGTTGCAAATGGCGAGAATGAGCTTGTTCCTACGCGCATTCAAACTGGTTGGAGGGTGTACATCGACTATAGGAAGCTAAACGCCACCATGAGGAAGGATCACTTCCCATTGCCGTTCATTGACCAAATGCTTGAGAGGTTAGCCGGTTATGCTTTCTATTGTTTTCTTGATGGTTATTCCGGTTATAATCAAATTGTCATTGCACCCGAGGACCAAGAAAAAACCACTTTCACATGCCCTTTTGGTACATTTGCATATCGTCGCATGCCTTTTGGTTTATGTAATGCACCTGCCACATTTTAAAGATGCATGATGAGCATATTTTCCGATTATGTTGAGAAAATAATTGAAGTTTTTATGGATGATTTCAGTGTCTTTGGAGATTCCTTTGATGGTTGCTTGCATAATCTAAGTTTGATTCTAAAACGTTGTGTTGAAACTAACCTTGTTCTTAATTGGGAAAAATGTCATTTCATGGTTAAACAAGGCATAGTTTTAGGTCATATCATCTCTGAAAACGGCATTGAAGTTGATAAGTCAAAGATAGATCTTGTACGTCACTTACCCTCTCCGACTTCGGTTAGAGAGGTTCGTTCGTTTCTTGGCCATGCAGGATTCTATCGTAGGTTTATCAAAGATTTCTCAAAAGTTGCACAACCTCTTTGCCGCCTCCTACAAAAAGACGTGGCGTTTGAATTCACTAAGGAGTGCACGACATCATTCAACCAACTCAAGGAGTTGTTGACCACGGCACCCATTATTGTTCCCCCGGATTGGAGCCTCCCGTTCGAGCTTATGTGTGATGCGTCCGATTATGCTTTAGGGGCTGTTTTGGGACAAAGAAAGGACAAGAGGCCGCATGTCATCTATTATGCCTCACGGACGTTGAACGACGCCCAGTTGAACTACTCCACTACGGAAAAAGAACTTCTTGCCGTTGTCTTTGCTTTAGATAAATTTCAATCATATCTAATTGGTACTAAAGTAATTGTTTTCACTGATCATGCAGCTCTAAAGTACTTGCTCACCAAAAAGGAGGCCAAGCCCCGGCTAATTCGGTGGATGTTGTTACTTCAAGAGTTCGACATCGAGATTCGTGACAAGAAGGGAAGTGAAAACGTGGTGGCTGACCACCTAAGCCGAATGGTGCATAATGAGGAGTCCCTACCCATTGCAGAGACATTCCCCGATGAACAATTGCTGTCCATAAAGGTTAGTACACCTTGGTATGCCGATATAGTTAATTTTTTGGTGTCAAAACGTATTCCAACTGAGTTCAATAGGCACCAACGTGACAAACTTAGGCACGATGCACGGTTTGATGTGTGGGATGATCCATACTTATGGAAATTTTGTCCCGATCAGATTATACGTCGTTGTGTGCATGATTCTGAATGTCATTCAATTTTGAGTTTTTGTCATACATATGCATGTGGAGGGCACTTTGGCACACAACGCACGGCCCTCAAAGTGTTACAATGTGGATTTTATTGGCCTAGTATTTTTAAGGATGCTAGAACGTTTTGCTTAACATGTGATAAATGCCAAAGAATGGGTGGTATTAGTGCAAGGGACCAAATGCCGCAGGTTTCTATCCTAAATGTTGAAATTTTTGATGTTTGGGGTATTGACTTTAGGGGTCCCTTTCCGTCATCATATGGTTTTATGTATATTTTGCTTGCGGTTGATTATGTGTCGAAGTGGGTGGAAGCAAAAGCCACCCGGACTAATGATTCTAAAGTGGTTGCAGATTTTATTAGAACTAACATTTTTGCAAGGTTTAGCATGCCATGAGTGATCATTAGTGATGGAGGGTCCCATTTTTGCAACCGGACCATTGAGGCATTATTGAGGAAATACAGTGCCAACCATAAGGTTTCTACACCTTACCATCCTCAAACAAATGGCCAAGTCGAGGGTTCCAACCGAGAGATCAAGCAAATCCTAGAAAAGACCGTTGGGCCAACAAGAAAGGATTGGAGTTTACGGTTAGATGATGCACTTTGGGCGTATCGTACGGCATACAAAACCCCCATTGGGATGTCCCCTTTTCGACTTGTCTACGGCAAGGCGTGCCATCTTCCCGTGGAGTTGGAGCATAAAGCTCTTTGGGCCGTCAAGAAGTTCAACATGCACTTAGATGAAGCGGGAAGTCATAGGAAATTCCAATTGAATGAGCTTGATGAAATACGGCACGAGGCGTACGAGAATGCAAGCATTTACAAGCAAAAGACCAAAGCTTTCCATGACAACATGATCCGTGGGAAATCCTTCTCCATTGGGCAGAAAGTGCTATTGTTCAATTCCCGTTTACGCTTGTTTCCCGGTAAGTTACGTTCCAAGTGGATTGGACCGTTTGTTATTACTAATGTTTTTGTTCATGGTGCAGTCCAAATCCAAAGCTTGAAAACGGGACATGAATTTAAGGTGAACGGGCATCGTTTGAAGCCCTATTATGAGAACTTTGTGGAGCACACCGTGGATGACACCCCCTTGGATGCCGTGGGCTCCAATCTGGAGTGATTGGGTTCTTCGTCCGGCTATACGACGTTAAAGCAAGCGCTACTTTGCGTTCCTAAACTCTTTTCTTTGTTGCTATTTCGTTTCTGCCATGTTAGGTTGTTTAGTTGTTGTTTTGTTTGTTTGTTTGTTAATTGTGTGAGTCTATGCTTGAAACATTGAGGACAATGTTTGATTTAAGTGTGGGGGGGTAACTAAAGTGTTTTGATGCAAATTCGTAGGGTTTTATCCACCATAACTTCTAATGTTGTTTCTTGCTGTTTTTAAGTGTTTTTAAACTGTTTTAGTGTGTTTTGACTTAAAAATTCGAAAATCCCATAAAATTTTGAAAAATTGTTTCAAAAAACCCAAAAAGAGTTGTTTTTGTGTCTTAGGGTACCTTCCAATACAATGATGAGGATTCAGTTTGTAATTGCATGACTATTAAAGAGAGTTGTAAACATGGATGAAAGTTTGATTTACTCTTTGGTTCATGCTTGGTTGTGGTTATAATTTATGAATTCACATGCAATCATAAAAGAAAAAAATCAGTTTTTGTAACATGCTTGAAGGAAGGAACTCAAACTAACGCTACAACCTTGTGAGACTTGAGCCTAAACGTTTATTTGGAGAGTTAATAATCTGTGCATTGTTGTTTTCTAAAAAGTCGTTGCATGATCTCATTATTCTTTGCTTGGTTGCTACTTAGAAGGCGTTTCATCATTTAGTTCCAAACACTAGAACTCATGCCCAATTCATTCAAAGCATGTTATTGATTTGCATAACACATATTCAAGATGAAGTTGTGTAGTGACCACCATAGCCAAATTGCCATATTTCCCTATTTCATTTGTTTTGTAGGATTTAACCCCGTTGAGCCTTGTGTAGCCTACTTTCTTTGTTAACCCACAATTATCCTCACCTAGCCTAGAGTAGGACCACCCATACCTTTGTTCTTGAAGCATAGTAAAAGCATAACTCAAGATGAATTCCTTTTGATCATTGCATTGCAGAAAACAAGTGTGGGGGAAAGATTCTTGATATATGGGTGTGCCAAAGTCTTGAATGAGGCACGGCAAAGAAAAGAAACGAAAAAAAAAAAAAGAAAAATAATTTCGTGGAAAATAAGAAGAAAAAAAGAAAAGTTGTGAAAAGAATGAAAAAGGAGTTGAAAAGATGTGAAAAAGTGTTCTCAAGTGTTGTTTGTTGAAGGAAGGGTCCAAAAACATTGAATTCGGCCCTAATTGATTGCTTGAACCTTCCCTTTGAGTTTAAAAGTTGATTTCAGCATTCTAAGGGGAATTCTAAGTTCAATTTCATTATGTTGCTTACTATTGCTTTAAAGAACATCTGTTTTCCCTATCCTTCGTTGTTAGCCAACTCCCCAAGCCCCGTTACAACCCTTGACTTTAATCTTGAGTGTTGTGCGTTTCAATTTGTGGAGTTTGAATTTGGTTTAAGCATATGGTGTCACTGGTTCTCGCATCTAAGTAGTAGCGTTCCATTCATGAGATCATATCTAAACATGTTATTAACTCCGGAAATTGCGTTCTTTGTTATACATATATGTGAGCATTCGTTTTTATATTTACATCAATCTTCTCACATATAACTAAGTGTAGGGTGTGTAGTTAGAAAATCTGATTGAAAATAGAGTGCATATCTTGTAAGGTATTGAGGAAATTCTCTAAGGCATGTTACTACATTCAAAACATCGTTTTAAGTGGTTATTTGTGAACTAGTAAGTAGTGACTATGATTAAGCATGTGCTCGAGTGTAAAGATGGCTAAAATCTGTGGGAATAATGATTTTTAACATGTCATGTGCATTGGAAATCCCTGAGACGATTGTTGGAAGGTTTAGGTTGTGTTTTACTTGTTTAGTATCGTTTTGTTTGTTTGTTTTCGTTTTGTTTTGCTCGAGGACTAGCAAAAGCTAAGTGTGGGGGAATTTGATAGGGGCATATCTATGCACCTTAGTTTAGCTTGTTCTTGTGCATTTATAGTGTTTTTCCTTAGTAAAGTAGTCTTTTAAGCTAGTTTTATGTATTTTCAGGATTTAAGGGCAAAGTATGCAAAAGGATGCATTTTGGAGCCTTTTGGAGCAAATTAGAGCTTGGAATGGATATCATATGCTTGGAGCCAAGATGATGGACGAAATTGAAGACTTGAAGATGATGATTCCTACTTAAACAAGGTTTCCTACTTGAGTAGTAGGAAAGTTAAATCCCAATGGTCTCAAGTTGCAGCAACAAAGAAGTTTTCCAAGTCCAAGAAGGAGAAGAATTCCAAGATGAAGAAGGATTAGCTTTCCTAATCCTAATGCACAAGGTTTTCAGCCACAAAGAGGAGTCCTAAACACTTTAGGACACCTTATCCTAATCCTATAGGGATGGCATGCACTTTACCTTATCTTGGAGGGTTTTTAGAAGCCTTAGATGCCTTATCCTATCTTTGCCGTGGGTTTTATCCAACTCCCCTTAGTTTTTAGGCTTTCTAGAAGCCCTAACATTATCCCTAAGAAGGTGCCGCACCCTTATCTCTTTTTTCCTACAAATTTGGCACTTAAATCATGATTCTAGAAACCTTATCTTATCTCCTACAAAGGTGGCGCCCCAAATCCTTCTAGAAGTGCCAATTTCTGCCACAAAACACTTTGTTTCTAGAACCCTAAAAATCTGGCGCCTCTATTCCTTTTCCTTTGAGGTTTCCTACCTTCTAGATGGCCTATTCCTGATGGGTTTTGATTTCCTTGTCATCTTCAAATACTTAGTCCTTTTCCTTGCTGATTGAGAGGGATTTTGCACTATAAATAGACCCCCTTGCCAACCCAATTATCATCATTCACTCCTCCACATTCAGAAATTCGCCAGAAATACATTCCCAACCCTTTGCCGCAGCCATCCTTCACCATTCTCCATATTTTCCCACCTTGCCACACTCCCCATCCCTCCTAAACACTACCCTACCATTACACATCCATTCCTCCATACAAATACCACCCAAAACCTGTCCTTAGACCTTGTGCCGCAACAAAGAGGAGGAGAAGAGGGCTTGGACGTTCATGCAATTCAAGTTCGAGTTGCTGGAATTTTTAGGTGTTTCCTCTCCTTTAATTTCAATGGTTAAATTTACTTTTCTTTGTCTTGTACGTATGAGGAACTAAACCCCCCCTTGGCTAGGGGGGATTCGAAACCATGATCATGCTTGCTATATGATTTGATTACCTCTAATTGCGTTTCATAAGTTGTGAATTCAATTTACTTATCTATTTGAATTAAACTGAATTGTGTGTGTTGGTTGAGAGTGCACGCTTAATTATCATGCATAAATCTAATGCTAGGATATAAGGAAGTTTCACCTAATCGTTACAAACTTATATTCACAAGTAGTAAAAGTTGATGATCTCAATTGCGTTAAGTAAATTCTTGGCATAAGTTTCATGCAATTCATAGTAACGAGTGCTTCGTCAATGCTTATGGTTTTCAAAGAACTTAATGATTCTTGCTTGTATCTCTATTATGCAATTCATGTAGGGAACTTGTGGGGAATGCTTTGGGTTGTCGTATGCAATCATCCAATTCAATAACGTTAGGAAAATCTGAGGGTTAATTAGTGCAATTCACGGTTAATCTGGGGCGTTGAGAATTCATGGTTTATTGAAAAGCTATTAGAAATCGTTTTGTGTGCAAGTAGGGCATGTGTGGAGATGAACCCCTTAGCTAGCCTTCATTCCATTCATTAAATCCAAATTCGTTTTACAAAGTTTTAAGTTTTGTTTTCAAATTCGTCAAAATCAAAATCCCCCTTTACTTGGATTGTCAAATTAGTTAGAAATCCATTTAGTTTGTGTTTTTAAAGTATCTTGAGTCAAGTTATAACTATTTTCGTCCAAATTCTTCTTTAGTGCTCAAAACTGCTCAGAAAGTAGTTTTAAGGCAGTTTTGAGTGTTTTCTTGCTGTTTTGAGTCTTTTGGTTTGTCTTAGTGTTTTAAACTTTAGTTTTGCATTCTTTGGGTCTAGTTTGGTGTTTTATATTGTGTTTTTACATTTTTGAGTCAAATCCAAGTGATTAACAATCCCTCCTAATCCCCGGTCCAGAACGATCCCTACTTACATTCTTCACTACAATTGATAAAAAGAGGGTTTAATTTGTGTGCGTATAATTCTCATATCAGTACCTCAGCGATTTCCCACAAACATGACACATTAAAGAACATCATTCCCGCGGTTTTTAGCTTTCTTTACACTTGAACAAACATTTAACCATAGTTACCACTTACTAGTTCACATTTAATCAATTAAAACAACGTTTTGAATGTAGTAACATGCTTTAGAGAATTCCTTCAATTCATCATTAGAATGCTCTCTATTTTCACACAGAATTTCTAACTACACACCCTACACTAGGTATATGTGAGAAGATTGATTTAAACATGTAGACGAACACTCACAAATGTTATAGCAAAGAAAGCATTTTCTGGAATTATGACAATGATATGTATGTGATCTCATGAATGGAATGCTAGTACTTAGAACGAGAACCAGTGATTCCATATGCTCATACCAAATTCAAACTCCACATATTGAACACATAACATCAAGATATAAGTTGAGGGTTGTAACGAGGCGAAGCGTATTGGCTAACAAAGAGAGGTAAAGGATAAACAAAGGCTCTTAAAACAATAGGAAGCAAAGTAATGAAATTGACACTTAAACTCACTTTTGGTGGCAGAAATTAACTTTTAAACACAAGGGAAGATTCATGCAACATTTAGGGTCAAATTCAAACTTTTGGACCTTTTCTTCAACAACCAACACTTGTGAGATCATTCTCACTTATTTTTCAACTCTTTTTCTTTCTTTTCACAACTTTTCTCTTTTCTCTTTCCTTTTTCATTTTCCACGATTTTTTTTCTTTATTTTCTTTCTTTGCCGAGCCCTATTACCTTCCCCCTCACTTGTTTTCTGCAATAAGTTGCTCAAAAGGAAATTCATTCCAAGTCATGCTTCACTATCCTTTAAGAACAAAGGTATGGAAAGTCCTAATATAGGCTAGGTAAGGATAATGTGGCTAACAAAGAAAATAGCCTTGATAAGGCTCAAAAGGGGTAATCCTACAATACATATGCAAAAAGGGTTAGGCTTTTTGGCTTTGGCTTAACTAAACAACTTCATCTTATTGTATGTTATGCAATCAATATCATTCGAAGTAGCAACCAAGCAAAGAATGATGAGATCATGCAACGACTTTAGAAAATGAGAAATCACAGATTTATACTCTCCAAAGAACATTTTAGGCTCAAGTCTCTCAAGGATGTAGCTTTAGTTTGAGTTCCTTCCTTCAAGCATGTTACAAAAACTGATTTTCTCTTTGTGATTACATGTGAATTCGTAAACTATAACCATAACCAAGCATAAACCAAAGCATAAATCAAACTTCCATCCATGTTTACAACATTCTTTAATAGGCATGCAATTAAAAACCAAATCCTCATCATTGTGTTGGAAGGTACCCTAAGACACAAACAAACACACAAAAACAACTTTAAAACAACTCTTTTTGGGTTTTTCAAAACTATCTTGCAATTTTTTTTTGTAAATTTTCGTAATTTCTGATCCAAACACATGAAAACACTTCAAAAGACACTAAAAACACTTAAAAACAGTGAGAACAACATTAGAAGTGATAGGTAATAAAATCCCACGAAAGTCATGCAAAAACAACTTGCTTACCCCCCCCCCCCCCACACACTTAAATCAAACATTGTCCTTAATGTTTCAAACAAAGACTAACATTCAACCAAGCAACAAAAACTAACTAGCAAGCCGAGATAAAAACAATAAAGAGATAGAGAGTTAAGAACGCAAATCTGATTTGTTTGAATGAATTGTTGAATTGCCCAAATCCTCTCTAGTTGTATGCATGGGTTGCCTCCCAAGAAGCGCTTGCTTTAACGTCTTGTAGCTGGACGAATTCTCTTCTTAGCATCAATTGGAACCCACGGCATGGAGGGTGACATCCTCCACAATCTGCCCTTCAACACTTTCGTAATATGGCTTCAAATGATGCCCATTCACCTTGAATTCTTGACTATTCCTCAAGCTTTGGATTTGCACTACACCATATGGAAAAACATTAGTAACAACAAAGAGGCCAATCCATTTAGAACTTAACTTACCGGGAAACAAACGAAGGCGAGAATTAAAAAGTAAAACTTTTTGCCCTATGGAGAATGTTTTGCTACGAATCATCTTGTCATGGAAAGCCTTGGTCTTGTCCTTGTAAATGCAGGCATTCTCATATGCTTCAAGCCTAATCTCCTCAAGTTCATTCAATTGAAGCTTCCTATGAATTCCAGCCGAATCTATGTCCATGTTGAATATCTTGATCGCCCAATGTGCCTTGTGTTCTAACTCCAAGGGGAGATGGCATGGTTTGCCATAAACTAGCCGAAATGGTGACATCCCTATGGGTGTTTTGTAGGCCGTTCGATAAGCCCACAATGCATCCTCCAAATGCAAGCTCCAATCTTTTCTTGTTGGCCCAACGGTCTTCTCCAAGATTTGCTTGATTTCTCTATTAGACACCTCGGCTTGGCCATTGGTTTGAGGATGATAAGGTGTTGAAACCTTATGTGTGACTTGATATTTCTTGAGCAACGCCTCGATGGTGCGATTGCAAAAATGAGACCCTCCATACTAATAAGCACTATTGGCATCCCAAATCTAGCAAATATGTTAGTTTTGATAAAATCTGCAACAACTCTAGAATCATTACTACCGCAAGCAAAATATAAGTGAAACCAAATGAAGAAGGGAAATGACCCATGAAATCAATGCCCCAAACATAAAAAATTTCGACATTAAAGATGGGTGTTTGCGGCATTTGGTCCCTTACACCTATATTTCCAATTCGTTGACAACGATCACATGTTAAACAAAAAGTTCTAGCATCTTTAAAGATTGTAGGCCAATAAAAACCACATTCTAACACCTTAAGGGTAGTGCATTGTGTGCCAAAATGTCCTCCACATGCATAAGTGTGACAAAAGGTTAGAATTGAATTAAACTCACAATCATGCACACATCTACAAAGAATTTGATCCGCACAAAATTTCCACAAATATGGGTCATCCCACACATAAAACCGTGCCTCTTTCTTAAGTTTATCAAGTTGATGTTTTGTTATGGTGTGAGGAACACGTTTTGACACCAAAAAGTTCACCAAATCGGCATACCAAGGTTCACTTACCTTAATGTACAGCAATTGCTCATCAGGGAATGTCTCTTGGATGGGTAAAGACTCCTCATTGCACATCAAACGACTCAAATGGTTAGCCACCACATTTTCACTCCCTTTCTTGTCTCTAATTTCAATGTCAAACTCTTGGAGAAGAAGTATCCATCGAATTAGCCTTGGTTTGGCCTCCTTTTTGGTGAATAAGTTCTTCAAAGCTGCTGATGCGAATTATATAAGCACACAAATTAAACCCTCTTTTGACAATTGTAGTATATGTATAAGTAGGGATCGTTCTAAACCGGGGATTAGGAGGGGTTGCTAAAACACTTGAAAACTGACTCAAAAACGTAAAACAAAGGTTAAAACACTAAACTAGACTCAAAGAATGTAAAACTAAACACTAGAACACTAAAACAAACCAAAAGACTCAAAACAGCAACAAAACACTCAAAACTGCCTTAAAAACACAATCTGGGCAGTTTTGAACACTTAACACTAATTTGGACGAAAATACAATTTGTTTTGACTCAAAAGACTCTAAAACACACTTTTGGAAATATTTGGAATAAGTAAGAAAGGGGGATTTGTTTTTGGACGAATTTAAAAGAAAACAAGTAACTTAAAACTTAAAACAGATTTTTGGACGAATTTGAGTAAAACCAATGGATGATGAACTAGCCAAGGGATACTTCTCCACACATGATACATTCAAACATAAGTTGATTTCCAGTTGCTTTTCCGATAAACCATGAACCTCAATACCCCAGATTAACCGTGACATCACTAATTAACCCTCAGATTTCCCTTAAGTTATTGGATTGGATGACATCATACGACAACCCAAAGCATTCTTCAAAAGTCCCCTACATGACATCATAATAGAGATACAATCAAAGATTATTACGTTCAATGGAAATCATAAGTATTGACAAAGCACTTGTAACTATGACATCATGATACGCATGCTAGGAATTTACTTAACATGATTGTGAAAACAACCGTAACTACTTATGAATATAAGTTTGTAACGATTATGTGAAACACCCTTATATTCTAGCACCAAATTCAAGCATGCAAATTAAGTAGGCCTCCCTAATCAACATACAAGAATAAGTTATCCATCAAACGATTAAGTAAATTGGATTCACAATTTATGAAATCACAACTGGAATTTATCAACTCATATTATAAATATAATCATGGCTTTAAAGCATCCCTAGGCTAAAACGAGTTTAGCCTCTCATGTTCATAACAAAACAAAGGAAATTAGAATTAAACATTGAAAACAAAAGATAGATTACACCTAGAAGTGTTCCAACACTCCAACTCGAATGCATAAACGTCCAAGGCTTCGTCTTCTTTCTCCTCTTCTTTGCTAGGTCACGGCACAAGTGCTAAGGTGGGTTTTTGGATGAGTTTTTGGGTTTAAGTTGGGGTTATGGAGGTATGGTGGTGCGGCAAGGCTTGGTGGTGGTGTAGGGTGGTTTGGACGAAGGTTTGGAAGTCTATGGATGGTGGAAATTTGGATGGAAAGCTGGGGCAAGGCTGGATGTATTTGTGAATGAAGGCTGGTTGTGTGGAAGGGGGAATTAGCTCTCTAAGGGTGCGGCACAAGGGTATTTATAAGGAAAAAAAGACCTAAAGACTTTATTACTTGGTTTAGGAAAGGAATTAATTCTAAATCTTTGAAGAATAGGAAACACAAAATCAGAAATTGAAGGAAATAGGAATGTGACTTGCGGCAAAGGTTAGAGAGAAAGGGAATGTCTTTTATTTCTGAATTTAGGCAAGGATGTAGGAATATAAAAAGGTATGTGAGTTATGGCTGAAATAGGTAGGAGAAAGGAAGGTGTTTAAGTGTTTAAAATAGGGAACAAAGCCCTTCCTTGCACGGCAAGGAAGGGAGACACAAGGAAACACACGACATTGCTTAAGGTTGAAAGTTTTGTGACCTAGAATAGGTAGGATCCTTTGATATTGCTGAAATATGGAGTCATTAAGGCTTAGGAAAGATTAAACCAAAATAGGAAACCTTGGCTTAACTTTCCTACTTCAACTAGGAAACCTTCTTTGACTAGGATTCCTCATTTGATTAGGAATCCTCTTGTGATTAGGAATCCTCTTGTGATTAGGAATCCTAACTTCATTAGGTCTTCAATTTCGTCCATTCCTTTTGCTCTACACATAAGCTATCCATTCCAAGTCCAATTTTGCTCCAAAATGCTCCAAAATGCATCTTTTTGCTTCCTTAGCCATATGAACCTAAAAACACACGAAAATGGCTTAAACTACTAAAACAACTATGAATTAACAATATAAATGCACGAAAACAAGCTAAGTAAGTCGCCTAAATATGCTCCTATCAGCTGCATGGTCAGAATATACAACCACTTTAGTGCCAAGTAAATATGAACGAAACTTATCTAAAGCAAACACAACAACAAAAAGTTCTTTTTCAGTGGTAGAGTAGTTTAATTGGGCATCATTGAAGGTACGGGAAGCAGAATAGATGACATGTGGTTGCTTGTTCTTCCTTTGGCCCAAAGCAGCCCCTATTGCATAATCGGATGCATCACACATTAGCTCAGAAGGTAAGCTCCAATCTGGTGGGATTATGATTGGTGTCGTGGTAAGCATCTCCTTGAGGTGCTTGAATGCCTTCTCACACTCCTCGTTGAACTCAAAAACCACTTCCTTTTGTAGGAGACGGCATAGGGGTTGGGCAATCTGGGAAAAATCCTTGATAAATCACCTATAAAATCCTGCATGGCCAAGAAAAGAACGAATCACTCTCACTGAAGTAGGAGAGGGTAAGTAACGTACAAGATCTATTTTTGACTTATCAACTTCAATGCCTTTTTCAGAGATGATATGACCCAAAACTATGCCTTGTTTTACCATAAAATGACATTTTTCCCAATTTAAAAAAAGGTTAGTTTCCATGCATCTTTTCAAGATTAAAGTGAGATTATGCAAAGAATCATCAAATGAGTCCCCAAACACACTAAAATCGTCCATAAATACCTCAATAATTTTCTCAACATAATTCGAAAATATACTTACCTTGCATCTTTGAAAAGTGGCCGGTGCATTCAATAAACCAAATGGCATACGAGGATAAGCAAAAGTACCAAATGGACAAGTAAATGTGGTCTTTTCTTGATCATCTAGAGCTATGACAATTTGATTATAACCCGAATAACCATCAAGAAAACAATAAAAAGAATGACCGGCTAACCTTTCAAGCATTTGATCAATGAATAGCAAGGGGAAGTGATCCTTCCTTGTTGCGGCATTTAGCTTCCTATAATCAATGCAAACTCTCCAACCGGTTTGGATGCGTGTGGGCACAAGTTCATTCTCTTCATTCTTCACCACCGTGACTCCGAACTTCTTTGGAACTACTTGGACCGATGAAACCCAACAACTATCCGAGATAGGATAGATGACACCACAATCAAGTAGTTTGATGATTTCCTTCTTCACGACTTCCATCATTGGAGGGTTAAGTTGGCGTTGTGCTTCCCTTGATGGTTTAGCTCCCTCTTCCATGAGTATTCAGTGCATGCATGTGGTAGGGCTTATGCCCTTGATATCGGCCAAAGTCCACCCAATGGCCGTCTTGTGCACTTTGAGAACCCTCACCAACTTCTCCTCTTCTTGTGCCGTGAGTGAAGAGGCCACTATGACGGGCAATGTCTCTTGTTCACCCAAGAAAACATACTTCAAGTGGTTTGGTAACGGTTTAAGCTCAAGGGTAGGTGGTTGTTCTATAGAAGGACGCAACTTGTTAGTTGAAATTGGAATTGACATTGGATTAGAAAACTTACCATGGACCCGTGGCAATGACTCTAGGGCAGCCACCACCTCAATCACTTCATCATCAAAGGGCACAGCATGGTATTGTAGATTGGTGTCGTGGGGTGCCATGGGTTTTGCCATGTGATTCGTCAATTCTATGCCACTTGTAAGGACTGTTTCAAGTGCATCCTCATGCAATTGATCAAGATGTGCCTGCGCCAATGAATCAAAGATATCAATAGAGAAACATGAATGGTCATCATTAGGAAATCTCATGCTTTCAGAAATATTAAAATCAATCACTTCCCCATCAAATTCCATCGTTAAAGTTCCTTTAACACATCAATCTTAGTTCAGGTTGTCTTCATGAATGGCCTCCCAAGAAGGAGCGGCAAGGATGTGGAATGGGTGGTTTCTTCCAAGAAATCCGTCGGGAAGATCAAATTATTCACCTGCACTAAGACATCTTCCAAAACTCCCTTTTGATAGGCGTTAGATCTATCGGCCAATTGAATAATCACACCATCATTTTTCAATTCACCAAGGTTCATGGATGCATAAATAGAGTATGGCATGACGTTAATTGAAGCTCCTAAGCCTAACATAGCATGTTCAAACTTAGTTTGGCCAATAATGCAAGGAATTGTAAAGCTATCTGGATCTTTGCACTTTGGTGGTAACTTTCTTTGTAAAATAGCGGAAACGTTTTCACTTACCCTAACCAACTCATCGGACCGTCCTGACAGCAGCCTACTATCTTTTGGTGTGAGGAGGTTCCTAGCTACTATTGTAGCTGTTGTGGCGTCCTGCATCACAGAGTCTTCACCTGAAAGAGGACCGTTAGAAGATAAGAAAGAAGGGCGCCATACGTTACCTTGACGCGGCGCGCCCGTATCACTGCTAAGGCTCAATTCCAAGCTAAGGTTCGATGAGTTTGCCATTTTTCAAAAGTGTTCAAAGAGAAGGGATGGAGTTAAATTTCAAAGGGCCGGAGTCAATTTTCAAGAATGGGAAATCTTCAGAGTGTGTTTGTTGTGGTGATCGATAGCTCAATAAAAAAGCCAAGGCGACGCGTCCACCAATTCAAAAAGCCAGAATTTCCGGCGTAATTTAGGCGACGCTTTCTCGGCTTTTCAGAAGGCGCGTTCAACTTTGTCAAAAGATTTCTTCTTTTCAGACAACACGTGGAGGCCATCATCGCAACTACACATCTTTAGCCGACAAGCGCAAAGTTCGGTGACGCTTTCTCAGCTTTTCAGAAGACGCGTGCAGCTTTGTCAAAAGGAGCCGCATCTGCACTACCACGTGTCGTTCAGAAAGCGAAGGGGCGTCGTTCAGAAATCGAAGGGGCGCCTGCTCAGAAATCGAAGAGGCGTGTTCAGAGATCGAAGAGGCGCCATTATTTCAAAAAGCCGGATTTGCGGGATCAAAACGTTTGTCGACAAAGGTAAAAAGTACCACCACTTGATATTATCTCTATATATGTCGACCTTCGTCTTTTATGGCAGGGCAAACCTGAAGAAAATGCCCAACTCTCCCTCACCTCTGAGGGCGCACTCCCAGCAAAGCCTTTCGAAATACTCAATTCTTTCTTCTTCCCCAAAGATGATACCAGATGCCTGGAGTACATATGACCCAGGAGGAAGCAGCACAACAAATACATGTGCTGATTCATTCACCGCTTCTTCAAAAGCAAAGGTATCTCATATCATCAAGGTCAAAAGCAAAAGTATCTCATATCATGCTCTTTCCCTGTCTTTTTCTTTGTCCTTGTTCTTACTCGCATGGCAAAGTAAAAGAAGCAATCAGCCGGCACTTGGAGTCAGTCTTCCGATCTGGAGCCAACTGCCTGGAATCTATTCCTGATTGCTTACCTAGCGTTGCTCTCGAGTAGTCATCTTCAACGGTTGATACACTTCCGGAGAAGGGACCACTTCTGCAAAGGGGAACGAGTAAGGCAAGTGAAAATGATACATTGAAGCATGTGGAGACAAACATAGGCTGAGTTATCCTCCAACCCTTTTCAATACGAATTGGAAAGATTGAACAAAGAAACAGACCAAAGGAGTAAGCTCAGACCTTCGGGGGAGACCAAAAGAATCCTGCTGCCCAGTTCAAGAGTAGCACAAAGGAAAATCAACGATGGGAGGAGCCCCTGTGGAATCAACAACATCAAGCCTCAATGAAATCAACAAGGAGAAGATGGAATTTACATTCCACAACCAGATTTGCGTCTCTAAACTCTTCTCTTTGTTATTTACATTCTGCCATGTTTAGTATGTTTAAATGCTTTTTGTGTGTTTACTTATGCTTTGTATGATTTTAAGCTTAAAACATTGAGGACAATGTTTGATTTAAGTGTGAGGGTAACTAATGTTGTTAATGCAAATTCGTGGGATTTTATCGCCCATAACTTTAAAGGTTGTTCCTTACTGTTTTAAGGTGTTTTTAAGATGTTTTAGAGTGTTTTAGTATGTTTTGTTTTTATAAATCCGAAAATCACATAAAAATTTGAAAAACATGTTTTGAAAAACCTAAAAAGAGTGTTTTGAGTCGATTTTGTGTGTTTGTGTCTTAGGGTACCTTCCAACACAATGATGAGGATTTGGTTTGTAATTGCATGACTGTTAAAGAGAATTATAAACATGGATGAAAGTTTGATTTACTCTTGGTATATGTTTGGTTATGGTTATAATGTATGACTTCACATGCAATCATAAAAGAAAAATTCGTTTTTGTAACATGTTTGAAGGAAGGAACTCAAACAAACGCTACAACCCTGTGAGACTCGAGCCATTACTTTCTTTGGAGAGTTATTTTCTGTGATTCTTTGTTTTCTAAAGTTGTTGCATGATCTCATTATTCCTTGCTTGGTTGCTACTTAGAATGCAATTGTATCATGATAGAACTAAATGCTAGAACTTATATCCGTTTCATTCAAAGCATGATATTGATTGCATAACATATATCAAGATGAAGTTGTGTAGTTGCCACCATAGCCAAATAGCCTTACTTCCCATATTTCGTATATATTGTAAGTCTTAACCCCGTTGAGCCTCGTTTAACCTATTTTCTTTGCTAACCACATCAACCCTTACCTAGCCTAGATTAGGACCATCCGTACCCTTGTTCTTAAAAGATAGTGAGCATGACTTAAATGAATTCCTTTTGAGTTACATTATGCAAGAAAATGAGTGTGGGGGAGTAAAAGTTTGTTCTTACGTTTATATGTATGTTTTGAGATTTAAAAGAAAAAGAAGAAAAGAAAAAAAAAAAAAAAAAAAAAAAAAAAAAAAAAAAAAAAAAAAAAAGGAGTGAAAATAAGTAAGAATGATCTCACGAGCGTTGATGGTTGAAGAAAGGGTCCAAAAAGTTGAATATGGCCCTAAGTTTTGTGTGATTTTCCCTTGGGTGTTCAAAGTTGACTTCTGCGTTCTTAAGGGAATTCTAAGTGCCTAATTCAATACTTTGCTCACTATTGCTTTAAGAATGTTTGTTTATCCTTCACCTTTCATTGTTAGCCAATACCCTAGCCCCGTTACTACCCTTTGACTTCTATATTGAGTGTTATGTATTTCAATTGTGGAGTTTGAACTTGGTATGAGCTTATGGTGTCACTGGTTCTCGCGTCTAAGTAGTAGCATTCCATTCATGAGATCATATCTAAACATGCTTATTAACTCCAGAAAATGCTTTCCTTATTATAACATATGTGAGTGTTCGTCTACATGTTTACATCAATCTTCTCACATATACCTAGTGTAGGGTGTGTAGTCAGAAAATCTGTGTGAAAAACGAGAGTACATCTAGTAAGAAATTGAGGGAATTCTCTAAAGGCATGTTACTACATTTGAAATGTGTTTTAATTGCTTAATTGTGAACTAGTATGTGGTGACTATGATTAAGAATGTACTTAAGTGTAAAGATGGCTCAAATCTGTGAGAATAATGATTTTTAACTTGTCATGTGCATTGGAAGTCCCTGATACGATTGTTGGAAGGTGTAGGTTGTGTTTTGTTCTTTTTGTTTTGTTTTTCTGTTTTGCTCGAGGACTAGCAAAAGCTAAGTGTGGGGGTATTTGATAGGAGCATATTTATGCGACTTAAATGGCTTGTTCTCGTACATTTACGTTATGTTTCTTTAGTTATTTTGGTACTTTAAGCTATTTTCGTGTGTTTGTAGGTCCAAAGGGCTAAAGGAGCAAAAAGATGCATTTTGGAGACTT
This sequence comes from Pyrus communis, assembly GCF_963583255.1. NCBI lineage: Eukaryota > Viridiplantae > Streptophyta > Magnoliopsida > Rosales > Rosaceae > Pyrus > Pyrus communis. Next base: position 7,914,779 of record NC_084808.1, read on the forward strand.
TTGGAGCACTTTTGGGCTAAGGACGGATAGCTTATGCTTGAAGCCAAAGTGTTGGACGAAATTGAAGACCTAATTGGAGCCAAAGTGTTGGAACCTTGTTCTCTTTAGTTTTAGGACATTTAAACCTTTCCTAATCCCAATCATGCCATGCATAACACACATCCATTCTAACACATTGTCATTGCACATGCATTTCCTTCATTAGTTAACCCACATGCACTTATCACTTATCATCACCACATATCATATCACTTAACCACTTATCATATCATAACCACATATCATATCACTTATCACTTATCACTTAACATATCATCCACCTACTTCACCTACAACATCCACCTACTTCACCTACAACATCCACTTCACCTACAACATCCACTTCACCTACAACATCCACCTACTTCACCTACAACATCCACCTACTTCACCTACAACATCCACTTCACCTACAACATCCACCTACTTCACCTACAACATCCACCTACTTCACCTACAAATGACATAGCCATATGTTCCCTCCACTACTCCTATAAATACCCTTGCATTCATTCATTCATGGAACATCTCATTTTCATACACAACACATTACAAACACATTCTCCCTTCCCTAGCCGTGAGCTTCCCATCTCTCCCCTTATAATCCAAACACCATTTTTCCATTCCACACTTCCATCCCCCAAACCAATTATCCCTAGACCTTATGCTATTGTGCCGCAACAAAGAAGGAGAAAGAAGAGAGGAGAAGCCTTGGACGTTTTGGCTATTCAAGCTTGGATTGTTGGAGCGTTTCTAGGTGTATTCAATCTTTGTTTTCAATGTTTAATTTATATTCTCTTTGTTTTGTTGTAAACATGAGGAGCTAAACTTGTTTTAGCTAGGGGAGACTTTGAAACCATGATTATATTTGCAATATGAATTGATTAATTCCAGTTGTGATTTCATAAATTGTGAATGCAATTTACTTAACCGTTTGATGGATAACTTATTCTTGTTTGTTGATTAAGGGTGCACACTTAGTTTGCATGCATGAATTTGGGGCTAGAATATAAGGGAGTTTCACATAATCGTTACAAACTTATATTCACAAGTAGTTAAGGTTGTTTTCACAATCATGTTAAGTAAATTCCTAGCATGAGTATCATGATGTCATAGTTACAAGTGCTTTGTCAATACTTATGATTTTCATAGAACGTAATGATCTTTGATTGTATCTCTATTATGATGTCATGTAGGGGACTTTTGAAGAATGCTTTGGGTTGTCGTATGATGTCATCCAATCCAATAACTTAAGGAAAATCTGAGGGTTAATTAGTGATGTCACGGTTAATCTAGGGTGTTGAGGTTCATGGTTTATCGAAAAGCAACTGGAAATCAATTTGTATGCAAGTGTGTCATGTGTGGAGAAGGACCCTCTAGCTAGCTAATCACCCATCCATATCCCCAAATTCGTCCAAAGTTTACTTAAGTCTTTTAGTTACTTGTTTTTCTTTTAAATTCGTCAAAAACCTAATCCCCTTTATTTAGTTGTGTCAAATCTGTCCTAATTGTGAGTTTGAGTGTTTTTGAGTCAAAACCAATTCTATTTTCGTCCAAGTCAAGTCCTAGAGTCTAAATTGAGTCTTTTTTATTGTTTTGAGTTGTTTTGAGTCTTTTAAGTTTGTTTTGAGTCATACAAGTTTAGTTAAGAGTCTTTTGATTTTGTTTACGTGTTTTGAAGTATATTTTTACATCTTTGAGTCAGTTTTCATTAGATTAGCAATCCCTCCTAATCCCCGGCCAAGAACGATCCCTACTTATAACTATACTACAATTGTCAAACGAGGGTTTAATTTGTGCGCGTATAAATCTCGCATCAATTGTTTATAAGCAACCTCCACTACTTGTGAATATAAGTTCGTAACTATTAGGTGAAACTCACTTATATTCTAGTGTCATATTCATGCATGAAATTAAGCGTGCACTCTCAATAAACATACATAAATAAGTTATCAATCAAACGGTTAAACAAATTGAATCCACAACTTATGAAACGCAATTAGAAGTAATCAAATCAAAATGCAAGCATAAACATATATTTCGAATCACCCCCTAGCTAAAGGGGGGTTTAGTTTCTTATAACTTTGAAATCAAAGAAACACCTAAACATTCCAACAACTCAAACTTGAATTGTATGAACGTTTAGGCACTCTTCTCTTCCATTCCTCATACGTACAAAACAAAGAGAATTGAATTTAAACATTGAAATCAAAGAAACACCTAAACATTCCAACAACTCAAACTTGAATTGTATGAACGTTTAGGCACTCTTCTCTTCCTCGTTGTTGTAGCACAAGGTCTAAGGATAGTTTGATGGTATGAATGGTTTGGGGAGTGGTGAAAATGGAAGGATGGTGTTTGGATTGTAAGGGAGACTCACGGCACAAAGGGGGAAGTGTTTGTGGTATGTACAATGGAATGGAAGTGTTTGTGACTGAAATGTGTATGGAAGAGTGTATTGTGTTGTCAATGGAATCAATGAATTGTGGCTGCAATGGATGCTTATTTATAGGTGAAATGGGGGGAACATGACAGCTAGGAACTTGGTGGAAATCTGGAATGGTGATGGGAGATGCATGTGGCTGATTTATGCATGTGATTAAAGGGTGGAAATGCATGTGCAATGAATATGTGGCTGCATGTACAAGGGGACAATCTGGAAATGAAGGTGAATGTGCTGATTTGTGGTGCAATGATGAAAGGCAAAGTGCATGTGCAGAAATGATAAAGGGGGAAATGCATGTGGCTGCAATGGTAAAGGATGGGAGTGCATGTGCAATGTTTTAATGAATTGGGAAAGCATGTGCAAAAGGGGAATGCATGTGGCTGCAAGGTGTGAATGATTATGAGTATGATAAGTGATAAGTGTATGGTTATGATAAGTGATAAATGGTTATGATAAGTGATATGATATGTGGTGATGATAAGTGATAAGTGGTGATGATAAGTGATATGATATGTGGTGATGATAAGTGTATGATATGTGGTGATGATAAGTGTATGATATGTGGTTATGATAAGTGATAAGTGTATGGTTATGATGAGTGATAAGTGATAAGTGTATGATAAGTGATAAGTGATAAATGTATGATATGTGGTGATGATAAGTAATGGGAAAGCATGTGGATTAGGTTGTGAAAGCATGTGAATGCATGTGTTGATGAATGGGATTGTGGAGATGCACGGCATAAGGGAATTGGAAAGGTTTAAATGTCCTAAAACTAAAGGGAACAAGGTTCCAACACTTTGGTCTTCAATTAGGTCTTCAATTTCGTCCAACACTTTGGCTCCAAGCATAAGCTATCCATCCTTAGCCCAAAAGTGCTCCAAAAGTCTCCAAAATGCATCTTTTTGCTCCTTTAGCCCTTTGGACCTACAAACACACGAAAATAGCTTAAAGTACTAAAATAACTAAAGAAACATAACGTAAATGCACGAGAACAAGCCATTTAAGTCGCATGAATATGCTCCTATCAAAGGGCAAACTTCTTTCATTCTTTCTTTCGTTGCTTCCCACTAAGTGTTAGAGGGGTGTCATTCTGCGTGTTGTGGCTCCCTTCGCTCCCCATGTTGGAGAAGGGTGCCTGGTTGAAAGAAAGTGTAAGAATGGTGGAAACCAGCTTGATAAAGTTGGAGAGAGTAGGAATAAGTGCGATTCCTACAGACAATGCCAAATGTTGATGCACAAAATCAGCGAAGACTTTGGTACAACAGAAAGTGTCAAGTTTATGACTTTCACTAGATTACTCTGGTCATTAGTGTGGATAAGTATGTAAATGGATAGAGACAAGGAAGCAAACAACACAAGATGTATCGTGGTTCACCCAAGTTAGGCTACGTCCACACTGGTGTCGATTTCGTTTCACTAAGTAAATGTGTGGATTACAATGGACAAGCAAGGGAGCTCTCTGTGTGCTGCCCTCTGTGCTTCCCTTTGTTATATGTCATCCTCCTCTAGTGAGTGCGAGGGAGCCCTTTTATAGAATAAGGGTTTCCTCCCCTCTTACATGAATCATGGGCTAAGTAATGAAGCCCAAATAATGAGGCCCACTATATGGTACAACAGATTGCATAACATACAATAAGATGAAGTTGTTTAGTTAAACTAAAGCCAAAAAGCCTAACCCTTTTGCATATGTATTGTAGGATTAACCCTTTTGAGCCTTATCTAGCCTATTTTTTTGTTAACCACATTATCCGCACCTAGCCTAGTGATAGGAGCATATTTAGGCGACTTGGCTAGCTTATTCTTGTGCATTTGTGCTATTATTTCTTAGTTAATGTTGCATTTCAACTCATTTTCGTGTGTTTGTAGGTCCTAGTGTTAAAGTACCAAGAAAGTGCATTTTGGTGCATTTTGGAGCAATTTTGGACACTATGTGGATAGCTTGCATATGGGCCAACATGGATGGACGAATTTGGAGTTCAAGAGGCTAGAAATATGATGAGAAGAGGAAGGAACTAAGCTCAAGACAAAGTAGATAAGGAAGTAGCTCAAAAGAGGAAACCCTATCCAAAACCTTATCTCAAACCTTATCCAACATTATCCAAAAAATTATCCAAAACCTTATCTCATCTTATCCTATCCTTATCATGTCTTAATCCTAGTTGCAAGGGGACCTAAATAGATATTTCTAGAACCTATTTCTAGAAGCATTCTCTTCTAGAAGCCCCAAATCAGCCATAAAGCTCATTCTTTCTAGAAACCCTACAAAGGTGGCGCCTAATCCATTCTAGAAGGCCTTGCCTTGCCTTGCAAGCCATTCCACCCTTTCCTCCATGTGTACCGCACCTTTCTAGGCCCTATCCCTTTTGGATTCTGATTTCTAGGGCCTCATTCCTTATGGATTTGGGTTACACAAATCCTTGCATGAAACTAAGTGGGCCAAACTGATAGGAGCATATTCATGCGACTTAAATGGCTTGTTCTCGTGCATTTACGTTATGTTTCTTTAGTTATTTTAGTACTTTAAGCTATTTTCGTGTGTTTGTAGGTCCAAAGGGCTAAAGGAGCAAAAAGATGCATTTTGGAGACTTTTGGAGCACTTTTGGGCTAAGGATGGATAGCTTATGCTTGGAGCCAAAGTGTTGGACGAAATTGAAGACCTAATTGAAGACCAAAGTGTTAGAACCTTGCTCCCTTTAGTTTTAGGACATTTAAACCTTTCCTTTATCCTTAGCCGTGCATAACATTCCAACATTCCAATCCTTCATTTCAGCCACACTCCCACATATCATTACTTATCATCACCACTTATCACTTATCATAATCACATATCATACACTTATCATCACCACATATCATACACTTATCATATCCATACACTTATCACTTATCTCTCCCATTTCAGATTGCATTCCCTTGCATTCCAACCAAAACCATGCACAGGCACTTGTTCCTCCATTAAATCAGCCACATGCATTCATCATCACAACCTAGCTGTCATTCCACTTTAACCCACATGCATTTCCACCCACATGCTCTCCCATTTCAGATTGCATTCCCTTGCATTCCAACCAAAACCATGCACATGCACTTGTTCCTCCATTAAATCAGCCACATGCATTCATCATCACAACCTAGCTGTCATTCCACTTTAACCCACATGCATTTCCACCCACATGCTCTCCCATTTCAGATTGCATTCCCATTCACACATAAACAACACCCAATCTGCCCAAAAGTCGTGCATCACACATGCATTTCCAGCTCCCCCCTTTGTGCATTCCCATCCCATTCCACATGCATTCATTTCATCATTGCAACCACAAATCAGCCACATGCACCCATCACCCAACACTCCCCTTTGCCATGCACATTCACCTTCATTTCCAGATTGTCCCCTTGCACATGCAGCCACATATTCATTGCACATGCATTTCCAACCCACATGCATCCTTTAATCATTCAAACATGCAGCCACATTCCCTCCTAGTTGTCATGTTCCCCCCATTTCACCTATAAATAAGCATCCATTGCAGCCATAATGAACACACACTCTTCCATACACATTTCAGTCACAAACACCAACCATTTCCTTAGTGCCGTGCACATCCAAACACCTCAATTCATTCATTCTTCCATATTCAGAATGTAGACCATCAAACCACCCTTGCCGTGCCTCTCCCTTACAATCCAAACACCATCCTTCCATTTTCACCATTCCCCAAACCATTCACACCACCAAACCTCACCTTAGACCTTGTGCTACAACAACGAGGAAGAGAAGAGTGCCTAAACGTTCATACAATTCAAGTTTGAGTTGTTGGAATGTTTAGGTGTTTCTTTGATTTCAATGTTTAAATTCAATTCTCTTTGTTTTGTACGTATGAGGAATGGAAGAGAAGAGTGCCTAAACGTTCATACAATTCAAGTTTGAGTTGTTGGAATGTTTAGGTGTTTCTTTGATTTCAAAGTTATGAGGAACTAAACCCCCCTTGGTTAGGGGGTGATTCGAAATATATGTTTTTGCTTGCATTTTGATTTGATTACTTCTAATTGCGTTTCATAAGTTGTGGATTCAATTTGTTTAACCGTTTGATTGATAACTTATTTATGTATGTTTATTGAGAGTGCACGGTTAATTTTCATGCATGAATATGACGCTAGAATATAAGTGAGTTTCACCTAATAGTTACGAACTTATATTCACAAGTAGTGGAGGTTGCTTATAAACAATCGCGTTAAACGAATTCTTGGCATAAGTTTCATGCAATCATAGTAACGAATGCCTCGTCAACACTTATAATTTTCATAGAGCGTAATGATTCTTGCTTGTACCTCTTCTATGCATTCATGTTGAGGACTTGTGGGGAATGTTTTGAATTGTCGCATGCATCATCCAATTCAATAACGTTAGGAAGATTTGAAGGTTAATTAGTGCATCACGGTTAACTTGGGGTGTTGAGAATTCATGGTTTATTGAAATGCAATTGGAAATCATTTTATTATGCAAGTGTAACATGTATGGAGATGAACCCCTTAGCTAGGTTCCCATCCATTCAATTTCATCACATTCATCTTTACTATCTGTTTTAATTTAAATCTGTGCATTTTATTTAATTTCATCAAAAACCAAACCCCCCTTTACTTTCTTGTTCTTTAGTGCTTAGAATTTGTTTAGTTTATGTTTTAAAGTGTTTTGATTCAATTTATTTCCCAAAATTCGTCCAAATTCACCAAAGTGCTCAAAACTGCCCAGAAAGTGATTTTAAGGCAGTTTTGAGTGTTTTGGGTGATGTTTGAGTCTTTTGGTTTGTTTTAGTGTTTTAAAGTTTAGTTTTGCATTCTTTGAGTCTAGTTTAGTGTTTTATATTGTGTTTTTACGTTTTTGAGTGAAATCCAAGTGGTTAACAATCCCTCCTAATCCCCGGTCCAGAACGATCCCTACTTATACTTATACTACAATTTGACAAAAAGAGGGTTTAATTTGTGTGCGTATAAATCTCGCATCACAAACCCCCTCCTAGGTGGATTTGATCACCTATTGCCGAACCCTAGGGCCCTAATCCACTAAATCTGTTAAGTGTAACCCTAATCTAAGTAACCCTAGGACTATATAAACATAAAATCAGCAACGAATTCGCACCACCCCTTATGCTATACAGAAAACACATTGTCGCAACCCCTATTCTCCATTCTCCTTCATTCATTCACTCCCTACACCTCCATACACCACCTGCCGCACCCTAGCATCATAATCAGCCATCCTTCATCCCTCTAAACAAGAACACACCATTTGCAACCCCCAAAACCACCACCCACACCAAGTGCCGTAGCAAGGAAGAATGAGGAAAGCCCTTAGACGTGCATGCCATTCGACTTGGAGTTGCTGGACATTTTTTAGGTGTAATCTTTCTTGTGTTTTCAATGTTTAATTTCAAGAATTTTTGCTTTGCGAGTATGAGGAACTAATCCCCTTTTTGGCTAGGGGGAATTTCGAAACCATGGCTATGTTTGCATTATGATTTGATTACTTTCAGTTGTGATTTCATGAATGGTGAATTCAATTTACTTATCTATTTGAATTAAGACTTGTTTATGTATATGAATTGAGAGTGCACACTTAATTTGCATGCATAAATGTGATGCTAGGGTATAAGGAAACTTCACCTAATCGTTGGGAACTTATATTCATGAGTAGTTAAGGTTGTTAGTCACAATCATGTTAATTAAATTCTTGGCATAAGTATCATGCGCTTTCATAGTTACGAATGCCTCGTCAACACTTATGATTTCCATAGAACCTAATGATCTTTGATTGTTTTTTCTATTATATGCTTTCATATAGAGAACTTTTGAGGAATAATTTGATTGCAATGCGCTAATTCCATTCAATTCAATGACCTAAGGGAAATCTGAGAGTTAATTTAAGCATACCTAATTAACTTGGGGTGTTGAGGTTCATGATTCATTGAATAAGCAACTGGAGATTGTTTTGTATGCAAGTATGCCATGTGTGGAGAAAGACCTCCTAGCTAGCCTACCATCCACTTAATTCCATCAAATTCGTCCAAATCTGCCTAGTTTAATTTCTTGTCTTCTTTGTTTTGTTTTCGACCAAAACCAAATCCCCATTTGTTTTAGAGTGTCTAAATAGTAAAAATATGCTTTAGATTGTGTTTTTGAGTGTTTTGAGTCAATTTAGAACTAATTTTCGTCCAATTTGGTGTTTAGAGTCAAATCTGCCCAGTTTGTGTTTTTTAGGCAGTTTTGAGTGTTTTTAGCTTATTTTGAGTCTTTTAAGTTGAGTTAAGTGTTTTAAAGTTTAGTTTTAGTTATTTGAGTCAGTTTAAAGTGTTTAGCAATCCCTCCAAATCCCCGGTTTAAGAACGATCCCTACTTACTTATATACTACAATTGTCAAAAGAGGGTTAATTTGTGTGTTAAGTTAATTTTCGCATCACCTAGATTAGGACTGTCCATACCCTTGTTCTTAAAGGATAATGAAGCATGACTTAGAAGGAATTCCGTTTGACTTACATATTGCAAAAAACAAGTGTGGGGGAGTATAAAAGGGCACGGCAAAGAAAGAAAACAAAGAAAAAAAAAATAAATAAATAAAATAAAAGAAAAAAAGAAGAAAAATTGTGAAAAGAAAGAAAAAGAGTTGAGAAATAAGTGAGAATGAACTCACAAGTATTGATTGTTGAAGAAAGGGTCCAAAAATTTTGAATTTGACCCTAAGTTTTGTGTGAATCTTCCCTTTGTGTTTAAAAGTTGATTTATGCATCAAAAGTGAATTCTAAGTGTCAATTTCATTACTTTGCTTCCTATTGCTTTAAGAACCTTTGATTATCCTTTACCTTTCTTTGTTAGCCAATACCTTAGCCTCACTACAACCCTTAGACTTCTATCTTGATGTTATGTGTTCAATATGTGGAGTTTGAAATTGGTATGAGCATATGGAATCCCTGGTTCTCGTTCTAAGTAGTAGCATTCCATTCATGAGATCATATACATGTCATTTTAATAATTCCAGAAAATGCTTTCTTTGTTATAACATATGTGAGTGCTAGTCTACACATTTACATCAATCTTCTCACATATACGTAGTGTAGGGAGTGTAGTCAGAAAATCTGTGTGAAAATAGAGAGTACATCTAGTGAGGAATTGACGGAATTCTCTAAGGCATGTTACTACATTCAAAATGTTGTTTTAATTAATTAAATGTGAGTAGTAAGTGGTAAGTGTGGTTAAGTGTTTGCTTAAGTGTAAAGAGAGCTAAAATCTGTGGGAGTAGTGTTCTTTAATGTGTCATGTTCATTGGAAATCCCTGAGACAATTGTTGGAAGGCCTAGATTATGTTTTGTTTGTTTTTGTTTTGCTCCAGGACTAGCAAAAGCTAAGGGTGGGGAAATTTGATAGGAGTATATTTAGGCGACTTAGTTAGCTTGTTTTCTTACATTTATGTTGTTAGTTCTTAGTTATTTTAGTATTTTGAGCTATTTTCGTGTGTTTGTAGGTCCAATGGGCTAAAGTGGCAACAAAGTGCAATTTGGAGCATTTTGGAGCAGTTTTGGGCATGGAATGGTTAGTACATGCTTAGAGCAAGGTCAATGGATGAAATTGAAGACCAAAGGAGGCTAGGAATCTGCTAAAGAGATGAAAGAAAATAATTCAAGATTTGGAAGTAAAGAAATTAGCCACAAAGAAGGAAACATGAGTCAAACTTCCTTATTTTGACTTTGTTTCCTTAAATCTTTCCTACATAAGTTCCAGTTGCCAAAGAGGGTCCCTAATTAATTTAGGACATTTATACACAAGTTCTAGAAGCCTTAATCCCAGCCAATGGGGGATGCCGCACCCAACTTACCCTTTATCCTTCCTTGCCGTGCAAGGGAAACAACATTCCCTTTCCTATTCTCCTTGCCGCAAATCCCTTCCCTTTTGCCCTTAGGATTCTGACTTTAATTCTCCTTTTCCTTGGGGATTTGGGGTCCAATTCTTTCCTAAACCATTTAATTAAAGTTAAGATCCTTTCCCTAAAATAAAAAGCTTGTCCCGCACCCATACACACATTCCATTCATTCACATACACAACCAGCCATCATTCATCCTTCTACACCTTCATCCGCAACCTTCATCACCTTCCATACACAATTCCACACCTTTTTCCTCCACCATACCTCCCTGCCATTCATCTATCATTCACCCTAACACACCACAACCCACTTTCACACCCTTAGACCCTTGTGCCGCAGCCTAGCAAGGAAGAAGGAGAGGAGAAGCAGCCTTGGACGTTTTTACATTCAAGTTGGATCGTTGGAACGTTTTTAGGTGTAATCTATCTTTTGTTTTCAATGTTTAATTTAAGTTTTCTTTGTTTTGCTGTGAACATGAGAGGCTAAACTTGTTTTAGATAAGGGAGACTTTGAAACCATGATTATATTTGTGATATGAATTGATTAATTCTAGTTGTGATTTCATAAATTGTGAATGCAATTTACTTAACCGTTTGATTAAGAACTTATTCTTGTAAAGGTTGCTTGTCACAATCATGTTAAGTTAAATTCCTGGCATGAGTATCATGATGTCATAGTTACGAATGCCTTGTCCATGCTTATGATTTTCACGAAACTTAATGATCTTTGCTTGTGTCTCTATTATGCAATTCATGTAGAGAACTTGGGAAGAATAATTTGGTTGCCGATGCGTTGTCCATCCAATTCAATGATTTAAGGAAAATCTGAGGGTTAATTAGTGATATCATGGTTAATCTGGGGTGTTGAAGTTCATGATTTATTGAAAAAGCAACTGGAAATCAATTTGTATTCAAGTATATCATGTGTGGAAAATGACCCTCTAGCTAGCTTATCACCCATCCATTCACTCAATTTCGTGCCAAACTTTGTTTAAGTCTTTAAGTTACTTCTTTTTACTTCAAATTCGTCAAAAACCCAATCCCCTTTACTTTGTTGTGTCAAATTAGCTAGAATCTGTCCAATTTGTGTGTTTTAAGTGTTTTGAGTCAAAACTAATTCAATTTTTTTTTCCAAAGTAAGTCCTAGAGTCTAGTGATGCGGAAATTAACTTAACGCACAAATTAACCCTCTTTCGACAATTGTAGCATATAAGTAAGTAGGGATCATTCTTAAACCGGGGATTATGAGGGATTGCTAAACACTTTAAACAGACTCAAATAAATAAAACAAAGCTTGTAAACACTTAATCAACTCAAAAGACTCAAAACAAGTTCACAAAACTCAAAACAAGCTGAAAACACTCAAAACTGCCTAAAAAAACACAAACTGGGCAGATTTGACTCTAAACACAAAATTGGACGAAAATTCGTTCTAACTTGACTCAAAACTCTTGGAAACACAATCTAAATCATATTCTAACTATTTAGACACTCTAACATAAAGGGGGATTAGGGTTTGGACGAAAATAAAATCAACAAAACAAGAATTTAAAACGAGACAGATTTGGACGAATTTGATGCAATTAAGTGGATGATGGGCTAGCTAGGAGGTTTTTCTCCACACATGGCATACTTGCATACAAAACAATCTCCAGTTGCTTATTTAATGAAACATGAACCTCAACACCCCAAGTTAATTAGGTACGCTTAAATTAACTCTCAGATTTCCCTTAGGTCATTGAATTGAATGGAATTAGCGCATTGCAATCAAATTATTCCTCAAAAGTTCTCTATATGAAAGCGCATAATAGAAAAACAATCAAAGATCATTAGATTCTATGGAAATCATAAGTGTTGACAAGGCATTCGTAACTATGAAAGCGCATGATACTTATGCCAAGAATTTACTTAACATGATTGTGACCAACAATCTTAACTACTCATGAATATAAGTTCCCAACGATTAGGTGAAGTTTCCTTATACCCTAGCATCAGATTTATGCATGCAAATTAAGCGTGCACTCTCAATTCATATACATAAACAACTTTTAATTCAAATAGATAAGTAAATTGAATTCACAATTCATGAAATCACAACTGAAAGTAATCAAATCATAATGTAAATATAGCCATGGTTTCGAAATTCCCCCTAGCCAAAAAGGGGATTAGTTCCTCATACTCGCAAAACAAAGATTATTGAATTTCAACATTGAAATCATAAGAAAGATTACACCTAAACGTTTCAACAATTCCAGGATGAATTTGATGCACGGCTAGGCTTCCCTTCCTCTTCCTTGCTGCGGCACAAGTTGTGGGTGGTGGATTTGGGGGTTTTGAATGGTGTGTTCTTGTTTAGAAGGATGAATAATGGCTGATTATGGTGGTAGGGTGCGGCAGGTTGTGTATGGAGGTGTATGGAGTGAATGAATGAAGGAGAATGGAGAATAGGTGTTGCGGCAAGGTGTTTTCTGTATAGCATAAGGGGTGGTGCGAATTTGTGGCTGATTTTATGTTTATGTAGTCTTAGGGTTAATTAGATTAGGGTTACAACTTAGCAGATTTTATGGATTAGGGCCCTAGGGTTCGGCACAAGTGAGTTAAATCCACTTAGGAGAGGGTTTGGCCCAATTCATTTCATAAAAGGATTTATATAACCCAAATCCACAATGAATAAGGCCTAATAAATCAGAATCCAAAAGGAAAAAGGTTTAGGAAATTCATCCAAAATTGGGCCTTCTAGAAACTAGGTGTTTTGTGGCTGATTTTGGGTTTTCTAGATGAGATAAAAGGGGGAAGGGTGCAGCACCCTTTTAGGGTTAGATAAGGCTTCTAGAAATCATGTTTTTAGGTCCACTTGCAGCTAGGATTAAGGTGGAACAAGATTAGGTTAGGATAGGATAAGATTAGATAAGGTTTTGGATAATGTTTCCTCTTTGGAGCTAATTCCTTATCCACTTTGTCTTGAGTTTAATTTCTTCATCTTCTTATCAGATTTCTAGCCTTTTGAACTCCAAATTAGTCCATCCATGTTGGCCCATATACAAGCTATCCATTTAGTGCCCAAAACTGCTTCAAAATGCACCAAAACGCACTTTCTTGGTACTTTAACCCTTTGGACCTACAAACACACGAAAATGACTTGAAATACTACATTAACTAAGAAATAACAACACAAATGCACAAGAACAAGCTAACTAAGTTGCACAAATATGCTCGTATCATCTAGTTTGTGTCTATTTGATTATTTTGTGCTGTTTTGAGTCTTTTTAGTTTGTTTTGAGTCATATAAGTTTAGTTTAGAGTCTTTGAGTTTATTCAAGTGTTTTTAAGCCTAGTTTTGTATCTTTAAGTCAGTTTTTGTTAGATTAGCAATCCCTCCTAATCCCCGGCCTAGAACGAACCCTACTTACATCTTTACTACAATTGTCAATAAGAAGGTTTAAGTTGAGTGCTATTATTTATCACATCGTTAATTCAAAATTGTTTTGAATTTTATTTAAAATTTGTTTGTAATAGTTGATGTGAGATGATTGACACTATTCATCATCACTATTCAATCACTACCTTACCAATCACTTTTTCAATAAACACACAAGTGTCTCACCCACCCTCTCTACCAAAACCAGTCACCCTATTAAAGTAGGGTACTTTTGGGGTTTTTATGCACTTACATAAAGTTTTGATACTTTTATGTATTTACGTTGTGACCTAAAAGTTTATGTCTTTACATAAAGGCCCAAAATCACAAAAGGATAAATTGTTTTGCTCCTTTAATGAAGTTTTTGTAATTGTTGAATTTTTTGGGTTCTAGTTGTAATTACATGAAGTAGTGCACTTTTGTGTTTTTACAAAGTGACGCTAAAAGTTTATGTTTTGCATAATAGCCCAAAGTTGAGGTTATTGTATTTTGGCCCAAATTAGCTTGAGAACAAAACAGTTTTGTCTCTTTAAATGAGAATTGGATTTTCATTTCATTTGGCTCCATTTAAATCAATTCTTTGGATACAAAAACCAAATGACATTGTTGCATTCTAGGTAAATTAGTTAAAGTGTTAATTAATTAAAGAAATGGTGATTATGAACCTACGCCTACAAAAATTGAGCTATGTGATTGGCCGTCTCTCAAATTTATTTGAACCATGGGAATGTGTAGATTAGATTTTGGTTGTAATTTGATTTGATCAAATGTTGTAAAAGAGCATAAGCTCTTCTTTACTTTAAAAGTGCTCCTCTTCTGTTTTATTTGATATGCATGAAATTGAAGTAGTTGGGTCTAATGCCCAATAAGGAAACACGCCTTAACATGATTAAACACACAACTAAAATAAATCACCACCTCTAGACCGTGATCCAACACTAGGCTCGTGTTGGATCAAATCGAAGGTTCATAGTCATCCTAAGGCCCTAAGGCAACTATATAGTACATCAATGAATGCAAAGCTTATGTTAGTAATACCATATAGTCTTACTTTAAAAAACATTTTACAAGCATAGTGAGAGTATCTTATGCTACTAAATCAATCACATGGACCAATAGTTGTGATAACACCAAACAGTTTAAATTGGAATAAAATGTATATTAATAGGTGATCAGATCTAAAACCCTCAACCAAACTGATATTAAGTTGACATGCATGAGAGTGCTTCGAAAACTCTTTCATGGCCTTCTACTGTGGTAGACTCTGATCACTTGTTACTCATACTCCGGCTTCGCCTAGGAGATAAGTATCTTGACTGTAAATGTAGTTCAGTCATCGGAAAGCCAAACTCTAAAATGCACTTGTGAGTATCCAATCATAAAATGGGCTCGGCTGTCAATCTACCGAACAATGTAACCTGGTAACACCTTACTCGCCGAGAAGCTAATGAGTGACCTCTTCCAACAAGGACTCAGAGATTCCTCACCGACAGAGACTTGGAAAAATGGTAAACTGAACTCGAAGTAGTGTTGTTTCTACAAACTGGAAGGTGTTCCTCGATCGCTTGACTATACTGTGGATGCAAATTTCCACCTTCTTCTTCTTAGAAAAAAGTGCACCTGTAAAACAATCAACACCTAAGATCAAGGCCAAAAGCCTCACACGCCCACGATGAATGAGAATGAGGGGGCTTTGGTCAAAGAATCTCCAATGCCAAAGTTAGAATTTGAGAGAAAGTAGAGAATTTTTTAGAAAGGAAATGGACTTAGGTTTTTGGAGAAAATGAGGGCCTATATATAAGGGTGTGGCTGACCCTATTAGGAGGATTAGGACTGGCCACATATGGTTGATTTGTGGGATTGATTGCAAGATATTATGTGAAACAATATCTTGCAATTAATTTGGTAATTAATCCCAATTTGAAAAGAATAATTGGGAATTACCTTGTGGGTGAGGATTTGATGAGGAGTGATGAGAGGGTTTTAAAAGAATACCATTTTGATCACCTTTGACCTCGATTGAGCCGTTATTGTCCGTTGCATGCGCATGGGAATCCCGATGTGCCTCAAGGGTAATTTTGTCTTTTTACCCAATAGTCCACGTGTCGCCTCCTTAATTTTCTTGATTATTTTTTGCTCCACAAATGCCCCCACACCGGTTAGGCTACTCGCAGGAAATGACAGTAAGTGTAAAGATCTTCTCTTGCTTTAGGAAACATAGGATTCTTTCCTATTTTGGAAATTAGGTCATTCTAGAAAGGGAAATAAATTACTTCCACAGTCTATTTAAGTCTACCTTAAGTAGATGATTAAATCAACTTCAGATAGCAATATATTCTACCCTATGAGATTGGATGTTACATACCTCAGATTCAAGATCTTGAGCGTGCCGTTTCTGAGCTTCGTTCTGCTGCTTATGCAATGGATGAAAAGTTGATTACTACTTATAATCAAGTATTCTACTTCAAGAAGATCATCAATAGGTTTGAACCCTAAGTGTTGGAACTCCAAGGTTCATTGAAGATCAACGAAAGTCTGAAAAAAGAAATAGATGAGTTGCAATGCGTCCGTGTTAGTCTGCTCGAGGAGAACGAGCAGCTGAATAGTGAGAAGGCTGAGCTCAAGACTTCACTTGTTCAAGTTAGGCCGATTTCTACAAGCTGGGTTATGTAAATCATCTCTTTGGTAGGCCGTTTAATTTAGAGTTTGTTGGAAAAGACTTCGAAACCTTCTCTATTTCTCCGGAAGACTTACTTGCCTTTACTTTTTAGGCTTCCATTGGTGAAGTAGTCAGAGAAGTTAGTGCCCAGGCTAGGGCAGTCAGGGGTGAAGCGCTGGATGGTGCCGCTGCTGAGAGCATCGCGGCTGCGGAAGGTGTGGCGACTAAGTCGTCATGGGATGTCCAAGCTGCTGAAGAGTAGTCTTTTAGGTAGCCTTTAGGATTTTCTTTGTTTTCCTTGTTGCTTTTTGATTTGTTTGAACTCCTTCAACCTTTGCTAGTCATTTATCAATTTGCTAGAAAATTTCATCAACTTGCTTCCTTCAATTTTCTTCATCTTCACTTCTTTTGTTCTCACCCAACCTTTGACCTTTAGACCAGCAGCAAGCATGCTACTTTTCTATAAGCAGACAGGCCCGCGTAGCCTACGCAATCACATGTGTTGGTGTGGAACTTTTGCAAAGTTGTTAGCCATATGGTCGGCAGCTGGACGCCTTACTTATAGAAGCAGATGAATCCGCGTGACCACTTGGATGTTAACCTTGACTTTCTTCAATCTTTTGAGCTGTATGGCTTGCATCACAACATACTAAAGATTTTTGGGTTTTTTAATTCACTAACCTCTCGTATCAAAAGTACGCAGTTGTATGGAATTTTGTAAACAAAGGTTTGAGAGAACTCCTTGCCTTTTTGTAACCAATTTCGTGGGTTGCATAACAAGTATCACAATACTTTAGGAATTAGGGTACATCTTAAACGATCATTATGCGCTTTGGCAGAGGTGAAGCTAATCGACTACGTAGCATGTCAGCATATGCACGCTAACTTGTTTAACCTTTCACAAAAACATGTGGTTGTATAAGTTTAGCGTGACTTATCGCTCGAATGGCAAGCCGTAAGCAGTCTTCTGGAAACCGTAGGGTACCTTAGTGTACTCAGTAACAGATTTAGGGTTCCAAGGCAACCGTCCATAGGGCGTACTGTGTAATGTGCCTCTTACATCTCTGAGGCCCGGTTCCCCACAAATTAGGCCAAGAGACCCAAAATTCTTCAGTTAGCTAAGCCTTGAAAAAGACCATTGTGGCTACTTTTAGGAATCTCGGCGCAAGCCGTCATGCACCTAGTTACACTAGGGTTTCTTGACTCATCCACACCTGGATACTTGGAGTGTATAGTTTACCTCTCGCATTGGAGAGCAAACCTATATGGGTGTCAGGGAATTGGTTTACCCTCTTGCACTAGAGAGCATGATTGGTCCCCAGGGGGGCGCAATTCCTGCGATAAGTCCCTTAAAAGGGCACGATCTTCTTTTGAAGTGCATGAGTGATTAGTTGTTGTAAGCATGGAGTTGAGCCAAGTTGTAGATTACTTCTGAATTCCTCATTGAAAAATGAGTGAAACGAACGAGAACTTAGCTATAAGGTAATAACTACATAACAACTAGATAGTCTTCAGCTTGCAAGGTGGTGCTCGTCGAGCTGCTTGAGTCTTCGGGTTTTGATGTAGCGGGAGGTCACGCATGGTACTTCCTTATATTGTAGGTGTTTCATTGCTTTTCGATCTTTTTGTCATTCATGGTAGTGAGGGTATAGCTACCCTTGCCACCTATTCTGCTGATCTTGTATAGACCTTCCCAGATGGGATCCATTTTTTTGGGGCCTTATCTGGGAACAATGGTGAAGGTTTTTCTTAGGACTAGATCCCTATGCTGGAACCGCCGGATCTTAGCCCTTTTGTTATAGTTTGAGATGAGCTGTTACTGGTAGGCTACGACGCTGGTGATGACCTTCTCGCGTTTCTCCTCTGCCAGATCTAAGTTTGTGGCCATCTCCTTACTATTCTACTCAATGCTTGGCAATAGAGTGCTAATACTTAGCACGATGACATTGGAAGGAATGATTGCTTCTGAACCAAATGCCAAAAAGAAAAGGGTCTCACTGATTACTCATCGTTTAGTTGTATGATACGCCCATAAACATCCAGGGAGTTCATCTGGCCATTTTCCCTTCGTGTCGGATAGGGATTTTTTTAGGCAGTAGAGAATTGTCTTATTGGATGTTTCGGCCTACCTTAGGGATACCTTAACGTGGACTTGTGCTACTTGATGTTATATTTCTAGAAGAACTTTGCCAAATCTTTACCTACGAATTGCAGACGATTGTCTGTGACAATGGATTGAGAGATGCCAAATCAGCAAAGAATGCTCCTTCATATAAAGCGCTCTATGTTCTTCTGAGTTATGGTTGTCATGAGCTCTGCCTCCACCCACTTATTGAAGTTGTCAGTTGCCATAATTATCATGCCTCTACCCCTAGTAATAAGCGCCATTGTACCTACCAAGTCGATTGCCCATTACATGAACAACCAAGGACTCATCTGGGAGTGTAGTTCGCTGGTAGGTAGTGTTAGTACTGGCTTGTAGCGTTGGCAGCAGCCGCACTTTTGTACTAACTCCTTAACATCTTGATGCATGGTAGGCCAATACTAGTCTGCATTAAGACCTTTATGTGCTAAGGATTAACCTCTAGAGTGATTTCCACAAACACCTTTGTGGATTGAACTTAGAACCTTTAGATCGTTTGGAGGTGCTAAGCAGCGGAGATATGGTTCAGTGTAGAATCTTTGAACGAGAATGTTGTTCCACATGTAGTAACATGCTGCCTTTGTTTGGAGCTTTCTAGACTCCAATATTTCCATAGCGAGTGTGCCATTGAGCAGGTAGTCTATAATGAAATCTTACCAGTTTGGAGTTGTAGTAACCTGTGACACCTTGGTTGCTAGTTATGCCTCTATGCTTGGCTTGTTTAGATATTCCACCGGAATGGAGCATTTGAATTGGTGGTTGAGGGCGGAGCCTAGGCAGATTAGCGCGTTTGCATGGGTGTTGTCTGCCCGCGGAACTTAAGTGAGGGTGTAAGTCTGAAATGCCTCAAGTTGCTTTCGTACCTTTTTTAAGTATTATACCACATTCCAATGTTTTTCTGTGTACACCCCAATAGTTTGGCTAGTGATTAGCTGAGAATCAGAATGAATTGCAATCTTTTTGCCAGCCAAGTCTTTTGCTATTTGGAGGCCTGCTAGTAGGGCTTCATACTTTGCTTTGTTGTTGGATGCTTTGAAACCTAGAGTGATTGCATGCTCAAGCATCGAACCGTCTAGGGTGACAAGGATAACGCCTGATAGAAGCATATTTAGGTGACTTAGTTGGCTTGTTTTCGTACATTTATGTTGTTAGTTCATAGTTAATTTAGTAGTTTAAGCTATTTTCGTGTGTTTTTAGGTTCATATGGCTAAGGAAGCAAAAAGGTGCATTTTGGAGCAAAATTGGGCTTGGAATGGATAGCATATGCTTGGAGCAAAAGGAATGGACGAAATTGAAGACTTAAATATGTTAGGATTCCTAATTAAAGAAGGATTCCTAATCAAAGAATGATTCCTAGTCAAAGAAGGTTTCCTACTAGAAGTAGGAAAGTTAAGCCAAGGTTTACTATTTTGGTTTAACCTTTCCTAATCCTAAATAGCCCTAAGTTCCAGCAACTTTGAAGGTACCTTATGTATTTTAGGACACAAACCAAAGATCCCTTGCACTATCCTAGTCCTTGCCGCATATATCCTTACCCTTTTCCTCCAAAATCTGCCATATATCTTCTTTCCCTTTTTATTCTAGTCAATGCCGCAACTTTCTTTCCCTTTTCCATTGGGATTCTGATTTGTTACCCTTTTTCCTTGAGGATTTGGAGCTAAAAACCTTCCCAAATTAATTACTTATTGCCTTAACCTTTCTCCCTCTATATATACATAATTTGCCGCACATATTGGAGACTCTAGACATCTATACAGATCTATACGAATTATTCCTCATTCTCCCCATTCATTCAGCCATCAGCCACCCCCTACCACCATCCAACCTATCCATCCATCACCATAATTCATACCTAAACACCCTGGTGCCGCAACAAAGAAGGCAAAAGAAGAGAGGAGAAGCCTTGGACGTTTTGGCCATTCAAACTTGGATTGTTGGAGCGTTTCTAGGTGTATTCAATCTTTGTTTTCAATGTTTAATTTATATTCTCTTTGTTTTGTTGTAAACATGAGGAGCTAAACTTGTTTTAGCTAGGGGAGACTTTGAAACCATGATTATATTTGCAATATGAATTGATTAATTCCAGTTGTGATTTCATAAATTGTGAATGCAATTTACTTAACCGTTTGATGGATAACTTATTCTTATTTGTTGATTAAGGGTGCACACTTAATTTGCATACTTGAATTTGGTGCTAGAATATAAGGGAGTTTCACATAATCTTTACAAACTTATATTCACAAGTAGTTAAGGTTGTTTTCACAATCATGTTAAGTAAATTCCTAGCATGAGTATCATGATGTCATAGTTACAAGTGCTTTGTCACTACTTATGATTTTCATAGAACGTAATGATCTTTGATTGTATCTCTATTATGATGTCATGTAGGGAACTTTTGAAGAATGCTTTAGGTTGTCGTATGATGTCATCCAATCCAATAACTAAAGGAAAATCTGAGGCTTAATTAGTGATGTCACGGTTAATCTGGGGTGTTGAGGTTCATGGTTTATCCAAAAACAACTGGAAATCAATTTGTATGCAAGTGTGTCATGTGTGGAGAAGGACCCTCTAGCTAGCTAATCACCCATCCATATACCCAAATTCGTTCATAACTTTGTCTAGTTTAGTTTCTGTTTTGTTTTAATTCAAATTTGTCAAAACCAAAACCCTCCTTTGTTTTAAGTGTCAATTAGGTTAGAATCTGAGCTATTGTGTGTTTTTAACTGTTTTGAGTCAAAAACCAATTCTATTTTCGTCCAAATTGAGTCCTAGAGTCTAGTTTGAGTCTTTTTTATTGTTTTGTGTTGTTTTGAGTCTTTTAAGTTTGTTTTGAGTCATATAAGTGTCACATTCCGGCCCGGGGCGGACCACTTCCCAGGCTCGCTCCATCACCGTAGCACGATATTGTCCGCTTTGGGCCCCGACCACTCCCTCACGGTTTTGTTTTTGGGAACTCACGAGCAATTTCCCAGTGGGTCACCCATCATGGGAGTGCTCTCGTGCGCTACTCGCTTAACTTCGGAGTTCCCATGGAACCCGAAGCCAGTGAGCTCCCAAAAGGCCTCGTGCTAGGTAGAGATGAGAATATACATATAAGGATCACTCCTCTGGGCGATGTGGGATGTCACAATAAGTTTAGTTAAGAGTCTTTTGAGTTTGTTTAAGTGTTTTGAAGCAGATTTTTGTATCTTTGAGTCAGTTTTCATTAGATTAGCAATCCCTCCTAATCCCCGGCCTAGAACGATCCCTACTTATATCTATACTACAATTGTCGAAAAGAGGGTTTAATTTGTGTGCTATTATATATCACATCAAATTTTTGGCACCGTTGCCGTGGATTAGCAACTTTGCTAATCCCCAGTTGTTTCCCTTTGTTTCTGTGTATATATTTTAGTTTTAGTTTCTGATTTGTGGTTTGTTTTGTTTTGTTGATTTTAGGTACTAGAGAAGCAAGACATGGCACTTGATAATGCTTCTCTTTTGTCACAACTCATGGAAAGGTCCCAAATGCAAAGAGTTGGTACATTTGATCATAATCAATCAAGGAACGACATGTTTTCGAATACTTACAATTCGGATTGGAGTGATCATTCAAACTCTATGTGGTGGGAACCTCAAAATGTTCAACAAAGGATATTGGCAGCCATATGAGGAGTTCTATTAAAGACCTATGCAGCCACCACAACCTCATATACAATATGCCCAACCAAACTCAGGTTCGTCAATAGATTATAATCAAATTCTTAATGAATTAATTTCTTTGGTGCAGGGCTCACAAAATCAAGCCAAGGAGGCTCAACAAGGAGAATGTTGGCAGCCATATGAGGAGTTCTATACAACACCTATGCAACCACCACAACCTGTCCAAACAAATTCATGTACATCTTTCTATAATGATATGCTTATTAAGTTACTCACCAATTTGTCTCAGGGGCAAGAAAATCAAAACGAAGCAATGCAAAATCAAGACAAAAGGTTGGACCACTTGGAAAAGCAAATTGGGCAGATAGCGGAATTCGTAGGGCAATTCCGAGACCAAGGCAAGCTCCCTAGTTCAACCATTATCAATCCAAAGGGAGGGTTCGAATCTGCCAAAGCAATCACCTTGAGGAGTGCAAAAGAAGTTGGCATTAATCCAAAACCATCCACAACAAGTCCAAATGAAGATGAGAGGCTGCAATTGGAAGAGCAGGAGTCAAGCAAGGTCGCGGCAAGGGTAGAAACACCCTTGCCGCAACCACCTAGAGACCCTAATGCATCCAATTCATCCAATTCGGCCACTAGAGGTAAGTTGGGTTCAAATTTGATTAATTCTAACCCCATTCCACCCAATGTCCCTATTTCTTGCATGTTCATGATTTCCAAGGAAGAAGAAAGTGAAAAAGACATCTTGGAAGCCCTTCCAAAGGTGAAAAGTAGGGAATATCAAGAATTCATCAAAGAGGACGTTCTTGAGACAAACAACCCCAAAGAAGTTAAATTTTATGACACATGACAAGGAATAATGCTCACACCAAATCTGTCCAAGTGCAAAGTTCCTGAAACGTTCAAAGAAGTGGTGTTTATCCTTGAGTTCTTGTTGGAGCACATAGGTAAGCCACCTCTTCCAATTTCAATTTCGTTTTATACTAACAGGTTGTTGATGATTCAGGCACCCAATCTTGAATCTAAACCATTACCGGATCATTTCAAGTATCACCTTCCATTCAAAGATCAATTCCATGCCGTGGGTTCCAATTGAGCCTAACAAGAGAGTTCGTCCGGCTAGAAGAGGTTAAAGCAAGCGCTTCTTGGGAGGCAACCCATGCATTCAACTAGAGACGACTTAGGCAATTCAAACAATTTATTCCATACACTCAGATTTGCGTTCCTAACTCTCCCTCTTTGTTGTTTTTTATTTTGTCAAATTCCTTAGTTTTTGTTGTTTGTTTGAATGTGAGTCTTTGTTTGAAACATTGAGGACAATGTTTGATTTAAGTGTTGGGGGGGGGGGGGGGGGTAAACAAGCTATTTTTGCATGATTTTCGTGGGATTTTATCACCTACCACTTCTAATCTTGTTTCTCACTGTTTTTAAGTGTTTTTAGTGTGTTTTGAAGTGTTTTTATGTGTTTGGATCAGAAAATACGAAAATTTACAAAAAAATTGCAAAATAGTTTTAAAAAACCCCAAAAGAGTTGTTTTAAAGTTGTTTTCGTGTGTTTGTTTGTGTCCTAGGGTACCTTCCAACATAATGATGAGGATTTGGTTTTAAATTGCGTGACTATTAAAGAATGTTGTAAACATGGATGGAAGTTTGATTTACGCTTTGGTTTATGCTTGGTTATGGTTATAGTTTATGAATTCACATGTAATTACAAAGAGAAAATCAGTTTTTGTAACATGCTTGAAGGAAGGAACTCAAACTAAAGCTACATCCTTGAGAGACTTGAGCCTATAACGTTCTTTGGAGAGTATAATCTGTGATTTCTTGTTTTCTAAAGTCGTTGCATGATCTCATCCTTCTTTGCTTGGTTGCTACTTAGAATGCATCTTATCATTACAGTTCCAAATACTAGAACTCATGCCCATTTCATTCCAAGCATGATATTGATTGCATAACATACAATAAGATGAAGTTGTTAGTCAAGCCAAAGCCAAAAAGCCTAACCCTTTTCATATGTATTGTAGGATTAACCCTTTTGAGCCTTTTCAAGCCTATTTTCTTTGTTAGCCACACCATCCTTACCTAGCCTAGATTAGGACTTTCCATACCTTTGTTCTTAAAGGATAGTGAAGCATGACTTAGAATGGACTCCTTTTGATCAATATATTGCAGAAAACAAGTGTGGGGGAAGGTAATAGGGCACGGCAAAAGAAGGAAATAAAGAAAAAAAAATTCGTGGAAAAATAAAAAGAAAATAAAAAAGTGTTGAAAAGAAAGAAAAAGAATGAGAAATAAGTGAGAATGATCTCACAAGTGTTGGTTGTTGAAGGAAGGGTCCAAAAGTTCGAAATTTGACCCTAAATGTTGCATGGATCTTCCCTTGTGTTAAAAGTTAATTTCTGCCATCAAAAGTGAGTTTAAGTGTCAATTTCATTACTTTGCTTCCTATTGCTTTAAGAACCTTTGTTTATCCTTTACCTTTCCTTGTTAGCCATTACCCTTAACCCCGTTACAACCCTCAACTTCTATCTTGATGTTATGTGTTCAATATGTGGAGTTTGAATTTGGTATGAGCATATGGAATCACTGGTTCTCATTCTAAGTAGTAGGCATTCCATTCATGAGATCATATACATGTCATTGTCGTAAATCCAGAAAATGATTTCTTTGATATAACATATTTGAGTGTTAGTCTTCATATTTAAATCAATCTTCTCACATATACCTAGTGTAGGGTGTGTAGTTAGAAATTCTGTGTGAAAATTGAGAGCATTTTAGTGAGGAATTGAGGGAATTCTCTAAGGCATGTTACTACATTCAAAATGTTGTTTTAATTGATTAAATGTGAACTAGTAAGTGGTAACTATGGTTAAGTGTTTGCTAAAGTGTAAAGAAAGCTAGAAAACGTGGGAATGATGTTCTTTGACATGTCATGTGCATTGGAAATCCCTAAGGTAATTGTTGGATGGTTTAGAGTTTGTTTTGATTGTGTTCTTTTTGTTTCTTTTGTTTTGTTTTGCTCGAGGACTAGCAAAAGCTAAGTGTGGGGGAATTTGATAGGAGCATATTTAGGCGACTTAGTTGGCTTGTTTTCGTACATTTATATTGTTAGTTCATAGTTAATTTAGTCGTTTAAGCTATTTTCGTGTGTTTTTAGGTTCATATGGCTAAGGAAGCAAAAAGGTGCATTTTGGAGCATTTTGGAGCAAAATTGGGCTTGGAATGGATAGCATATGCTTGGAGCAAAAGGAATGGACGAAATTGAAGACTTAAAGATGTTAGGATTCCTAATTAAAGAAGGATTCCTAATCAAAGAAGGATTCCTAGTCAAAGAAGGTTTCCTACTTGAAG
The DNA here is from genome assembly GCF_963583255.1 of Pyrus communis. Classification (NCBI taxonomy): domain Eukaryota; kingdom Viridiplantae; phylum Streptophyta; class Magnoliopsida; order Rosales; family Rosaceae; genus Pyrus; species Pyrus communis. The sequence continues at coordinate 7,940,398 of NC_084808.1, forward strand.
TAGGAAAGTTAAGCCAAGGTTTCATATTTTGGTTTAACCTTTCCTAATCCTAAATATCCCTAAGTTCCAGCAACTTTGAAGGTACCTTATGTATTTTAGGACACAAACCAAAGATCCCTTGCACTATCCTAGTCCTTGCTGCATATATCCTTACCCTTTTCCTCCAAAATCTGCCATATATCTTCTTTCCCCTTTTAGTCTAGTCAATGCCGCAACTTTCCTTCCCTTTTCCATTGGGATTCTGATTTGTTACCCTTTTTCCTTAAGGATTTGGAGCTAAAAACCTTCCCAAATTAATTACTTATTGCCTTAACCTTTCTCCCTCTATATATACATAATCTTCCGCACATATTGGAGACTCTAGACATCCATACAGATCCATACGAATTATTCCTCATTCTCCCCATTCATTCAGCCATCAGCCACCCCCTACCACCATCCAACCTATCCATCCATCACCATAATTCATACCTAAACACCCTGGTGCCGCAACAAAGAAGGAGGAAGAAGAGAGGAGAAGCCTTGGACGTTTTGGCCATTCAAACTTGGATTGTTGGAGCGTTTCTAGGTGTATTCAATCTTTGTTTTGTTGTAAACATGAGGAGCTAAACTTGTTTTAGCTAGGGGAGACTTTGAAACCATGATTATATTTGCAATATGAATTGATTAATTCCAGTTGTGATTTCATAAATTGTGAATGCAATTTACTTAACCGTTTGATGGATAACTTATTCTTGTTTGTTGATTAAGGGTGCACACTTAATTTGCATGCTTGAATTTGGTGCTAGAATATAAGGGAGTTTCACATAATCGTTACGAACTTATATTCACAAGTAGTTAAGGTTGTTTTCACAATCATGTTAAGTAAATTCCTAGCATGAGTATCATGATGTCATAGTTACAAGTGCTTTGTCAATACTTATGATTTTCATAGAACGTAATGATCTTTGATTGTATCTCTATTATGATGTCATGTAGGGAACTTTTGAAGAATGCTTTAGGTTGTCGTATGATGTCATCCAATCCAATAACTAAAGGAAAATCTGAGGCTTAATTAGTGATGTCACGGCTAATCTGGGGTGTTGAGGTTCATGGTTTATCCAAAAGCAACTGGAAATCAATTTGTATGCAAGTGTGTCATGTGTGGAGAAGGACCCTCTAGCTAGCTAATCACCCATCCATATACCCAAATTCGTTCATAACTTTGTCTAGTTTGGTTTCTGTTTTGTTTTAATTCAAATTCGTCAAAACCAAAACCCCCCCCCCCCTTTGTTTTAAGTGTCAATTAGGTTAGAATCTGAGCTATTGTGTGTTTTTAAGTATTTTGAGTCAAAAACCAATTCTATTTTCGTCCAAATTGAGTCCTAGAGTCTAGTTTGAGTCTTTTTTATTGTTTTGTGTTGTTTTGAGTCTTTTAAGTTTGTTTTGAGTCATATAAGTTTAGTTAAGAGTCTTTTGAGTTTGTTTAAGTGTTTTGAAGCATATTTTTGTATCTTTGAGTCAGTTTTCATTAGATTAGCAATCCCTCCTAATCCCCGGCCTAGAACGATCCCTACTTATATCTGTACTACAATTGTCAAAAAGAGGGTTCAATTTGTGTGCTATTATATATCACATTAACGCCTGCTCCCGAGCCCTTGTAGTTGGATGCATCATCGACATGTAAATGCCAGAAATCTTCATTGGGTGAAGCAGGATTGGCTAGGATGTGCTCGGTTGCCTCTGAGGCATCGTTGGGTCGCTTTGTTGCGTCACCTAAGCTAGGCGTGAAGGCGCGGTAGAGAGCCATAGTGCTGGGGTCATGTTACACGCAGCAAAAAGTGCTCAACTGCCGGTATTGGGCCACTTTAGAGCTGAATTATGGAGTAAGAGTCGGCTAGGGTCTTGTGATACGCATCAGGAAATGGTGCTCAACTACTGGTACATGTTGCTCATATGTAGAATCTTCTGGGGCGACGAGAACAAAACATGTACCCTTGGCATGCTTTTTGGGCTGAGTTGTTTCGTTCGTCAGAAAACTTTGCATCCGCTAGTGTCTGTGCCTTTATTGTCACACATCTAGATTAGATGGAATAGTGTGTGATGAAGATGACTACATGCGTCTGAAGGTATAACTTAAGCTTTCGGGTTGCAAGAATTGTCGCCAAAGTTAGCTTTTGAATTTCTGGTAGCTGGTTTCCGCATCGATGAGAGCTTTTGAATTGTGGAATACAGGTAGTCGGGCCCCAACTCTTCTCGTATAAGGGCAGAGCTCACCGCTACTTCTGAGGCTGCTAAGTAAATGCATAAGTCTTCCGCTGCTTCCGGTTTGGATAATAGAAATGTGATGTCGGGTACTTTTTCAAGTCCTTGAATGTGCATCAACAAGCCTCATCCCAAAGTGCATACTTCTCTGCCAGAGCGAAAAAGTATGTCATAGTTATATCTTCTTTCATGATCACCTTTTAGAACAGCGGGTGGTCTGCTGCAAGTCATTTTAAGAAGGCTGCTCTAGCTATTGAGTCATTACATCCGACTATCTTTGCCTTCTTTGCTTTGAACCTTTTGACATAGTCGCGAAGCGAGTCTTTTGGGTTCTTCTTGACGTTGAACAAGTGGTCGGACTTCTTCTTGATTGAGTGATAGGATGAATATTCTTTGGTGAAAACTAAAGAAAGTTGGTCTAAACTCCGGATGGATTATGGCGGTAGGGTGTAGCCAATCTTGTGCCTTGTCTTGTAGAGTGGTGGTGAATATCTTGCACATGAGATCTTCGTTGTTTCGATAGAGGATCATTATGCTTCGATAATGCTTTAGGTGTTTCTTTGGGTTTCCATCTCTTTTGAAGGATGTGAAATGTGGCATGCTAAACTTGCGTGGAGGCTCTGCCTGCTCAATCTCGTCCGTGAAGGGTAACCTATGATGTTGGTCATGTCCCATCATAGGGCCTCATTGGTGACCTCGTTGCATTGGAAATCGCACAATCGCTCAGTCAATAGCTTCTTTACTTATTCTTAAATTTGCCTTTGTTGGGGTAATGGAGCTCTCGGTTGCCTCCAATCATGAACTGCTAGTACAGGCTGCTCTTCTATGTGTTCGACTCGTCTATGTTGCGGCTGCGGTGCGTGTGGTACGTTCCTAGCAAGCGAGCGAATTCCTCGCAGGCTGCTGGTTGAACTTGAGCTGAATTAAGTGACTAATACGCTTTGTCCGTCGTGCTGCCTACTTCAATATAAGGTGAAGGATGTTCCTTGCGGGCCTAGCTGTGAATGAACACTTCGCTTGGAAGGTTGCTCATGTTGATTATCGGAGTGTGACCCCAACTATGAGTGTGTGCTCGCCCGTGAGCCTAACCGAGAGTGCACTTCTACACGTGCTAAGACGAGAGTATATGCTATCTCGAGGGCACAATCGGGAGTGTACATAACTGGTTGAGTAGCTGTTTGTAGGGATGCTACTCGAGAGGTTTGTCGTCTGCCCTTATCCTACTTCAGGACACCTTGTCTGGGACACTTTGCATCTCGGTGCGCTGCAAGAGTTGATTCACCAAGGTCGTGTGTTGGACGAGGGCGCTTGTCAACTCTATGACTTGTCGAGACAAGTATTATTCGCCATTTGGGTTGGAAAAGCATGGACGGTATGCATCTCCTTGAGTAGCAGAAGTGTAATGGACTTTGGGCGCGAGATTTAAGATGGGATATGTCAAATCTGCAGAGAAATAGGGTGAAATACCCCCTGTTCAATTATTAGTCCAGAAATTTGAAGCCAAAACAGTTGAACCGGTATTGGACCAGTTTAGGATGCTAGGAGGGCTAAGGGAATGGGCTGGACCTAGGGTTGAACCACGAAAGCGGGTCGAATCGTGGGCGCAAGCTAAGCCGCTGGGCTCTCCTCGGCGCGACTTGGGCTTGCAAGTCATGGGCTCGGCTTGGGAGGGCGCTAGGCTCGCGCTGGCCTTGGGCCCGCGAGTTCTAGGTTGCTCCAATTACTGCAACTGCTTGGACCTTAGCTACCATTGCAGCACCGTAGGCTTGTTAAATATAGGCTACCTTACGCTGGGCTGGATGCCTTATGGCATGGACATGGGCCTGCTGCAACAAGGTGGCTTGCTCACCGTGGGTAGTGGGCTTGCCTAAAGCAGCCATCGTGGTTGCTACCATGGCGGCTGCCATGGTGGTGCCACTCCATTCGTCATCGCGTTGAGCCTCGTGGATCATCGTGGTAAGGCTACGTCACAATCTCCATCACTTGGTCCAAATCCTTGAACATAGGAAGTTTAGTTCGTCATGGTTTCCGAATTTCTTGTCATTGTACTTTTCTACGTTTATTCAAAGAATTTTTATAAAAAATTCTAGGAAGAAGAACATATGAAAAATCTACGAATGAACAAAAAATGAGAAACCTTGAATGCAAGAGTCTTCTTCGAGCGTGTGAATCAAACTCTCAATGAAAGCACCAATTTGTGGATGCAAATTTCCGCCTTCTTCGTCTTGGATGAAAATGCACATACAAAACAATCAACACCTAAGATAAAGGCCAAGAGCCTCATGCACCCACGATGAATGGGGGGCTTTGGCCGAAGCCAAAGTTAGAATTTGAGAGAAAGTGTTTAGAGAATTTTAGAAGAGAATTGGACTTAGGTTTTTGGAGAAAATGAGGGGCTATATATAGGGGTGTGGCCGGCCTTATTAGGAGGAATAGGACCGGCCACATATGATTGATTTGTCGGATTGATTGCAAGATATTATGTGAAATAATATCTTGTTATTAATTTGGTAATTAATCCCAATATGAAAAGAATAATTGGGAATTACCTTGTGGGTAAGGATTTGATGAGGAGTGATGAGAAGGTTTTAAAAGAATACCATTTTAATCACCTTTGGCCTCGATTGAGCCGTTATTGTCTATTGCATGCGCGTGGGAATCCCGGTGTGCCTCAAGGGTAATTTTGTCTTTTTAACCCAATAGTCTACGTGTCACCTCCATAATTTTCTTGATTATTTTTTGCTCCACATCTACGACTCCATGTTGTTTCAACAAACTGTAAAATGTCGCCAGTTGTCAACCATAGAGCTGTTTATACAAACTGAAAAATGTTCTTGACAAAGAAAGCAATGTCAGAGTTTTTCTCAAGGGTTTCAGAGTGTTTCGCGTAGAGTGACAAATTGGGCAAGGCAGATTTGTGTGTTGAGTTAAACGTCCCCCAATGTTGCGGAACTTTTTCTATGTATAGGAGTGATTTCACGCTGATTATCCCATGCTGAAGTAGGGTCCTATTTGGATTGTACTTCCTCGGCACCAAACCATCATAATCTATGTGCAAAGCTCAACCACTCTTACTAGACTTAGAACTCTAAACGTAGCCTTCTTTCGTATTTTATTCATTATAGATCTTGACCAGCTATGAACATTGATACTTGGCATATTACGAATCTTATCATTGTTCATTCTAATTCTTAAAAATTTCAATCACTTTAGGACTCAACCGAATCCAATACTGATTCCTAACGAATCAAATGCTGATTAGGACTTGTTTATCTCTTCCTAGGCTAGACTTGGCTTTAAAATAGATGTGGGCACTGACGGTCTTCATTTTGGGCCAAACCCAAAGTTGTACTCGTCCCAGGCCCAATATTTTGAGTCCAAACAGGCACCCAAACCTCGATCTTCAGTTTATTTGTTTAATATTACTTTCATTTTGTTCATACTCTGTCAAATTATTGAGTTGCATTTGTTGTTTATTAGCATATTCGAATTTATTTCTATATATAAATTTGTCATTGATTGTTTATAAATATCCAACACTCAAGACCTCAACATGTTGTACCTACAAAAACTTTTTGTAAAAGCACTTTCTTAGAGCATGCCCTCTTTTATTTTAAAGAAAACTAATGAAAAGGACAAAAAAAGTGTTGTAAGTGAATAGTACCAGGAGAAAAAATTTAGAGTAAAAATGTCATTTTTCATTAAAGTGAACAGTACCGGGAGCATTTCGTTGAAACTCGCTTTATTTTATGCGTGTGCACATACAAAACTTGCCATATCCAACCAGGACTCATTGTATCCCCCATATATATTCGATTAAAAATGTTAGAATGGTCCAGTTGTATACCCGCCAATTTCATAGCATACACCTCCCACCCATCTCACCAGTTATTGAGTGTGGAGCATAAATGGGCCAACTAATTTCTTTGTCGCATAACGCCAACATAGGCTTAGGACTTGGGAGGTTCGCTTATCCTTCTCAACTTTCAACAACTTTGGTAGTATGCATGTTTGTAGTTTGATCCTTAACCATTGTATGACTAAAATGACCCCTCTGATGGTCGAATGTAGATAATAAAAAGGCATACACTCACCCTTCTTCCCCACTCCATCCATCTCCCCCTCGTTCCCCACGCCACTCGATTACTCTAATTATTTTGATGATTAATTTTACAATCTCATTTTAATTCACCGCCTACTAAAGATAATACAAGGGTTCACAGACTATGATGACACCTAGTTAAATACAATGTAAAGTTGCTATTTCATGTCTACTACATAAGTAATCATCTAACGAGTCCACACGAATTGTGATTTGAAATTTATTTCTCAAATCGCGATTATAAGCCTTGCCCAAAAACTATTAAATCATATGGATGAGTATTTTCTTCCAATGTGAAAGACAGAGATTCCTTGGTTGTGCATTTACATGGTTCCATGAATAACTCAACAACTTTAACGGTTATGGAACAAGCCTCTTAAGCTATGGTGCTGAATCACTGAGTACTAACCTATCCGCAAGACAACTATAATGTCTCATGTCAAATTGAATTCTTATTGACATGAGTATGTATCTAATTTACATATAAGAACTTTTAAATGATCATGTCAATGGACTCAATCTCTATTAAGAACCTATGAATTTGTTTTAATGTGCAAACACAATGACAAGAGAAGTGTCATCCTAGATACCATACATATTAGTCTTAGCAGATAGTCAACGACAAATCGACATTTATGCCCTTGTTGGCAAAGTGACATGGACATAGTATTCGGCTTTCAATTTATTTTTCTCGCTATCGTAATTAAACAGTACTCGTTGTTATGATCTCGTGAGCGCAAATTAGACCCAAATTGGACTTGTAACGAAAAAATTACGTTACGTTAAAGTGCATTAACAACGAGTAGATTTGTACATACGTGTGCAAATTATTTAAGTGTAGGAAATTACTATTTTTGATATGAGTACGTTAGATTTCACTGGATTTCATTTGTACAAACCTTAACTTTTTTCTTCTTTAAAAATTGGACCAATGCCCTCAAATCCCTCACCACCAATCATTTCTTTTCCCAAACTATTACAGCCAATCAGATTTTTTTTTCTCCTTCTCAGCCAATCAGAAAGCTTTCTCTCTCTCTCTTTCTCCTCTTCTCGTTCTCTCTCCCTCATTGAAGCTCTCTTTTCTCTGCAACACACTTATACACCACCATACTTCACAGATCGAACTTAAAAACCCCACCATCGTGTTCCTTTCGAACCCACGACCCAACCGTACAAACGGATTCTCAAATGGATGAGTTTTGACTCTCCAACTCGGAAGCTCAAACTCCATGGGTTTTACCTTGACGTGTTCCCACCGAGTTACAAGTTTTTGGGACGTTTGGAAGCTTACAAACTCCGTGGAGTCCCTAGACTAAGTTTGGAGTGGAGTCGAAGCGAGAACACACGGTTTTGAGACGACAAGTTTAGGTTTGAACCCTTCGAGCTAATTTCTGTCTATTCCCGTCCACTTTTTGGACTTCCAAAAGGTATAGATCGTTTTACTCCTCAAGAGCTTTATTTCCATATAAATTTTATCTAAAATGGTTAAGAAATGAGTAAGTTATGAAGATTTGAAATTTTTTCCAGTTTTCGACGAAATCGAACGATGGCAGACGGCGGAGGTTCACCGAAGAAGAAGGAGAATATTCCATCAAAGTTGACGGAATATTCCAATGTCGTTAGACTCCGTTACTATTTAATGGAATATTCCGTATAATGAAATACTCTTGTCTTCTATCATTCTCTACCAAGCGTGTGGCCTTCGCGTGGACGTGCGTGTGGCCGTGGGCTAGGCGGTCCGTGAGGGAGTGTCCGGCCTCCGGCCAACGAGTGCTTGACATGTACGGGTCCATGACTTTGTGTAGAACGTTTTTGTATATTCAAACCTTCTGTTTGAGCAAACTATGGAGGGGTTTTCCTAGCTTTTAGTGTATGTGTTAATTAACTAATTATTTTAGTTATTTCACATATAGGAGAAAAGTATCCTGAGGACGTACGAGGACAAGCACGGCTCGGAGGCTACGATCCGACCACGTATCAGTGAGTGGGCATTTGTTTTCGTGTGTGTGTGTGTGTGTGTGTGTAAAGTTTTATAGTTTCCACCATTGCTTTTAGATTGATTTTACGCTTATTATGCCATGTTTCATTTAATTTCACAAATGTTTTATGGGGTTAAGATTTATATTATTGTCATGGCATTTTCATAATATTTTACATGCTCATCATTGTTGCACCCAGTGTTAGTGCTTGCTCGAGGCCAAGGCCAATCCTTCACATGTATGTTCACCTCAACACCGCATGCTCGCCTTGGATCCAAGTAAGTGCCAGTCCTGTCGCACAGATTGCATTAGGTAACTCTGACTCGTAGGTGACCGCGATTATCGCCAATCTGTGATGTGATATATAATAGCACTCAAATTAAACACTCTTATTGACAATTGTAGTAAACATGTAAGTAGGGATCGTTCTAGGCCGGGGATTAGGAGGGATTGCTAATCTAATAAAAACTGACTCGAGAATACAAAACTAGGCTTAAAAACACGTAAATAAACTTAAAGACTCTTAACTAAACTTATATGACTCAAAACAAACTAAAAAGACTCAAAACAACACAAAACAATCAAATAGACTCAAACTAGACTCTAGGACTTACTTTGGACAAAAAATTGAATTAGTTTTGACTCAAAACACTTAAAACACACAATAGGACAGATTCTAACTAATTTGACACAACAAAGTAAAGGGAATTGGGTTTTTGACGAATTTAAAGTAAAAACAAGTAACTTAAAGACTTAAACAAATTTTGGACAAATTTGGGGAAACTATGGGTGATAAGCTAGCTAGAGGGTCCTTCTCCACACATGACACACTTGCATACAAATTGATTTCCAGTTGCTTTTTCAATAAACCATGAAACTCAACACCCTAGATTAACCGTGACATCACTAATTAACCCTCAGATTTTCCTTAAGTCATTGAATTGGATGGGATACGCATCGTCAACCAAATTATTCTTCAAAAGTTCCCTACATGAAAAGTATAATAGAGATACAATCAAAGATCATTAAGCTTTGTGAAAACCATAAGCATTGACAAGGCATTCGTAACTATGAATAGCATGATACTCCTACCAAGAATTTACTTAACGCGATCGCTTATAAGCGACCTCCACTACTTGTGAATATAAGTTCATAACGATTATGTGAAACTCCCTTATATTCTAGCATCAAATTCATGCATGCAAACTAAGCGGGCCCTCTTAATCAACATACAAGAATAAGTTCTTAATCCAACAGTTAAGTAAATTGCATTCACGATTTATGAAATCACAACTGAAAGTAATCAATTCATATTGCAAATATAATCATGGTTTTGAATTCTCCTCTAGCTAAAACCAGTTTAGCCTCTCATGTTCACAGCAAAACAAAGAAAACTTAATTTAAACATTGAAAACAAAGATTGAATACACCTAGAAACGCTCCAACAATCCAACTTGAATGGCCAAAACGTCCAAAGGTCTTCTCTCCTTCTTCTTTGCTACGGCACAAGGGTGAATGAGTGTGAAATTGGATTGTGGTAGATGGTTGGTTGAATGGTGAAGGGAAGTTGTGGAATTGTTGTGTGGAAGGGAAGGATGATGGCTTAATAGGTGAGTAATGGCTGGTTGTGTATGTGAATGAATATATGTGTGTATAGGTGCGGCAAAGGGTGATAAGGGTCAAAAACTCGGCAAAGGTCTTAGGGAAGATGAATGAGACTGAGCTATTTTGTCCAAGAGAATTAAGGGTCAGAATCTAATCAAAATAAGTAAGATCAGAAATTAAAGGTAATAGGAAGGTGACATACGGCAAGAAAAGGGAAGGAAAGATTAAAGCTAGAAAGTAGGAGAGAAAAGGAATGTAGGGTGCGGCAAAGATTAGGATTAAAAGGGAATGTGATATTGGGACACAAAATAGGGAAGAAACAATCCCCTTGCACGGTAAGGACTTAGAATAGAATAGGAATGTGTTTTAAGGCTGAAATTAAGTAAGGATTTAGGCTACCTTGTGCGGCAAGGAATAAGGGATCCATAGGTACGTGTGGTAACCTCTATGGTAGGTTCTAGGATTTCTAGAAACATGTTATTTAGCAACCTAACATGTTTTGGAGTCCAAATTTGGCTGGAACATAAGTGAGGTAGGATTAGGAAACTTCTAAGCCAAGAATAGAAACTTTGGTTTCCAATTTTGAACTTTTTTGTTCTTCATTTTCATTTCTTCATCTCTTTATTCATTCCTAGCCTCCTTTGGTCTTCAATTTCGTCCATCCACCTTACTCCAAGCATATGTTATCCATTTCAAGCCCAAAACTACTCCAAAATGCACTCTCTTGCTACTTTAGCCATTTGGACCTACAAACACACAAAAATAGCTCAAAATACTAAAATAACTATGAACTAACAACATAAATGTAAGGAAACAAGCTAACTAAGTCGCCTAAATATGCTCCTATCAATCTGCATGTGATTGTAGCACTAAAGCGTACATATACATTACACCCAATCATGTTCATGTCAGAAATTATCTACATGAACTCATGTGCTAGCGTAGATGGATGAGCACCTATTTCCTTTATGCTTCTATTAAGATATTGTGATTTGGCATATTCTAGCATTATTGTTGATTTACAGTTGTTTTCATACTTAAACATAGTATGATTTTCTGGAAACTATACATGTTTTACAGCGAGGGGTTAGTATGTACAGAAAATAGCTGTGTTTATTAAATCTTTGTTTTTGCCCACTCACCCTTCTGTTTTTCACCCTTTCAGGTCCTAGATAGCTAACCTACTCTGTGGCACATGAGGTTTTCCCGACGATTCTGACATATCTCTAATTAACGTAGGAACTTTTTCCGATTGTGTAATAAGTACTTTTATAGTTTCGACTGCATTACCTTTACGTTATCTATGCTCTAAACATTTGTATTTTATGGGTTCTACCCACTACTGCGCACTCATTTATTAGTTTAAATAAGTTTTAGTTTTGGTTTTAAGTTATTCACACTTTTACATCACTTACATTTTTTTGTTATGTCACCTTCGGGTGATGGCCAGCATGCCTCGACTCCAGTTGGGGTGACACACCCCGACCCAGAAAGTCCACTTAGACCCTGAATCGAGCTGTGCTGGCCGACACCTGGAAGGTGACGAAGCCATAAAATGTGATAGTGTATAAAAAGTGAATAAATTTGAATCTAAAAGTGTCTAAGTACCAAAGTGCGTTGCGAGTGGGAGCGAACCCATTTCACACGCGATGTCAGAGCATAGGTAAGGTACAGTAGTGCGGGTAAGAATCATACCCTCAGAAATATTCATCAATACTAAGATTCGCCACAGATTCTTGTCGATACAAACTCAGCAGCTAAAACCTGGAGGGCACCAAACAGAAGGTGTGAGTAAGCAATAAAACCAAGCTTCCCAAAGTTATTACCTCTCTAAAAGTAATGCCCCTAAATGTAAAACCCGTATCGTTTTCCATAAGACAGTACAACGTATATACATATATCCAAACCATACTCAGAAATGACCAAAACCACGGTTTGCCATCAACTCCACCATACATTAATAAGTAGGCCAAATGAACTAAATCAATACAAAGTGATATATCAATCAGAGTCATCTAAAATGACATGTACAACTTATCCATATCTCATCAATCATGGCTAGCATATAAGTCGGAGTCATCTATAGTGACCTGTACGACTTATCCAATCTCATCAATCATGGCTAGCATATAAGTCGGAGTCACCTATAGTGACCTGTACGACTTATCCATATCTCATCAATCATGGCTAGCATATAAGTCGGAGTCACCTATAGTGACCTGTACGACTTATCCATATCTCAATCTCATCAATCATGGCTAGCATATAAGTCGAAGTCACCTATAGTGACCTGTACGACTTATCCATATCTCAATCTCATCAATCATGGCTAGCCAATAGCTCAATAAGTATACCTGCACACGAGTCGGAACCACCTAAAGTGGTCTGTACGACAGGACTGGGTGTAAATAAATACGCTCAAGTGCTACGATCACGTGAAGATTGGGCGAATAATCGCGGGTCACCTACGAGTCGAAACCACCTAAAGTGGTCTGTACGACAGGACTGTGCACCTACCTTGAATCCAAGGTGAACGTAAGGTGCGGGAGGTGAACATCACGTGAAGGACTGTGCCCTGGCCACGGGCGGGAGCACTAACACCGGGGTGCAGGTTTATGAGCTACGCTATATCTCAACACAATCGTACTCACTACCATCACTAACATCAACATGTACTCACCTGAAGCTTACCTGGGTGTCCTGCGTCCACCTTTGCACTTGAAAGCATTCCCAATAATTATATGCAAGTATAATACATATGGATATATCATGATGCAATCTAACACTCAACCATGTTGTAGCATTTTCAATTATAAACTATACAGTGTGAAATGTACAATCAATAACATTCTACTCCCGAACTACTTATTTTCAGGGATAATTATCCATAATAACCCAATTAACACTAATTAACTAACTAATTCACAAAACTAAAACTTGTCTTTATCAATTTCCTTCGCATTACTCAATTTCCCAAACAAGGCTTTTGTCTCAAATATTTTATGGCTGCATCTAACGTCTCGTTAGACTGCCTACGTACCCTAGACAGGGATCAAGCCATTCGTAGTTCATATAGTACTTCGAGCATTCACAATAATAATTATATATGAAAGTAATATGCCTAAACAATTTAAAAGTGTCGATAGAACTCTCAACAATATGTACGATAAAAAGGAAAAGATCCACTCACCTGAAGTCCACGCTATGATTCTCTAGCGCACACATCGATGCGTCCTGAATGATTAGTCCTTGTGACCAATTATCAAATCACATCTCAGAACTCTTATCCGAAGAATACGTAATTCACATAAAACACAACCTCAACGACATTCTAAAATAGTTTGAGACCCATTGACCACAAGTCAACCGTTGATCAAAGATCGACGGTAGGGTTTACAACCTTGTATAACTTGACCCGGAAGATCCGCATATCAAATTTCCAATCCGCAACTTCCAACGATCCACAATATGTTTCTAGGATAACATATTAAGATTTCATTACGATCCAACGGTCGGATCTCCGATTCACATTTTTATCAAGTAACGTATCGTAACGAATTTAGGTTCCAACTATCAACCTACGTCATTCAAATGACAAAAATGAATTCAAGACATTTTACATAGCCTAAAAATAGCATTGGCGGCCCACTGGCCACGCGCCGCCGCACGCGCCACCGCGGGTGGCGGTCGGCCACCCCGACTTGCCGGAAAATTCAACTATTTCCAAAAATTCTCAAACTTCATAGAAATGAATATCTCAGTGATTGGAGCAACTTTCATACCTTCCACGAAGTCCAAAAGTGGACGGAAGATGGTCAATTTTGCCCACAAAGCCGGCGGGTGCCTAAAACTTCCCGACGTCGATTCGTCGTCTACGGTGGTCCAACGGGGTCAAGGTTGGTTGGGTTTTGCTCCTGGGATGATGGGCTACAAAGCCCAAGTGGTGGCATCGGCCATTGCTTTGCGGATTTGCCGGAAAATCGAAAAGGGTGGCCGGAGCACCATTGATTTTCGTCAACTTTCGTGGCCTCAAACCGCCTCATACCATGGCTAATCAAGGTGGTTATTGGGTGGTTTTTGTAGAGGGGAATGAGAGCTTCAAGATGGTGGTGGTGGCATCCAAAAACTCCACCGGAGTTGGCCGGAATCGGCCTTGGAAGATGGATGGTCGTGCATGTCGGGTCACGGTTTTGGGGGAGCTTTCCCATTTTTTTTTTTTTTTTTCTTTTCTTCTTTCCTTTTTGATTGGCTGCCAACTTTACTTCTTCTTTCCTCCCTCCATTTTCTGATTGGGCTTCCCCCACAAAGTGGGGATTTAATTTAAATAAACATTAAACCTTGAATAATCAATTTCGAACATCCGTAACTATACCGTTATAATCCGGACTCGCAAACGGCTTTCGCCTATACGTTCGTACCAATGAGTACTACGAGAATATGCTAAAAGAATAAGTCCCACATCTCTCAAGTCGATGGTCTACGGAAGTCAAAGTCCTTACCTCTAGGGCAATTTCGTAAATTCACGCTTTTAAAATAAAATAAAAACGTAAAATTTGGAACGGGTTGTCACATGGGGTGTGTCAAATTTTTTTTTGAAAAACTTAGAATCCCCTACAATTCTTTTATATCTTTCAGACTAAACATTTGTGTCTTTCGAAAAATATCACTATGTATTTTTTGAAAATAAAATGTTAATTATTAACTTCTGAATTTATCCTCTAAATTGTTGGATGTGTATTTTTACCTTATTTAGTGGGATAATAGTTATTAACTCTATTATCTCTTTTTTTCAATTATATTCTTTCGATCAAAATAAATTGTTTTGTACTACAAACATTAAATATCCTCTCTTTTCCAAATGGTTTGTTTTTATGGATTTTTTATTTTTTTTTTTCCCAAATCGTTGGTGATCCACGGTAATTTTTTCGTATTTTATTGTTAGACTATTTTTCTTTGCATTTTTTTTTTTCACTTATAGTTGTTGACAAACTATTATCAAGTACAGCATATTATGTGTATCGCTGGGTACGTTTGAATTTGTAAAAAAACGTTGATTGGTACGTTTATTTGCGGTTTTGGTACATTTGATTTGGTATATGTTGTTGATATTGGTACATTATTTTCAGCTTTGGTACATTCGATTTTGTACACATTATTTATTGGTACATTTATACTGTTGTCAGTCCTATTTTTGGTAGGTTTAATTTCGTTGGATTTAAAAATATTTTAAATCGTTTTGAAAAAAAAAATTATATATATATATATATTAAATCATAGATAATCATTGCTAAATTGTAGGAAGTATTGCGAAAATAAATTGTATTTAACTACGCTTTTTTTACAATTATCTCCAAAGAGGGAGAGAGTAATCAAAATACTAGATTATAAGGAATTTTGGCAGGAGGTTTTAAGAACTATGGGGCAGTGGGAGGTTATGTAATTTTGGTACAGAAAAATATTCATTCTAATACATGTGACACCAAAATTATGAAAAGAAGAGTTTAATTAAATCTCTAAACGGCATCGATGTTTAATTTAAAAAAAAAATCAAAATTAAGACACCTATTTTAAAACGTCCTCTTTTTATTAGATTTGTTAGTCAAGCAACTTCCAATATTATTCGGGATTGGTCTCAGACTCTCAGTCGACAATCTTATGACTAGGAGCATTCACATATAATTAAAATTAAAAAATAATTAAAAAATAAAAAAAATAAAAATAAAAAACACCTAAGCTTTTGATCAGAATTGATTTTTCATCATCACCACATTAGCCCACATAAGTTTTTTTTAATCAGAATTGGTGATGATTTGTCACCAGTATCATCATAAATTGCATTAGAGTCATGACACTAATAAATTCATCTACACTACTGCTGGGTATTTCGGTTTGAGGTTTTAATGTGCTATTCTTTTACAAATTAAGTTTTTGGAAACTTTACTTTGTAATCATATGGATGTTATAATTGAAGAATTGTTTGGGTATGGAAGAAAAAAAATGTTAAAAATACATTAATTTTCTTTCCAAAATGCTTGCGCAAGTAATGAGAGGTATTTTGTTAGTAACAAATCAATTCTTAGCAAATATATTATATTACCTTGATTGATAACAATTAAAAATACCTTTTGTAAATTACTATTTCAATTATTGGAGTTGTATACTGTGACAGCCCGTCCCGAACTTTTCGTACCGTAGGGGTGAAATGATGGTTTTGCCCCTAGTATGTTTATTTCGTTGTGGGATCGTTTTTGGATTTTGGTTGGTTGATTGTTGATGCGCGATTTATACGCACACAAATTAAACCCTCTTTTTGTCAATTGTAGTATAAGTATAAGTAGGGATCGTTCTGGACCGGGGATTAGGAGGGATTGTTAATCACTTGGATTTGACTCAAAAACGTAAAAACAAAGTTAAAAACGTTCACAAAGACTCAAAGGACTCAAAACAAGTTCAAAAGACTCAAAACTGCCTAAAAACACTAACTAGGCAGTTTCTGACCTTAAACCCAATGTTGGACGAATTTAAGATTATGGTTTGATTCAAACGTAAAAACACAATATAAAACACTATACTAGACTCAAAGAATGCAAAACTAAACTTTAAAACACTAAAACAAACCAAAAGACTCAAACATCACCCAAAACACTCAAAACTGCCTTAAAATCACTTTCTGGGCAGTTTTGAGCACTTTGGTGAATTTGGACGAATTTGTGTAACAAATTGAATCAAAACTCTTATAAACACAAACTAAGACACTTTCTAACTAAATTAGACAATAAAGTAAAGGGGGATTGAGTTTTGGACGAAATTAAATTAAATGTACAGATTCAAATTAAAACAGATAGTAAAGATGAATTTGATGGAATTGAATGGATGGGAAGCTAGCTAAGGGGTTCATCTCCACACATGTTATACTTGCATAATAAAATGATTTCCAATTGCATTTCAATAAACCATGATGCTCAACACCCCAAGTTAACCGTGATGCACTAATTAACCTTCAAATCTTCCTAACGTTATTGAATTGGATGATGCATGCGACAATTCAAAACATTCCCCACAAGTCCTCAACATGAATGCATAGAAGAGGTACAAGCAAGAATCATTACGCTCTATTGATAGGAGCATTTTCATGCGACTTAAATGGCTTGTTCTCGTGCATTTACGTTATGTTTCTTTAGTTATTTTAGTACTTTAAGCTATTTTCGTGTGTTTGTAGGTCGAAAGGGCTAAAGGAGCAAAAAGATGCATTTTGGAGACTTTTGGAGCACTTTTGGGCTAAGGACGGATAGCTTATGCTTGAAGCCAAAGTGTTGGACGAAATTGAAGACCTAATTGGAGCCAAAGTGTTGGAACCTTGTTCTCTTTAGTTTTAGGACATTTAAACCTTTCCTAATCCCAATCATGCCATGCATAACACACATCCATTCTAACACATTGTCATTGCACATGCATTTCCTTCATTAGTTAACCCACATGCACTTATCACTTATCATCACCACATATCATATCACTTAATCACTTATCACTTATCATCACCACTTAACCACTTATCATATCATAACCACATATCATATCACTTATCACTTATCACTTAACATATCATCCACCTACTTCACCTACAACATCCACCTACTTCACCTACAACATCCACTTCACCTACAACATCCACCTACTTCACCTACAACATCCACCTACTTCACCTACAACATCCACTTCACCTACAACATCCACCTACTTCACCTACAAATGACATAGCCATATGTTCCCTCCACTACTCCTATAAATACCCTTGCATTCATTCATTCATGGACATCTCATTTTCATACACAACACATTACAAACACATTCTCCCTTCCCTAGCCGTGAGCTTCCCATCTCTCCCCTTATAATCCAAACACCATTTTTCCATTCCACACTTCCATCCCCCAAACCAATTATCCCTAGACCTTATGCTATTGTGCCGCAACAAAGAAGGAGAAAGAAGAGAGGAGAAGCCTTGGACGTTTTGGCTATTCAAGCTTGGATTGTTGGAGCGTTTCTAGGTGTATTCAATCTTTGTTTTCAATGTTTAATTTATATTCTCTTTGTTTTGTTGTAAACATGAGGAGCTAAACTTGTTTTAGCTAGGGGAGACTTTGAAACCATGATTATATTTGCAATATGAATTGATTAATTCCAGTTGTGATTTCATAAATTGTGAATGCAATTTACTTAACCGTTTGATGGATAACTTATTCTTGTTTGTTGATTAAGGGTGCACACTTAAGTTTGCATGCATGAATTTGGGGCTAGAATATAAGGGAGTTTCACATAATCGTTACAAACTTATATTCACAAGTAGTTAAGGTTGTTTTCACAATCATGTTAAGTAAATTCCTAGCATGAGTATCATGATGTCATAGTTACAAGTGCTTTGTCAATACTTATGATTTTCATAGAACGTAATGATCTTTGATTGTATCTCTATTATGATGTCATGTAGGGGACTTTTGAAGAATGCTTTGGGTTGTCGTATGATGTCATCCAATCCAATAACTTAAGGAAAATCTGAGGGTTAATTAGTGATGTCACGGTTAATCTAGGGTGTTGAGGTTCATGGTTTATCGAAAAGCAACTGGAAATCAATTTGTATGCAAGTGTGTTGATGCGAGATTTATACGCGCATAAATTAAACCCTCTTTTTATTGATTGTAGTAAGTATGTAAGTAGGGATCGTTCTTAACCGGGGATTAGGAGGGATTGCAAAATGACTTGGATTTGACTCAAAAACGTAAAAACACAATATAAAACACTATACTAGACTCAAAGAATGCAAAACTAAACTTTAAAACACTAAAATAAACCAAAAGACTCAAACATCACCCAAAACACTCAAAACTGCCTTAAAATCACTTTCTGGGCAGTTTTGAGCACTTTGGTGAATTTGGACGAAATTGGGAAATAAAATTGAATCAAAACACTTTAAAACATAAACTAAACAGATTTTAAGCACCAAGGAACAAGAAAGTAAAGGGGGGTTTTGATTTGACGAAATTTGAATTAACAAAACAAGTTAATAAACTAGGCAGGTTGTATAAACAGATTTGAGAAATAAGATGATGGATGGATTAGTTAGAGGTCCATTCTCCACACATGATACATTTATATATATGAATCGATTCTCCAATTGTTTTTCATTAACTATGATGCTCAACACCCCAAGTTAACCGTGATGCACTAATTAACTCTCAAATTTTCCTTATGTTATTGAATTGGATGATGCATGCGACAATTCAAATCATTCTCCAATGGTTCTCAACATGAATGCATAGAAGAGATACAATGAGAGATCATTATGCTCTATGAAAATTATAAGTGTTGACGAGGCAATTGTAACTATGAATGCATGATACTTTTGCCAAGAATTCAATTAACGCGGTTGTGACTAGCAACCTTCACTACTCATGTTTATAAACTTGTGACGATTAGGTGAAACTCGTTTATAAACTAGCATCGAGTTTATGCATGAAGACTAAGTATGCATCCCTAATCAACATACAAAAACAAGTTTTTAATAAACATGATAATTGAATTACAATCACAACTTAACAAATCACAATTGGAAGAAATCAATTCATATTTCAAACATGTTCATGGCTTCAAACTTTCCCCTAACTAATTAGGGGTTTAGCCACTCATGATTACAACAAACTTAGAGAGTAATAACAAAGTAAATATTGAAAACAAGAATCGAAGTACACCTAAAAATTCCAACAACTCAATCTTGAATTGTATGAACGTTTAGGCCTCTTCTCCTCTAGTTGCTGCGGCACAAGGGGTTTTGGTGAGTTTTGGTGGTTATGGATGATGTAGAATGATGTGTTTAGGGTAGGGATGGATGTAGGGGAAGGCAAGGAGTGTTTTTGGGCAGAAAATATGAAGAATGGTGAAGTATGGTAGTGCTAGAGAGAGGGGAGGAATTTCTGGCGTGAATGAATGTGTATGAGAGATGGTTTTCTGAAATGGAAGAGTGTGTATTTTGTGGCTGCAATGCATGTTTATTTATAGGTGAAATGGGGGGAACATGATGACTAGGAATTAGGTGGAAAGCTGAAATGGTGATGGGAGATGTATGTGGCAGAAATGCATGTGATTAAAGGGTGGGAATGCATGTGTTTTGACAGAAAATAAAAGGGAATGTTGGAAATCTGGAATGGGAACCCACGGCATGGTTGTTTTCTGGTGGTGAATGGGTTTATGTTTGAATGGTGCATGTGGGTTGATTATTTAAAGGGAGTGCATGTGGAATAAAGGTTGGAATGAACATGAAATGCACGGTTTTGAGAGATGATTATGGATGCATGTGTTGAATGATTATGGGTGTATGTGGGTGGAAATGCATGTGGGAATGCATGTGATTTGGCTGAAATGAAAGGTAGTGGGAAGTGCATGTAAGCCACGGCAAGGAATGCATTTTCTGAATGAATGAAGACAGGTTATGTGGAAGGGCTTGAACAAAGGTAGAAGCATGGCACAAAGGTGAATGGGTGATGTGTGAATGTGGTTGAATGATTAAAGTGTAAATGATTAATGAATGGTTCTTTGTTGATGGTGGAAATCTGAAATGATTAAGTGGAATGTGCATGTGGCTGCAATGATGGTGTTTTGCACGGCAATGATGGAGAAAGAATGTGTGGATGTATGGTTGTGTTGGTGATGAATGTGAACTCTTTGTTCTTCATTTTCATTCCTTTGGTCTTCAATTTCGTCCATCTACTTGGCTTTAAGCATATGCAATCCATTCCAATCTCTAATTTGCTCCAAAAGGCTCCGAAAGGCATCCTTTTGCATCCTTAGCCATATGAACCTATAAACACACGAAAATGACTTTAGACACTAAATTAAGTAAGAAAACACAACATAAATGCATAAGAACTAGCTAACAAAGGCGCATAAATATGCTTCTATCATGTGTCATGTGTGGAGAAGGACCCTTTAGCTAGCTAATCACCCATCCATATCCCCAAATTCGTCCAAAGTTTACTTAAGTCTTTTAGTTACTTGTTTTTCTTTTAAATTCGTCAAAAACCTAATCCCCTTTATTTAGTTGTGTCAAATCTGTCCTAATTGTGAGTTTGAGTGTTTTTGAGTCAAAACCAATTCTATTTTCGTCCAAGTCAAGTCCTAGAGTCTAAATTGAGTCTTTTTTATTGTTTTGAGTTGTTTTGAGTCTTTTAAGTTTGTTTTGAGTCATACAAGTTTAGTTAAGAGTCTTTTGATTTTGTTTACGTGTTTTGAAGTATATTTTTACATCTTTGAGTCAGTTTTCATTAGATTAGCAATCCCTCCTAATCCCCGGCCAAGAACGATCCCTACTTATAACTATACTACAATTGTCAAACGAGGGTTTAATTTGTGCGCGTATAAATCTCGCATCAAATTTTGGCGCCGTTGCCGGGGATGAGCAACTTTGCTAATCCCTTGGTTCTTTTCTTTTTTTTGGTTTAGTTGTTTTCGTTTTAGTTTCTAACTTAGTGTTGTTTTCTTTGTTTGTTGTTACTTTTGATATTTGATTTAGTTCTCTTTCTTTGATTTTAGGTACTAGAGAAGTAAGATATGGATTTTGCTAGCATTCAAGCTCAATTGGCAAATCTTACTTCTAAATTGTTGCCATATGCCGAAAGGACCACAATGCAGAGTGTCCCTACATTTGGTGCTTCATATAGGCAAGGATTTCAAGCCAATCAATGTCCACAAAGAGATGGGAGGGATCATTCAAACTCTATATGGTGGGAAGATCAACAAGTTCAACGTGAAGCATATTGGCAACCATATGAGGAGTTCTATTCAAGACCTATGCAGCCACCACAACTTCATATGCAATATGCTCAATTAAATTCAAATTCGCCAATAGATTATATTCAAATTCTTAATGAAATAAATTCTTTGGCGCAGGGGTCACAAAATCAAGCCAAGGAGGCTCAACAAGAAGCATATTGGCAACCATATGAGGACTTCAATACAACACCTATGCAGCCACCACAACCTCCCCCACAACAATTCCAATCAAGTTCAAGTATGTCCATGGATAATGATAAAAAATTTCAATTACTAACCTCTTTGATGCAGGACGAACAAAATCAAGACAAGAAGTTGGGTAAATTGGACGAGCAATTTGGGCAGATTATGGAGTTCATGAAACAAATTCAAGAGCAAAGTGAACTTTCCAACTCAACTATTGAAAACTCGAAGGAAGATTTTGAAATCCATAATGCTATCACTTTGGGAAGTGCTATGGAGGTTGGAGCTGACCTAAAAATGTCCAAACATAGCCTAGAAGTGGATGAACAGCTGTTAATTGAGGAGGAGAAAGAAGACATGCACACGGCAAGGGTAGAACAACCCTTGCCGCAGCCCCCTAAGCCCTCTAAACCACCCACCACCAGTAAGGACGTCCCAATTCCATGTTATTCTGATGTTATTCCACCCAATGTCCCTTTTCCTAGCAGGTTTTTGATTCCCAACCAAGAAGAGAGTAAAAAGGACATCGTGGAAGCCTTCCCAAAGGAGCAAAATGCTATTCAAATTCTTGGTGCAACACAGCAAGTTTTAGATGGTGTTGAATTCTTCAAAGGACTTTGTACACCAAGAAGAATGATTCAAGAGAAGGTAGTGGCTGGAAAAGATGTAGAAGGCATCAAAGAGGACATATTTGAAACCACAATTCCCAAGGAAGTTGGATTTTATGACACAGGACAAGTCATAACTTTCGAAGGGGTGTTTATTCTGGAGTTCATTTTGGAGCACACAGGTAAGCCGCCTCCCCGAATTTCAATTTTCTTTTATACTAACATGTGGTTAATGATTCAGGCACCCAATCTGGAATTTAAACTATTATCGGATCATTTCAAGTATCACCGCCCATTCAAAGATAAATTCCATGCCGTTTGATTTTATTTATGTGTAAAAAAAAAAAATAAAAAAAAATAAAAAAAAAAAAAAAAAGATACTAAACATGGAGAAAGGTGGAGCTTCACAAAGGTTGTTTACGTGAAGCCCCACTACGAGGCGCAGAAGCGGAAGGCGCAGAAGCGGGAGGCATCGGAGCGGAAGCCATCGGAGCGGGAGGCATCGGAGCTAGAGCATTCCAGGCCTCAATACTTGGCCAAGCGCTGGATGACCCAGGAAAAAGGTGCCTCTGGAGATAAGACGCAAGCCTTTGACGGTCATTGTGAATTCGACCCTCAGATTCTTGCAGCTCATCAAGCTTCCTCTTCATGCCCGTCGAATAGTTGTTGGCAAGTACGTGCAAACTTCTATTCTCATGCTTAAGCAGTTTGATCTCCTGCTTGAGACTTTCCACCTCTGCCATCAATGATTCCACCTGACGGGAGCGGGCAAGCAGGCGTTGGCCCATGTTGGACACAGAACTCGCACACTGAACACTAAGTGCAAGGGACTCTTGAACGGCCAACTCATCGGACCGTCCTGACAGCAGCCTACTATCTTTTGGTGTGAGGAGGTTCCTAGCTACTATTGTAGCTGTTGTGGCGTCCTGCATCACAGAGTCTTCACCTGAAAGAGGACCGTTAGAAGATAAGAAAGAAGGGCGCCATACGTTACCTTGACGCGGCGCGCCCGTATCACTGCTAAGGCTCAATTCCAAGCTAAGGTTCGATGAGTTTGCCATTTTTCAAAAGTGTTCAAAGAGAAGGGATGGAGTTAAATTTCAAAGGGCCGGAGTCAATTTTCAAGAATGGGAAATCTTCAGAGTGTGTTTGTTGTGGTGATCGATAGCTCAATAAAAAAGCCAAGGCGACGCGTCCACCAATTCAAAAAGCCAGAATTTCCGGCGTAATTTAGGCGACGCTTTCTCGGCTTTTCAGAAGGCGCGTTCAACTTTGTCAAAAGATTTCTTCTTTTCAGACAACACGTGGAGGCCATCATCGCAACTACACATCTTTAGCCGACAAGCGCAAAGTTCGGCGACGCTTTCTCAGCTTTTCAGAAGACGCGTGCAGCTTTGTCAAAAGGAGCCGCATCTGCACTACCACGTGTCGTTCAGAAAGCGAAGGGGCGTCGTTCAGAAAGCGAAGGGGCGTCGTTCAGAAATCGAAGGGGCGCCTGCTCAGAAATCGAAGAGGCGCCATTATTTCAAAAAGCCGGATTTGCGGGATCAAAACGTTTGTCGACAAAGGTAAAAAGTACCACCACTTGATATTATCTCTATATATGTCGACCTTCGTCTTTTATGGCAGGGCAAACCTGAAGAAAATGCCCAACTCTCCCTCACCTCTGAGGGCGCACTCCCAGCAAAGCCTTTCGAAATACTCAATTCTTTCTTCTTCCCCAAAGATGATACCAGATGCTTGGAGTACATATGACCCAGGAGGAAGCAGCACAACAAATACATGTGCTGATTCATTCACCGCTTCTTCAAAAGCAAAGGTATCTCATATCATCAAGGTCAAAAGCAAAAGTATCTCATATCATGCTCTTTCCCTGTCTTTTTCTTTGTCCTTGTTCTTACTCGCATGGCAAAGTAAAAGAAGCAATCAGCCGGCACTTGGAGTCAGTCTTCCGATCTGGAGCCAACTGCCTGGAATCTATTCCTGATTGCTTACCTAGCGTTGCTCTCGAGTAGTCATCTTCAACGGTTGATACACTTCCGGAGAAGGGACCACTTCTGCAAAGGGGAGCGAGTAAGGCAAGTGAAAATGATACATTGAAGCATGTGGAGACAAACATAGGCTGAGTTATCCTCCAACCCTTTTCAATACGAATTGGAAAGATTGAACAAAGAAACAGACCAAAGGAGTAAGCTCAGACCTTCGGGGGAGACCAAAAGAATCCTGCTGCCCAGTTCAAGAGTAGCACAAAGGAAAATCAACGATGGGAGGAGCCCCTGTGGAATCAACAACATCAAGCCTCAATGAAATCAACAAGGAGAAGATGGAATTTACATTCCACAACCAGATTTGCGTCTCTAAACTCTTCTCTTTGTTATTTACATTCTGCCATGTTTAGTATGTTTAAATGCTTTTTGTGTGTTTACTTATGCTTTGTATGATTTTAAGCTTAAAACATTGAGGACAATGTTTGATTTAAGTGTGGGGGTAACTAATGTTGTTAATGCAAATTCGTGGGATTTTATCGCCCATAACTTTAAAGGTTGTTCCTTACTGTTTTAAGGTGTTTTTAAGATGTTTTAGAGTGTTTTAGTATGTTTTGTTTTTATAAATCCGAAAATCACATAAAAATTTGAAAAACATGTTTTGAAAAACCTAAAAAGAGTGTTTTGAGTCGTTTTTGTGTGTTTGTGTCTTAGGGTACCTTCCAACACAATGATGAGGATTTGGTTTGTAATTGCATGAC
This sequence comes from Pyrus communis, assembly GCF_963583255.1. Taxonomy (NCBI): domain Eukaryota; kingdom Viridiplantae; phylum Streptophyta; class Magnoliopsida; order Rosales; family Rosaceae; genus Pyrus; species Pyrus communis. The sequence continues at coordinate 7,965,685 of NC_084808.1, forward strand.
TGTTAAAGAGAATTATAAACATGGATGAAAGTTTGATTTACTCTTGGTATATGTTTGGTTATGGTTATAATGTATGACTTCACATGCAATCATAAAAGAAAAATTCGTTTTTGTAACATGCTTGAAGGAAGGAACTCAAACAAACGCTACAACCCTGTGAGACTCGAGCCATTACTTTCTTTGGAGAGTTATTTTCTGTGATTCTTTGTTTTCTAAAGTTGTTGCATGATCTCATTATTCCTTGCTTGGTTGCTACTTAGAATGCAATTGTATCATGATAGAACTAAATGCTAGAACTTATATCCGTTTCATTCAAAGCATGATATTGATTGCATAACATATATCAAGATGAAGTTGTGTAGTTGCCACCATAGCCAAATAGCCTTACTTCCCATATTTCGTATATATTGTAAGTCTTAACCCCGTTGAGCCTCGTTTAACCTATTTTCTTTGCTAACCACATCAACCCTTACCTAGCCTAGATTAGGACCATCCGTACCCTTGTTCTTAAAAGATAGTGAGCATGACTTAAATGAATTCCTTTTGAGTACATTATGAAAGAAAATGAGTGTGGGGGAGAGAATGTTTTGTTCTTAAGCGTTTATGTATGTTTTGAGAAAAAAAAAAAAAAAAAAAAAAAAAAAAAAAAAAAATTGTGAAAAATATATGTAAAAGAAAAACAGAAAAGAAAAGAAAGAAAGGAAAAAGAACTTGTTCCCCCTTGATCAAAAGTTGAGTTTTCATTCAAAAGTGATTTCTACGTTAATTCAAATGCTTTGCTCGCTATTTCTTTGAGAACCTCTGTTTTCCATATACCTTCTTTAGCCAAACACCTTTAGCCCCGTTACACCCCTTTGACTTCTATCTTGATCGTTATGTGTTTAATAATGTGGAGTTTGGAATTGATATGAGCTTATGGAATCACTGGTTCTCATTCTAAGTAGTAGCATTCCATTCATGAGATCATATTCATGTCGTTATCGTAAATTCAGAAAATGCTTTCCTTGTTATAACATATGTGAGTGTTCGTCTACATGTTTACATCAATCTTCTCACATATAACTAGTGTAGGGTGTGTAGTCAGAAAATCTATGTGAAAATAGAGTGCATTCTAGTAAGGAATTGAGGGAATTCTCTAAGGCATGTTACTACATTCAAAACATGGTTTTAAATGCTTAATTGTGAACTAGTATGTGGTGACTATGAGTAAGAATGTACTTAAGTGTAAAAATGGCTAAAATCTGTGGGAATAATGATTTTTAACTTGTCATGTGCTTTGGAAATCCCTGAGACGTTTGTTGGAAGGTTTAGGTTGTGTTTTACTTGTTCGTTTTGTTTTGTTTCTGGTTTCTTTTGTTTTGTTTTGCTCGAGGACTAGCAAAGATAAGTGTGGGGGTATTTGATAGGAGCATTTTCATGCGACTTAAATGGCTTGTTCTCGTGCATTTACGTTATGTTTCTTTAGTTATTTTAGTACTTTAAGCTATTTTCGTGTGTTTGTAGGTCGAAAGGGCTAAAGGAGCAAAAAAATGCATTTTGGAGACTTTTGGAGCACTTTTGGGCTAAGGACGGATAGCTTATGCTTGAAGCCAAAGTGTTGGACGAAATTGAAGACCTAATTGGAGCCAAAGTGTTGGAACCTTGTTCTCTTTAGTTTTAGGACATTTAAACCTTTCCTAATCCCAATCATGCCATGCATAACACACATCCATTCTAACACATTGTCATTGCACATGCATTTCCTTCATTAGTTAACCCACATGCACTTATCACTTATCATCACCACATATCATATCACTTAATCACTTATCACTTATCATCACCACTTAACCACTTATCATATCATAACCACATATCATATCACTTATCACTTATCACTTAACATATCATCCACCTACTTCACCTACAACATCCACCTACTTCACCTACAACATCCACTTCACCTACAACATCCACCTACTTCACCTACAACATCCACCTACTTCACCTACAACATCCACTTCACCTACAACATCCACCTACTTCACCTACAAATGACATAGCCATATGTTCCCTCCACTACTCCTATAAATACCCTTGCATTCATTCATTCATGGACATCTCATTTTCATACACAACACATTACAAACACATTCTCCCTTCCCTAGCCGTGAGCTTCCCATCTCTCCCCTTATAATCCAAACACCATTTTTCCATTCCACACTTCCATCCCCCAAACCAATTATCCCTAGACCTTATGCTATTGTGCCGCAACAAAGAAGGAGAAAGAAGAGAGGAGAAGCCTTGGACGTTTTGGCTATTCAAGCTTGGATTGTTGGAGCGTTTCTAGGTGTATTCAATCTTTGTTTTCAATGTTTAATTTATATTCTCTTTGTTTTGTTGTAAACATGAGGAGCTAAACTTGTTTTAGCTAGGGGAGACTTTGAAACCATGATTATATTTGCAATATGAATTGATTAATTCCAGTTGTGATTTCATAAATTGTGAATGCAATTTACTTAACCGTTTGATGGATAACTTATTCTTGTTTGTTGATTAAGGGTGCACACTTAAGTTTGCATGCATGAATTTGGGGCTAGAATATAAGGGAGTTTCACATAATCGTTACAAACTTATATTCACAAGTAGTTAAGGTTGTTTTCACAATCATGTTAAGTAAATTCCTAGCATGAGTATCATGATGTCATAGTTACAAGTGCTTTGTCAATACTTATGATTTTCATAGAACGTAATGATCTTTGATTGTATCTCTATTATGATGTCATGTAGGGGACTTTTGAAGAATGCTTTGGGTTGTCGTATGATGTCATCCAATCCAATAACTTAAGGAAAATCTGAGGGTTAATTAGTGATGTCACGGTTAATCTAGGGTGTTGAGGTTCATGGTTTATCGAAAAGCAACTGGAAATCAATTTGTATGCAAGTGTGTCACTCTTCTCTTGAATTGTATGAACGTTTAGGCACTCTTCTCTTCCATTCCTCATACGTACAAAACAAGGAGAATTGAATTTAAACATTGAAATCAAAGAAACACCTAAACATTCCAACAACTCAAACTTGAATTGTATGAACGTTTAGGCACTCTTCTCTTCCTCGTTGTTGTGGCACAAGGTCTAAGGATAGTTTGATGGTGTGAATGGTTTGGGGAGTGGTGTTTGGATTAATAGGGAAGGCAAGGAGTGTTTTTGGGCAGAAAATATGAAGGATGGTGAAGTATGGCTGTGTTAGAGAGAGGGAATGAATTTCTGGCTTGAATGAATGTGTATGGAAGAGTGTGTTGTGTTGTGAATGGAATCGTGGAGATGCACGGCATAAGGGAATTGGAAAGGTTTAAATGTCCTAAAACTAAAGGGAACAAGGTTCCAACACTTTGGTCTATTAGGTCTTCAATTTCGTCCCAACACTTTGGCTCCAAGCATAAGCTATCCATCCTTAGCCCAAAAGTGCTCCAAAAGTCTCCAAAATGCATCTTTTTGCTCCTTTAGCCCTTTGGACCTACAAACACACGAAAATAGCTTAAAGTACTAAAATAACTAAAGAAACATAGCGTAAATGCACGAGAACAAGCCATTTAAGTCGCATGAATATGCTCCTATCAAATACCCCCACACTTATCTTTTGCTAGTCCTCGAGCAAAACAAAACAACAAAAGAACACGAAACTAGACAAAACGAACAAAACACAACCTACACCTTCCAACAATCGTCTCATGGATTTCCAATGCACATGACAAGTTAAAAATCATTATTCCCACAGATTTTAGCCATCTTTATACTTAAGTACATTCTTACTCATAGTCACCACATACTAGTTCACAATTAAGCATTTAAAACCATGATTTGAATGTAGTAACATGCCTTAGAGAATTTCCTCAATTCCTTACTAGAATGCACTCTATTTTCACACAGATTTTCTGACTACACACCCTACACTAGTTATATGTGAGAAGATTGATGTAAACATGTAGACGAACACTCACATATGCTATAACAAGGAAAGCATTTTCTGGATTTACGACAATGACATGAATATGATCTCATGAATGGAAAGCTACTACTTAGAACGAGAACCAGTGATTCCATATGCTCATACCAAATTCAAACTCCACATATTGAATACATAACATCAAGATAGAAGTTGAGGGTTGTAACGGGGCTAAGGGTAATGGTTTAACAAAGAAAGGTAAAGTAAAACAAATCTTCTTAAAGTAATAGGAAGCGAAGTAATGAAATTGACAATTAAACTCACTTTTAATGGCAGAAATCAACTTTTAAACACAAGGGAAGATTCATGCAACAACTAGGGTCAAATTCACTCTTTTGGACCCTTCCTTCAATAACCAATACTTGTGAGATCATTCTCACTTATTTTTCAACTCTTTTTCTTTCTTTTCAACAATTTTTTTTTTCTTTATTTCATTCTTTAGCCGTGCCCTATTATCTTCCCCCACACTTATTTTCTGCAATATATTGATCAAAAGGAGTTCATTCTAAGTCATGCTTCACTATCCTTTAAGAACAAGGGTATGGAAAGTCCTAATCTAGGCTAGGTGAGGATAATGTGGTTAACAAAGAAAATAAGCTTGAAAAGGCTCAAAAGGGTTAAAACTTACAACAAATAAGAAATATGAAAAGGGATAGGCTTTTTGGCTTTGGCTTGACTAACAACGTCATCTTATTGTATGTTATGCAATCAATATCATGCTTTGAATGAATTGGGCATGAGTTCTAGTATTTGGAACTATAATGAAATGCATTCCAAGTAGCAACCAAGCAAAGAATGATGAGATCATGCAACGACTTTAGAAAACAAGAAATCACAGAAAATAACTCTCCAAAGAAGGTAATGGCTCGAGTCTCACAGGGTTGTAGCGTTTGTTTGAGTTCCTTCCTTCAAGCATGTTACAAAAACGAATTTTTCTTTTATGATTGCATGTGAAGTCATATATTATAACCATAACCAAGCATATACCAAGAGTAAATCAAACTTTTCTCTATGTTTATAACTCTTTTTAACTGTCATGCAATTACAAACCAAATCCTTATCATTGTGTTGGAAGGTACCCTAAGACACAAACACACAAAAACGACTCAAAACACTCTTTTTAGGCTTTTCAAAACATATTTTTCAAATTTTTATGTGTTTTTCGGAGTTATAAAAACAAAACTTACTAAAACACTCTAAAACATCTTAAAAACGTTTTAAAACAGCAAGGAACAACATTTGAAGTTATGGGTGATAAAATCCCACGAATTTGCATCAGATATACTTAGTTACCCCCCCCCCCCCCCCACACTTAAATTAACCATTGTCCTCAATGTTTTAAGCTTAAAATCACAACAAACAAAAGTAAACATAACAACAGCAACGAAACATACTAAACATGGCATAATGTAAATAACAAAGAGAAGAGTTTAGAGACGCAAATCTGGTTGTGGAATGTAAATTCCATCTTCTCCTTGTTGATTGCATTGAGGCTTGATGTTGTTGATTCCACAGGGGTTCCTCCCATCGTTGATTTTCCTTTGTGCTACTCTTGAACTGGGCAGCAGGATTCTTTTGGTCTCCCCCGAAGGTCTGAGCTTACTCCTTTGGTCTGTTTCTTTGTTCAATCTTTCCAATTCGTATTGAAAAGGGTTGGAGGATAACTCAGCCTATGCTTGTCTCCACATGCTTCAATGTATCATTTTCCTTGCCTTGCTTGCTCCCCTTGCAGAAGTGGTCCCTTCTCTGGAAGTGTATCAACCGTTGAAGATGACTACTCGAGAGCAACGCTAGGTAAGCAATCAGGAATGGATTCCAGGCAGTCGGCTCCAGACCGGAAGACTGACTCCAAGTGCCGCTGATTGCTTTCGTTTACTTTGCCATGCGAGTAATAACAAAGGCAAAGGAAAAGACAGGGAAAGAGCATGATATGAGATACTTTTGCTTTAGACCTTGATGATATGAGATACCTTTGCATTTGAAGAAACGGCGAATGAAGCAGCACATGTATTTGTTGTGGTTGTCTCCACATGCTTCGATCGACCGTTTCCTTTTGCCTCATCTGTACTCCCGGTATCTGGTATCTTCTTTGGGGGAGAAAAAATTGAGTATTTCAAAAGGCGTTGCTGGGAGAGCGCCCTCAGAGGTGCGGAAGAGTTGGACATTTTCTTGAGGTCTGCCTTGCCATAAGAGATGAATGTCGACATATATAGGGATTTCTTAATAACAAGTGGTGGTACTGTTCTTTTACCCTTATCGACAAACGTCTCTTCGATATCTGAACGACGCCTCTTCGATTTCTGAACGACAAAAGTAGTCACGGGCGCTGCTCTGTCACCACGCGTTTTCTGAAAAGCAGAGAAAGCGTCGTCGAACTTTGCGCTTGTCGGCTAAAGATGTGTAGTTGCGATGATGGCCTCCACGTGTTATCGACTTTGTCAGATATCTTTTGACAAAGTTGAACGCGTTTTCTGAAAAGCCGCGAACGCGTCGCCGAACTTCACGCAGGAAAATCCGGATTTTTGAATCGGTGGTCGTGTCGTTTGGCTTTTTATAGCGGTATCGATCACCCCAACATACACACTCTGAAGATTTCCCATTCTTGAAAATCTACTCCGGCCCTGAGAATTAACTCCATCCACCCCTTCTCTCTGAACACCTTTGAAAAAAAAATGACTAACTCATCAAACCTTTGCTTAGATTTGAGTCTCACCAGCGATCCGGTTGCGCCCCGTCAAGGTAATGTGTGGCGCCCTTCTTTCTTAGCTTCTAACGGTCCTCTTACAGGTGAGGACTCCATGATGACGGATGCAACAACAGCTACGATAGTAGCTAGGAACCTCCTCACTCCTAAGGATAGTAGGCTGCTTTCAGGACGGTCCGATGAGTTGGCCGTTCAAGAGTCCCTCGCTCTCAGCGTTCAGTATGCAGGCTCTGTGACCAACATGGGCCAACGCCTACTTGCTCGCTCCCGTCAGGTTGAATCGTTGATGGCAGAGGTGGAAAGTCTCAAGCAAGAGATCAAGCAGCTGAAGTATGAGAATAGAAGTTTGCATGTGCTTGCAAACAACTATTCGACGGGCATGAAGAGGAAGCTTGATGAGCTGCAAGAATCCAATGGTTGAATGCAAAGTGACCGTCAAAGGCTTGCGGCTTACTTCCAGAGGCACATTTTTCCTGGCTCATCCAGCGTTTGGCCAAGTATTGAGGCCTCGAATGCTCTAGCTCCGATGCCTTCCGCTCCGATGCCTTCTGCTCCGATGCCTTCCGCTCCGATGCCTTCTGCTCCGATGCCTCGTAGTGGGGCTTCACGTAAACAACCTTTGTGAAGCTCCATCTTTCTCCATGTTTAGTATCTTTTTTTTTTTTTTTTTTTTTTTTTTAAAATCAAATCAAACGGCATGGAATTGGTCCTTGAATGGAAGGTGATACTTGAAGTGAACCGGCATTGGTTTGAATTCTAGTGTAGGTGCCTACATTACTTTGGGCAGGTTGTGGTGGCTGCATAGGCGTTGAATAGAACTCCTCGTATGGTGGCTGCCAATATCCGTCTTGTTGAGCCTCATTGTCTTGATTTTGTGAGCCCTGCACCAAACAAATTAATTCATTAAGCTTTTGATTATAATCTATTGACGAACTTGAGTTTGGTTGGGCATATTGAATATGAGGTTGTGGTGGCTGCATAGGTGTTGAATAGAACTCCTCATATGGTGGCTGCCAATATCCTTCTTGTTGAACATGTTCAGGTTCCCACCACATAGAGTTTGAATGATCACTCCAATCCGAATTGTAAGTATTGGAAAACACGTTATTCCTTGATTGAAGATCAAATGTACCAACGCTTTGCATTTGGGACCTTTCCATGAGCTGTGACAAAAGAGAAGCATTATCAAGTGCCATGTTGTGCTTCTCTAGTACTTGAATTCAACAAACAAAACACAAATCACAAACTAAAACTAAAATATATAACGGAAACTAAAACTAAAACTAATAAGAAAACGAAAATAACAATCCAAAGGATTAGCAAAGTTGCTAATCCCTGGCAACGGCGCCAAAATTTGATGCGCGATTTATACGCACACAAATTAAACCCTCTTTTTGTCAATTGTAGTATAAGTATAAGTAGGGATCGTTCTGGACCGGGGATTAGGAGGGATTGTTAATCACTTGGATTTGACTCAAAAACGTAAAAACAAAGTTAAAAACGTTCACAAAGACTCAAAGGACTCAAAACAAGTTCAAAAGACTCAAAACTGCCTAAAAACACTAACTAGGCAGTTTCTGACTTTAAACCCAATGTTGGACGAATTTAAGATTATGGTTTGATTCAAACGTAAAAACACAATATAAAACACTATACTAGACTCAAAGAATGCAAAACTAAACTTTAAAACACTAAAACAAACCAAAAGACTCAAACATCACCCAAAACACTCAAAACTGCCTTAAAATCACTTTCTGGGCAGTTTTGAGCACTTTGGTGAATTTGGACGAATTTGTGTAACAAATTGAATCAAAACTCTTATAAACACAAACTAAGACACTTTCTAACTAAATTAGACAATAAAGTAAAGGGGGATTGAGTTTTGGACGAAATTAAATTAAATGTACAGATTCAAATTAAAACAGATAGTAAAGATGAATTTGATGGAATTGAATGGATGGGAAGCTAGCTAAGGGGTTCATCTCCACACATGTTATACTTGCATAATAAAATGATTTCCAATTGCATTTCAATAAACCATGATGCTCAACACCCCAAGTTAACCGTGATGCACTAATTAACCTTCAAATCTTCCTAACGTTATTGAATTGGATGATTCATGCGACAATTCAAAACATTCCCCACAAGTCCTCAACATGAATGCATAGAAGAGGTACAAGCAAGAATCATTACGCTCTATGAAAGTTATAAGTGTTGACGAGGCATTCGTTACTATGATTGCATGAAACTTATGCCAAGAATTCGTTTAACGCGATTGTTTATAAGCAACCTCCACTACTTGTGAATATAAGTTCGTAACTATTAGGTGAAACTCACTTATATTCTAGCGTCATATTCATGCATGAAAATTAAGCGTGCACTCTCAATAAACATACATAAATAAGTTATCAATCAAACGGTTAAACAAATTGAATCCACAACTTATGAAACGCAATTAGAAGTAATCAAATCAAAATGCAAGCACAAACATATATTTCGAATTCCCCCCTAACCAAGGGGGGTTTAGTTCCTCATAACTTTGAAATCAAAGAAACACCTAAACATTCCAACAACTCAAACTTGAATTGTATGAACGTTTAGGCACTCTTCTCTTCCATTCCTCATACGTACAAAACAAGGAGAATTGAATTTAAACATTGAAATCAAAGAAACACCTAAACATTCCAACAACTCAAACTTGAATTGTATGAACGTTTAGGCACTCTTCTTTTCCTCGTTGTTGTGGCACAAGGTCTAAGGATAGTTTGATGGTGTGAATGGTTTGGGGAGTGGTGTTTGGATTAATAGGGAAGGCAAGGAGTGTTTTTGGGCAGAAAATATGAAGGATGGTGAAGTATGGCTGTGTTAGAGAGAGGGAATGAATTTCTGGCGTGAATGAATGTGTATGGAAGAGTGTATTGTGTTGTGAATGGAATCGTGGAGATGCACGGCATAAGGGAATTGGAAAGGTTTAAATGTCCTAAAACTAAAGGGAACAAGGTTCCAACACTTTGGTCTTCAATTAGGTCTTCAATTTCGTCCAACACTTTGGCTCCAAGCATAAGCTATCCATCCTTAGCCCAAAAGTGCTCCAAAAGTCTCCAAAATGCATCTTTTTGCTCCTTTAGCCCTTTGGACCTACAAACACACGAAAATAGCTTAAAGTACTAAAATAACTAAAGAAACATAACGTAAATGCACGAGAACAAGCCATTTAAGTCGCATGAATATGCTCCTATCAATTGTGGACCACACATACACCCACACTCATTTCTCTCTCTCTGCCCTATCCCAATTCCCTCTCTCTCTCCCTTTCCTATCTTCTTCGTACGAACAACACCAAAGCCTTTGGAAACTTCACGGATCGAGGAAACAAACTACATATTTGTGCTCATGAGGTTCTTAGGAGTTCAACCATACCCATTTCAGGTAAGGGAACCTTCATTTTCACATCGAACCCAAGAGGTGTGGATCGGGGTACTGTTCATGCACACGTTAATTCTTGTGTTTTTGGGAATTTCAAGCTTGTAGGAAGCTTGGTGAGGTCCTTAGGAGGCTCGGGGTGGTTCGTTTGAAGGTTTTGGACGTCGGGATCGTGAGTTACAGGTTTGGCAGGATTTGGTGGAGTTTTCCCGGCGAGATTCCATTAGTTTTAGTGCTTGCAAGTGGTAAGGATTTGTTCCTCTAGTTGTAAGCTTCATTTTGGTACCAATTTTGTGAAATTTGAATGAAAAACGAGTGAGATACGAAGTTTGGAAGTTTTCCCGGTTTTCCAGCGATGGCGACGGTGCCGGAGAAGATGACAGAATATTCCGTCAGTTTGGATGGAATATTCCTAACGGCGTTAACGGAATCTGTTAGGCTTAATGGAATATTCCTGACGGCGTTAACTAACACCGTTAGTGTGTCAGGCACGTGCCTGCGCGTGGGCAGCGCGTGGGGGCGCGTGAGGTGTCAAAAAATTATTTTAAAAATATGGGGATGTTCGTGAGGTTGAGTAGATCACGTTGGTGTATTCATGCACCCCATTTGAGCATTGTATGAGAAGTTATTTCGTAATGTTGGTTATGTGCTTTAAAATTAACGTTTTTATAGTTGTTTCGCATATAGGTGAGACCTATCCCAAGGACGAGCGCAGTCACTCGAGGCAAGGGGGTTACGACCCTTCTACATACTAGTGAGTAGGTTTTTGGTTTTCCGTATATACCTATATACGTTTTTCCCATAAAGTGAAGTGAAACGTTTATACGTTTGTATGCCATGCATTATGTTTGCCCGTTTAATTATGCATTATTCGTTGCATATATACATATGTTTGGTGTTGCGGACGCAGGTAAGTGCAAGGTAAGTTATGGTTTATGTTTATGCTTAGTGGTGATATGAGATGCATAGAGAGCTCATAACCTGCACCCCCGGTGTTAGTGCTCCCGCCCAAAGTTGGGCACAGTCCTTCACGTGATGTTCACCTCCCGCACCACACGCTCATCTTGGATCCAAATTAGGTGCATAGTCTTGTCGTACAAACCACTTTAGGTGGTTCCGACTTGTAGGTGACCCGCGATTATTCGCCCAGTCTTCATGTGATCATAGCACTTGAGCGTACTTATTTACAACCAGTCTTGTCGTACATACCACTTTAGGTGGTTCCGACTCGTGTGCAAGTGTAGTTAGTGAGTTGGAGATTTGAGCTCTAGATTCAGTCGTACAGGTCACGTTAGGTGACTCCGGCTGACAGATTACATGGCATTGATTGGCATTACCTGAGTACTTGCATTTTGTTTAGATGTATTCGACATGGCATATTTCTGACATGACTTATATATATGTATATATTCTATTTTTCTGGGATGTATACAGGTTTTACGGCGAAGGGTCAGAACTTTGTTTATGAAATGATTTTTGAAAAGCTTTGTTTTTGTCCACTCACATTTTCTGTTTTGCACCCCTCCAGGTTCTAGTTTGGCTAGCACTTTTGGTGGCTCCCCAGAGGATTTCCCGGCTTATCTGACAAATTATCACCAGTGTCGGACCACCTTTGGGTGTGTTATTTAGTGTTTGTTTCTTCCGGACTGCACTAGGTTTTCCGTGCTCAGAACATTGTTCTTCACACTTACGCTTGCACATGTATGTTATTTACGCATTGTATAGCTTGGTTTTTATTTATTCGTACTTTTATTATTATTTATTAGCTTCCGCACTGTGCATATGGTTACATCACTTCTACATGACGACCAACATGCCATGATCTCAGTCGGGGTGTGTCATATACGGTTACGTTTCAAAAAAAAAAAAAAACATGTAAATGGGCGAAAAGGGGGGTAAATGGGTTAAAAATAGATAAATGGGTAAACGGGTATATGGTTACAGTTAAATGAGCACGCGGTTATGGATATGGTTAACCGTTTATAAACGGTTATTGATGCGAGATTTATACGCGCATAAATTAAACCCTCTTTTTGTCAATTGTAGTATAAGTATAAGTAGGGATCGTTCTAGACCGGGGATTAGCAGGGATTGTTAACCACTTGGATTTGACTCAAAAACGTAAAATAACAATATGAAACACTATACTAGACTCAAAGAATGCAAAACTAAACTTTAAAACACTAAGACAAACCAAAAGACTCAAAACAACACAAACACACTCAAATCTGCCTAAAAACCACTTTCTGGGCAGATTTGAGCACAAACACAAATTTGGACGAAATTAAGTTGTAACTTGACTCAAGACTCTTAAAAACACAATATAAAACACTAAACTAACTCAAAGAATGTAAAACTAAACACTTAAAACATTAAAACAAACCAAAAGACTCAAACATCACCCCAAAACACTCAAAACTGCCTTAAAAACACTTTCTGGGCAATTTTGAGCACTTTGGTGAATTTGGACGAATTTATGTAATAAATTGAATCACAACACTTATAAACACAAACTAAAACACTTTCTAACTAAATTGGACATTAAAGTAAAGGGGGAATTAGATTTGACGAAATTAAATAAAATGCACAGATTCTAAATTAAAACAGAAAGTAAAGTGAATGTGATGAAATTGAATGGATGGGAACCTAGCTAAGGGGTTCATCTCCATACATGTTATACTTGCATAATAAAATGATTTCCAATTGCATTTCAATAAACCATGAATGCTCAACACCCCAAGTTAACCGTGATGCACTAATTAACCTTCAAATCTTCCTAACGTTATTGAATTGGATGGGTTAGCGCATGCGACAATTCAAAACATTCCCCACAAGTCCCCTACATGAATGCATAATAGAGATACAAGCAAGAATCATTACGCTCTATGAAAATTATAAGTGTTGACGAGGCATTCGTTACTATGGATTGCATGAAACTCGTGCCAAGAATTCGTTTAACGCGATTGTTTATAAGCAACCTCCACTACTTGTGAATATAAGTTCGTAACTATTAGGTGAAACTCACTTATATTCTAGCGTCATATTCATGCATGAAAATTAAGCGTGCACTCTCAATAAACATACATAAATAAGTTATCAATCAAACGGTTAAACAAATTGAATCCACAACTTATGAAACGCAATTAGAAGTAATCAAATCATAATGAAAGCATAAACATATATTTCGAATCACCCCCTAACCAAGGGGGGTTTAGTTCCTCATAACTTTGAAATCAAAGAAACACCTAAACATTCCAACAACTCAAACTTGAATTGTATGAACGTTTAGGCACTCTTCTCTTCCATTCCTCATACGTACAAAACAAAGAGAATTGAATTTAAACATTGAAATCAAAGAAACACCTAAACATTCCAACAACTCAAACTTGAATTGTATGAACGTTTAGGCACTCTTCTCTTCCTCGTTGTTGTAGCACAAGGTCTAAGGATAGTTTGATGGTGTGAATGGTTTGGGGAGTGGTGTTTGGAAGGATGGTGTTTGGATTGTAAGGGAAAGCACGGCACAAGGGAGTTTGATGTCTACATTTCTGCAATGGATGAATTTCTGAAATGGAAGTGTGTATGAGAATTGTGTTGTGAATGGAATGAATGCAATGGATGCTTATTTATAGGTGAAATGGGGGGAACATGACAGCTAGGAGGGAATGTGGCTGCATGTTTGAATGATTAAAGGATGCATGTGGGTTGGAATTGCATGTGCAATGAATATGTGGCTGCATGTGCAAGGGGACAATCTGAAAATGCATGTGAAAGCATGTGTTGGCTGCAATGATGAAATGGATGGCAGTGCATATGGCTTAATTAATTAAAGGGAGTGCATGTGCAATGTTTTAAAGGATGGAATGCATGTGAATATGATGGAAATCTGATGGGAATGGGAGATGCATGTGCTGATTTATGCATGTGATTAAAGGGGGAATGATGATGAATGCATGTGAATTATTTATGAAGGGAATGCATGTGCAATGAAGTGGAATGACAGCTAGGTTGAATATATTTAAAGGGAGTGCATGTGGCTTGGTTGGAATGAATGAAATGCAATCTGAAATGGGAGATGGAATGGAATGCATGGCAATGATGGTGTTTGTGTGAATGATGGCAGATTGTGTGGATGAATGATTAGGGTCTTGTAAGGGTGGAAATGCATGTGGAGTGCATGGTTGTGTTGGTTGAATTAAAGAATGGGAATGCAATCTGAAATGCATGTGAACTATGTTGGAAAGAAGGGGAAGTCACGGCTATGGGAGAATATGAATGGTTTTAAATGTCCTAAAACTAAAGGGAACAAGGTTTCAACACTTTGGTCTTCAATTAGGTCTTCAATTTCGTCCAACACTTTGGCTCCAAGCATAAGCTATCCATCCTTAGCCCAAAAGTGCTCCAAAAGTCTCCAAAATGCATCTTTTTGCTCCTTTAGCCCTTTGGACCTACAAACACACGAAAATAGCTTAAAGTACTAAAATAACTAAAGAAACATAACGTAAATGCACGAGAACAAGCCATTTAAGTCGCATGAATATGCTCCTATCAAATACCCCCACACTTATCTTTTGCTAGTCCTCGAGCAAAACAAAACAACAAAAGAACACGAAACTAGACAAAACGAACAAAACACCACCTACACCTTCCAACAATCGTCTCACGGATTTCCAATGCACATGACAAGTTAAAAATCATTAGTCCCATAGATTTTAGTCATCTTCACACTTAAGTACATTCTTAATCATAGTCACCACATACTATTTCACAATTAAGCATTTAAAACCATGTTTTGAATGTAGTAACATGCCTTAGAGAATTTCCTCAATTCCTTACTAGAATGCACTCTATTTTCACACAGATTTTCTGACTACACACCCTACACTAGTTATATGTGAGAGATTGATGTAAACATGAAAGACTAGCATCTCACATATGTTATAACAAAGAAAGCATTTTCTGGATTTACGATAATGATATGAATATGATCTCATGAATGGAATGCTACTACTTAGAATGAGAACCAGTGATTCCATAAGCTCATATCAATTCCAAACTCCACATATTGAATACATAACATCAAGATAGAAGTTGAGGGTTGTAACGGGGCTAAGGGTAATGGTTTAACAAAGAAAGGTAAAGTAAAACAAAGGTTCTTAAAGTAATAGGAAGCGAAGTGATGAAATTGACACTTAAACTCACTTTTAATGGCAGAAATCAACTTTTAAACACAAGGGAAGATTCATGCAACAACTAGGGTCAAATTCACTCTTTTGGACCCTTCCTTCAATAACCATTGCTTGTGAGATCATTCTCACTTATTTTTCAACTCTTTTTCTTTCTTTTCAACACTTTTCTATTTTCTTTTTATTTTTCCACGAATTTTTTTTTCTTTATTTCATTCTTTGGCCGTGCCCTATTATCTTCCCCCACACTTATTTTCTGCAATATATTGTTCAAAAGGAGTTCATTCTAAGTCATGCTTCACTATACTTCAAGAACAAGGGTATGGGAAAGTCCTACTCTAAGCTAGGTAAGGAGTGATGTGGTTAACAAAGAAAATTGGCTGAAAAAGGCTAAAAAGGGTTAAAACTTACAACAAATAAGAAATATGAAAAGGGATTGGCTTTTTGGCTTTGGCTTGACTAACAACTTCATCTTATTGTATGTTATGCAAACAATATCATGCTTTGAATGAAACGGATATAAGTTCTAGCATTTAGTTCTATTATGATACAATTGCATTCTAAGTAGCAACCAAGCAAGGAATAATGAGATCATGCAACAACTTTAGAAAATAAAGAATCACAGAAAATAACTCTCCAAGGAAGGTAATGGCTCGAGTCTCACAGGGTTGTAGCGTTTGTTTGAGTTCCTTCCTTCAAGCATGTTACAAAAACGAATTTTTCTTTTATGATTGCATGTGAAGTCATATATTATAACCATAACCAAGCATATACCAAGAGTAAATCAAACTTTTCTCTATGTTCATAACTCTTTTTAACAGTCATGCAATTACAAACCAAATCCTTATCATTGTGTTGGAAGGTACCCTAAGACACAAACACACAAAAACGACTCAAAACACTCTTTTTAGGCTTTTCAAAACATATTTTTCAAATTTTTATGTGATTTTCGGAGTTATAACAACAAAACATACTAAAACACTCTAAAACATCTTAAAAACACCTTAAAACAGCAAGGAACAACATTTGAAGTTATGGGTGATAAAATCCCACGAATTTGCATTAACAACATTAGTTACCCCCCCCACACTTAAATCAAACATTGTCCTCAATGTTTTAAGCATAGATTCACACAAAACATAAGTAAACACACAAAAAGCACTTAAACATACTAAACATGGCAGAATGTAATTAACAAAGAGAAGAGTTTAGGGACGCAAATCTGGTTATGGAGTGTAAATTCCCTCTTCTCCTTGGTGATTGCATTGAGGCTTTGATCTTTGTGATTCCACAGGCTTACTCTTGAACTGGTTTCCGCCCATCGTTGATTTTCCTTTGTGCTACTCTTGAACTGGGCAGTAGGATTCTTTTGGTCTCCCCCGGAGGTCTGAGCTTTCCCCTTTTATCTGTTTCTTTGTTCAATCTTTGCAGGAGTGGTCCCTTCTCTGGAAGTGTATCAACCGTTGAAGATGACTACTCGAGAGCAACGCTAGGTAAGCAATCAGGAATAAATTCCAGGCAGTCGTATCCAGATCGGAAGACTGACTCCAAATGCCGGCTGATTGCTTCTTTCACTTTGCCATGCGAGTAAGAACAAGGACAAAGAAAAAGACAGGGAAAGAGCATGATATGAGATACTTTTGCTTTTGACCTTGATGATATGAGATACATTTGCTTTTGAAGAAGCGGTGAATGAATCAGCACACTTCAATCCGCCATTTCCTCCTGGGTCATCTGTACTCCAAGCATCTGGTATCATCTTTGGGGAAGAAGAAAGAATTGAGTATTTCGAAAGGCTTTGCTGGGAGTGCACCCTCAGAGGTGAGGGAGAGTTGGGCATTTTCTTCAGGTTTGCCTTGCCATAAAAGACGAAGGTCGACATATATAGAGATAATATCAAGTGGTGGTATTGTTCTTTTACCCTTGTCGACAAACGTTTTGATCCCGCAAATCCGGCTTTTTGAAATAGTGGCGCCTCTTCGATTTCTGAACGACGCCCCTTCGATTTCTGAGCAGGCGCCCCTTCGATTTCTGAACGACGCCCCTTCGCTTTCTGAACGACACGTAGTCGTGCGGATGCGGCTCCTTTTGACAAAGCTGCACGCGTTTTCTGAAAAGCAGAGAAAGCGTCGCCGGACTTTGCGCTTGTCGGCTAAAGATGTGTAGTTGCGATGATGGCCTCCACGTGTTGTCTGAAAAGAAGAAATCTTTTGACAAAGTTGAACGCGTCTTCTGAAAAGCCGAGAACGCGTCGCCTAACTTACGCCGGAAATTCCGGCTTTTTGAATCGGTGGACGCGTCGCCTTGGCTTTTTATAGAGCTATCGATCACCACAACAAACACACTCTGAAGATTTCCCATTCTTGAAAATCGACTCCGGCCCTTTGATAATTAACTCCATCCACCCCATCTCTTTGAACACTTTTGAAAAAAATGGCAAACCCATCGAACCTTAGCTTAGAATTGAGTCTCAGCAGTGATACGGGCGCGCCGCGTCAAGGTAACGTATGGCGCCCTTCTTTCTTATCTTCTAACTGTCCTCTTACAGGTGAAGGCTCTGTGATGCAGGACGCCACAATAGCTACAATCGTAGCTAGGAACCTCCTTACTCCAAAAGATAGTAGGCTACTGTCAGGACGGTCCGATGAGTTGGTCGTTCAAGAGTCCCTCGCTCTTAGTGTTCAGTGTGCGAGCTCTGTGTCTAACATGGGCCAACGCCTGCTTGCCCGCTCTCGTCAGGTGGAATCATTGATGGCAGAGGTGGAAAGTCTCAAGCAAGAGATCAAACTGCTTAAGTACGAGAATAGAAGTTTGCATGTGCTTGCAAATAACTATTCATCGGGCATGAAGAGGAAGCTTGATGAGCTGCAAGAATCCAATGGTCGAATGCAAAGTGACCGTCAAAGGCTTGCGGCTTTCTTCCAGAGGCACATTTTTCCTGGCTCATCTAGCGTTCCACCAAGTATTGAGGTCTCTTCTTCGATGCCTCCCGCTCCGACGCCTTCGGTTCCGATGCCTTCCGCTCCGACGCCTCGTGGTAGGGGTTCACGTAAACAACCTTTGTGAAGGCTCCATCATTCTGCCATGTTTTTTTTTTTTTTTTTTTTTTTTTATTTTAATCAACATGCTTTGTTTTATTCAGTGCATTGGGTTGCCTCCCAAGTAGCGCTTTCTTTTACGTCTTGCAGCCGGACGAAGAACCCAATCACTCCAGGATATGTTCACGAATCGGATGAGAACTCCGAGTCATAAACTAGTACCTAGAACAAGAAACAAAACAAGATTAAGAATCTGGAATAAAATAAAAACAAACGAAAATAAAACAATCCAAGGAATTAGCAAATTTACTAATCCCCGGCAACGGCGCCAAAATTTGATGCGAGATTTATACGCGCACAAATTAAACCCTCTTTTTGTCGATTGTAGTAAGTATGTAAGTAGGGATCGTTCTAGACCGGGGATTAGGAGGGATTTTTAACCACTTGGATTTGACTCAAAAACGTAAAATAACAATATGAAACACTATACTAGACTCAAAGAATGCAAAACTAAACTTTAAAACACTAAAACAAACCAAAAGACTCAAATGAGCACTTTGGTGAATTTGGACGAAATTGGGAAATAAAATGAATCAAAACACTCATAAACACAAACTAAATGTATTTCTAACTAATCTAACACTTTAAAATAAATGGGGGATTGGTTTTGAACGAAATTAAACTAAATGCACAGATTCTAATTAAAACAGAATGTAAAAACGAAATGGATGAAATAAAATGATGAGAAACTAGTTAGAGGGTTCCTTATCCACACATGAACATATACATATAATTTGATTCCCAGTTATGACTTCAACAAACGATGAATGACAATGCTCCAAGTTAATTAGGTCCGCTTAAACTAACTTTCAGATTTCCCTAGATTCATTGGATTGAATGGGATACGCATTACAACCAAATTATTCTTAATCAAAGTCCCTAACCATGGAATACGCATGATAGAGACATTCAACAAAGATCATTAAGTTCAACGGAAATCATAAACATCGACTAGGCATTCATAACTATGGAATACGCATGTTAATCCCGCCTAGGGTTTACTAAACACAATCGTGACTAGCGATCTTTACTACTCATGAATATAAGTTCATAACGATTAGGTGAAATTCCCTTATATCCTAGCATCAAGTTTAGGCATGCAAATTAAGTGTCGACCCTCAACCCACATACATAAACAAGTTCTTAATCAAAACAGAAAAGTAAACCACATCTAAAGTTCATGAATTCATAACTGGAGTAAATCAAATCATAACCAACATATGTTCATGGCTTCAAATTCGCCTCTAACTAAAAAGAAATTAGTTCCACATGTTTAACATAATTGAACAACAAGTTAAATTAAACATGAAAACAGAAACAAAAGAAGAAAGAAAACACAAATTGATGGAATTGAATGGATGGAAAGTTAGCTACGGGGTTCATCTCCACATATGTTATACTTGCATAATAAAACGATTTCCAAATTGCATTTCAATAAACCATGAAACTCAACGCCCCGGGTCAATTAGGTCCGCTTAAATTAACCGTCAAGTTTTCCTTAAGTTAATGAATTGGATGGGTTAGCGCAACGCAATTCACAACATTCTCCAAAAGTCCTTTACGTGAAAAGCACAATAAAGATACAATCAAAGATCATTAAGCATCATGAAAACTATAAGTGTTGACGAAGCATTCGTTACTATGGAATACGCATGAAACTTATGCTAAGAATTCGTTTAACGCGATTGTTTATAAGCAACCTCCACTACTTGTGAATATAAGTTCGTAACTATTAGGTGAAACTCACTTAAATTCTAGCGTCATATTCATGCATGAAAATTAAGTGTGCACTCTCAATAAACATACATAAATAAGTTATCAATCAAACGGTTAAACAAATTGAATCCACAACTTATGAAACGCAATTAGAAGTAATCAAATCAAAATGCAAGCATAAACATATATTTCGAATTTCCTCATAACTTTGAAATCAAAGAAACACCTAAACATTCCAACAACTCAAACTTGAATTGTATGAACGTTTAGGCACTCTTCTCTTCCATTCCTCATACGTACAAAACAAAGAGTATTGAAATTAAACATAGAAATCAAAGAAACAACTAAACATTCCAACAACTCAAACTTGAATTGTATGAACGTTTAGGCACTCTTCTCTTTCTCTTCGTTGTAGCACAAGGTCTAAGGATAGTTTGATGGTGTGAATGGTTTGGGGAGTGGTGGAGGAATGGAAGAGTGATGCGAATTTTATAGCGCACAAATTAAACCCTCTTTTCGTCAAATTGTAGTATAAGTATAAGTAGGGATCGTTCTGGACCGGGGATTAGGAGGGATTGTTAATCACTTGGATTTGACTCAAAAACATAAAAACAAAGTTAAAAACGTTCACAAAGACTCAAAGGACTCAAAACAAGTTCAAAAGACTCAAAACTGCCTAAAAACACTAACTAGGCAGTTTCTGACCTTAAACCCAATGTTGGACGAATTTAAGATTATGGCTTGATTCAAACGTAAAAACACAATATAAAACACTATACTAGACTCAAAGAATGCAAAACTAAACTTTAAAACACTAAGACAAATCAAAAGGCTCAAAACATCACAAACACACTCAAATCTGCCTAAAAACCACTTTCTGGGCAGATTTGAGCACAAACACAAATTTGGACGAAATTAAGAAATAAATTGATTCAAAACACTTAGAAACATAAACTAAGACTCAAAGAATGCAAAACTAAACTTTAAAACACTAAAACAAACCAAAAGACTCAAACATCACCCAAAACACTCAAAACTGCCTTAAAATCACTTTCTGGGCAGTTTTGAGCACTTTGGTGAATTTGGACGAATTTGTGTAACAAAATGAATCAAAACTCTTATAAACACAAACTAAGACACTTTCTAACTAAATTAGACAATAAAGTAAAGGGGGATTTAGGTTTTAACGAAATTAAATAAAATGCACAGATTACAATTTAAAACAGAATGTAAATATGAAATAGATGGAATTGAATGGATGGGAACCTAGCTAAGGGGTTCATCTCCATACATGTTACACTTGCATAATAAAATGATTTCCAATTGCATTTCAATAAACCATGAATTCTCAACACCCCAAGTTAACCGTGATGCACTAATTAACCTTCAAATCTTCCTAACGTTATTGAATTGGATGATGCATGCGACAATTCAAAACATTCCCCACAAGTCCTCAACATGAATGCATAGAAGAGATACAAGCAAGAATCATTAAGCTCTATGAAAATTATAAGTGTTGACGAGGCATTCGTTACTATGGATTGCATGAAACTTATGCCAAGAATTCGTTTAACGCGATTGTTTATAAGCAACCTCCACTACTTGTGAATATAAGTTCGTAACTATTAGGTGAAACTCACTTATATTCTAGCGTCATATTCATGCATGAAAATTAAGCGTGCACTCTCAATTAAACATACATAAATAAGTTATCAATCAAACAGTTAAACAAATTGAAACCACAACTTATGAAACGCAATTAGAAGTAATCAAATCAAAATGCAAGCATAAACATATATTTCGAATCACCCCCTAACCAAGGGGGGTTTATTTCCTCATAACTTTGAAATCAAAGAAACACCTAAACATTCCAACAACTCAAACTTGAATTGTATGAACGTTTAGGCACTCTTCTCTTCCATTCCTCATACGTACAAAACAAAGAGAATTGAATTTAAACATTGAAATCAAAGAAACACCTAAACAATCCAACAACTCAAACTTGAATTGTATGAACGTTTAGGCACTCTTCTCTTCCTCGTTGTTGTAGCACAAGGTCTAAGGTGAGGTTTGGTGGTGTGAATGGTTTGGGGAATGGTGTTTGGATTAATAGGGAAGAGAAAAGTGTTTTGGTGGCTGCTGCAAGGGTGTGGAGAGGTTTTGACGAATTTCTGGAATATGGAAGAGTGAATGAGAATGAATTGAATGTTGTGTGAAGTGTGTATGGTTTTTATAGGGAGATGAATGGATGGGAGAGGGAACATGACAGCTAGGTTAAGTGAATGCATGTGCAAAACAGCTAGGATGGCTGAAATTGTAAGGGGAATGCATGTGCAATGTTGGAAATCTGATGGGAGAAAGGTGGATGCATGTGTTGGCTGATTTAAAGAATGTGAGGGAATGATGAAAGGGGAAACATGACAGCTAGGTTATGATGATGAGTGCATGTGGCTGATTTATGAAGAGTGAATGCATGTGGCTGCAAGGTGTGAATGATTATGGGTGCATGTGGCTGCAATGGATTAGGAATCCTTCAATTTCGTCCATTCCTTTTGCACCAAACATAAGCTATCCATTCCAAGTCCAATTTTGCTCCAAAATGCTCCAAAATGCATCTTTTTGCTTCCTTAGCCATATGAACCTAAAAACACACGGAAATAGCTTAAAGTACTGATGCGAGAATTATACGCGCACAAATTAAACCCTCTTTTTGACAATTGTAGTATAGATATAAGTAGGGATCGTTCTTAACCGGGGATTAGGAGGGATTGCAAATCACTTGGAAACTGACTCAAAAACGTAAAATAAAGTTTAAAACACTAAACTAAACTCAAAGAATGTAAAACTAAACACTTAAATCACTAAAACAAACCAAAAGACTCAAAACAGCACCAAAACACTCAAAACTGCCTTAAAACACAATCTGGGCAGTTTTGAGCATTTTGACTACTTTGGACGAAATTGGGTAATAAATTGATTCAAAACACTTATAAACACAAACTAAGACACTTTCTAACTAAGTTGGACACTAAAGTAAAGGGGGATTAAGGTTTTGACGAAATTAAATTAAATAAAACAAGTTAATAAACTAGGCAGATTGTATAAACGGATTTGAGAAACAAGATGATGGATGGATTAGTTAGAGGTCCATTCTCCACACATGACACATTTATATATGAATCGATTCTCCAATTGTTTTTCATTAACTATGATGCTCAACATCCCAAGTTAACCGTGATGCACTAATTAACTCTCAAATTTTCCTTAAGTTATTGAATTGGATGATGCATGCGACAATTCAAATCATTCTCCAATGGTTCTCAACATGAATGCATAGAAGAGATACAATGAGAGATCATTATGCTCTATGAAAATTATAAGTGTTGACGAGGCAATTGTAACTATGAATGCATGATACTTTTGCCAAGAATTCAATTAACGCGGTTGTGACTAGCAACCTTCACTACTCATGTTTATAAACTTGTGACGATTAGGTGAAACTCGTTTATAAACTAGCATCGAGTTTATGCATGAAGACTAAGTATGCATCCCTAATCAACATACAAAAACAAGTCTTTAATAAACATGATAATTGAATTGCAATCACAAATTAACAAATCACAATTGGAAGAAATCAATTCATATTTCAAACATATCCATGGCTTCAAACTTTCCCCTAACTAATTAGGGGTTTAGCCACTCATGATTACAACAAACTTAGAGAGTAATAACAAAGTAAACATTGAAAACAAGAATCGAAGTACACCTAAAAATTCCAACAACTCAATCTTGAATTGTATGAACGTTTAGGCCTCTTCTCCTCTAGTTGCTGCGGCACAAGGGGTTTTGGTGAGTTTTGGGGGTTATGGATGATGTAGAAGGATGTGTTTAGGGTAGGGATGGATGTAGGGGAAGGTAAGGAGTGTTTTTGGGCAGAAAATATGAAGAATGGTGAAGTATGGTAGTGCTAGAGAGAGGGGAGGAATTTCTGGCGTGAATGAATGTGTATGAGATATGGTTTTCTGAAATGGAAGAGTGTGTGTTTTGTGGCTGCAATGCATGCTTATTTATAGGTGAAATGGGGGGAACATGATGACTAGGAATTAGGTGGAAAGCTGAAATGGTGATGGGAGATGCATGTGGCAGAAATGCATGTGATTAAAGGGTGGGAATGCATGTGTTTTGACAGAAAATAAAAGGGAATGTTGGAAATCTGGAATGGGAACCCACGGCATGGTTGTTTTCTGGTGGTGAATGGGTTTATGTTTGAATGGTGCATGTGGGTTGATTATTTAAAGGGAGTGCATGTGGAATAAAGGTTGGAATGAACATGAAATGCACGGTTTTGAGAGATGATTATGGATGCATGTGTTGAATGATTATGGGTGTATGTGGGTGGAAATGCATGTGGGAATGCATGTGATTTGGCTGAAATGAAAGGTAGTGGGAAGTGCATGTAAGCCATGGCACAAAGGTGAATGGGTGATGTGTGAATGTGGTTGAATGATTAAAGTGTAAATGATTAATGAATGGTTCTTTGTTGATGGTGGAAATCTGAAATGATTAAGTGGAATGTGCATGTGGCTGCAATGATGGTGTTTTGCACGGCAATGATGGAGAAAGAATGTGTGGATGTATGGTTGTGTTGGTGATGAATGTGAACTCTTTGTTCTTCATTTTCATTCCTTTGGTCTTCAATTTCGTCCATCTACTTGGCTTTAAGCATATGCAATCCATTCCAATCTCTAATTTGCTCCAAAAGGCTCCGAAAGGCATCCTTTTGCATCCTTAGCCATATGAACCTATAAACACACGAAAATGACTTTAAACACTAAATTAAGTAAGAAAACACAACATAAATGCATAAGAACTAGCTAACAAAGGCGCATAAATATGCTTCTATCAAATTCCCCCACACTTAGCTTTTGCTAGTCCTCGAGCAAAACAAATAAACAAAACATAACCTAAACCTTCCAACGTTCACCTCAGGGATTTCCAATGGTACATGACAAGTTAAAAATCATCATCCCCACAGATTTGAGTCATCTTTACAATTGAAAACATACTTAATCATAGTCACCACTTACTAGTTCACAATTAATCGATTAAAAGAATGTTTTGAATGTAGTAACATGCCTTAGAGAATTTGCTCAATCCTTACAAGATATGCACTCAATTTTCACTCAGATTTTCTAACTACACACCCTATACTAGTTATATGTGAGAAGATTGATGTAAATATGAAAACGAATGCTCACATATACGTATAACAAAGAACGCAATTTATGGAGTTAATAAGCATGTTTAGAAATGATCTCATGAATGGAATGCTACTACTTAGATGCGAGAACTAATGACCATATGCTCATACCAAATTCAAACTCCACAAATTGAAACACATAACACTCAAGAATGAAGTCAAGGGTTGTAACGGGGCTTGGGGTAGTGGTTAACAAAGAAAAGATAAGGAGAACAAGCGTTCTTCAAGTAATAGTAAGCAAAGTAGTGTACTTAAGACTTAGAATTCATTTAGATTGCAGAAATTAACTTTAAAACACAAGGGGAAGACTTAGACAACTCCTTAGGGCCGAATTCATTGTTTTGGACCCTTACTTCAACAAACAATACTTTGGAATTCTTTTCAACTCTTTTTCATACTTTTCACGCCTTTTTTTTTTTTTTTTTTTTTTTTTCTTTTTCTTTTCTTTCATGCCGTGCCTATGGCACACAAATTCTCACACAAGAACACTTCCCCCACACTTGTTTTCTGCCAACATAAATCGAAAGAAATTCAATTTGAATCATGCTTTACTAAGCTTTAAGAACAAGGGTGTGGATGGTCCTAATCTAGGCTAGGTGAGGATAATGTGGGTTAACTTAAACATAAAATGACATGGGATACACGGTAATATGGCTAAGGTGGTGGTCACTACACAACTTCATCTTGAATCTGTGTTATGCAAATCAATAACATGCTTTGAATGAAATGGGCATGAGTTCTAGCATTTGGAACTAAATGATGAAACGCCTCTAAGTAGTAACCAAGCAAAGAATAATGAGATCATGCAACGACTTAGAAAACAAAAATGCACAGATTCTAACTCTCCAAATAAACGTTTAGGCTCAAGTCTCACAAGGTTGTAGCGTTAATTTGAGTTCCTTCCTTCAAGCATGTTACAAAAACTGATTTTTTATTTTTTTTTTTTTTTTTTTTTTTTTTTTTTTTTTTTTTTTTTATGATTGCATGTGAAGTCATAAGTTATAACCACAACCAAGCATACACAAAGAGTAAATCAAACTTTCATCCATGTTAATCACTCTCTTTAACAGCCATGTAATTACAAACCGAATCCTCATCATTGTGTTGGAAGGTACCCTAAAACAAAAACAAACACACAAAAACACTTTGAAAACAACTCTTTTTGGGTTTTTAAAACAAATTTTTCAAATTTTTATGTGATTTTCGGATTTTTACTTCAAAACACACTAAAACACACCAAAACTGCTTAAAAACACTTAAAAACAGCAAGGAACAAGTCTATAAGTAAAGGGGTGATAAAATCCCATGAATTTGCATCAAAAACACTTAGTTACCCCCACACACTTAAATCAAACATTGTCCTCAATGTTTCAAGCATAAAATCACACAAAACACAAAGAAACACACAAACAGCAAGTAAAACAACTAAATAGGCAGATTCGAAATAAACAACAAAGTGAAGGGTTTAGGAACGCAAATCTGGAATTGGAGTGATTCCTTGAGCTTCCTTTGTTGAATTGCATGGGTTGCCTCCCAAGTAGCGCTTTCTTTAACGTCTTGCAGCCGGACGAAGACACGTTCATGCTCCATTAGAGCCCACGGCATGGAGTGGGATCTCCTCCACGACATGCTCCACAAAGTTCTCATAGTATGGCTTCAATCTATGTCCGTTCACCTTGAACTCGTGGCCACTTTTTAAGCTTTGGACTTGGACTGCACCATGAGGAAAAACATTAGTAACAACAAGAGGTCCAATCCATTTAGAACGTAACTTACCAGGGAATAACCGAAGTCTTGAATCAAAAAGCAACACTTTCTGCCCCTTGGAGAACGTTTTGGTACGAAGCATCTTATCATGATAAGCCTTCGTCTTGTCCTTGTAGATGCGAGCATTCTCGTAAGCCTCGTTCCTAATCTCCTCAAGTTCATCTAATTGGAGCTTCCTATGAACTCCAGCAGCGTCTATGTCCAAATTGAAGGTTTTCACAGCCCAATGTGCCTTGTGCTCTAACTCAACGGGCAAATGACATGGCTTACCATATATAAGCCGAAAAGGTGACATGCCAAGGGGAGTTTTGTAAGCCGTACGATAGGCCCACAATGCATCGTCCAAGCGCAAACTCCAATCTCTTCTTGAGGGTCCCACGGTTTTCTCTAGGACTTGTTTGATCTCCCTATTTGAAACCTCCGCTTGCCCATTGGTTTGAGGGTGATAAGGTGTGGAAACCTTATGAGTAACGTTGTACTTCTTGAGCAAAGCTTCAATGGTGCGGTTACGAAAGTGAGAACCCCCATCACTAATTAAAACTCGTGGCATCCCAAACCTAGCAAAAATATTAGATTTCACAAAATCTGCAACAACCTTAGAATCGTTAGTACGGGTGGCTTTGGCTTCCACCCATTTGGAAACATAATCGACAGCTAGCAAGATATAAGTGAAACCAAAAGATGGAGGGAAGGGGCCCATGAAATCAATACCCCAAACATCAAAAATTTCCACAAAGGAGAGAGATTGTTGCGGCATTTGGTCCTTAGGCCCTATGTTACCTGTTCTTTGACACTTATCGCATGTTACACAAAACATTTTAGCATCTTTAAAGAGATTAGGCCAATAAAATCCAGATTGTAACACCTTTAGGGCTGTCCTTTGGGTGCCAAAATGTCCCCCACATGCATAAGTATGGCAGAATGTAAGAATGGAATTAAATTCAGATTCGGGCACACATCTACGCACAATCTGATCTGGGCAGAATTTCCATAAATATGGGTCATCCCAAACATAAAAACGTGCATCATGAACAAGTTTATCACGTTGGAACTTGTTTAGGGTACTAGGAACTTGCTTAGACACCAAGAAATTGACCAAATCGGCATACCAAGGGGTTCTTACCTCAATGGACAGAAGTTGCTCATCCGGAAACGTTTCTAAAATGGGGGTGGACTCTTCCTCACGCACCATTCTACTTAGGTGGTCAGCCACCACGTTTTCACACCCTTTCTTGTCTCGGATTTCAAGATCGAACTCTTGAAGTAGGAGCATCCAACGAATGAGTCTTGGCTTAGCCTCCTTTTTGGTGAGAAGATACTTCAAGGCTGCATGGTCAGTGAAAACAATTACTTTAGTACCAAGAAGATATGATCTAAACTTATCTAAAGCAAATACAACCGCCAAAAGTTCTTTTTCGGTTGTAGAATAATTCAATTGAGCATCATTTAAAGTGCGTGAAGCATAATAAATAACATGTGGCTGTTTATTTTTCCTTTGACCCAAAACAGCCCCAAGTGCATAATCCGATGCATCACACATCAATTCAAAGGGAATGGACCAATCCGGGGGAGTTATGATGGGTGCCGTGGTGAGTAAGTCTTTTAGATGCTTGAATGCCTTCTCACACGCCTCGTTGAACTCAAAAGACACATCCTTTTGGAGTAGGCGGCATAGGGGTTGTGCAATCTTGGAAAAGTCCTTGATAAATCGTCGATAGAATCCTGCATGGCCAAGAAAAGAACGGACCTCTCTAACCGACGTAGGAGAGGGTAAGTGACGTACAAGATCTATTTTAGACTTATCAACTTCAATTCCTTTTTCAGAGATGATATGACCCAAAACTATACCTTGTTTAACCATAAAATGACATTTTTCCCAATTCAAAACAAGGTTAGTTTCCATGCATCTTTTCAAGATTAAAGTGAGATTATGCAAACAAGCATCAAATGAGTCTCCAAACACACTAAAATCGTCCATAAATACTTCAATTATCTTTTCAACATAATCAGAGAAGATACTTACCATGCATCGTTGGAAAGTGGCCGGTGCATTGCATAAACCAAATGGCATACGACGATATGCAAAAGTACCAAATGGACAAGTAAAGGTGGTCTTTTCTTGATCATCCGGCGTTATGACAATTTGATTATAACCCAAATAACCATCAAGAAAGCAATAAAAAGAATGACCGGCTAACCTTTCAAGCATTTGATCAATGAATGGCAAAGGGAAGTGATCTTTCCTTGTTGCGGCATTTAGCTTTCTATAGTCAATGCACACCCTCCAACCGGTTTGAATGCGTGTAGGCACAAGTTCATCTTCTTCATTCTTCACCACAGTCACTCCGGATTTCTTTGGCACAACTTGAACCGGTGAAACCCAACGGCTATCCGAGATAGGATAGATCACCCCACAATCTAGAAGCTTGATAATCTCCTTTTTCACAACTTCCATCATTGGAGGGTTGAGCCGGCGTTGAGCCTCTCTGGTTGGTTTAGCCCCCTCCTCTAAAAGTATGCGATGCATGCAAGTTGTAGGACTAATACCCTTTATGTCGGCCAAGGTCCATCCTATGGCCGTCTTGTGCTCTTTCAACACCCGAATCAATTTCTCCTCCTCCATTGTTGTGAGGGATAAGGAAACTATGACAGGCAACGTCTCATTGTCTCCCAAATAGACATACTTCAAATGATCCGGCAATGGTTTAAGCTCAAGAATGGGTGCCTGAATCACTGAAGGTAACAACTTGTTAGTCGAAACAGGAATTGGACTCGGTTTTGGAGGCTTACCAAAGTGTTGTGGCAATGACTCAAGTGCAGCAACCATCTCGGCCTCATCCTCACTTCTAGGCACGGCAAAACCAGATTTTTGCCCAATTCCTTGTGCAATTGTTGTTTCAAGTGTATCCCTCTCCAAAGAATCGAGAAATTCCTGCGCCAAATCATCAATTATATCAATAGAAAAGCAAGAATGATCGTCCTTAGGAAATTTAATACTTTCAGAAAGATTGAAATCAATGACTTCCCCATCAAATTCCATCGTTAAAGTTCCTTTAAACACATCTATCTTGGTGCGGGCTGTTTTCATGAAGGGCCTCCCTAATAGAATCGGTAATGGGGTGGGATGGGGTGAATCCTCCATGTCAAGCACGTAGAAATCCGCTGGAAAAATCAAGTTATCAACCTGTACCAAAACATCTTCCAAAACACCCTTTGGATATGCATTAGAACGATCGGCTAATTGAATTATCACACCATCATTTTTAAGCTCACCTAAGTTCATAGATGCATAAATAGAGTATGGCATAACATTAATCGAAGCCCCTAAGTCTAACATGCATTGTTCAAACTTAGTATTACCAATAACGCACGGAATTGTAAAACTACCCGGATCTTTGCATTTAGGGGGTAATTTCCTTTGTAACACAGCAGAGACATTTTCACTTACCTGGACCACCTCCTTGTTTGAAATCCTCTTCCTCGTTGTGCAAAGCTCTTTTAAGAACTTGGCATACTTAGGGACTTGCTTGATTGCATCAAGGAGCGGAATGTTAACTTGAACTTTCCTAAAGGTTTCCAAAATGTCCTTTTCACTCTCCTCCTTCTTTGATTGCCTAAACCTGCTAGGAAAGGGCACGTTTAGTGGAATAGAACTTGACAAAGTCGAATTTGGACTTACCTTAGGCATATTGGACGGTTTTGGCACAATAGGGGGCTGCGGCAAAGATTCTTTCACCCTTGCCGTGGCCTTTATTCCTTGTTCCTCCTCTTCTTGCAGCAACACGTCCTCTTCTTGACTTGTTTTGGACGTGCTTGGGGTGGTTTCGACCTCCTTACCACTTCTCAACATGATTGCCTTGGCAGATTCGAATCCTCCCCTTGGATTGACAATGGTTGAGCTAGGGAGCTTGCCTTTGTCTCGGAATTGTCCTACAAATTCTGCAATCTGCCCAATTTGTTTCTCCAAGTGATCCACCCTTTTGTCTTGGTTTTGCATGGCTTTGGTTTGATCCTCTTGCCCCTGAGACAAATTGGTAAGTAATTTAAGAAGTGTTTCATTTCCCAACGACGTACCTTGATTGTTTTGGGCAGGTTGTGCTTGGTTTGGATTGGGGCCGAATGGCTTGGTGTAGAACCCCGGGGGTTGTTGTCTAAAGCCTCCTTGTTGTTGAGGTTGTTGAGGTTCCCTCCACTTGAAGTTTGGATGGTCTCTCCAACCCGGATTGTATGTGTTGGAATATGGATCATTCCTTGGTTGATTTTGGCTTGGAAATCCAATGGCGTTTGCACTCTCCCACCCACCATTCTCAATCAATTGAGGGCACTTTTCCGAAGGATGACCTTGAATAGAACATACGCCACATACAATTGGACTATGGATCTTCATTCCTTCGGCCATCTGAGACACAAGAGAAGTAAGATTAGCTAATTGAGTTTGAAGGTCGGATTGAGAACTTACCTCATTCACTTGTTGCCGTGGGGGGTCCCTTTGCCCAAGTCCTTCATATTGTTGTGCATTTAGAGCACGGTTTGCAATTAGGGTCTTGGCTGCCATAGGAGTTTTGTCCACCAATGCACCTCCCGCCGAAGCATCGAGCATTTGCCTTTCAATGGGAAGAAGGCCCTCATAGAAATATTGAAGGAGAAGCTCCTCCTTCATTTGATGTTGAGGACATGATGCAACAAGGGCTTTAAAACGCTCGTAGTATGCCGGAAAAGATTCTCCTTGACTTTGTTGGATTCCGCTAATTTTCTTCCTCAAGAGAATGACTCTTGAAGTAGGGAAGAACTTCTCCAAGAACGCTCTCTTCATGCTCTCCCAAGAAGTAACGGTCCCGGGTGCCAATTCATAAAGCCAATCTTTAGCCTTTTCCACAAGAGAGAATGGAAAAGCTTTCATCTTCATTATATTCCCATCAACGTTAATGGGTGTCATGCTTGAGCATACAACTTCAAACTCCTTCAAATGCTTGTTTGGATCTTCCATGGACAGCCCATGGTACTTGGGAATATGATGCAGCAAGCTTGACTTCAATTCGAACTCATCGGTCTTGCCAAGGGCCGCCCTTGGGTATTGGATGCACAAGGGTGCGGCATTGGCCAATCCCGAAGCGGAAAGCTCCTTGATTGTTCGGTTGTCCTCTGCCATGTCTTCTTCACCCACTCTTGCCGTGGGTTCCTCTTCTTCAAATTCAGAAACGGACTCGGAACTTTCACTTGATTCGCTAGGTTCTGGGTTCTTTCTCTTTCGTCTCAACTCTCGCTCGAAATCGTCGTCAAAGTCCAAGATATGTTCACGAATCGGATGAGAATTCCGAGTCATAAACTAGTACCTTAAACAAGAAACAAAATAACATAAGAATCTGATCTATTAAGAAAACGAAAATAACAATCCAAAGGATTAGCAAAGTTGCTAATCCCCGGCAACGGCGCCAAAATTTGATGCGAGAATTATACGCGCACAAATTAAACCCTCTTTTTGACAATTGTAGTATAGATATAAGTAGGGATCGTTCTTAACCGGGGATTAGGAGGGATTGCAAATCACTTGGAAACTGACTCAAAAACGTAAAATAAAGTTTAAAACACTAAACTAAACTCAAAGAATGTAAAACTAAACACTTAAATCACTAAAACAAACCAAAAGACTCAAAACAGCACCAAAACACTCAAAACTGCCTTAAAAACACAATCTGGGCAGTTTTGAGCACTTTGACTACTTTGGACGAAATTGGGTAATAAATTGATTCAAAACACTTATAAACACAAACTAAGACACTTTCTAACTAAGTTGGACACTAAAGTAAAGGGGGATTAAGGTTTTGACGAAATTAAATTAAATAAAACAAGTTAATAAACTAGGCAGATTGTATAAACGGATTTGAGAAACAAGATGATGGATGGATTAGTTAGAGGTCCATTCTCCACACATGACACATTTATATATGAATCGATTCTCCAATTGTTTTTCATTAACTATGATGCTCAACATCCCAAGTTAACCGTGATGCACTAATTAACTCTCAAATTTTCCTTAAGTTATTGAATTGGATGATGCATGCGACAATTCAAATCATTCTCCAATGGTTCTCAACATGAATGCATAGAAGAGATACAATGAGAGATCATTATGCTCTATGAAAATTATAAGTGTTGACGAGGCAATTGTAACTATGAATGCATGATACTTTTGCCAAGAATTCAATTAACGCGGTTGTGACTAGCAACCTTCACTACTCATGTTTATAAACTTGTGACAATTAGGTGAAACTCGTTTATAAACTAGCATCGAGTTTATGCATGAAGACTAAGTATGCATCCCTAATCAACATACAAAAACAAGTCTTTAATAAACATGATAATTGAATTGCAATCACAAATTAACAAATCACAATTGGAAGAAATCAATTCATATTTCAAACATATCCATGGCTTCAAACTTTCCCCTAACTAATTAGGGGTTTAGCCACTCATGATTACAACAAACTTAGAGAGTAATAACAAAGTAAACATTGAAAACAAGAATCGAAGTACACCTAAAAATTCCAACAACTCAATCTTGAATTGTATGAACGTTTAGGCCTCTTCTCCTCTAGTTGCTGCGGCACAAGGGGTTTTGGTGAGTTTTGGGGGTTATGGATGATGTAGAAGGATGTGTTTAGGGTAGGGATGGATGTAGGGGAAGGTAAGGAGTGTTTTTGGGCAGAAAATATGAAGAATGGTGAAGTATGGTAGTGCTAGAGAGAGGGGAGGAATTTCTGGCGTGAATGAATGTGTATGAGAGATGGTTTTCTGAAATGGAAGAGTGTGTGTTTTGTGGCTGCAATGCATGCTTATTTATAGGTGAAATGGGGGGAACATGATGACTAGGAATTAGGTGGAAAGCTGAAATGGTGATGGGAGATGCATGTGGCAGAAATGCATGTGATTAAAGGGTGGGAATGCATGTGTTTTGACAGAAAATAAAAGGGAATGTTGGAAATCTGGAATGGGAACCCACGGCATGGTTGTTTTCTGGTGGTGAATGGGTTTATGTTTGAATGGTGCATGTGGGTTGATTATTTAAAGGGAGTGCATGTGGAATAAAGGTTGGAATGAACATGAAATGCACGGTTTTGAGAGATGATTATGGATGCATGTGTTGAATGATTATGGGTGTATGTGGGTGGAAATGCATGTGGGAATGCATGTGATTTGGCTGAAATGAAAGGTAGTGGGAAGTGCATGTAAGCCATGGCACAAAGGTGAATGGGTGATGTGTGAATGTGGTTGAATGATTAAAGTGTAAATGATTAATGAATGGTTCTTTGTTGATGGTGGAAATCTGAAATGATTAAGTGGAATGTGCATGTGGCTGCAATGATGGTGTTTTGCACGGCAATGATGGAGAAAGAATGTGTGGATGTATGGTTGTGTTGGTGATGAATGTGAACTCTTTGTTCTTCATTTTCATTCCTTTGGTCTTCAATTTCGTCCATCTACTTGGCTTTAAGCATATGCAATCCATTCCAATCTCTAATTTGCTCCAAAAGGCTCCGAAAGGCATCCTTTTGCATCCTTAGCCATATGAACCTATAAACACACGAAAATGACTTTAAACACTAAATTAAGTAAGAAAACACAACATAAATGCATAAGAACTAGCTAACAAAGGCGCATAAATATGCTTCTATCAAGTACTAAAATAACTAAAGAAACATAACGTAAATGCACGAGAACAAGCCATTTAAGTCGCATGAATATGCTCCTATCAAAGAGGAGTGGTGGAAATGGAAGGATGGTGTTTGGATTGTAAGGGAGAGCACGGCACAAGGGAGTTTGATGTCTACATTTCTGCAATGGATGAATTTCTGAAATGGAAGTGTGTATGAGAATTGTGTTGTGTATGGATGAAATGCAATGGATGCTTATTTATAGGTGAAATGGGGGGAACATGACAGCTAGGAGGGAATGTGGCTGCATGTTTGAATGATTAAAGGATGCATGTGGGTTGGAATTGCATGTGCAATGAATATGTGGCTGCATGTGCAAGGGGACAATCTGAAAATGCATGTGAAAGCATGTGTTGGCTGCAATGATGAAATGGATGGGAGTGCATGTGGCTTAATTAATTAAAGGGAGTGCATGTGCAATGTTTTAAAGGATGGAATGCATGTGAATATGATGGAAATCTGATGGGAATGGGAGATGCATGTGCTGATTTATGCATGTGATTAAAGGGGGAATGATGATGAATGCATGTGAATTATTTATGAAGGGAATGCATGTGCAATGAAGTGGAATGACAGCTAGGTTGAATATATTTAAAGGGAGTGCATGTGGCTTGGTTGGAATGAATGAAATGCAATCTGAAATGGGAGATGGAATGGAATGCATGGCAATGATGGTGTTTGTGTGAATGATGGCAGATTGTGTGGATGAATGATTAGGGTCTTGTAAGGGTGGAAATGCATGTGGAGTGCATGGTTGTGTTGGTTGAATTAAAGAATGGGAATGCAATCTGAAATGCATGTGAACTATGTTGGAAAGAAGGGGAAGTCACGGCTATGGGAGAATATGAATGGTTTTAAATGTCCTAAAACTAAAGGGAACAAGGTTTCAACACTTTGGTCTTCAATTAGGTCTTCAATTTCGTCCAACACTTTGGCTCCAAGCATAAGCTATCCATCCTTAGCCCAAAAGTGCTCCAAAAGTCTCCAAAATGCATCTTTTTGCTCCTTTAGCCCTTTGGACCTACAAACACACGAAAATAGCTTAAAGTACTAAAATAACTAAAGAAACATAACGTAAATGCACGAGAACAAGCCATTTAAGTCGCATGAATATGCTCCTATCAGTTATGGGTATGAGTATAACGGTTTAGACAATTACCCAACGGGTAAACGGTTATGCGGGTTGCTTTTCAATGATTATAATGATTGCTTCAAATAAATTAAAGTATGACCATTTGTACAGTTGGTAGACACGTTAATATTTGCACCTAAATCTAATCAAGAAGGGACTAAGGTCATCCACAGTACTCCGAAAGTTTGAGTTTGGTTCTAATTTTATAGAATTCAAACTTCAATTTGGTTGAAAAATCATGAGTGATTCCAATTCTTAAATTCTTATATTCAATGATCTAGACAATAAATCGCCAATTCTTTTAGAAGGTGAAGACAATAATCAATGGTTTAGAGGAAATTAAATGGGTACACAACTAATAGATAAAACTCACCGCTATCAAACTCACACTACTATTAAAACTAAGGGCGAGTAATTGACGATTTCTATATACAAGAATTAAACTCAACCTAAGCATCCAAATCTAATGCTAAAATTTTCCATTCCTTTTAAAATTTTTCTTGATATCTATTACCTTGCTTCTGTATATATCAAACTGGGTGTTTTTTTTTTTTTTTTTTTTTTTTGTCAGAAATATCAAACTGGTGTTTGGCATCCTGTTATTAAACTAAACTAAGGAAATGATCTTGATAATTTAAAAAACAAAAGACCTAACTAAGGAAATAATTTTTTGACATCATTTTCTCCCTCTGCATATATCCTTGGTAATTTTTATTCCTTAATTTTACTTTCATTTATTTAATCTAGAAGCAATTTTGTATAACTACATAGAAATCACTTCCTTTCAACTAATCAAGAAGCAGTACATTGTCCCTGGACTCACATTGGAATCGAATTATAATCCCCCATTAAACAAACATGTAATAATTAAGCATCTAAGCCTAATGAGTATTTGGTTGTCACATGAGCCTAATGAGCACAGCTTTAACC
Source organism: Pyrus communis (assembly GCF_963583255.1). Lineage (NCBI taxonomy): Eukaryota > Viridiplantae > Streptophyta > Magnoliopsida > Rosales > Rosaceae > Pyrus > Pyrus communis. Next base: position 8,002,597 of record NC_084808.1, read on the forward strand.
AAATCTTCAAAAGTCCATGAGTACCCCTCGACAAAAATCGATTAAGGTGACCCCATAATCATTTCTCAAACCTAAACCACATCCATTAAAGTCACTCAGCTAACTTTGATAACCCTTTTTAGCTTTAAAAAGCTAATCTTTGTTAAGTTCATTGCCCATTAGTTAATCAAGCACATCCTTATTCTAATGAAAGAATGATTAAATGTTTACTTGCTTTTTATCAAATGTTCACATCAATCATGTCAAAGCTGACCCAAGCCACTAAGTGCATGCTTGGAGGGTTGTTGTGCCTCTCTCTTCCTTTTCTAATTCTAGGCTGTTATAGTTTTAGAGGCTTTGATGTGGTGGTCCGGCCAGCTCCATCAAGCTTAATTTCCTTCATGCTTAGCCATTCATGGTTTTCATTTAAAGGTACAAAACAAAAGGCCCTATCGATTCTCTTTATGATTCCATAGTGGTTCGCATGTGTTCTCTCTCATAACATGTTTGGATACCCTTCCACTTAGTACTACAGCCTAGTGATATTTTTCTTCACTTGTAAGTGAGAGGTCTTAGGTTCGATTCTTACGAAAGGTGAATTTAGATCAAATTATTGCTTGCCCATTGTGAGACTAAGCTCCCCCTTAGTATAGATAATATCGTTTGTTTAAAAAAAAAAAAAGATAAAAAAAAGGGAAAATTTAAAATAGGTTCAATTGTTACTGACTTTTGACTTTTGACTTTTGAAATAGGTCCAATTTTTAGTTACTTTGGACCCATTTCAAAAAAAACCCCAAAAAAAAACATGTTTGGGTGCCCTAATCAAAACCTGTTTTTCTCCAAATGAATTCAAACTCGAGTGCAGAAAATGAGTACATTGGCATAAAAAATATAGAGAGTGGCAATCATGTCCGACCCCTGTAATATTATAATTAGAACGCATTGTTTTAGCCAACTTAACTACACAAATTTTTGCTTTTATGACAACTTGTGACATCAAGATAGTCCCTTTGTTGGCAACTAGATTTTATTATTATTCATATCTAAACAACCTTTCCAACTGTAATATCTCATCTGTCCAAATATCTTTTGGTGGAAGCTTTTGGGCGTGCAAAGCGAGTGGAGAGGGAACAAGATTTATTCAGTGATTTTTGCATGTCTATTTATATGCTTATTTGACACCGAGTAGTTCCAATCTCATATTCTGTTAATCTCCATCTCCGAAGTACCCTTTTAGCTCCCATTTGCTGCTGAAGTGCATGGATTCACATTTCACTACTCCAACTCCTTCGGAGTCGCATCCTGAGACAATGGATTTTCTTTCCCTTGCATGGTGCAACTTTGCAGTGCAAGCTTTTCAACCAGACCAACAAGATCGATCCGTGGTTCTACTCGACGATCCAATTGTGAAGTTTGAGAACCACAACAAGAGTCCTTACACTGTAAGTCGAATTCGTCGCACTTCTAGTTTTTTATTTTGTCAGACCATAAGAAAGTTTACAACATTGATTTTATAACTCTCTCAGAAGCTAGACAAGATGGATGATGCAGATCTCAAGCCTCCACCACCATGGAAATACAATGATGTGAAGGTGAAACACATATACGATGCATATAAATACATCTTAGCTAATTGAATATCTTAAAACCAATTTTGTTGATAACATACTGTAGTTTTGTTTTCTTTAGTCGTTTATATGGATGCAACAAGCTATGCATCCAGAATTGAACTACAACGGCTTTTTACGGAACAAATGGGTACGTAGAATTGGTTCCTACGTTGTAATATACTGCATTTTTCTATACGTGTATAAAAATTGGAGGTATCACTCTATTACGTTGCTCATACATTCTTCTGTTATGCAGATGTCATGGAACATGGTGCCATTTAAGAATATGTCGATCAAGAAATGGCTTAAAGACATTAAGCGAAGGCGGAAAGAGGAGCACAGGCTGCAAAGAGCTGAAGTCCATGCAGCAATATCAATGGCGGGGGTAGCGGCTGCGCTTGCTGCTATTGCAGCTGAAAAATCAGAAAATGATGAGTCAAGCACTGCCAAGGAAGCTGCAGTCGCTTCTGCAGCCGCGCTGGTGGCGGCCCAGTGTGCAAAAGTTGCAGAAGCAATGGGGGCAAGAAAGGAGCAGCTCAGCAGTGTAATAGGTTCAGCCATGAATAGCACAAGTGCAAGTGACATCTTAACTCTAACAGCTGCAGCTACAACATGTAAATATCCTATATCCCTTATCTTTGTTCCCTAACTTGGTTTAAAACATAAATGAGCTATATGTGGTGGTGCCTTGTGTAATCTGGGTATTGATACGGTTAATGCGTACGTGCGAATCCTGAAGAGCGATGTATTGTAGGCCCCACATACATCAAATGTTAGAAATGTACGACTGGCAGTAGCACAGCTCATCTAGTACTACATATGAACGGTTAAAGATGGACACAAAAAGTACATCTCAACCATTCATACCTAATCCAACAATGAAGGAATTAAATATTCAAACCAATACGAATAATAAGGGATTTTCTATGATGCTCTGAGTCTCTGATACTCAAGATTTTTAACGATTACAGTATTTTCCTCTAACTTTTTTCTGGGTCTTTATTTTTCCATTGGTGGTGTTTGAAACATATAGCGTTGAAGGGAGCAGCGACATTGAAAGAAAGAACAGGATGCTGCAACAAAAGACTAAATGGGACTGCACCTGTGATGCCTATCGAGGATAACCCTGAGGAGGTTGATTTCGACTTTGAGAAGTATAGATCAATGCTTGCAACAGGTGCCCAGCTCACCACTGAAACACCAGACGGTTTGTACTTCTACTTTAGATCTTCATTAATTTAACCATTTCTTTAAAGAAATTGACCAAAACGACGAGTTTCTAAAACCCAATTGCTGAAATGATTTAACTCTCGACATAATCAAACATTGATGACATGTCGATCAAATACTGAAAGTGATCTTTTCAGCAATTGAACTATGTAATTTTACTGCAATCCTGATTCTCCGACTCTCGAATGAGCCTGGATTTCGGTTTCGAATTCCTGAATTTCTATGTTGTTTTACTCATCTGGGCGCTAATTGAAATTGCAAATTATGTGTTTTTAGGGAAGTACACAGTTAGATCGGTGTCCGTCATCCTCAACAATGAAGCCAAGGTCTGCATGTTTAACGTGTTTTCTGCCATTTTTGTCACCTAAAGCATTAATCAGAGCCTAACCTTTAATTCTTAATTCAACTACACAGGTTCTTGTTCAAATGAGGAAGCTCGGTCTGTTGAAAAGCAAGAAGGAATGTACGTCGAGTAAATGAAAAATTCCATAAACAAGCTCAACTTTATCGCTACAATCTAATCAGTGGAGCTGTTTTGTGTTGTCTCAGGTATCATACTGGACATGCATGCGGAGCTGTATAAAGATTCAGAAGCCGGTGAGAATGGTACAGGTTATCTCATCGTGTTAACGACGAGTAAGGGGATGTTCAAGCTGGACATGGAAGCCGACTATCAGCGGTACAAGGCATGGGCGACGACCATTAACCATATGCTCTTGGTCTCTACTTCGTTTACGAAATATCATCTTCAATACTACAAGAACTAGTGTTCGATGATTATTTACAAATATCATCTATCACAAAGATCATTGTGTTGCTGCACCTATGTGCATATTTGCCCTGTACTTTTGTAACTATAAATCAATTCACCATTCCTGCTTTAACACAATCATTTCTGCTGAAGAACCTAATGGATAATCTCAAAGCATAACTACAATGCGACAACAAATAAAGAGATGGAAAGGATGAACAGCAATTATGTTAACTCTCATTAATCATTAACCAAACAAGAGAGGGAAAAAAGCGAGACAAGTAATTACCATAGGAATACAAAAGCTTATGTACTACAACAACACAACTGTTCGACATTTTTAGACCACATCGCTAATATCAGTCTTAACACTTGCAAAAGATATAACCAAATGACTCGCGGATGGAAGCCGAAGACTCTCATCAACTATCAAAGGATACCATTCTCCTACACTTAATCCCTAATGCGATACTATACTTAAACTCGTTATTAGAACTCACTATGATGATTATACTTGAACCTATGTATTGTGTCAACTCTTCACTATTAATGAGAACTTTTCTACCCCGTGGACGTAGCCAACTTAGGGTGAACCACGTACATCTTGTGTTTGCTTCCCCATCTTTATCTTTCAACATATTCACCAACACTTAATGACCGGAGCTACTATGCGAAGTTCACAAACTTAACACTTTACGTTGTTCCAAAGTCTCACTAATTGTGTGCATCAACATCCTTCAACGTGCTTTTATAACCATTAGATGTGTGGTCAAAATTCAAAAACCAAGATCTAATGGTTAAAAAACATAAAGTATACAATATTCTGGACCACCATAGAACTTTTGAAATTACAGGGCATCATTTGGAGTAGTGATACTGATGAAAAAGGAGATTGTATGAACGTGTTCCTCTCATTTGGGAATTGTTACAGCTTTTTAAGCTCAAGATGTTGGAATTGTGTCAATGTCTTTTTCTTTTACCATTGTGTTTCTATATCATAATTGCTATCTGCAGTTCTGTTTTTCTCAGTAGAAACTAACAAATATATGTTCAATAATCTGTAAAAGGCCGAACATCCATTTTTATATAATTGCTAGCAAATTCTTAGGGGCTCTATGTTCAACATATTAGGTCCTTTTATCAACTCGATGGCAAAATGAAATGTAGTGTCAAGTAGATATATCAAACAAAGACGCAGAAAAAACAATGGAAACAAAATAATTATTAAAATCCGGGGTTAATGAATGGAAAAAATTGTTACATTAGCATTGACGATCTGAAGTTGGAATCTACTGAGGCAAGCAGAGTCTCCAATAACCCCAAGCTCTGGCAATCCACTCCATTCATCAAGACCTAAAGTCAATAACTTGTTCCAGCTGGAGTGATAATAGTTGCATAAACAATAATCAGTCGCCTGTCAAACCATATACAATAACTGACACTTGAAGATGACGGTCCACTTTGAAGTGAGCATGGAAAAACCTTTTTATCTGTCATCATAGGCCAGATATAAGTTTCAGTGCTAGCATGGCAAGCAATTTAAGAAGTAACTTTTTTATTTGGCATAAATGCAACACTGCAGCAGTAAAATTATGAGTTGTAGCATGCACCTCTCTGAAAGAATGTGAGATCAGAAAATCCCTCAACTGTTTTTCTTCCGAATCAAATAATACAATGTGACTAGGGAAAGACCAATTCTTTGCAAGTTCTGACGTAAAACCAACAGGATCCATCATGAATTGGTCTGATTCATCTAGGATTCCTTTTTCTTTACTGTCGACAAAATTTCCAACAGTGTACAAGTTACAAAACCACTTGCATGAAGAGCGGCAACAAAGAAATAATTCTTTCCAAGTAGTTAAAGATCAAACCTTGGTGAGCAGTCTAGGAATCTCATCGGAAGGTTGCGGTGAACTGTAGAGTAGTAAGGTGTAGCGTGGCAAGGCATCAGAAAAAGTACATTTGTCACTTTTCCGTGAAGCACTTCTTTGGATAGATAGTATGTAACATCCTCGGTTCCTCTCTGTTTAGGCATGTTCAAAAGTGTTATCCAAAAGGAAAGATGGAAGAGGAATAGGGACCATAAAACAACTTAAATAAAAACATTCAAGATAGTAGTAGAGTATAGCATTTAAAGTTGAGTACATGCCAAAGAACAATAAAAGTTACCCAGCCCTTGTGTTTATCAGAAAGCAAAATGAGTACCTGATGAACCAAACTCATATACAGGGCCATTGGAATATTGGTAGCAAGCAAGAAAAAGATGGCCAACTGCATTTTTGCAGGGCATTTGTTATTGATATTCAATGGTTCTTTTCCTTTACCATTTGCAGAAACCAATGTTCTTAATGCAGCTAAGGAATGCCCAGAGTACATCAAAGCTATAGGAAGTACGGGCAGAACAAACCTGTAACTCAAAAGTCAAATTAGAAGAGTATTAGTTGTAAACAGAATGAACGATCAAAGAACCATTTTAATTGTATAAATAATAGAAGAGGTACCTGAATTCTTTGTGGCCTAGCACACTATAAAGTCCTCAAACCCATGAAATAAGGCCAGAAAGCTTCCAATGTTTGGATTGCATGATTCCAGCAACAGAAAATGGTAAGAAAGAGAATATCATGACTGTAAATCCTTGAGTGAAGTACCAGTACCACTTGTGAGTCCCATAATAGTCTCCACCAGCAGAAAGAAAATTGAATCTTAGAAAATTAAGAGGTACAAAGAAAGTAAAGAGAACGATTATAATGTCAATACAATTATGCAAAGCTACACATAATTGACATGAATGCATGGACTGGTTCCATAAGGGCTTAGACAATTCATTAAGATTTTTTGTCACACCTTGAAGTGGTGCTGCCATCTTTCCTAGATGTTGCTTAACTTAAAACACGGGGACTACTAAAACGAAAATAAGACATGATTTACCAAATTATTTACATAATCAGGTAAAAACTCATATTATATAAGGCCAGACTGGTTTTAAATGACAGACACTTCGAGGTATCATTACTGTCTTCATCACCTTTATCACTTGCATATCACATTTCCTTAATCACCAATAACCCTACAGCTGCCGCTTCTTTTATATAAGGACCAATTGGTGCGACAACAAGTTTCTCTTCTTTTGCATCTATCCCAATCGCATCATTGCACACTCATCAACTATAACTCCATGTTACCATTAAAGCCAAACTTCAAAAAACTCACAATTCAAGCTTCATTAAAAATTACAAGTCCACTGCCGAAATAAAAGAGAAAACAAACAGGACAAATATCATTATGGGAATAACCTATGATATAATTCAGAAGCACGAACAATTCACGATAAAGTTCCTAATAATTTTAAGCACTATGGAAATGTATTCCGAGGGAGATTGGCTATACTTACCCCATGGGAGCCACTTCCAGAAAAATGAATCTCAGTTTATCACGTGTCAAAAATAGCTCAAGAAGGCCAACATACAGCCATATGATAGCAATCGTTGGTCTGATAGCACAAGCTAATGCGGCAATAATCAAACCCCACTTCCTTGATTCCAAAGGAAGTTTGCTGTAAGAAGGCCTTATACAGGGCCAGTAGTACAGGCTCACAAGGGTAAGAACAGTCTCCAAACTATTTGAAAATGTACGTGTGATACAGTAAAACATAAACCGATTAGTCAATTGTGAAAACAGCTGGAATTGAGTTAAGTACATACTTTACCAGAAAGAGCCTGATGTTTACAATAGTGTTTTCAGCCGGTAATAGTAATTGAAATTCACTATTTAAAATAAACATAGTGTTAGACATGAAATATTATCATTACAGAAGTAAAGAGCCCCTCCTACAGAAGGATACAGCCCATTTAGCAACGCAGTCACCAAAGATGATGACAGAGAGCTTATACAAGTATAAATCACCAAATGCAGCAAAAAAGGACTGAAACAGCCGAAGTGTGGTGCAGCAGAAGTGTGGTGCCATTTGAGGGTGCAGTTAAGCAGAAGGAAATCAAGGGAAACCTTACTAGAAGAAATACCAATGCAACTGAAAAATCTTATTTAAGTTTTCTGAATCACTTGATGATAGCATTTCATAATAGCTTCTATGAGCAACAATGAATATTTAAAATCAGAATAAGATTATTTTCTCAAGTGATGCATCTTTCCAAACTTGGTGCAGCACCAGGGGCAGTGGCGTTTTAGCATTCATACAACTGACCCCTTGTTGTTTCCAATAGTCATTTCTTAACTAGTAACAAGTAAGAACTTTTAGCTCCACAACTCAGCTTAACATACAGTTCATAGGAATCCGTTCTTCCTTACATACAAATATATATAACATAAAATGTCTAATGTTGTAAAAGCCATTACCATGAACCATGGGTTATCAAGACCCATCATGGCAATCGCTTTGTAAAGGAAAGCAAAGAGAAACGGATGCAAATAGCTACGAATCCCCTTTCTCCACTCCCACGCCAAATGGCCATACCTGTCATTTGCACAACAATTTATATTGTACTTACCCTTTTAAATCAAGAATCTTCACCCTTTACCTAGTAAAAGAAAGGTGAAATTAGTGGGTACCCGAAAGTTATGCGATGCGCAACTTCAAGGGCTTGCCAGTGTTCATCAGGGTTAAAATAGGTCTGAATCAACAGAGCATTTGCTATTTGAAAGGCCAAGCGGGGTGCAAAAACTTTCTTGGAGGAGCCTAGAACGCCAAGTTGTGAGGCTTCTTTTTGTTGTGGACCTAATTTCGACGGAACTGGGTTTTCTGTTTTGCCTGATTCTGCTGATGGTGAGACAGCAACACTCTGTCTTTGCCTCATAGTTCCACCCAATTGAAAAAACTTCAGTGGGTAAGGCAAAGCTCGAATTTCTTCAAATTAGAAATGCAAACCATTCAAATCGATGAATTTCAAATCTATAAAATTGAAATTCAGAGCTTGGAAAATGCATCATTAGGGTAAACAGGGATTTTAATTCAACTACTAAATTATATAACAGCAAAATGAATTTTACAGGGTTCCTCTAATCAGTCAAATTAATGAAAATTAACAATAATTACAGCAACAGTTAAATCAACAAAAAATACAACTGTGGAGATTGATTGAGATATTAAACCCTAACCCTTATCGTTATTTCAACAGAAAGGATGTAAGTAATTGTGTAAATTCGTTGGGTTTGATTGAGTACATTTTCCCCCAAAAAGTAATATACTCGTAGCATTGGAGCTATATCCCTATTTCTTGATTCAAAATTACATGGAATAAAGTGACTTCTCTAATCAAATCTAATCCTTTAACACTAAACAAGGCCAAATAGAGAAATATCTAAATCATAACTTGATATTGATGCAGCCAGTTATAGTTGCACGCCTGGGATGCCAAACCACAACAGTATCCTTCGTGGCCGATCAAGGTGACATTTATTTACAGTGTGCATCAACGACTCCAAAAAGAAACTGATAAGGAACCAATTAAGATAATTTCCAACCGAACCTGCCATAGGGTCCTGGGTCAGAACATAACTCGTTTTGACACAAAACTCATCTCTAATGGAGGAGGGTTAGGCCAAAAAAATTTAGGACCACAAGGTTAAAATATAGCCAAATGGCCAAAACGCTGGCCAAACATAGTCAACCTTGAAAGTTGGGCCCAGCTGTGCTACTAGCTAACATCATGTAGCCTCTTTTTTTTATTTTTTTTTTCAAAGACGAAATTAAAAGAAGAATTAAAATTTTTAATTTTTTCCTATAAATACCTTAGTTATTTCTACACCATTTCTCATATCTCTTTCACCCTTCCATATTATCTTACCTCATTTTAATGTCTAAGTTGTTAACATGCAAGTAAAATTAAAATATTTAATAACATGAAACTTAAAACAATATTTTAATATGATAGTTTATTCAATTAACCGATAAAGTTAAAGAACAAACTTAAAATAATAAATTATCGAAGGGGTTAAAAAATAGCCCCCTTTGGTTGGAGAGTGTATATAGATATGACCAGGTTCATCTTTTGGATTAAGAACTTCCCAAAAACCTCTGTTTGAGATGAGGTAATGATTAGTTTGATGTGTCAATGGAATTTCTTCTTAGCTTTTCTTTAATGAAGTACTAATAAGTTTTCCTCTTTCTTTGGTTTTGTGTTTATCTCCCTCTCTTCACAGCCGACCAATGGAGGAAGATGTAAGTTATACTACTTTTGAGATTATTTAGTGCATCTTTGTTATGTTTCTCTTTGGTATTTTCTCTATCTTTTCTCATATCTGAGATTGGGAATATGGTTGAGTTCTACTGGTTTTCCATTCTCTTCTCACCCCAAACCCCTAAAAGAAAAATAAACAAGAGATGGCATGTGTTTGACGTTTACCTGATAATGCCATCCTGATTCTAAGATTGTTATGTCTTTGTAATTTTACAACAATCTCTGGTTTCTCTGTCACAATTACATTGAAAGGAACAGACTTCAATTGCTTAGCATCACTTGATTGCTGATCGCCTCGTAAGCTTTCATACCTATAGTAAAGTTAACTGCATTACTTGATTACAACTTTCGATTTGGACTTATTGTAGAAACACAGTTGCAGAGGCACAGTAAAGAATAAAACCAATAACAAAAGTCTAGAATACTTGGAGTTGACATGGAACTGGAAAATAGGAAGGTTGCAGGGGTCATGTATCAGCATTTCTGGTCAATCAACTAGAAGAAAGCCTTTACCCTTTAGGTTGCACTTTCAATTGGATGCGTGCTTTATTCAATCATTTACAAACTCAACACCCCAACACACGTATGAAGTGGCATAACCACTTGCATTTGTTTACAGACATTTAATATACTTAGTACTTGAGTCTCTTGAGTCCATCAAACAAGTTTTGGGTGAAATCACTTGCCATTAATCAAGGCAGGTCATATGCCAGAGTAAAGACTAAAGCCAGAGTCTGTATTGCTTTGTATTTTTATGCATATTTCTTTTAATTCTCCTTTTGTTGACTTGGTGCCACTAACCAAAGACATTTTCATTAAAAAGAATATGTGTTGTATGCAGCTTTATATAATCAGTTTTAGAAGATGTATTTGAATGCATGATGATTTCGTGTTCAAATAATTTAGTATTCGAAACCGTAAACCAACAAGAACCGAATCGAAACCGGTGTAGATCAAACCGTAAGGTTCTAGTAATAAATTTAAACGGAACCGCACCAAACCAAATCGTTGATATTTTTCGGTTCCAGTTCCGGTTTAGAGGTGGAACCACACCGAAATGCACCATGCCCACCCTTAATCGCACCTAAGCATAATATTAGGACCCATTAGTAAAACTCCACTAAAACAATAAAATTTGGGAAAACGGAGTGCAAATTTGGAATTAGGGTATCGCAATACGCTAAGAAGGGTCCCTGAAAAATTTTGTAAAAAGTCAACAAGAAGGTCGACGATCAACCCTAAAAAGTCAATCGAGACGCCCCGGTGGTTAACTACGTTAAAACTTTGGAATTTCACTAAATCGATGTCCAAAACGGACTCGGGGTGTGATAGGAGTATATTTATGTGACTTTGTTATCTTATTTCTTTGCATTTACTTAGTTAATTTCCATTTATTTTGGTAATTTAAGTTATTTTCGTATTATTGTAGGTCCAGTTGGTAAAGATGACAATAAATGGCAAACTAGAGCAATTTGGAGCAGTTTTGGACTTAGATTGGATAGCATGCGTGGATAGTATATGGGCTGGACATTTTGGTGTTTAAATGGTGTTAAACATTGATAGGAGCATATTCATGCGACTTAAATGGCTTGTTCTCGTACATTTACGTTATGTTTCTTTAGTTATTTTAGTTCTTTATGCTTCTTTTGTGTGTTTTCAGGTTCTAAGGGCTTAGGGAGCAAGAAAGTGCATTTTGAGGCTATTTGGAGCATTTTTGGGCATGGATTGGATAGCTTATCCATGGAGCCAAAGTTTGGACGAAATTGAAGACTTGAAGTAGGAAAGTTAAATCCTAAAAAGACCTCATGTTTAAGCATCATTGAAAACTCCTACGCATTTTAGAACACAAAAACAACATTCCTAGCAACCTTAGGACATTGTCGTGTGTTTCCTTGTGTCTCCCTTCCTTGCCATGCAAGGAAGGGCTTTGTTCCCTATTTTAAATACTTAAACACTACCACTTATCATTCACCACATATCATTCACCACTTATCATATCATACATTCATTTATCACTTATCATAATCATTCACTTATCACTTAACATATCATACACTTATCACTTATCACTCATAATCACCTACAACATCCACCTACTTCACCTACAACATCCACCTACTCACCTACAACATCCACCTACTTCACCTACAACATCCACCTACTTCACCTACAACATCCACCTACTTCACCTACAACATCCACCTACTCACCTACAACATCCACCTACTTCACCTACAACATCCACCTACTTCACCTACAAATGACATAGCCATATGTTCCCTCCACTACTCCTATAAATACCCTTGCATTCATTCATTCATGGAGATCTCATTCCATTTCACAACACAACACCCCTCAAACACTTCCATTATTCCCTAACCGTGAGTCCCCCTTCCACCATTCCTCATCCATTTCCATAATTCCCCAAACCTCACCTTAGACCTTGTGCTACAACAACGAGGAAGATAAGAGGGCCTAAACGTTCATACAATTCAAGTTTGAGTTGTTGGAATGTTTAGGTGTTTCTTTGATTTCAAAGTTTAAATTCAATTCTCTTTGTTTTGTACGTATGAGGAATGGAAGAGAAGAATGCCTAAACGTTCATACAATTCAAGTTTGAGTTGTTGGAATGTTTAGGTGTTTCTTTGATTTCAAAGTAATGAGGAACTAATCCCCCTTTAGCTAGGGGGTGATTCGAAACTATGTTTATATTTGCAATATGAATTGATTACTTTTGGTTGGAATTTCATAAGTTGTGGATTCAATTCGTTTAACTGTTTGATTGATAACTTATTTATGTATGTTCATTGAGATTGCAAGCTTAATTTTCATGCATGAATATGACGCTAGAATATAAGTGAGTTTCACCTAATCGTTATGAACTTATATTCACAAGTAGTGGAGGTTGCTTATAAACAATCGCGTTAAACGAATTCTTGGCATAAGTTTCATGCGTATTCCATAGTAACGAATGCCTCGTCAACACTTCTAATTTTCATTGAACTTAATGATCTTTGTTGAATGTCTCTATCATGCGTATTCCATAGTTAGGGACTTTGATTAAGAATAATTTGGTTGTAATGCGTATTCCATTCAATCCAATGAATTTAGGGAAATCTGAAAGTTAATTTAAGCGGACCTAATTAACTTGGAGCATTGAGTTTCATAATTTATCGAAAGACCAACTGAGAATCAATCTTGTATGCAAGTATAACATGTGTGGAGAAGAACCCCTTAGCTAGCCTTCATTCCATTTATTCCATCATCCATATTCACATTTACATTCTGCTTAGTTTATTAACTTGTTTTGTTATTTCAATTTTCGTCAAATCAAAACTCTTCCCCCCTTTTTCCTTATTGTTCAATTTAGTTTATGTTTTAAAGCATTTTGAGTCTTTGGTTTGTCTTAGTGATTTAAAGTTTAGTTTTGCATTCTTTGAGTCTAGTATAGTGTTTTAAACTTTATTTTACGTTTTTGAGTCAAATCCAAGTGATTAACAATCCCTCCTAATCCCCGGTCCAGAACGATCCCTACTTATACATATACTACAATTGATAAAAAGAGGGTTTAATTTGTGTGCGTATAAATCACGCATCAAATTTTGGCGCCGTTGCCGGGGATTAGAAAATTTGCTAATTCCTTGGATTGTTTTATTTTCGTTTGTTTTTATTTTATTCCAGTTTCTTAATCTTGTTTTGTTTGTTGTTCTAGGTACTAGTTTATGACTCGGAGTTCTCATCCGATTCGTGAACACATCCTGGAGTGATTGGGTTCTTCGTCCGGCTGCAAGACGTAAAAGAAAGCGCTACTTGGGAGGCAACCCAATGCACTGAATAAAACAAAGCTTGTTCATAAAAAATAAAAAAAATAAAAAAAAAAAAATTGAAAAAAAAAAAAAAAAAAAAAGAGATACTAAACATGGAGAAAGATGGAGCCTTCACAGAGGTTGTTTGCTTGAAGCCCCACTACTGGGCAAAACTCTAGAAGCGGAAGGCATAGATGCGGAAGGCATAGAAGCGGGAGGCATCGGAGCGGAAGGCATCGGAGCAGGAGGCATCGGAGATAGAGCATTCGAGGCCTCAATACTTGGCCAAACGCTGGACGAGCCAGGAAAAATGTGCCTCTGGAAGTAAGCCGCAAGCCTTTGACGGTCACTTTGACGGTCACTTTGCATGCGACTATTGGATTCTTGCAGCTCATCAAGCTTCCTCTTCATGCCCGTCGAATAGTTGTTTGCAAGCACATGCAAACTTCTATTCTCGTACTTAAGCAGTTTGATCTCTTGCTTAAGACTTTCCACCTCCGCCATCAATGATTCCACCTGACGGGAGCGGGCAAGCAGGCGTTGGCCCATGTTGGACACAGAACTCGCACACTGAACACTAAGTGCGAGGGACTCTTGAACGGCCAACTCATCGGACCGTCCTGACAGCAGCCTACTATCTTTTGGAGTGAGGAGGTTCCTAGCTACTATTGTAGCTGTTGTGGCGTCCTGCATCACAGAGTCTTCACCTGTAAGAGGACCGTTAGAAGATAAGAAAGAAGGGCGCTATACGTTACCTTGACGCGGCGCGCCCGTATCACTGCTAAGGCTCAATTCCAAGCTAAGGTTCGATGGGTTTGCCATTTTTCAAAAGTGTTCAAAGAGAAGGGATGGAGTTAAATTTCAAAGGGCCGGAGTCGATTTTCAAGAATGGGAAATCTTCAGAGTGTGTTTGTTGTGGTGATCGATAGCTCAATAAAAAAGCCAAGGCGACGCGTCCACCGATTCAAAACGCCGGAATTTCCGGTGAAAGTTCGGCGACGTTTTCTCTGCTTTTCAGAAAACGCGTTCAACTTTGTCAAAAGTTCACGTGGAGGTCATCATCGCAGCTACATTTTTGCCGACAAGCGTAAATTTCGGCGACGCTTTCTCTGCTTTTCAGAAGACGTGTGCAGCTTTGTCAAAAAGAGCCGCATCCGCACTACTACGTGTCGTTCAGAAAGCAAAGGGGTGTCGTTCAGAAATCGAAGGGGCGCCTGCTCAGAAATCGAAGAGGCGTCGTTCAGATATCGAAGAGACATTTGTCGACAAGGGTAAAAAGTACCACCACTTGATATTATCTCTATATATGTCGACCTTCGTCTTTTATGGCAGGGCAAACCTGAAGAAAATGCCCAACTCTCCCTCACCTCTGAGGGCGCACTCCCAGCAAAGCCTTTCGAAATACTCAATTCTTTCTTCTTCCCCAAAGATGATACCAAATGCCTGGAGTACAGATGACCCAGGAGGAAACAGCACAACAAATACATGTGCTGATTCATTCACCGTTTCTTCAAAAGCAAAGGTATCTCATATCATCAAGGTCAAAAGCAAAAGTATCTCATATCATGCTCTTTCCCTGTCTTTTTCTTTGTCCTTGTTCTTACTCGCATGGCAAAGTAAAAGAAGCAATCAGCCGGCACTTGGAGTCAGTCTTCCGATCTGGATCCGACTGCCTGGAATTTATTCCTGATTGCTTACCTAGCGTTGCTCTCGAGTAGTCATCTTCAACGGTTGATACACTTCCAGAGAAGGGACCACTCCTGCAAAGATTGAACAAAGAAACAGATAAAAGGGGAAAGCTCAGACCTCCGGGGGAGACCAAAAGAATCCTGCTGCCCAGTTCAAGAGTAGCACAAAGGAAAATCAACGATGGGAGGCAACCAGTTCGAGAGTAAGCCTGTGGAATCATCAAGATCAAGCCTCAATGCAATCACCAAGGAGAAGAGGGAATTTACACTCCATAACCAGATTTGCGTCCCTAAACTCTTCTCTTTGTTAATTACATTTTGCCATGTTTAGTATGTTTAGTTGTTTTTTGTGTGTTTACTTATGTTTTGTGTGAATCTATGCTTAAAACATTGAGGACAATGTTTGATTTAAGTGTGGGGGGGTAACTAAGTATTTTGATGCAAATTCGTGGGATTTTATCACCCATAACTTCAAATGTTGTTCCTTGCTGTTTTAAGGTGTTTTTAAGATGTTTTAGAGTGTTTTAGTATGTTTTGTTTTTATAAATCCGAAAATCACATAAAAATTTGAAAAACATGTTTTGAAAAACCTAAAAAGAGTGTTTTGAGTCGTTTTTGTGTGTTTGTGTCTTAGGGTACCTTCCAACACAATGATAAGGATTTGGTTTGTAAATTGCATGACTGTTAAAAAGAGTTATAAACATAGAGAAAAGTTTGATTTACTCTTGGTATATGCTTGGTGATGCGAGAATTATACGCGCATAAATTAAACCCTCTTTTCGTCAAATTGTAGTATATATGTAAGTAGGGATCGTTCTGGACCGGGGATTAGGAGGGATTGTTAATCACTTGGATTTGACTCAAAAACGTAAAAACAAAGTTAAAAATGTTCACAAAGACTCAAAGGACTCAAATCAAGTTCAAAAGACTCAAAACTGCCTAAAAACACTAACTAAGCAGTTTCTGACCTTAAATCCAATGTTGGACGAATTTAAGATTATGGCTTGATTCAAATGTAAAAACACAATATAAAACACTTAACTAGACTCAAGTAATGCAAAACTAAACACTTAAAACACTAAAACAAACCAAAAGACTCAAACATCACCCAAAACACTCAAAACTGCCTTAAAATCACTTTCTGGGCAGTTTTGAGCACTTTGGTGAATTTGGACGAAATTGGGAAATGAAATGAATCAAAACACTTAAAAGCACAAACTAAAATGATTTCTAACTAAATTGGACATTAAAGTAAAGGGGGATTTATGTTTTGATTAAACTAAATGACAGATTGTAAATTAAAGCATAAGGAAAAGAAGTAAACACAAAATGAATAAATCGACAACTAATGAAATGAGATAACACAAATAGAGATGTAGCTAGAGATTCGATTTCACCATTGCTAAACCAAGTCCATGCTTGTTAAGTCAGATTATACTCAACCCTCTACTTATTTCTTGAGTTTGTTTCACTTAGATATGATCAGCCATATGATGTGTGGATTTGATCAAATGTCCCTAATCATGAACCTAATTGTGATGTGCAACTTTGGTTCCTAATCAAGAATATGTAATGCATAAGAAACTTTCACAAAACCAAAGGGAACACTTGGCAGGATGTTTGCAAAACATTCCCTTCATTCATTCACATATCCACCAAGATTATGCATGATGTGTGCTTTAATCTTGGCTAAACAACCTGTGGTTAATTCAAATGATGATCAAGCACTAAAATCAACACACTAAGTCACAATTAAATTGGAGAATGAAACAAGAAATAGATAGATTAAATGAGAATTCTGAATTAACTACATGGCACTCTTGCAAGATTACATCGAAAGAGAAAGTTCCTCATGGTACAAACAAAGAGAATCAAAGAAACACCTAAACATTCCAACAACTCAAACTTGAATTGTATGAACGTTTAGGCCCTCTTATCTTCCATTCCTCATTCTTACAAAACAAAGAGTATTGAAATTAAACCTTGAAATCAAAGAAACACCTAAACATTCCAACAACTCAAACTTGAATTGTATGAACGTTTAGGCACTCTTCTCTTCCTCTTCGTTGTAGCACAAGGTCTAGGGATAGGTTGATGGTGTGGATGGTTTGGGAAGTGGTGGAGGAATGGAAGGATGGTGTGGATGGTTTGGGAAGTGGTGGAGGAATGGAAGGATGGTGTTTGGATTGTAAGGGAGAGCACGGCACAAGGGAAGTTTGGTGTCTACATTCTGAAATGGATGAGTGAATGAAATGTAATGGATGGACTTTGTGAAGGGCACGGCCCCAAGGCAGTTTTGTTGTGAATGAATTGTCTTCAAAATGAGATGAATGAATGAGTATTTATAGGTGAAATGGGGAAGGTTGTGGCTGTGTAAATGGACTGAATGAGGAAGAAAACTTGCGGATGGGAAAGGGAGAGAGTAATGGAGCAACATGGAGTGTGTGTGATCCCCCAACAATCAGATTGGATCTAGGAGTTGTTTAACTCAAATGGCAGAGCATAAATCAGATGGAATGATGGGTTTCTGAGTGTGATACCTGCAAAGCATGGACATGATCTGCAAGTGTGGTTTATTTAATCCAAAACACATGTGGAATGTCTGCAAGCATGAAGGGGATAACCTGAAATTGGTTATAATACTATGGGAATGGCAGAAAGCACACGGCATGGACAAAGGGGGTTGGAATCACATGGAATGATGGGATGAAATGGAATTTCTGGAATAAAGGATGCAAGGAATGGACATAATCTGCAGGTATGTGGATATTTAATCCAAGAAACATGTGCAAAGTCTGCCACAATGGAGTGGACAATCTGAAACTTGGTTAGAATAATCTGGACATAGGGATGGAAGTGCAAAGGTGATTTGTTTCGGATGTGGAAATGCACAAGGGAGCTGGAAATGCATGAGAGTGCTCGGCAAAGTGTTTGAACATGCATGTGAATGCATGTTTTGATGTTGGAACCACCCAATCTGACTTCAAGCTTTTTGACTTGTTTAGATTCACACCAAAATGGCCGAAATGCACTACATTCCTTCATTTGCCTTCCAATTGATTTTATTACACACTTGGCTGCACACTAACACCAAACAATGTAAAATGCAACTAGTTTAATCCAAAAACAATACAAAAACGCCAAATAAGAAAGATATATATGCATGCAAAATATGACTTAACAAATACCCCCAAACCTGGTTTTTGCTAGTCCTCGAGCAAACTTGAAACTAAAACACACAAAACTCAAACATCTAACTAAACCACTTTCGCTGGCTAAACGATTGCACTGAGCATGTGCAACAAGCCTTTGAACCCCTAGGTGTCCCTAGTTGGAGGAGTTGTGTCTCCTGAGGGTTTACAGTGATGACACCCACAAACATTTACAAAATCTGCAAACAACTTGGTTAAAACATGCTTTAAACAAACTAATAAGAACCAATGAAGATTTTGTTTGTCATTCATTCAACTCAAAAGATTGCCACTTCAAAGAATCGTATCAATTGAAACGTATAAAGATATTTCTCAAAGTCTTACAACTTCAAGATCACCATACCCAAATGCTTAAGAAGGAATTCGCCTCAACTCTACTCCTCACAGAATCCACTCAAGTTTTCACTCAGATCTTAAGGTTTAGTCTCTCAACAACATATATGAGTGAAATTATGTCAATGAAATCAAAATTCTCACATATGAAATCTGAAATGGAAGCACAGTTTCTGAGTAGATCTCATGAAATGAATCAAATGCTAAGAATATAGATAACACACACACTTACCATCACCCATGAATACATCCTCAATGATCAGCTAGGTCTTTCTCAAGATTGTAATGTAAGGCTTAGGTTATAGGTTACGAGAGAAGTGATATGAAATACTAGAGCTTGGGGCTTACCAAAGTGTTCTTGAGGATCATGCTCTTCACTTGCATTTGTTTTCTTTCTTCTTTGTTTTTGGCATCCAGGCCCTATGTCTTATAATGAGGAGATTTGGAACTTGTATCCATTTTAATTCTCTTCTTTTCTTTTTTTTTTTTTTTTTTTTTTTATAACCCCCTTTTTTTTTTAGAAACATCTTCAACATAGGTGCTCTCGGTACATGCCACAATCTTGTTCTAAGCTCAATTTACTTTTAGTCTTCATCACCTTGGTATTCCCCAAACTATAAGGTATGGCTTGTAATGGGCTAGAATGTGGTGTGGGTGATGAAAGACTTGGGCTAAAGTGTTTGGCTGCAACGAGGGTGAATGGAACACACAAATGGGTAGGATTTAAGCCTTTTAGTAGTTAAACATGCATAGCCTAACATCATTTCATTGAGTTCATTCACGAATGATACTAAACACATGGTATCTGCAAAGAGAGTAATTCTTAGCATCCAATCAAAATAGAAGTAATGAGATCATTTAAAGTGAAATTGAAAGAAAGAGATAGGAGTAGAAACACTATAAACCCTCTCAAAGAAGCAAATAGGCTCAAAATAACTCACTAGGGTAGTCTCCACTATTCTTCTTCCAGAATTTGAGTATGGTACCTCTATCATCATAATTTCAAGAGTTATAGCTTTATAAATGACAACAAGATGCAACTCTTTTCCATAGCAACCTAATCGTTTGTTTTCAAACATAGTCCTCATATACATTCGTATTAGCATGCAAAAACACTCTTAACCGAAACTAACACATAAAACAAACACAAAACACAAACCTTCCATCCCACACCCCCAAACCAAATCCTTATCATTGTGTTGGAAGGTACCAAAAGACACAAACACACAAAAACGACTCAAAACACTCTTTTTAGGCTTTTCAAAACATATTTTTCAAATTTTTATATGATTTTCGGATTTATAATAACAAAACATAATAAAACACTCTAAAACATCTTAAAAACACCTTAAAACAGCAAGGAACAACATTTAAAGTTATGGGTGATAAAATCCCACGAATTTGCATTAACATCATTAGTTACCCCCCCACACTTAAATCAAACATTGTCCTCAATGTTTTAAGCATAGATTCACACAAAACATAAGTAAACACACAAAAAGCAACTAAACATACTAAACATACTAAACATGGCAAAATGTAATTAACAAAGAGAAGAGTTTAGAGACGCAAATCTGGTTGTGGAATGTAAATTCCATCTTCTCCTTGTTGATTGCATTGAGGCTTGATGTTGTTGACTCCACAGGGGTTCCTCCCATCGTTGATTTTCCTTTGTGCTACTCTTGAACTGGGCAGCAGGATTATTTTGGTCTCCCCCGAAGGTCTGAGCTTACTCCTTTGGTCTGTTTCTTTGTTCAATCTTTCCAATTCGTATTGAAAAGGGTTGGAGAATAACTCAGCCTACGTTTGTCTCCACATGCTTCAATGTATCATTTTCCTTGCCTTGCTTGCTCCCCTTGCAGAAGTGGTCGAGAGCAACGCTAGGTAAGCAATCAGGAATGGATTCCAGGCAGTCGGTTCCAGAACAGAAGACTGACTCCAAGTGCCTTTGATTGCTTTTGTTTTACTTTGCCATGCGAGTAATAACAAGGACAAAGGAAAGGACAGGGAAAGAGCATGATATGAGATACTTTTGCTTTAGACCTTGATGATATGAGATACCTTTGCTTTTGAAGAAATGGCGAATGAAGCAGCGCATGTATTTGTTGTGGTTGTCTCCACATGCTTCGATCGACCGTTTCCTTCTGCCTCATTTGTACTCCAGGTTTCTGGTATCTTCTTTGGGGGAGAAAAAATTGAGTATTTCAAGAGGCTTCGCTGGGAGTGCGCCCTCAGCGGTGAGGAAGAGTTGGACATTTTCTTCAGGTTTGCCTTGCCATAAGAGACGAAGGTCGACATATATAGAGATAATATCAAGTGGTGGTATTGTTCTTTTACCCGTGTCGACAAACGTCTCTTCAATTTCTAAGCAAAATGGCTCTTCGATTTCTGAACGGACGCCCCTTCGATTTCTGCACAGGCGCCCCTTCGCTTTCTGAACGACACGTGGTAGTGCGGATGCGGCTCTGTCAGAGCTCTTTTGACAAAGTCGCACGCGTTTTCTGAAAAGCAGAGAAAGCGTCGCCGAAATTTACGCTTGTCGGCAAAAGTGTAGCTGCGATGATGACCTCCACGTGAACTTTTGACAAAGTTGAACGCGCCTTCTGAAAAGCCGAGAAAGCGTCGCCTAAATTACGCCGGAAATTTCGGCTTCTTGAATCGGTGGACGCGTCGCCTTGGCTTTTTATAGGGCTATCGATCTCCGCCAACAAACACACTCTGAAAATTTCCCATTCTTTGAAAATCGACTCCGTCCCTTTGAAATTTAACTCCATCCCTTCTCTTTGAACACTTAAAAAAAAAAAAAAAAAATGGCAAACCCATCGAACCTTAGCTTGGAATTGAGCCTTAGCAGTGACACGGGCGCGCCGCGTCAAGGTAACGTATGGCGCCCTTCTTTCTTATCTTCTAACGGTCTTCTTACAGGTGAAGACTCCGTGATGCAGGACGCCACAACAGCTACAATAGTAGCTAGGAACCTCCTCACACCAAAAGATAGCAGGCTGCTGTCAGGACGGTCCGATGAGTTGGCCGTTCAAGAGTCCCTTGCATTTAGTGTCCAGTGTGCGAGTTCTGTGTCCAACATGGGCCAACGCCTGCTTGCCCGCTCCCGTCAGGTGGAATCATTGATGGCAGAGGTGGAAAGTCTCAAGCAGGAAATCAAACTTCTTAAGTACGAGAATAGAAGTTTGCATGTGCTTGCAAACAACTATTCGACGGGCATGAAGAGGAAGCTTGATGAGCTGCAAGAATCCAATGGTCGTATGCAAAGTGACCGTCAAAGTGATCGTCAAAGGCTTGCGGCTTACTTCCAGAGGCATATTTTTCCTGGGTCATCCAGCGCTTGGCCAAGTATTGAGGCCTGGAATGCTCTAGCTCCGATGGCTTCCGCTCCGATGGCTTCCGCTCCGATGCCTCCCGCTTCTATGCCTCCTGCTTCTATGCCTTCCGCTCCGACGCCTCGTAGTGGGGCTTCACGTAAACAACCTTTGTGAAGCTCCATCTTTCTCCATGTTTAGTATCCTCTTTTTTTTTTTTTTATATGAACATGCTTTGTTTTTTTTTTTTTTTAGTGCATTGGGTTGCCTCCCAAGTAGCGCTTTCTTTTATGTCTTGCAGCCGGACGAAGAACCCAATCACTCCAGGATATGTTCACGAATCGGATGAGAATTCCGAGTCATAAACTAGTACCTAGAACAAAAAAAACAAAACACAAATCAGAAACTAAAACTAAAATACATAATAAAAACGAACAATCCAAGGAATTAGCAAATTTTCTAATCCCCGGCAACGGCGCCAAAATTTGATGCGAGAATTATACGCGCATAAATTAAACCCTCTTTTCGTCAAATTGTAGTATATATGTAAGTAGGGATCGTTCTGGACCGGGGATTAGGAGGGATTGTTAATCACTTGGATTTGACTCAAAAACGTAAAAACAAAGTTAAAAATGTTCACAAAGACTCAAAGGACTCAAATCAAGTTCAAAAGACTCAAAACTGCCTAAAAACACTAACTAAGCAGTTTCTGACCTTAAATCCAATGTTGGACGAATTTAAGATTATGGCTTGATTCAAATGTAAAAACACAATATAAAACACTTAACTAGACTCAAGTAATGCAAAACTAAACACTTAAAACACTAAAACAAACCAAAAGACTCAAACATCACCCAAAACACTCAAAACTGCCTTAAAATCACTTTCTGGGCAGTTTTGAGCACTTTGGTGAATTTGGACGAAATTGGGAAATGAAATGAATCAAAACACTTAAAAGCACAAACTAAAATGATTTCTAACTAAATTGGACATTAAAGTAAAGGGGGATTTATGTTTTGATTAAACTAAATGACAGATTGTAAATTAAAGCATAAGGAAAAGAAGTAAACACAAAATGAATAAATCGACAACTAATGAAATGAGATAACACAAATAGAGATGTAGCTAGAGATTCGATTTCACCATTGCTAAACCAAGTCCATGCTTGTTAAGTCAGATTATACTCAACCCTCTACTTATTTCTTGAGTTTGTTTCACTTAGATATGATCAGCCATATGATGTGTGGATTTGATCAAATGTCCCTAATCATGAACCTAATTGTGATGTGCAACTTTGGTTCCTAATCAAGAATATGTAATGCATAAGAAACTTTCACAAAACCAAAGGGAACACTTGGCAGGATGTTTGCAAAACATTCCCTTCATTCATTCACATATCCACCAAGATTATGCATGATGTGTGCTTTAATCTTGGCTAAACAACCTGTGGTTAATTCAAATGATGATCAAGCACTAAAATCAACACACTAAGTCACAATTAAATTGGAGAATGAAACAAGAAATAGATAGATTAAATGAGAATTCTGAATTAACTACATGGCACTCTTGCAAGATTACATCGAAAGAGAAAGTTCCTCATGGTACAAACAAAGAGAATCAAAGAAACACCTAAACATTCCAACAACTCAAACTTGAATTGTATGAACGTTTAGGCCCTCTTATCTTCCATTCCTCATTCTTACAAAACAAAGAGTATTGAAATTAAACCTTGAAATCAAAGAAACACCTAAACATTCCAACAACTCAAACTTGAATTGTATGAACGTTTAGGCACTCTTCTCTTCCTCTTCGTTGTAGCACAAGGTCTAGGGATAGGTTGATGGTGTGGATGGTTTGGGAAGTGGTGGAGGAATGGAAGGATGGTGTGGATGGTTTGGGAAGTGGTGGAGGAATGGAAGGATGGTGTTTGGATTGTAAGGGAGAGCACGGCACAAGGGAAGTTTGGTGTCTACATTCTGAAATGGATGAGTGAATGAAATGTAATGGATGGACTTTGTGAAGGGCACGGCCCCAAGGCAGTTTTGTTGTGAATGAATTGTCTTCAAAATGAGATGAATGAATGAGTATTTATAGGTGAAATGGGGAAGGTTGTGGCTGTGTAAATGGACTGAATGAGGAAGAAAACTTGCGGATGGGAAAGGGAGAGAGTAATGGAGCAACATGGAGTGTGTGTGATCCCCCAACAATCAGATTGGATCTAGGAGTTGTTTAACTCAAATGGCAGAGCATAAATCAGATGGAATGATGGGTTTCTGAGTGTGATACCTGCAAAGCATGGACATGATCTGCAAGTGTGGTTTATTTAATCCAAAACACATGTGGAATGTCTGCAAGCATGAAGGGGATAACCTGAAATTGGTTATAATACTATGGGAATGGCAGAAAGCACACGGCATGGACAAAGGGGGTTGGAATCACATGGAATGATGGGATGAAATGGAATTTCTGGAATAAAGGATGCAAGGAATGGACATAATCTGCAGGTATGTGGATATTTAATCCAAGAAACATGTGCAAAGTCTGCCACAATGGAGTGGACAATCTGAAACTTGGTTAGAATAATCTGGACATAGGGATGGAAGTGCAAAGGTGATTTGTTTCGGATGTGGAAATGCACAAGGGAGCTGGAAATGCATGAGAGTGCTCGGCAAAGTGTTTGAACATGCATGTGAATGCATGTTTTGATGTTGGAACCACCCAATCTGACTTCAAGCTTTTTGACTTGTTTAGATTCACACCAAAATGGCCGAAATGCACTACATTCCTTCATTTGCCTTCCAATTGATTTTATTACACACTTGGCTGCACACTAACACCAAACAATGTAAAATGCAACTAGTTTAATCCAAAAACAATACAAAAACGCCAAATAAGAAAGATATATATGCATGCAAAATATGACTTAACACTTGGTTATGGTTATAATATATGACTTCACATGCAATCATAAAAGAAAAATTCGTTTTTGTAACATGCTTGAAGGAAGGAACTCAAACAAACGCTACAACCCTGTGAGACTCGAGCCATTACCTTCTTTGGAGAGTTATTTTCTGTGATTCTTTGTTTTCTTAAGTTGTTGCATGATCTCATTATTCCTTGCTCGGTTGCTACTTAGAATGCAATTGTATCATGATAGAACTAAATGCTAGAACTTATATCCGTTTCATTCAAAGCATGACATTGAATTGCATAACATATATCAAGATGAAGTTGTGTAGTTGCCATCATAGCCAAATAGCCTTACTTCCTATATTTCGTATATATTGTAAGTCTTAACCCCGTTGAGCCTCGTTTAGCCTATTTTCTTTGCTAACCACATCACCCCTTACCTAGCCTAGATTAGGACCATCTGTACCCTTGTTCTTGAAGCATAGTAAGCATGACGGAAAATGAATTCCTTTTGAGTTACATTATGCAAGAAAATGAGTGTGGGGGAGTGAAAGTTTGTTCTTAAGTTTATATATATGTTTTGAGATTCAAAAAAAAAAAAAAAAAAAAAAAAAAAAAGGAGTGAAAATAAGTAAGGATGAACTCACAAGCGTTGATGGTTGAAGAAAGGATCCAAAAAAAGTTGAATATGGCCCTAAGTTTTGTGTGATTCCCCCTTGGGTGTTCAAAGTTGATTTTTGCGTTCTAAAGGGAATTCTAAATGTCTAATTCATTACTCTGCTCACTATTGCTTAAAGAACCTTTGTTTTCCGTACTCCTTCTTTGTTATCCAAACACCCCAAGCCCCATTATAACCCGTGACTTCAATCTTAAGTGTTATGTATTTCAATTGTGGAGTTTGAACTTGGTATGAGCATATGGTGTCACTGGTTCTCGCATCTAAGTAGTAGCATTCCATTCATGAGATCATATCTAAACATGCTTATTAACTCCAGAAATTGCTTCCTTTGAAATACATATATGTGAGTGTTCGTTTTTATGTTTACATCAATCTTCTCACATATAACTAGTTTAGGGTGTGTAGTCAGAAAATCTGTGTGAAAAACGAGTGCATATCTTGTAAGGATTTGAGCAAATTCTCTAAGGCATGTTACTACATTCAAAACATGGTTTTAAATGCTTATTTGTGAAATAATATGTGGTGACTATGAGTAAGAATGTACTTAAGTGTGAAGATGACAAAAATCTATGGGACTAATGATTTTTAACTTGTCATGTGCATTGGAAATCCATTAGACGATTGTTGGAAGGTGTAGGTTGTGTTTTGTTCGTTTTGTCTAGTTTCGTGTTCTTTTGTTGTTTTGTTTTGCTCGAGGACTAGCAAAAGATAAGTGTGGGGGTATTTGATAGGAGCATATTCATGCGACTTAAATGGCTTGTTCTCGTACATTTACGTTATGTTTCTTTAGTTATTTTAGTTCTTTATGCTTCTTTTGTGTGTTTTCAGGTTCTAAGGGCTTAGGG
Source organism: Pyrus communis (assembly GCF_963583255.1). NCBI lineage: Eukaryota > Viridiplantae > Streptophyta > Magnoliopsida > Rosales > Rosaceae > Pyrus > Pyrus communis. The sequence continues at coordinate 8,029,151 of NC_084808.1, forward strand.
AGCAAGAAAGTGCATTTTGAGGCTATTTGGAGCATTTTTGGGCATGGATTGGATAGCTTATCCATGGAGCCAAAGTTTGGACGAAATTGAAGACTTGAAGTAGGAAAGTTAAATCCTAAAAAGACCTCATGTTTGAGCATCATTGAAAACTCCTACGCATTTTAGAACACAAAAACAACATTCCTAGCAACCTTAGGACATTGTCGTGTGTTTCCTTGTGTCTCCCTTCCTTGCCATGCAAGGAAGGGCTTTGTTCCCTATTTTAAATACTTAAACACTACCACTTATCATTCACCACATATCATTCACCACTTATCATATCATACATTCATTTATCACTTATCATAATCATTCACTTATCACTTAACATATCATACACTTATCACTTATCACTCATAATCACCTACAACATCCACCTACTTCACCTACAACATCCACCTACTCACCTACAACATCCACCTACTTCACCTACAACATCCACCTACTTCACCTACAAATGACATAGCCATATGTTCCCTCCACTACTCCTATAAATACCCTTGCATTCATTCATTCATGGAGATCTCATTCCATTTCACAACACAACACCCCTCAAACACTTCCATTATTCCCTAACCGTGAGTCCCCCTTCCACCATTCCTCATCCATTTCCATAATTCCCCAAACCTCACCTTAGACCTTGTGCTACAACAACGAGGAAGATAAGAGGGCCTAAACGTTCATACAATTCAAGTTTGAGTTGTTGGAATGTTTAGGTGTTTCTTTGATTTCAAAGTTTAAATTCAATTCTCTTTGTTTTGTACGTATGAGGAATGGAAGAGAAGAATGCCTAAACGTTCATACAATTCAAGTTTGAGTTGTTGGAATGTTTAGGTGTTTCTTTGATTTCAAAGTAATGAGGAACTAATCCCCCTTTAGCTAGGGGGTGATTCGAAACTATGTTTATATTTGCAATATGAATTGATTACTTTTGGTTGGAATTTCATAAGTTGTGGATTCAATTCGTTTAACTGTTTGATTGATAACTTATTTATGTATGTTCATTGAGATTGCAAGCTTAATTTTCATGCATGAATATGACGCTAGAATATAAGTGAGTTTCACCTAATCGTTATGAACTTATATTCACAAGTAGTGGAGGTTGCTTATAAACAATCGCGTTAAACGAATTCTTGGCATAAGTTTCATGCGTATTCCATAGTAACGAATGCCTCGTCAACACTTCTAATTTTCATTGAACTTAATGATCTTTGTTGAATGTCTCTATCATGCGTATTCCATAGTTAGGGACTTTGATTAAGAATAATTTGGTTGTAATGCGTATTCCATTCAATCCAATGAATTTAGGGAAATCTGAAAGTTAATTTAAGCGGACCTAATTAACTTGGAGCATTGAGTTTCATAATTTATCGAAAGACCAACTGAGAATCAATCTTGTATGCAAGTATAACATGTGTGGAGAAGAACCCCTTAGCTAGCCTTCATTCCATTTATTCCATCATCCATATTCACATTTACATTCTGCTTAGTTTATTAACTTGTTTTGTTATTTCAATTTTCGTCAAATCAAAACTCTTCCCCCCTTTTTCCTTATTGTTCAATTTAGTTTATGTTTTAAAGCATTTTGAGTCTTTGGTTTGTCTTAGTGATTTAAAGTTTAGTTTTGCATTCTTTGAGTCTAGTATAGTGTTTTAAACTTTATTTTACGTTTTTGAGTCAAATCCAAGTGATTAACAATCCCTCCTAATCCCCGGTCCAGAACGATCCCTACTTATACATATACTACAATTGATAAAAAGAGGGTTTAATTTGTGTGCGTATAAATCACGCATCAAACATGTGCTAAACTCTGGAGAAATTAAAGTTGAGGCTTGGAAGGCAAGGAATTACACAAGAAAGCGAAATCATAGTTGGAGAGGAATATTATATTATCCTATCTTATCCAACATTATCTTATCTTATCTCCAGCTGCAAGGAATAATCCTAATCCCATTCCAACGCTTTCCACCTATTTCTTAGAGTCGTAAAAAACACCTAATCTCTTTCCTCCTTGGATTTAGCCGTTCCCCCTATATATATGAAATTCTTGCAACAATTTAGGGGGTGCCGTGATGCGAGATTTATACGCGCATAAATTAAACCCTCTTTTCGTCAATTGTAGTATAAGTATAAGTAGGGATCGTTCTAGACCGGGGATTAGGAGGGATTGTTAACCACTTGGATTTGACTCAAAAACGTAAAATAACAATATGAAACACTATACTAGACTCAAAGAATGCAAAACTAAACTTTAAAACACTAAGACAAACCAAAAGACTCAAAACAACACAAACACACTCAAATCTGCCTAAAAACCACTTTCTGGGCAGATTTGAGCACAAACACAAATTTGGACGAAATTAAGTAATAACTTGACTCAAGAACGTAAAAACACAATATAAAACACTAAACTAACTCAAAGAATGTAAAACTAAACACTTAAAACACTAAAACAAACCAAAAGACTCAAACGTCACAAACACACTCAAATCTGCCTAAAAACCACTTTCTGGGCAGATTTGAGCACAAACACAAATTTGGACGAAACTAAGTTGTAACTTGACTCAAGACTCTTAAAAACACAAACTAAATGTATTTCTAACTAATCTAACACTTTAAAACACTAAGACAAACCAAAAGACTCAAACATCACCCAAAACACTCAAAACTACCTTAAAAACACTTTCTGGGCAGTTTGAGCACTTTGGTGAATCTGGACGAATTTATGTAACAAATTGAATCAAAATACTTAAAAACACAAACTAAGACACTTTCTAACTAAATTGGACAATAAAGTAAAGGGGGATTGATTTTAGATGAATTTGAAATTAAAACAGAAACTTGGAAATAAAACAGATTGTAAAACGAATTTGATGGAATAGAATGGATGGGAACCTAGCTAAGGGGTTCATCTCCACATATGTTATACTTGCATAATAAAACGATTTCCAATTGCATTTCAATAAACCATTAATTCTCAACACCCCAAGTTAACCGTGATGCACTAATTAACCTTCAAATCTTCCTAACGTTATTGAATTGGATGGGTTAGCGCATGCAACAATTCAAAACATTCCCCACAAGTCCCCTACATGAATGCATAATAGAGATACAAGCAAGAATCATTACGCTCTATGAAAATTATAAGTGTTGACGAGGCATTCGTTACTATGGAATACGCATGAAACTTATGCCAAGAATTCGTTTAACGCGATTGTTTATAAGCAACCTCCACTACTTGTGAATATAAGTTCGTAACTATTAGGTGAAACTCACTTATATTCTAGCGTCATATTCATGCATGAAAATTAAGCGTGCACTCTCAATAAACATACATAAATAAGTTATCAATCAAACGGTTAAACAAATTGAATCCACAACTTATGAAACGCAATTTGAAGTAATCAAATCAAAATGCAAGCATAAACATATATTTCGAATCACCCCCTAACCAAGGGGGGTTTAGTTCCTCATAACTTTGAAATCAAAGAAACACCTAAACATTCCAACAACTCAAAGTTGAATTGTATGAACGTTTAGGCACTCTTCTCTTCCATTCCTCATACGTACAAAACAAAGAGAATTGAATTTAAACATTGAAATCAAAGAAACACCTAAACATTCCAACAACTCAAACTTGAATTGTATGAACGTTTAGGCACTCTTCTCTTCCTCGTTGTTGTAGCACAAGGTCTAAGGTGAGGTTTGGTGGTGTGAATGGTTTGGGGAGTGGTGTTTGGATTAATAGGGAAGGCACGGCACAAGGGAGTTTTGATGTCTACATTCTGAAATGTGGAAGGATGTGTTGTGGTATGTACAATGGAATGGAAGTGTTTGTGACTGAAATGTGTATGAATGAGTGTGTGTTCATTATGGCTGCAATGGATGCTTATTTATAGGTGAAATGGGGGGGAACATGACAGCTAGGAGGGAATGTGGCTGCATGTTTGAATGATTAAAGGATGCATGTGGGTTGGAAATGCATGTGCAATGAATATGTGGCTGCATGTGCAAGGGGACAATCTGGAAATGAAGGTGAATGTGCATGGCAAAGGGGAGTGTTGGGTGATGGGTGCATGTGGCTGATTTGTGGTTGCAATGATGAAATGAATGCATGTGGAATGGGATGGGAATGCAATCTGAAATGGGAGAGCATGTGGGTGGAAATGCATGTGGGTTAAAGTGGAATGACAGCTAGGTTGTGATGATGAATGCATGTGGCTGATTTAATGGAGGAACAAGTGCATGTGCATGGTTTTGGTTGGAATGCAAGGGAATGCAATCTGAAATGGGAGAGATAAGTGATAAGTGTATGGTTATGATAAGTGATAAGTGTATGGATATGATAAGTGTATGATATGTGGTGATGATAAGTGATAAGTGGTGATGATAAGTGATAAGTGGTTATGATAAGTAATGGGAGCATGTGGGTTAATTAATGAAGGAAATGCATGTGCAATGACAATGTGTTAGAATGGATGTGTGTTATGCATGGCATGATTGGGATTAGGAAAGGTTTAAATGTCCTAAAACTAAAGGGAACAAGGTTCCAACACTTTGGTCTTCAATTAGGTCTTCAATTTCGTCCAACACTTTGGCTCCAAGCATAAGCTGTCCATCCTTAGCCCAAAAGTGCTCCAAAAGTCTCCAAAATGCATCTTTTTGCTCCTTTAGCCCTTTGGACCTACAAACACACGAAAATAGCTTAAAGTACTAAAATAACTAAAGAAACATAACGTAAATGCACGAGAACAAGCCATTTAAGTCGCATGAATATGCTCCTATCATGCCGCGCCTACCATTCTTCCATTGAAGTTGTTGGAATTTTCAGAATTCTTTCTATCTTTGTTTTAAGTTTCAATGTTTATTTTAGATTGTTTTTCAATTAGGATGAACATGTGTAACTAAGTTTCTTTTTAACTAGAGGTGAATTTGAAGCCATGATCATATGTTTTATATAAATTGATTATATCCGGTTATTGTTTCATAAAACATGAATGCGATTTACTTATCTGCTTTATAGAGAACTTATTCTTGTATGTTTATTAAAGATGCGTACTTAGTTTGCATGCAGGGATTTGAAGTTAGAATATAAGGGAATTTCACCTAATCATTATGAACTTATATTTGTAAGTAGTAAAAGTCACTAGTCACCATTGAGTTAAGTAAATTCTTGGCGTATCATGCTTTTCATAGTTACGAATGTTTTGTCAATGCTTATGATTTTCATAGAACTTAATGATCTTTGAGATGTATCTCTATCATGCTTTTCATAGTTAGGGAACTTGAGAAGAATAATTTGGTTGTGTCACTGAGTCCAATTCAATGAACTTAGGAAAATCTGAGAGTTAATTAGTGTGGTTCAGTGCATTGTCATTCATGGTTTATAGGAAGAATAACTGGAAATCGATTTGTATGCATATGTTTCATGTGTGGAGAAGAATCATTTAGCTATCATTTCATCCATATCTCATTCATAACTTAATTTACTTGTTGCACTTTACTTTTGTTTTAATTAAATTCGTCCAAAATCCCCCAGTCATTGTTTTGATCTTAGTTTAACTTAGTTTTCAGTTTTATAAGTTTAATTTGTGTTGATTAGCATCCCTTCTAATCCCCGGAATAGAACAATCCCTACTTACTCGTACTACAATTGCATAATATATAGGGTTTAATTTGTGTGTTGGTTTCTACCCCAAAAAATTTTGACGTCGTTGCCGGGGATCAGTAAAATTACTAATCACTTTGTTTTTTTTTTTTTTTTTTTTTTTTTGTTTATTTTACTATTGATATTTGATTTAGTTTTTTTTTTAATTTTTTTTATTTCAGGTACTAGATAAGTAAGAGATGGCAATTGCTAATCTTCAAGCTTAAATGGTGAATCTTACTTCTCTTATGTCGCAGTATATCGAAAGGTCCATAATACAAAGTGTCCCTACATTTGGTGTGTCCTAGGCAAGGATATCAAACTAATCAACATCCTCAATTAATTGAGATTGGTGGTTGGGATAGTGTCAATGCTTGGGGTTATCAAGGCGATAACCAATCAAGGAACAACTTGTTTTCCAACACTTAAAATCCAGGTGGGAGAGATCATTCAAATTTTATGTGTTGGGAACCTCAACAAGTTCAACAAGAAGGATATTGGCAGCAACCTCAAGAGTTCTATTCAAGACCTATGCAGCCACCACAATCTCCCCCATAACAATTCCAACCAAATTCAAGTCTGTCAATGGTCATGTTAAAATTCTTCAAACACTAAATATTTCTTGTGCTTCTTTGACTCAAGATCTAGAAAACCAAGCTAAAGAGATGGTCGAGTTGAAAAATCAACTTGGACAGATCATAGAATTCATAGGACAAATTAGAGAACAAGGCAAACTTCCTAGTTCAACCATTGTCAATCCAAAGGGAGGTTTTGAAACTGCTAAAGCTATCACTTTGAGAAGTGGTAAAGAGATTGGAACTAATCCAAAAATGTCAAAACAAAGTCAAAAAGAGGACGAACAGCTACTGCTCGAAGAAGAGGAAGAAGACAAGGCCACGACAAGGAAGGAACAAACCTTGCCGCAGCCTTCTAAAGCCCTTACGCCACCCAATTCAGGTAAGGTTGTTCCAAATTTAATTCTTTCTAACCCTATTCCACCAAATGTACCTTTTCCCCGTAGGTTTATGCAATCAAAGAAAGAAGAAAGTGAAAAAGACATCTTAGAAACCTTGAGGAAGGTACAAGTTAATATCCAACTTCTTGATGTAATAAACCAAGTTCAGAAGTATGCTAAGTTTTTTAAGAAGCTTTGTACAACAAAGAAACGGATTCCGAAGAAGTAGGTGGTACATGTAAGTGAAAATGTCTTTGCAGTTTTGCAAAGAAAGCTGCCACCTAAATGCAAAGATCCAGGTAGTTTCACTATCCCTTGTGTTATTGGTAATACAAGGTTTGAACATGCTATGCTAGATTTAGGTGTTTCCATTAATGTCATGCCATATTCCGTTTATGCATCTATAAATCTAGGAGAGCTTAAAAATGATGGTGTCATTATTCAATTGGCTGATCGATCTAATGCATATCCGAAAGAGTATTGGAAGATGTTTTGGTGCAGGTAAACCATTTGATTTTTCCAGCAGATTTTTATGTGCTTGAGATGGAGGATTCAGCCCACTCGACACCATTGCCAATCTTAATTGGAAGACCTTTCATGAAAACAGCCCAAACCAAGATTGATGTGTCCAAGGGAGCTTTAACAATGGAGTTTGATGGCGATGTGATTAATTTTAATGTTTCTGAATCTGTTAAGTATCCTAATAATGTTCGTTCTTGTTTTGCCATTAATGTGATTAAAAATATAGGGCAAGAACGTTCAGCACCTATCAAGAAGGATGTATTTAGAACCTCCATTGAAAAGGGAATTTCACCTAATCGTTATGAACTTATATTTGTAAATAGTAAAAGTCACTAGTCATGATTGAGTTAAGTAAATTCTTAGCAGGAGTATCATGTTTTTCATAGTTACGAATGCTTTGTCAATGCTTATGATTTTCACAGAACTTAATGATCTTTGAGATGTATCTCTACCATGCTTTTCAGAGTTAGGGAACTTGAGAAGAATAATTTGGTTACGTCGCTGAGTCTAATTCAATGAACTTAGGAAAATCTGAGAGTTAATTAGTGTTGTTCGCAGTTAATTTGGGGCATTGTCATTCATGATTTATAGGAAGAATAACTGGAAATCGATTTGTATGCATATATTTCATATGTGGAGAAGAATCCCTTAGCTATCCATTCATCCATATCTCATTCACAACTTAATTTACTTGCTGCACTTTACTTTTATTTTAATTAAATTCATCCAAAATCCCCCCCAGTCAAACTTACTTTTTAGTTTTATAAGTTTAATTTGTGTTGATTAGCATCCCTTCTAATCCCCGGAATAGAACAATCCCTACTTACTCGTACTACAATTGCATAATATATAGGGTTTAATTTGTGTGTTAGTTTCTACCATATCAGGAGCATCGAAATTAGTCTAGGAGAGTTTTCGAAAAATTTCCAAAAAGCCAACATTATGGATATTCCAAAGAATATTCCAGGAATATTCCAAACCCAACTCAGAAATGGGTATAGGCCAAATTTGGGCTTGGATTTTGGGTCGATTGCCACTACAACAGCCGGATTCTGGAAATTTCACCGAGGGACAGAATAAGGTTCTCAAATAACCACAAATCTTTGTAAAACCTAATCACCTAATATACCAAATCGAAGATTAAAGGACGAGAAATCAAAGTATACCATTATAACTCTCGAACGTGGCCAGAGTGGGTCGGAAAAGCAACTGCAACTTTCCTGAGTTCGTTAGAAAATATGGGGAATTTTCCCCCGTGCCATTTCTAATGTTAGAGAATGAAGGATCTCGCTGGAGTTCGCAAGGTTAGGTGTGCTACTGCTGCTATGCAGCGGTCTATGTTTCTGTGCATACGTGCATCGACAGTGGAAGGGAGGAAACATAGGAGGGAGAAAGAGACATGAAACGTGGTGGTGTGGTGGCAGTCGGATTTATTTCGGTGTTCACGTGTAGCGAGCACAGAAGGAAGAAAGTGCAGAGAGTTTGAGAGGAGGAGGAAGGATAAGGTCATGGTGAGGTGGTCATCGCTAGTGGCAAAGGAGCTCGTCGGAGTGGCAAGTTATGTGGGTCACCGGTTTCTCTGTGTTTGCAGAGAGAGAGAGAGGTGAGAGTTAGATGAGAGAGAAATGAGAGTTTTAAAATAAGGGAGATGGTGCTCTGATAGGAGCATATTCATGCGACTTAAATGGCTTGTTCTCGTGCATTTACGTTATGTTTCTTTAGTTATTTTAGTTCTTTATGCTTCTTTTGCGTGTTTTCAGGTTCTAAGGGCTTAAGGAGCAAAGAAGTGCATTTTGGTGCATTTTGGAGTTGTTTGGGGCATTAAATGGATTGCATATGCTCAAAGCCAAGTAGATGGACGAAATTGAAGACCAAACCATACCTTATCACTTATCAAAACCATACCTTATCACTTATCATAACCATACCTTATCACTTATCAAAACCATACACTTATCACTTATCAAAACCATACCTTATCACTTATCATAACCATACCTTATCACTTATCATAACCATAACCATACCTTCCCCCTTGCATTGCAGCCACTCCACATGCATTTCCAACCCACATGCACATTCAATCATTCACACCACTCATTGTCGTGGCCTCCCTTTGCATTCACATGCATCCACTTCATCATTTCAGCACATTATCTTCCATATTCCTTCTTTAATCCACATGTATTCATCATCATTCACCACACCTTGCAGCCACATGCATTCCCCTTTTATATTTCCAACCCACATGCACTTCCCCCTTTATCATTTCAGCACATGCACTTCCCACTTCATCATTTCAGCCACCAAACATCCACATGCATTCATCCTAGCTGTTTTGCACATGCATTCACTTAACCTAGCTGTCATGTTCCCTCTCCCATCCAAACCTAGCTGTCATGTTCCCTCTCCCATCCATTCATCTCCCTATAAAAACCATACACACTTCACACAACACATATACACTCATTCATACACATTTCAGTCACAAACACCAACCATTTCCTTATTGCCGTGCTCTTCCCTACTAATCCAAACACCACCATCCTTCCATTTTCACCACTCCCCAAACCATTCACACCATAAAACTATCCTTAGACCTTGTGCTACAACGAAGAGGAAGATAAGAGGGCCTAAACGTTCATACAATTCAAGTTTGAGTTGTTGGAATGTTTAGGTGTTTCTTTGATTTCAACGTTTAATTTCAATACTCTTTGTTTTGTACGAATGAGGAATGGAAGAGAAGAGGGCCTAAACGTTCATACAATTCAACTTTGAGTTGTTGGAATGTTTAGGTGTTTCTTTGATTCTCTTTGTTTTGTACGTATGAGGGACTAAACCCCCCCTTGGCTAGGGGGGATTCGAAATATATGTTTATGCTTGCATTTTGATTTGATTACTTCTAATTGCGTTTCATAAGTTGTGGATTCAATTTGTTTAACCGTTTGATTGATAACTTATTTATGTATGTTTATTGAGAGTGCACACTTAATTTTCATGCATGAATATGACGTTAGAATATAAGTGAGTTTCACCTAATAGTTACGAACTTATATTCACAAGTAGTGGAGGTTGCTTATAAACAATCGCGTTAAACGAATTCTTGGCATAAGTTTCATGCGTATTCCATAGTAACGAATGCCTCGTCAACACTTATAATTTTCATAGAGCGTAATGATTCTTGCTTGTATCTCTATTATGCAATCATGTAGAGGACTTGTGGGGAATGTTTTGGGTTGTCGTATGCAATCATCCAATTCAATAACGTTAGGAAGATTTGAAAGTTAATTTAAGCGGACCTAATTAACTTGGAGCGTTGAGAATTCATGGTTTATTGAAATGCAATTGGAAATCGTTTTATTATGCAAGTGTAACATGTATGGAGATGAACCCCTTAGCTATTCTATCATCCATTCATTCCATTTCATCAATTTCATATTTACATTCTGTTTTAATTTACAATCTGTACATTTAGTTTAATTTCGTATAAACCTAAATCCCCCTTTACTTTAATGTCAAATTAGTTAGAAATCAATTTAGTTTGTGTTTTTAAGAGTCTTGAGTCAAGTTACAACTTAATTTCGTCCAAATTTGTGTTTATACTCAAAACTGCCCAGAAAGTGGTTTTTAGGCAGATTTGAGTGTGTTTGTGCTGTTTTGAGTCTTTTAGTTTGTTTGAGTGTTTTAAAGTTTAGTTTTGCATTCTTTGAGTCTAGTTTAGTGTTTTATATTGTGTTTTTACGTTTTTGAGTCAAATCCAAGTGATTAACAATCCCTCCTAATCCCCGGTCCAGAACGATCCCTACTTATACTTATACTACAATTGACAAAAAGAGGGTTTAATTTGTGTGCGTATAATTCTCGCACCAAATTTTGGCGCCGTTGCCGGGGATTAGCAACTTTGCTAATCCTTTGGATTGTTATTTTTCGTTTTCTTATTAGTTTTAGTTTTAGTTTCTGTTATGTATTTTAGTTTTAGTTTTGATTTGTGTTTTGTTTGTTGAATTCAAGTACTAGAGAAGCACAACATGGCACTTGATAATGCTTCTCTTTTGTCACAGCTCATGGAAAGGTCTCAAATGCAAAGCGTTGGTACATTTGATCTTCAATCAAGGAATAACGTGTTTTCCAATACTTACAATTCGGATTGGAGTGATCATTCAACTTCTATGTGGTGGGAACCTCAAAATGTTCAACAAGAAGGATATTGGCAGCCACCTCATATTCAATATGCCCAACCAAACTCAAGTTCGTCAATAGATTATAATCAAAAGCTTAATGAATTAATTTGTTTGGTGCAGGGCTCACAAAATCAAGTCAAGGAGGGCTAAAATCAAGACAAAAGGTTGGACCACTTGGAAAAGCAAATTGGGCAGATCGCGGAGTTCGTAGGACAGTTTCGAGACCAAGGCGAACTCCCTAGTTCAACCATTGCAAATCCGAAGGGAGAATTTGAAACTGCCAAGGAAATCATGTTGAGAAGTGACAAGGAGGTTGGAACGGACCCTCAACCATCAAAATCAAATCACAAGGAAGAGGAATACACCCAACCCACGGCAAGGGTGGAAACACCTTTACCGGAGGCACCTATTGCTCCTATGCCATCTAATTCAGGTATGGTTGTTCCAAATTTCATTATTTTTAACCCCGTTCCAACAAGTATCCCTATTCCTTGCAGATTCATGACTTCCAAGGAAGAAGAAGGTGAAAAAGACATCTTGGAAGCCCTTCCAAAGGTGAAAAGTAGGGAATGTCATGAATTCATCAAAGAGGACGTTCTTGAAACCAAAAAACCCAAAGAAGTTGAATTTGATGACATTGGACAAGTCATAACCATCACATGCAATCTGGCCAAGTCCAATATCCCTGAAACTTTCAAAGGAGTGGTGTTTGTCATTGAGTTCTTGTCGGACAAAACAAGTAAGTCATCTTTTCCAAATTCCATTACATTTTATACTAACTTGCTGTTTTTTATGAATCAGGCACCTACACTAGAATTCAAACCAATGCCGGTTCACTTCAAGTATCACCTTCCATTCAAGGACCAATTCCATGCCGTTTGATTTGATTTAAAAAAATAAAAAAATAAAAAAATAAAAAAAATAAAAAAAAATAAAAAAAAAAGATACTAAACATGGAGAAAGATGGAGCCTTCACAAAGGATGTTTACGTGAAGCCCCACTACGAGGCGTCGGAGCAGAAGGCATCGGAGCGGAAGGCATCGGAGCGGGAGGCATCGAAGATAGAGCATTCGATGCCTCAATACTTGGCCAAACGCTGGAAGACCCAGGAAAAAGGTGCCTCTGGAGGAAAGCCGAAAACCTTTGACGGTCACTTTGAATCCGACCTTCAGACTCTTGCAGCTCATCAAGCTTCCTCTTCATGCCCGTCGAATAGTTGTTTGCAAGCACGTGCAAACTTCTATTCTCATACTTCAGCTGCTTGATCTCTTGCTTGAGACTTTCCACCTCTGCCATCAACGATTCAACATGACGGGAGCGAGCAAGTAGGCGTTGGCCCATGTTGGACACAGAGCCTGCACACTAAACACTGAGAGCGAGTGACTCTTGAACGGCCAACTCATCGGACCGTCCTGAAAGCAGCCTACTATCCTTAGGAGTGAGGAGGTTTCTAGCTACTATCGTAGCTGTTGTTGCATCCGTCATCATGGAGTCTTCACCTGTAAGAGGACCGTTAGAAGATAAAAAAGAAGGGCGCCATACATTACCTTGACGGGGCGCAACCGGATCGCTGCTGAGACTCAAATCTAAGCAAAGGTTCGATGAGTTAGTCATTTTTCAAAGGTGTTCAGAGAGAAGGGGTGGATGGAGTTAATTCTCAAAGGGCCGGAGTCGATTATCAAGAATGGGAAATCTTCAGAGTGTGTATGTTGGGGTGATCGATACCTCTATAAAAAGCCAAGGCGCCACGACCACCGATTCAAAGAGCCGGATTTTCCTGCGTAAAGTTCGGCGACGATCTCTCGGCTTTTCTGAAAACGCGTTCAACTTTGTCAAAAGATCTCTGACAAAGCTGAAATCACGTGGAGGCCATCATCGCAACTACACACTTTAGCCGACAAGCGCAAAGTTCGGCGACACTTTCTCTGCTTTTCAGAAAACGCGTGCAGCTTTGTCAAAAGGAGCCGCATCCGCACTACTACGTGTCGTTCAGAAAGCGAAGGGGCGTCGTTCAGAAATCGAAGAGGGTCGTTCAGAAATCGAAGAGGCGTCGTTCAGATATCGAAGAGACGTTTGTCGACAAGGGTAAAAGAACAGTACCACCACTTGCTATTGAGAAATCCCTATATATGTCGACCTTCATCTCTTATGGCAAGGCAGACCTGAAGAAAATGCCCAACTCTTCCTCACCTCTGAGGGCGCACTCCCAGTAAAGCCTTTCGAAATACTCAATTTTTTCTTCTTCCCCAAAGATGATACCAGATGCCTGGAGTACAGATGACCCAAGAGGAAACGATAGATTGAAGCATGTGCTGATTCATTCACCGCTTCTTCAAAAGCAAAGGTATCTCATATCATCAAGGTCAAAAGCAAAAGTATCTCATATCATGCTCTTTCCCTGTCCTTTTCTTTGTCCTTGTTCTTACTCGCATGGCAAAGTGAAAGAAGCAATCAGCCAGCACTTGGAGTCAGTCTTCCGATCTGGTTCCGACTGCCTGGAATCTATTCCTGGTTGCTTACCTAGCGTTCCTCTTAAGTAGTCATCTTCAACGGTTGATACACTTCCAGAGAAGGGACCACTTCTGCAAAGATTGAACAAAGAAACAGATAAAAGGGGTAAGCTCAGACCTTTGGGGGAGAACAAAAGAATCCTGCTGCCCAGTTCAAGAGTAGCACAAAGGAAAATCAACGATGGGAGGAAACCAGTTCAAGAATGAGCCTGTGGAATCATCAAGATCAAGCCTCAATGCAATCACCAAGGAGAAGAGGGAATTCACACTCCATAACCAGATTTGCGTCCCTAAACTCTTCTCTTTGTTAGTTACATTCTGCCATGTTTAGTATGTTTAAGTGCTTTTTGTGTGTTTACTTATGTTTTGTGTGAATCTATGCTTAAAACATTGAGGACAATGTTTGATTTAAGTGTGGGGGGGTAACTAAGTATATTTGATGCAAATTCGTGGGATTTTATCACCCATAACTTCAAATGTTGTTCCTTGCTGTTTTAAGGTGTTTTTAAGTTGTTTTAGAGTGTTTTAGTATGTTTTGTTTTTATAACTCCGAAAATCACATAAAAATTTGAAAAACATGTTTTGAAAAGCCTAAAAAGAGTGTTTTGAGTCGTTTTTGTGTGTTTGTGTCTTAGGGTACCTTCCAACACAATGATAAGGATTTGGTTTGTAATTGCATGACTGTTAAAAAGAGTTATAAACATGGATGAAAGTTTGATTTACTCTTGGTATATGCTTGGTTATGGTTATAATGTATGACTTCACATGCAATCATAAAAGAAAAAATTCGTTTTTGTAACATGCTTGAAGGAAGGAACTCAAACAAACGCTACAACCTTGTGAGACTTGAGCCTAAACGTTATTTGGAGAGTTATAATCTGTGATTCTTTGTTTTCTAAAGTTGTTGCATGATCTCATTATTCCTTGCTTGGTTGCTACTTAGAATGCAATTGTATCATGATAGAACTAAATGCTAGAACTTATATCCGTTTCATTCAAAGCATGACATTGAATTGCATAATATATATCAAGATGAAGTTGTGTAGTTGCCACCATAGCCAAATAGCCTTACTTCCCATATTTCGTATATATTAGTTTTAACCCCGTTGAGCCTCGTTTAGCCTATTTTCTTTGCTAACCACATCACCCCTTACCTAGCCTAGATTAGGACTTTCCTATACCCTTGTTCTTGAAGTATAGTGAGCATGACTTAAATGAATTCCTTTTGAGTTACATTATGCAAGAAAATGAGTGTGGGGGAGAGAATGTTTTGTTCTTAAGTGTTTATGTATGTTTTGAGAGTCAAAAGAAAAGAAAAAAAAAATTGTGAAAAACATATGAAAAAAGAAAAACAGAAAAGAAAAGAAAGAAAGAAAGAAAAAAGAGCTTGTTCTCCCTTTTTGTTCAAAAGTTGAGTTTTCATTCAAAAGGGAATTCTAAGTGCCTAAATTCAATACTTTGCTCACTATTGCTTTAAGAATGTTTGTTTATCCTTCACCTTTCATTGTTAGCCAAGACCCTAGCCCTGTTACACCCCTTTGACTTCTATCTTGATCGTTATGTGTTCAATAATGTGGAGTTTGGAATTGATATGAGCTTATGGAATCACTGGTTCTCATTCTAAGTAGTAGCATTCCATTCATGAGATCATATTCATGTCATTATCGTAAATCCAGAAAATGCTTTCCTTGTTATAACATATGTGAGATACTAGTCTTTCATGTTTACATCAATCTCTCACATATAACTAGTGTAGGGTGTGTAGTCAGAAAATCTGTGTGAAAATAGAGTGCATTCTAGTAAGGAATTGAGGAAATTCTCTAAGGCATGTTACTACATTCGAAATGTGTTTTAAATGCTTAATTGTGAACTAGTATGTGGTGACTATGATTAAGAATGTACTTAAGTGTAAAGATGGCTAAAATCTGTGGGAATAATGATTTTTAACTTGTCATGTGCATTGGAAATCCGTGAAACGATTGTTGGAAGGTGTAGGTTGTGTTTTGTTCGTTTTGTCTAGTTTCGTGTTCTTTTGTTGTTTTGTTTTGCTCGAGGACTAGCAAAAGATAAGTGTGGGGGAATTTGATAGGAGCATATTCATGCGACTTAAATGGCTTGTTCTCGTGCATTTACGTTATGTTTCTTTAGTTATTTTAGTCATTTATGCTTCTTTTGCGTGTTTTCAGGTTCTAAGGGCTTAAGGAGCAAAGAAGTGCATTTTGGTGCATTTTGGAGTTGTTTGGGGCATTAAATGGATTGCATATGCTCAAAGCCAAGTAGATGGACGAAATTGAAGACCAAACCATACCTTATCACTTATCAAAACCATACCTTATCACTTATCATAACCATACCTTATCACTTATCAAAACCATACACTTATCACTTATCAAAACCATACCTTATCACTTATCATAACCATAACCATACCTTCCCCCTTGCATTGCAGCCACTCCACATGCATTTCCAACCCACATGCACATTCAATCATTCACACCACTCATTGTCGTGGCCTCCCTTTGCATTCACATGCATCCACTTCATCATTTCAGCACATTATCTTCCATATTCCTTCTTTAATCCACATGTATTCATCATCATTCACCACACCTTGCAGCCACATGCATTCCCCTTTTATATTTCCAACCCACATGCACTTCCCCCTTTATCATTTCAGCACATGCACTTCCCACTTCATCATTTCAGCCACCAAACATCCACATGCATTCATCCTAGCTGTTTTGCACATGCATTCACTTAACCTAACTGTCATGTTCCCTCTCCCATCCAAACCTAGCTGTCATGTTCCCTCTCCCATCCATTCATCTCCCTATAAAAACCATACACACTTCACACAACACATATACACTCATTCATACACATTTCAGTCACAAACACCAACCATTTCCTTATTGCCGTGCTCTTCCCTACTAATCCAAACACCACCATCCTTCCATTTTCACCACTCCCCAAACCATTCACACCATAAAACTATCCTTAGACCTTGTGCTACAACGAAGAGGAAGATAAGAGGGCCTAAACGTTCATACAATTCAAGTTTGAGTTGTTGGAATGTTTAGGTGTTTCTTTGATTTCAACGTTTAATTTCAATACTCTTTGTTTTGTACGAATGAGGAATGGAAGAGAAGAGGGCCTAAACGTTCATACAATTCAACTTTGAGTTGTTGGAATGTTTAGGTGTTTCTTTGATTCTCTTTGTTTTGTACGTATGAGGAACTAAACCCCCCCTTGGCTAGGGGGGGATTCGAAATATATGTTTATGCTTGCATTTTGATTTGATTACTTCTAATTGCGTTTCATAAGTTGTGGATTCAATTTGTTTAACCGTTTGATTGATAACTTATTTATGTATGTTTATTGAGAGTGCACACTTAATTTTCATGCATGAATATGACGCTAGAATATAAGTGAGTTTCACCTAATAGTTACGAACTTATATTCACAAGTAGTGGAGGTTGCTTATAAACAATCGCGTTAAACGAATTCTTGGCATAAGTTTCATGCGTATTCCATACTAACGAATGCCTCGTCAACACTTATAATTTTCATAGAGCGTAATGATTCTTGCTTGTATCTCTATTATGCAATCATGTAGAGGACTTGTGGGGAATGTTTTGGGTTGTCGTATGCAATCATCCAATTCAATAACGTTAGGAAGATTTGAAAGTTAATTTAAGCGGACCTAATTAACTTGGAGCGTTGAGAATTCATGGTTTATTGAAATGCAATTGGAAATCGTTTTATTATGCAAGTGTAACATGTATGGAGATGAACCCCTTAGCTATTCTATCATCCATTCATTCCATTTCATCAATTTCATATTTACATTCTGTTTTAATTTACAATCTGTACATTTAGTTTAATTTCGTATAAACCTAAATCCCCCTTTACTTGAATGTCAAATTAGTTAGAAATCAATTTAGTTTGTGTTTTTAAGAGTCTTGAGTCAAGTTACAACTTAATTTCGTCCAAATTTGTGTTTATACTCAAAACTGCCCAGAAAGTGGTTTTTAGGCAGATTTGAGTGTGTTTGTGCTGTTTTGAGTCTTTTAGTTTGTTTGAGTGTTTTAAAGTTTAGTTTTGCATTCTTTGAGTCTAGTTTAGTGTTTTATATTGTGTTTTTACGTTTTTGAGTCAAATCCAAGTGATTAACAATCCCTCCTAATCCCCGGTCCAGAACGATCCCTACTTATACTTATACTACAATTGACAAAAAGAGGGTTTAATTTGTGTGCGTATAATTCTCGCACCATGCTCCAGGAAGAAGGGAGTCACAGGGACAAAGAGGAGAGGTGACCCATATGGGTGGGTCCTATTGGCTCGCAAAACAAAGCCACAAATGACAAAACAGAAATTTATACTAAAACGTGAAATTACTAAAACATCCTTTACATTCGTAGTTCCTCAAAATTTTAACTGTAGCTACAATTTTGGTTCCGTTTGCGCCCACACATTTGTAGCGACGAGTACTATGACAATATGCTAAGAGGATGGTTCATACGTGTTACAATACAACGGTCAACAAAAGTCAAAAATCTCGCTTCTAGGGCATTTTCGTCAAACCACTCATTTGAAATTTATAAAATTGTAAAATTAGGGACGAGTTGTCACATCAAGGATCCAAACCGCCTGTTTAATTATCACGATGAAATTTCAATTTTTCTTAGAGAACAAATTATTTGTTAATTTCTTTAAACTTAATTAGATGCCTTAAACATTTTCAGTTTGGCTAATATTTTGTAAGGATGATCAATGAGGTGTAACTTGAAAAATAAATTGTTCAAATCGTTAAATTTTGATGCGGTGTGGGCCCTATTTCTAATCCCCATTTTTATATAAAAAAATGGAGATCCCTTCCCCTAAAAGCTTCATTTTAACATAAAGCAATGACCCATAATAAAATGTTAGATTAAAAACAACAAAGCTAGGGAAATAATTTATACAATCTCTTTAATTCATGCATGATTCACTTTTCTCAACTCAAAAGCCAAAATTTAATAGGGACGTGCACAAAGTAAAAAATTGTGTGAAAAAAAAAAAACAAACACTCCCTTAACAGCATGTTTACTTACAAGAAATACAATTTGAATCGTTTTATTAGTCTATTTGTTCCGTATATGAAATACGGTATGAAAATAATTTTATTTATTAACTTTCTCATGTGTTTACAAACACATATGATAGGAGCATATTCATGCTACTTAAATGGCTAGTTCTCGTGCATTTACGTTATGTTTCTCTCGTTATTTTAGTCCTTTATGCTTCTTTTGTGTGTTTTCAGGTTCTAAGGGCCTAGGGAGCAAGAAAGTGCATTTTGAGGCCATTTGGAGCATTTTTGGGCATGGATTGGATAGCTTATCCATGGAGCCAAGAGGATGGACGAATTTGAAGGCCTTGTATTCACTTTGGACATAAAACAAAGGGCCTAGCCCATTCTCTCTTATTCTCTCCCTTATAGCCATGCAAAGAACCATCCATTCCATAAAAAACAATCCATCAATTCACATGCAAAACCACCATTAACACACATGCACCCAAACAAAGCCAACCTAGCTAACCCTACTTGCATTCTTTATTCACTCTTCATCATTGCATTCATTCTCCAAACACTTTCATTAATTAAAACACATTTGCACATCCACTCATTCTTTCCCCAAAGCCGTGCATTCCCAATCCCTTTCCAACATTTCACATGCATTTCCACCTTGGTCATGCTTTCCCATTTCATTATTCATTCACTTTGCATTCATTCAATCAACCCACATGCACTTTAATCATTCAAACATGTAGCCACATAATCATTCACCCTATCCATTCTTTGTCACAAAACAATGTCACATACACTATTCATCACACAACCTAGCTAACCCTTCATGCATTATTTATTAACTCTTCATCATGCATCAACATTTTAAATCATCAAAAACCAACCCATTGCCGTGCATAATCTCTCATCATTTCAGCCACATTTCTAACTCACATGCATCACATTCATTTCCAAACAACAATCACTTCAAATGCCATGCATTCACATGCATTTACACCACCAAAAACCCCTTTGCCGTGGGCTTTCAATGCCTTTCCAGCTTTCCCTTTTATTTTCCAGCTTTCATTCTTCATCATTGCAGCCATTCCACATGCAATTCTTCATCATTGCACCATAAATCTTCCCATACATTCAAATGCCATGCATTCACATGCATTTCCAGCAAGAAAACACCTAACCCGTGCAAACACACCCCATTTCCAGCTTTCACATGTTGTCCTAGCTGTTTTTCCATCATTCCTCCACACAAACACCTTAAACAAACAGCCATATACATCTCCACTCCTCCTATAAATACCCTTGCATTCCCATCATTCAAACACATCTCATTTCATACACAACACACCACAAACACATCCCTTTCTCTCTTAGCCGTGAGTCTCCCTTAGAATCCAAACACCATTTTTCCATTCCCCTTCCACTTCTCCACCACTCCTCTTCCATTCCACACTTCCATCCCCCAAACCAATTATCCCTAGACCTTATGCTACAATAAAGAGGAAGAGAAGAGGGCCTAAACGTTCATACAATTCAAGTTTGAGTTGTTGGAATGTTTAGGCGTTTCTTTGATTTCAATGTTTAATTTCAATTCTCTTTGTTTTGTATGAGGAACTAAACCCCCCTTTAGCTAGGGGGTGATTCGAAATATATGTTTATGCTTGCATTTTGATTTGATTACTTCTAATTGCGTTTCATAAGTTGTGGATTCAATTTGTTTAACCGTTTGATTGATAACTTATTTATGTATGTTTATTGAGAATGCGCGCTTAATTTTCATGCATGAATATGACGCTAGAATATAAGTGAGTTTCACCTAATAGTTACGAACTTATATTCACAAGTAGTGGAGGTTGCTTATAAACAATCGCGTTAAACGAATTCTTGGCATAAGTTTCATGCGTATTCCATAGTAACGAATGCCTCGTCAACACTTATAGTTTTCATGATGCTTAATGATCTTTGATTGTATCTTTATTGTGCTTTTCACGTAAAGGACTTTTGGAGAATGTTGTGAATTGCGTTGCGCTAACCCATCCAATTCATTAACTTAAGGAAAACTTGACGGTTAATTTAAGCGGACCTAATTGACCCGGGGCGTTGAGAATTAATGATTTATTGAAATGAAATTGGAAATCGTTTTATTATGCAAGTATAACATATGTGGAGATGAACCCCGTAGCTAACTTTCCATCCATTTGTTCTTTCTTTTCTTGTTTCTGTTTTCATGTTTAATTTAACTTGTTATTCAATTATGTTAAACATGTGAAACTAATTTCTTTTTAGTTGGAGGCGAATTTGAAGCCATGGACATATGTTGGTTATGATTTGATTTACTCCAGTTATGAATTCATGAACTTTAGATGTGGGTTACTTTTCTGTTTTGATTAAGAACTTGTTTATGTATGTGGGTTGAGGGTCGACACTTAATTTGCATGTCTAAACTTGATGCTAGGATATAAGGGAATTTCACCTAATCGTTATGAACTTATATTCATGAGTAGTAAAGATCGCTAGTCACGATTGTGTTTAGTAAACCCTAGGCTGGATTAACATGCGTATTCCATAGTTATGAATGCCTAGTCGATGTTTATGATTTCCGTTGAACTTAATGATCTTTGTTGAATGTCTCTATCATGCGTATTCCATGGTTAGGGACTTTGATTAGGAATAATTTGGTTGTAATGCGTATCCCATTCAATCCAATGAATCTAGGGAAATCTGAAAGTTAGTTTAAGCGAACCTAATTAACTTGGAGCATTGTCATTCATCGTTTGTTGAAGTCATAACTGGGAGTCAATTTATATGCTTATGTTCATGTGTGGATAAGGAACCCTCTAACTAGTTGTTCATCATTCTATTTCATTAATTTCGTTTTTAGAATCTGTTTTAATTCCAAGTTTCTGTTTTAGTTTAAATTCATCCAAAACCAATCCCCCATTTATTTTAAAGTGTTAGATTAGTTAGAAATACATTCATATTGTTATTTTACGTTTTTGAGTCAAATCCAAGTGATTAACAATCCCTCCTAATCCCCGGTCCAGAACGATCCCTACTTATACATATACTACAATTTGACGAAAAGAGGGTTTAATTTGTGTGCGTATAAATAACGCATCAACATACAAAATTAAAATGTGTTTGTTTCCCCTTTAAATCTATAATCAAATACTAAAATTCAAGAAGCATGTTAATTAGGGAGGGCAAGTTGATCCCATTTTTTTTCTCACTTCCCTTAATTTAAGTTGTCTGATTTCTACTTTCTTCTGTAAGTAAAGATACCCTAAAATTAATAGATTAGGATAGCGGGCACCCAATATTTTTTACACACTTTGCAGGGCCCCTTTATAGTGTATTTCAATGATCCAACCGCCTATTTTTTAGATCTCCTCTCAAAATCATGTTTACTAAAAAATTAACCAAATTCAAAACCGTATTCATTAGTTTTCTTGACTACAAATGAATGTCTTAGTTGTCACATCCCCTGCTTGACTCTATTGTAGCACGATATTGTCCGCTTTGGGCCTCGACCACACCTTCACGGTTTTGTTTCTGGGAACTTGTACGAGAACTTCCCAGTGGGTCACTCATCCTGGGAATGTTCTCACTTTGTACTCGCGTAACTTCGAAGTTCCGATGGAACCCATTCCCAAAAGGCCTCGTGCTAGGTAGAGATGGGAATATACATATAAGGCATACATGATCCACACCCCTGGGCAATGTGGGATGTTACAATCCACCCCCTTTAGGGGCCCAACGTCCTCGTCGACACAATTCCGACTAGGGATTGGCTCTAATACCAAATAGCCTTCCTAGAACTTGGAGGGGCGCAAAATAGAAAGTGTGAGTGGGCAAAAACAAAGCTTTTCAAAACCATTTTACTTATCAAAGGTATTAACCCCTCGCTGTAAAACCTATATAATTTCCAAGAAAATAGAATACATACACATATCAAAACCATACTCGGAATAACAACATCCACATATATACCATGTTAAATATCTCAGCATCAAATATGTAAGCCAGTTAATATAAATCAATGCAAATGGTATGTCAGCCGGAGTCACTTAATATGACCTATACGGCTGAATCTATAGCTCATCCATCTAGCCGGAGTCACTTAATATGACCTATACGGCTCAACTAATAGCTCAACAAGTATGCCTGCACACGAGTCGGAACCACCTAAAGTGGTTTGTACGACAGAAATGGGTGTAAATAAATATGCTCAAGTGCTACGATCACGTGAAGACGATGTGAATGATCGCGGGTCACCTACGAGTCGGAACCACCAATAATGGTTTGTACGACAGGAGTGTGCACCTAATTTGGATCCAAGATAAGCGTATGGTGCGGGAGGTGAACATCACGTGAAGGACTGTGCCCTAACCACGGGCGGGAGCACTAAAACTGGGGTGCAGGTTTATGAGCTCAAAATACATCTCAACATAATCATGCAACTAACATCCACAATTTATAAACTCATCTCGTACTTACCTGAGCACCCACAACGTCAACAACAATATATGCAACTTCTAAATACATATTCTAAGTATAAGACATTCGGCATGGCATATATGTGGATGTTGCTATTCCGAGTATGGTTTTGATATATGTATGTATTTTATTTTCTGGGAAATTATACAGGTTTTACAGCGAGGGGTTATTACCTTTGATAAGTAAAATGGTTTTGAAAAGCTTTGTTTTTGCCCACTCACACTTTCTGTTTTGCGCCCCTCCAGGTTTTAGGAAGGAGTGCTTGTTGGTGGCTTACGAGGAATTGACGGCAGTTCTAACAGATTATCACTAATGTAGGACTACCTTTGGTGTTGTATAATTAGTATTTGTCCTGCTGGACTGCACTAAGGTTACTTATGCTCTGACTATAGTGTTTTCACACTTAATTATCGCTACTTGTACTTATACTTGTTTGGTGTAAATTAGTTAGTTTGGTTTTTATTTATTCGTATTCTTTTATACTTATTGCTTATGCACTGCGCACATGGCTACATCACCATCACGTGATGACCAACATGTCTCGATTTAGGTTGGGATGTGTCATTAGTGGTTTTGGATTTATCTTTTTTTTTTTTTTTTTTTGTAAAGATGATTTATGAATGATGAATTGAAATATAGACGATTTAGATATTTAAAAAAGTTATGAAGTGCTCCCTATAAAATGTTTGTCAAAATGTCTGTCAAAAAATGACAGTCTTCGATCTTAACTCAAAATTGATATAGCAATTTGATTTGATTTAAGGCAGTTTCAAACCCAAACCAAAACAAATATGGACCAATTGCAGTTGGAACCAAACCACGAAAGTTTAAAAGCTGAACGAACCCTCTATAAATGATGAATTTAATGAGGAGCTATGACATAAATTCAGTTCGAATCCTCTTGAATCAAGTCTCATAGGCAATAGTTGCAAAAGAAGGAACAATTAAGAAACAATTCAGTTCCTCATCCCATAGTTGCATAAACATAAACACAGAAAGAGATGGATACCTCTAAATTACCCCCTTAAACCCCAAAGAGTGCAAAACTTGAAAATATGAATGTGAGAGAGAGAGAAAGAGAGATGCATGGTAGAGTACAACTACGAAGGCGTTAATGCTTAAGATGGAATTAGGTAATGTACACTTAGGTCTGGCAAACGGGTCGTGTCTGTCGTGTTCGTGTCGTTTTCGTGTAACACCTGTTATCTTAACGGGTCGTGTCGTGTCACACCCGTTATCTTAACGGGTCCTTAACAGGTCGGGTCACTTTACCCAACGGGTAAAGTGACCCGACCCGTTATGACCCGTTAAGAAAAAAATATATTTTTTTTTAAATTTGCACATATCACACATTGCCACATAAATATTACTTCAAAACATTAAAACATTTGTCGTTTAAGTACTATATCTACATTCGAAAATAAGAGCCTAATAAAAAAATAATACATACACTACTAATCTATTACAAATATTAAATGTGCAAGGATATGCAAAATGAAAGAGTTTTTGTTTTCAAGATTGTAAGTCTTTCTCAAAAGTTTACACCTCTATCTACAAAATCTTCAATTTACATCGATCATCATGAAATTGTATTGAAACTTTGGCTTCATCTACTGCCTTGAAGAGTTATGTTGAAGATGTTTTCAGTAAGATTTTCCACGTCAGAACTCTCTTCCGCATAAACTAAGTATAGAAAAACCAAACATTAAAAATCATTCAAATTATGAGAAGTTTACCAAAATAATTATGAAAAGAAATAAAATAATAATACTATACCATATAAAAATATATTAAAATAACCGTTAAATCGTGATTTTTCGTATATAACCGTCGAAAAGCTTTGTTCCATTCCTTGATCTCTGAATGTTTGTTTTTTTGTGATTTTTTGTTGATGTGATCTCCAAGCATATACAAACAAGTTTGACGGTTTGGATCGTTGAAATTAGTTTTGGAGAATTCGTATCCCAACAAAACGATAGATTGACTAACACTTAGAGTTTATTTATACTTTCATTAAGTACAACATAAGATTTTGTGGTATCCACTTGTGTAAATAT
This sequence comes from Pyrus communis, assembly GCF_963583255.1. Classification (NCBI taxonomy): domain Eukaryota; kingdom Viridiplantae; phylum Streptophyta; class Magnoliopsida; order Rosales; family Rosaceae; genus Pyrus; species Pyrus communis. The sequence goes on from NC_084808.1 coordinate 8,054,624, forward strand.
TTTAAATTGAAGATCGAATTCATTCATTGTATTCATATAGGGTCAAGGAGTGTACCTGTAAAAAATCATCAAAATCAGAGTTAAAATAACCGTTAGATCGTGATTTTTCGTTTATAACCGTCGAAAAGCTTTGTCCCGTTACTTGATCTCTGAATGTTTGTTTTTTGTGATTTTTTGTTAATGTGATCTCCAAGCATATACAAACAAGTTTGACAGTTTGGATCGTTGAAATTAGTTTTGGAGAATTCGTATCCCAACAAAACGATATATTGACTAACACTTAGAGTTTATTTATACTTTCATTAAGTAGAACAATAGATTTTGTGGTATCCACTTGTGTAAATATTTTAAATTGAAGATCGAATTCATTCATTGTATTCATACAGGGTCAAGGAGTGTAGCTGTAAAAAATAATCAAAATCAGAGTTAAAATAACCGTTAAATCGTGATTTTTTTTTTATAACCGTCGAAAAGTTTTGTCCCGTTACTTGATCTCTGAATGTTTGTTTTTTGTGATTTTTTGTTGATGTGATCTCCAAGCATATACAAACAAGTTTGACGGTTTGGATCGTTGAAATTAGTTTTGGAGAATTCGTATCCCAACAAAACGATAGATTAACTAACAAGGGGGCGTTTGTTTGCCCTCACTAAGTCGGACTGGACTGGACTGGACTAGCTATTAGTCCAATACCGTGTTTGTTCCATGCTGGGACTAACATTAATGAGACTAAAGGGGACTAGCATGGACAAAACCCTTCACTAAGAGGTCTTAGCGAGACCCCTCAATAACCATGGGACTAGCTAAGACTATCCTCTCTTTCTCGTCCTCGTCATGTGTTAAGTCACATTTTGCATACATTTATATCTTCCTTATTTGGCATCTTTGTGATTGTTTTGGATTAAACTAGTTGCGTTTTACATTGTTTTGTGTTAGTGTGCAGCCCAGGGTGTAATTCGACCACATTAGATGGTTCTAAACAGGAAGTGGTGCATTGGTGTCACTTTGAGTGAAGCTAAACAAGGCAAAAAGATTGAATTCAGATTGGGAGGTTCTAACACCAAAACATGCATTCACATGCATGTTCAAACACTTTGCCGAGCTCCCTTTGCATTTCCAACTCAATCAGTCCATTCCGTGCACTCCCATGTGATTGCAAGTCAGATTATGCAATTCTAAAACATCAAAACATGCATTCACATGCATGTCCACAACCTGACCCGTGCACTTCCATTCCCATATCCAAATTATTCTAACCAAGTTTCAGATTGTCCACCCCCTTTTGTGGCAGACTTTGCACATGTTTCTTGGATTAAATATCCACATACTTGCAGACCTTGTCCTGCTCCTTGATGCACTTCCACCACCGAAACACATCACCTTTGCATTTCCATCCCCTTTCTTGCCCATGCCGTGAGCTTTCTGCCATTCCCAGAATTTTATAACCAATTTCTGGTTATTCACTTCTCTTTGCAGACATTGCACATGCATCTTGATTAAATAAACCACACCTTTGCAGATTATGTCCATGCTTTGCAGGTATCATGCCAGAAATCCATCATTCCAACTGAAATATGCTCTGCCATCTGAGTTAAACAAATGGTAGATCCAATCTGATTGTCTCTCCATCATTAGACTCATTCAGAAATGCACCAAGACTTAGGGATTTTCGGACTGAGATCAGGGGGGATCACACACAGCCTATTACACTCCATTTTCTGTCCATAACACTCACTAATCTCCATCTCGGATCCATTCCATTACATACACCATTTTGCTCCAATTTCTGTCCATCATTCACTCTCATTCCCCCTCTCCATTCCATTGCATTCGACACTCTCACACTTTCACAGAAACTGTCCATTTCTCTCCATTTATGCACCACTCACAGAAACCATTCGACATTAGTTTCTCCACCCTCATTTACAATCACATTTGGGAGCTCCAACACCGAAGGCACTCTTCAAGGAATTCAACATCAGTTTTGCTTCAAGGGTTCCTTCTACTTCATTCTATGTTCATTCATGTTGTGTATGTTTATGTTAAATCTTGTGTAAACATGAATTGTAACTAATCCTCCTCTAGGGATTCGATGTAACCTTGCAAAGTTTGCCATGTAATTAAGTTAGAATGCTCATTTTGTCCATCTATTTCTTGTTTCATTTTCTGTTTTAATGGTGACTTAGTATGTTGATTTTAATGTTTGATCATCATTTGAATTAATCACTAAGTTGTGTAGCCAAGATTAAAGCACACATCATGCATAACCTTGGTAGATATGTGAATGAATGAAGGGAGTGTTTAGCACACATCCTGCCGAGTTACTCCCTTTGGTTTTATGAAAGTTTCTTGTACATTACATAATCTCTAATCATGAACCAAAGTTGCACATCACAATTAGGTTCACGATTAGAGACATTTGATCAAATCCACACATCATATGGCTGATCATATCTAAGTGAAACAAACTCAAGAAATAGGTAGATGAATGAGTATAAACTAACTTGACAAACATGGATTTAATTGAGCAATGGTGAAATCGAATCCCTAGTTTCATTTCCATTGATACTATCCTATTATATTGGTTGTTGATTCATTGATTTGTGTTTACTTCATTCTCTTATGCTTTCAAGTTAAAACAACAAAATCTGCATAGTTTGATTAGTTTGATTCAAATCTGCCTATTTAGACTAGTTTGATTTATTTCTTAGATTTCTTGCAAACAAGTAGTTACAAAGGTCCAATTAGTCCCTGTGGATTCGACACCCTTACTTATGCCATTATACTAAAGATATTCTAGCATTAGGAAGGAAATAATACTTTAACAAAAATGGCGCCGTTGCCGGGGACTGATTTCAGTCCCTTGTAATTGCTTGTTTGCTTGTTTGCTATTTTGATTAGTGTCAAGGTTCATAACTTGTCAAATTGATAATTGGAAGTTGATTTAAGTTGCATATGACACACCCCGTCCCGAAGGAGGGTATGATGGCCGTCACGTGAGAGTGACGTAACCATTTGCACAGTTCGGAAGCTTTAAAATATACTACTTCTAAAATGCAACACCCGAAGGTGAGTCCTTATTTGGTCCATTCTGTCAGAACTCCGTTGAATTTCCTCGTAGTCACCACACCTTTGCAATTCTTGAACCTGGAGGGGCGCAAAACAAAGTTGAGTGGGTCAGTAAAACAATTCTTTTCCAATTCCAAACACTTCTCAAAACTTTGTAACCCCTCGCCGTAAAACAAGTATAATTTCCCAGAAAATAAACATATATACGTATGTATAGATATGTCAATCATGTTCCATGATATGCCATTCATGCTCACAATATGCCATTCATGCTTGAGAATATGCCACAATAGAATCTCATAATAAATGTAAATGCTCAAGCGTAATCACATCACAATATATAATCTGGCAGCCGGGAGTCACCTAACGTGACATGTACCGCTGCACTTAGAGCTCCACGCTCAACTCAATCACTGAATCTGCACACGAGTCGGAACCACCTAACGTGGTCTGCACGACAAGCTGGGTGTAATATATATGTATGCTCTAGTGCTACGATCACGTGAAGCTGGCGATAAATCGCGGGTCACCTACAAGTCGGAACCACCTAATGTGATCTCTACGACAGGCTTGCACCTAACTTGGATCCAAGACGAGCATGCGGTGCTGGTGAACATACACGTGAAGGCTGTGCCCTGGCCCTGGACGGGAGCACTAACACCGGGGGTGCAGATTATGAGCTCTCTAAACCTCTCAAACTACCATTGCATAATAAACAGGAATGCATAACCACATGAATACCGCTTACCTGGCACTTACCTGTGCCTCCTCAGCACCATGCAACAGTATGCATAATTATGGTAATGCACATATTAAAATATGATGCATATATGACAGGATATATAATTCGTATTTCTTTTAAAATACGTTTTCTGGGAAATATGTCAAGCATACGTATATATATACTGAAAAATAACTGCCCACTCACTGATCACATCGACGTCTCATAGGTCCCTGAGCCTCCCCTAGATTGGTTACATTCTTCTTCTGTATAATTTTCACCTATACAAAAAGTAACCAAATTGACGTTATTTAACGCACATACACCAAACATTCGTCCATAACTTTTCATACGTTGCTCAATTTGGGTGTATAAATATACCACGGTGATCTACGCGACGTCACGAACGCGTGACAATTTTCAGAACTCCATTTGGAGCTCTCACGCGCCCCCACGCGCACTGTTCACGCGCTGCCCACGCGCGCGTCTTCTTCCTCGCGTCGCCGGACTGGTTTCGCCGGAAATAGTGTTTTGCCGGAATTTCTGGGTAAATTTCAAAGTGTCATAACTTCTTCATTTCATAACCATTTTCGACGTACTATATATCAAAATGAAGGTATTGACGAGACGAACACATCCATACCTGCCTTGACCCCTAACTCGCCGTGGTTTCGCCGGAAAACCCCTCGAAAGCTCCGGCCAACTTTGACCACGATGATCCCGACGTCCAAACTTCTCAAACGAAGTACTCCGAGGCTCCTTGGGACCTCACCAAGCTTCCTACAAGCTTCAAAATCCCAAAAAACATCAAGCTTTGCGTGTGCATGAACAGTGCACACGCACAGTGAAATTGAAATCCATGTTTTCCGAAGTGAAACTCACCTGAAATTGGTACCATCGTGTTCGTGTGGTCCTCAGGAGTACGATGGTGGTCTTAGATCCTTCGTTGGTATAGTTTTAGGGTGGTTTGTGGGTGGTCCGTGTGAGTTCGAAGGAGAGAGAGAGAGAACTCTCAGAGAATGAGAGATTTGTGAGGGAGGAGAGAGAGAGAGACAAGGCACGGGAATGAGGGAGAGATTTGAGGGAGGTGGGATCCTCCCCAATCCCCAAATCATCAAATTACAACATATTTTACGCCCCTTAGTCCCGTTTAAGGGCATTTTCATAACTTCACGTCCTCGGAATTAAAATTCCGGGACGGGTTGTGACAGCATACATTTCATATATGGAAAAGAATCATTTAGCCATTCCATTATCCATTGGTTTACATCAACTTGCTTTACAATCTGATTTCGTTATAATCTGTCCATTTAAATGCATTTCGTCCAAATACAATTTCTCCCTATAGTTTGTTAAGTTTTAGGCTTAGAATCTGTCTTATCTTGTGTTTTGAAGCATTTTGAGTCAAGCTCAAACCTAATTTTCGTCCAAAATTGAGTTTAGTGTCAAAACTGCACAGTTTGTGTTTTTAGGCAGTTTTGAGAGTTTTTAGCTTGTTTTGAGTCTTGTGAATCTGTTTTGAGTCCTTTGAGACTTTGTTTTGTCCAAATTAGTTAGAAAGTGTTTTGATTTGTGTTTATAAGTGTTTTGATCCAAGTTTCCATCCAATTTCGTCCAAATTAGTGTAGGTGCTCAAAACTGCCCAGAAAGTGGTTTTTAGGCAATTTTGAGTCTTCTAGTTGCTGTTTTGGGTTTTAGGGTTGTTTAAGTGTTCTAAGCGTTTAGTTCCACATCCCTTGAGTCTTTTCAAACGTTTTTAAGTTTATTTTTGTTCTTTTCATTGTTGTTTGCTTCTTGATTTTCATTCACACTTGTGTTACTTTGTTTCAGGTAGTATATGTCAAATAGACTTGTTGAGTTAGGCCAAAGAATTGAACGGTTGAAGGGCCACACTTTGGACAACTTTGTGCCATCAAGTTCATCCCTAATCCGTGAGGAAGAGGAAAGGACTTCACCTAGTTCAACAAGTAAAGGATCTGAGCAATTTGATTGGGAAAGAGAAGAAGAGATGGCGGGCAACCTAGATGAGCTTAGAGCTTTGGAGGACTTTGCTCAACCAATCATACCAAATTCACCCTCATGCATCTTGCTGCCCACAGAAGCTAGAAACTATGATCTCAAATCTTCACATTTCCATATGTTTCCTTCATTTTATGGCTTACCTAATGAAGACCCTTTAGCTCATATTAAAGAGTTTTACAATGTTGTGAGTGGTTTACCTTTGCAGGGAGTAAGTGAAGCAAATTTGAGGATGAGAGTGTTTCCTTACACCTTGAAAGATAGGGCCAAGAGTTGGTTGATGACTCTAACACCAGGTTCCCTCACCACATGGGATGCCGTGGCTAAGAAGTTCTTGGAGAAGTTCTTTTCCACTCAAAAGACAGCCACATTAAGGGGACAAATCTTCAACTTCAAACAAGATGATGGTGAACCTTTCAATGAGTGTTGGGAGCGTTTTAAAGGCCTCTTGATACAATGTCCACACCATGGGTTACCTTTTCATTTACAAATGCAAATTTTCTATGATGGACTAACCCAAAATTGTCAATCAACTGTGGATAATGCAGCAGGTGGAGCATTGAAGAAAAAGAATGCTCAAGAGTCATATAACATTTATGAGATGTTGGGGTCTAATGCTCAACACAAAGATTTAAGGGGTAAGAAAGTTGGAGTCTATGAAACAAGTTCTAATCATGAGCTTTTGTTGCAGGTAGCTAACCTAGAAAGGAAGCTTGAATCCGTGCTCAACATGGTGCCAAAAGCAAATGAAGTGTGTGCCATTTGCAACATACCAAGCCATCCTACTCACCAATGTCCATCTAGGGAGGCTTATCCCGAGTATGTTCAAGAGCAAGTGAACCTCATGAATTCTTACAATCAAAGACCAAGGAATGATATGTATTCCAATACATATAACCCGAGTTGGAGAGATCATCCCAATTTTTCATGGAAGAACAACAATCCAATCCAAAATTTCCAACCAAAACCTGCCACTACCCCTAGTCTAGAGGATACGGTTAAGTTGTTAGCCCAAAACACTTTGCAATTCCAACATTCCACAAATAGCACTCTCCAACAACATTCAGCAGCCCTAACCAAAATGGAGACACAATTGGGGGCAGATTGCAAATGCCTTGAACCAAAGAGAGGTTGGGAAGTTTCCAAGCCAACCCGTGATACTCCAAAGGAACCAAGAGCAAGCCAAAGCAATCACTACACTTAGAAGTGGTAAGGTTATTGATAATAGAGTTGGCAATGAAGTTACTAATGAATATGATCATGTGAATGCAGGTGTCACTCAAGGAGACAATGGGAAATCAATTGAGGAACCGAGCCATGCCACTTCCTCATTGGAAGCACCAAATCTTCACAAGGCCGAGAAACCATACACTCCACCAATACCATTCCCTGGAAGACTTGCCAAGAGCAAGCAGGATAAGTCATTTAAGGAGATTTTTGATATACTGAGCAAAGTGAATGTTAACTTACCTTTGCTTGATGTCATTAGGAACATGCCGGCATATGGGAAGTTCTTCAAGGAGTTAAACAGCTACAAAAGGAAGTATGGACCACATGAGAAGGTAGTAGTGTCTGAGAATGTTAGTGCAGTTTTGCAAAGAAAACTTCCACCAAAGCTCAAGGATCCAGGAAGTTTCTCTATCAACATCACCATAGGGGACAAGAAAGTAGAGAAAGCGATGCTTGATTTGGGTGCTAGCATCAACTTAATGCCTTATTCAGTGTACCTTCAACTAGGTTTGGGAGATTTGAAAGCCACCACCATTTCATTACAACTTGCAGACAGATCAGTTAAATATCCAAGAGGTATAGTAGAAGATATTCTAGTTCAAGTTGATAAACTAATCTTGCCTGCAGATTTTGTAGTGTTGGACATGGAAGAAGCTCCTATACATGATCGTGAGTTGCCAATATTGCTTGGGAGACCCTTCATGGCCACAGCCAAGACCATCATTGATGTGCAAAATGGACTCCTCACTATGACAGTGTTAGGAGAGACAGTTCAATTCAAAGTGTTTGAATCTCTTGCTCATCCTTCTTCATCTCTTGATTGTTATGCCATTGATGTGCTTGATTCACTTGTATTCTCTAAGTTCTTGCAGGCACAATCGAATGAACCCTTACAAACTGTTTTGAGTCAATCTCAAGATGAGTTTGATGAAGAAGATGCACTCATGGAAGAAGTAGCTGCCTTGGAAGCATTGGCATTGTATCCTTTGAATGTTTCACCTCGTTTTGAGCCTTTAGAATCATCAATATCACATCTAACTCCTTCCACTGTTAAGGCACCAAAACTTGAACTTAAGCCACTTCCACCACATCTAAAATATGCATATCTAGCTGAATTTGAAACTCTTCCAGTTATCATAGCTTCTGATCTCACCCCAATTGAAGAAGATAAACTAATTAGGGTGTTAAAAGAGTTTAAATCAGCTTTTGGTTGGTCTATTGCAGATATCAAGGGAATAAGCCCTACCATGTGCATGCATAGGATCCTTTTGGAGGAAGGAGCAAAAACAAGCCGTGAACCACAAAGAAGGCTCAATCCACACATGAAGGAAGTTGTTAGGAATGAGGTGTTGAAATTGTTAGATGTGGGGATCATATATCCCATATCTGATAGCAAGTGGGTGAGTGCCATTCAAGTGGTGCCTAAGAAGGTGGGAATCACGGTGATGAGAAATGAAAACAATGAGCTTGTGCCCACAAAGCCCACGACCAGTTGGCGTGTTTGCACCGATTACAGGAAGTTGAATTCTAGCACTAGAAAAGATTACTTTCCTATGCCTTTCATAGATCAAATGCTTGAGAGATTGGCGGGTTACTCACACTATTGTTTTCTTGATGGTTACTCAGGTTACAATCAAATTGCAATCGCTCCGGAGGATCAAGAGAAAACAACCTTTACTTGCCCCTTTGGAACATTTGCATACAGAAGAATGCCTTTTGGACTTTGCAATGCTCCAGCAACATTCCAAAGATGTATGTTGGCCATCTTCTCTGACATGGTAGAAAGGTTCATTGAGGTATTTATGGATGACTTCTCAGTGTTTGGTTCCTCTTTTGATGAATGTCTTAACCATCTATCGTTAGTACTTCAAAGATGTCAGGAAACAAATTTGGTTCTCAATTGGGAAAAGTGCCAATTTATGGTGAAACAAGGAATTGTGTTGGGACATGTAATCTCTAGCAAAGGAATGGAGGTGGACAAAGCCAAAATTGACGTCATCACCAATATGGTAGCCCCCACCACTGTGAAGGGAGTAAGAAGTTTTTTGGGCCATGCGGGTTTTTATCGTCGTTTCATTAAGAACTTTTCAATGATCACTCGTCCATTATGCAATCTGTTAGCTAAAGATGTTGCATTTCATTTTGATAAGGCTTGTATGGATGCATTCAATACTTTGAAAAATGAACTAACCTCGGCTCCTATTATTATGGCACCAGATTGGTCTTTACCTTTTGAATTGATGTGTGATGCCTCTGACTATGCTATTGGTGCAGTTTTAGGGCAAAGGGTGAACAAGCTTCCACATGTGATCTACTATGCAAGCCGGACTCTGCATGATGCTCAACTTAACTATTCCACAACTGAAAAGGAGTTGCTTGCTGTTGTTTTTGCCTTAGAAAAGTTTAGGTCATATCTTGTGGGATCTAAAGTTATTGTGTTTTCTGATCATGCAGCCATTAGGTATTTGATGACAAAGAAAGATGCTAAACCACGCTTGATTAGATGGATACTCTTACTACAAGAGTTTGACTTGGAAATTCGAGATAAGAAGGGCAGTGATAATGTTGTGGCTGACCATTTGTCAAGGCTTAATGAAAACCATGGAGTGGGACAACCCTTGCCCCTAAATGAATCATTTCCAGATGAGCAACTCTTTGTTGTTCAAGAAAAAGAACCATGGTATGCAGATTTTGTTAATTATCTTGCTTGTGATATAATGAGAAATGACCTTTCTTTTCAGGAAAGAAAGAAGTTCCTTGCCATGGTAAAGCACTACGTTTGGGACGAACCATATTTGTTTAAATATTGCCCTGATCAAATCATTAGGAGATGTGTCCCAGAGAGTGAGCAACAAAGCATCCTAACATTTAGCCACACATTGGCATGTGGAGGCCATTTTGGTGCCAAAAAGACATCTCTAAAGGTTTTACAATCTGGTTTCTTTTGGCCTACTTTATTCAAAGATGCGTTTGATTTTTGCTCTAAGTGTGATAGGTGCCAGAAGATGGGGAACATTAGTCGAAGAAATGAAATGCCATTGAACAACATTTTGGTGGTGGAACTCTTTGATGTTTGGGGAATCGATTTCATGGGACCATTTCCATCCTCTTTTGGCTACTTATACATATTGGTGGCAGTGGATTACGTATCCAAATGGGTTGAAGCCATTGCTACAAGAACTAATGATCATAAGGTTGTGTTGAATTTTCTTAAAGATGTGATTTTTTGTAGGTTTGGAACCCCAAGAGCTATTATTAGTGATGGTGGCAGCCATTTCTGCAACAAACCTTTTGAATCCTTGATGAAGAAGTACAACATCAATCACAAAGTGGCAACCCCGTACCATCCTCAAACTTCAGGGCAAGTGGAGATTAGCAATAGGGAGATCAAGAACATTTTGATGAAGACTGTGAGCCCTACAAGGAAGGATTGGTCATTGAGGTTAAATGATGCACTATGGGCATATAGAACAGCATACAAGACCCCCATTGGCATGAGTCCTTATCGCCTTGTGTTTGGGAAAGCTTGTCATTTGCCAATGGAGCTTGAACACCGTGCATATTGGGCCATCAAGAAGTTCAACTTTGATTACAAGGATGCTGGAGTAGCAAGGAAGCTCCAACTTAATGAGTTGGAAGAGCTTAGAAATGAGGCATATGAGAATGCCAAAATCTACAAGGAACGGACTAAGCTCTATCATGACAAGGCCATCCTAAGGAAGGAGTTTCACCAAGGTATGAAAGTACTTTTGTATGACTCACGTTTGAGACTTTTTCCAGGAAAACTGAAGTCTAGGTGGGTGGGACCATTCAAAGTCTTGCAAACATTTCCCCATGGAGCTGTGGAGATAGAGAACATGAAGAATGGCACTTCTTTTAAAGTCAATGGGCAGCGATTGAAACCATACTTGGATAAAGTGGATGAAGAGCAAGTGTATCAAGTCGTGGATGTTCTTGAATTTTCAACACCATGAACAAGCTACCATGTCTTGCCTAGACATTAAATAAAGCGCTTGCTAGGAGGCAACCTAGTGTGGTTTGTGTTCTTTCTTTATGTTGTGTTTATTTTGTTACCATTCTATTTTCTTTGCCTACTTACATTGCATACAAGTTTAAACATCGAGGACAATGTTTAGATTAGGTTTGGGGGTGGTTTGGAAGTTTTGTTTTGTGTTTGTTGTTTTGTGTTTGTGCCTATTTGAGGTGTTAGTGTTGGTTAAGAATGTTTTTGCATGCTAATACGAATGTATATGAGGATTATGTTTGAAAACAAACGATTGGGTTGCTATGGAAAAGAGTTGCATCTTGTTGTCATTTATAAAGCTATAACTCTTGAAATTATGATGATAGAGGTACCATACTCAAATTCTGGAAGAAGAATAGTGGAGACTACCCTAGTGAGTTATTTTGAGCCTAATTGCTTATTTGAGAGGGTTTAAAGTGTTTCTACTCCTATCTTTTTCTTTCATTTTCACTTTAAATGATCTCATTATTTCTATTTCGTTTGGATGCTAAGAATCATTTTCCTTTGCAGATACCATGTATTTAGTATCATTCATGAATGAACTCAATGAGATGATGTTAGGCTACGCATGTTTAACTACTAAAAGGCTTAAATCCTACCCATTTGTGTGCTCCATTCACCCTCGTTGCAGCCAAACACTTTAGCCCAATTCTTTCATCACCCACACCATAATCTACCCATTCTAGCCCATTACAAGCCATACCTTATAGTTTGGGGAATACCAAGGTGATGAAGACTAAAGGTAAATTGAGCTTAGAACAAGATTGTGGCATGTACCGAGGGCACCTATGTTGAAGATGCTTCTAAAAAAAAAGGGGTTATAAAAAAAAAGAAAAGAAAAGAAGAGAATTAAAATGGATACAAGTTCCAAATCTCCTCATTATAAGACATAGGGCCTGGATGCCAAAAACAAAGAAGAAAGAAAACAAATGCAAGTCAAGAGCATGATCCTCAAGAACACTTTGGTATGCCCCAAGCTCTAGTACTTCATATCACTTCTTTCGTAACCTATAACCTAAGCCTTACATTACAATCTTGAGAAAGACCTAGCTGATCATTGAGGATGTATTCATGGGTGATGGTAAGTGTGTGTATTTCTATATTCTTAGCATTTGATTCATTTCATGAGATCTACTCAGAAATTGTGCTTTCATTTCGAAATTCATATGTGAGACTTTTGACTCCCTTTACATAATTTCGCTCATATATGCTTGTGGTGAGACTAAAACCTTAGGGTCTGAGTAAGAACTTGAGTGGATTCTGTGAGGAGTAGAGTTGAGGCGAATTCTATCTTAAGCATTTGGGTATGGTGACCTTGAAGTTGTAAGACATGGAGAAATATCTTTATACGTTACAATTGATGCGATTCTTTGAAGTGGCAAACTTTTGAGTTGAATGAATGACAAAATCTTCATTGGTTCTTATTAGTTTGTTTAAAGCATGTTTTAACCAAGTTATTTGCAGATTTGGTAAATGTTTGTGGGTGTCATCACTGTAAACCCTCAGGAGACACAACTCCTCCAACTAGGGACACCTAGGGGTTCAAAGGCTTGTTGCACATGCTCAGTGCAATCGTTTGGCCAGCGAAAGTGGTTTAGTTAGATGTTTGTATTTTGTGTGTTTTAGTTTTAAGTTTGCTCGAGGACTAGCAAAAACCAGGTTTGGGGGTATTTGTTAAGTCACATTTTGCATACATTTATATCTTCCTTATTTGGCATCTTTGTGATTGTTTTGGATTAAACTAGTTGCGTTTTACATTGTTTTGTGTTAGTGTGCAGCCCAGGGTGTAATTCGACCACATTAGATGGTTCTAAACAGGAAGTGGTGCATTGGTGTCACTTTGAGTGAAGCTAAACAAGGCAAAAAGATTGAATTCAGATTGGGAGGTTCTAACACCAAAACATGCATTCACATGCATGTTCAAACACTTTGCCGAGCTCCCTTTGCATTTCCAACTCAATCAGTCCATTCCGTGCACTCCCATGTGATTGCAAGTCAGATTATGCAATTCTAAAACATCAAAACATGCATTCACATGCATGTCCACAACCTGACCCGTGCACTTCCATTCCCATATCCAAATTATTCTAACCAAGTTTCAGATTGTCCACCCCCTTTTGTGGCAGACTTTGCACATGTTTCTTGGATTAAATATCCACATACTTGCAGACCTTGTCCTGCTCCTTGATGCACTTCCACCACCGAAACACATCACCTTTGCATTTCCATCCCCTTTCTTGCCCATGCCGTGAGCTTTCTGCCATTCCCAGAATTTTATAACCAATTTCTGGTTATTCACTTCTCTTTGCAGACATTGCACATGCATCTTGATTAAATAAACCACACCTTTGCAGATTATGTCCATGCTTTGCAGGTATCATGCCAGAAATCCATCATTCCAACTGAAATATGCTCTGCCATCTGAGTTAAACAAATGGTAGATCCAATCTGATTGTCTCTCCATCATTAGACTCATTTAGAAATGCACCAAGACTTAGGGATTTTCGGACTGAGATCAGGGGGGATCACACACAGCCTATTACACTCCATTTTCTGTCCATAACACTCACTAATCTCCATCTCGGATCCATTCCATTACATACACCATTTTGCTCCAATTTCTGTCCATCATTCACTCTCATTCCCCCTCTCCATTCCATTGCATTCGACACTCTCACACTTTCACAGAAACTGTCCATTTCTCTCCATTTATGCACCACTCACAGAAACCATTCGACATTAGTTTCTCCACCCTCATTTACAATCACATTTGGGAGCTCCAACACCGAAGGCACTCTTCAAGGAATTCAACATCAGTTTTGCTTCAAGGGTTCCTTCTACTTCATTCTATGTTCATTCATGTTGTGTATGTTTATGTTAAATCTTGTGTAAACATGAATTGTAACTAATCCTCCTCTAGGGATTCGATGTAACCTTGCAAAGTTTGCCATGTAATTAAGTTAGAATGCTCATTTTGTCCATCTATTTCTTGTTTCATTTTCTGTTTTAATGGTGACTTAGTATGTTGATTTTAATGTTTGATCATCATTTGAATTAATCACTAAGTTGTGTAGCCAAGATTAAAGCACACATCATGCATAACCTTGGTAGATATGTGAATGAATGAAGGGAGTGTTTAGCACACATCCTGCCGAGTTACTCCCTTTGGTTTTATGAAAGTTTCTTGTACATTACATAATCTCTAATCATGAACCAAAGTTGCACATCACAATTAGGTTCACGATTAGAGACATTTGATCAAATCCACACATCATATGGCTGATCATATCTAAGTGAAACAAACTCAAGAAATAGGTAGATGAATGAGTATAAACTAACTTGACAAACATGGATTTAATTGAGCAATGGTGAAATCGAATCCCTAGTTTCATTTCCATTGATACTATCCTATTATATTGGTTGTTGATTCATTGATTTGTGTTTACTTCATTCTCTTATGCTTTCAAGTTAAAACAACAAAATCTGCATAGTTTGATTAGTTTGATTCAAATCTGCCTATTTAGACTAGTTTGATTTATTTCTTAGATTTCTTGCAAACAAGTAGTTACAAAGGTCCAATTAGTCCCTGTGGATTCGACACCCTTACTTATGCCATTATACTAAAGATATTCTAGCATTAGGAAGGAAATAATACTTTAACATCATGCTCAACGACCACTTCCGACAGACTCCTCGTCATCTTTGGTCACCTAGATCAATCATTAACTTTCCGACTCTCTTTTAGATCCATTTCACAACCAACTTTCATATAAAATATACCAAATTGAAGCTGGGAGTGACAAGATTACGATTTTACCTGAATCGAGATCAAAATGTGGTCAAATGTGGCCGGAAAATGGCCTGGAGGTCTCGGCCTGTTTGGGCTTCTTCAAATCCATGACAGATTCGAGCATGCAAAGCTAAGATCTCGGTCCAGGGATGGTGATGAATTTTTTGGCGGTGCTAACTTCATCCAATTTAACGAGGGTTAACTGGAAAACACATCGGGAAACCTGCAACTCGTTAGGAATATTGGAGTCGTGAGGTTCTGTTCGAACAACGCATAGCTAGAGAGGGAGGGAGGACAGAGAAATAGAGACTAGAATCAATAAGGAATTTGACCAGGAATGAGAAAGAGACATGAATTGAGAGGTCTGAGAGGAAAAAAAGAGGGAGAGGGAGGGACGATGAGAGAAGAGGAAGAGAGTGGGACGGAAATGGTAGGAAAAGATGGAGAAAAAGATAAGATCATCATAAAATATTAATAATTTAATATTAAATAATATAATATTAGAATTTGTTATTATCTAGCTTCTTAGTCCAATACTGCACCAAACGCTTCACTAAGTTAGTCCAGTTTAGTCTAGTCTAAGCCAGTCCAGCTTAGTCCTTGAAGCTAATCCAGTATGAGATAGTCCGGCGCAACAAACGCCCCCTTAGAGTTTATTTATACTTTCATTAAGTACAACATAAGATTTTGTGGTATCCACTTGTGTAAATATTTTAAATTGAAGATCGAATTCATTCATTGTATTCATATAGGGTCAAGGAGTGTACCTGTAAAAAATCATCCAAATCGGAGTTAAAATAACCGTTAAATCGTGATTTTTCGTTTATAACCGTCGAAAAGGTTTGTCCCGTTACTTGATCTCTGAATGTTTGTTTTTTGTGATTTTTTGTTGATGTGATCTCCAAGCATATACAAACAAGTTTGACGGTTTGGATCATTGAAATTAGTTTTGGAGAATTCGCATCCCATCAAAACGATAGATTGACTAACACTTAAGAGTTTATTTATATTTTCATTAAGTATAACATAAGATTTGTGGTATCCACTTGTGTAACTATTTTAAATTGAAGATCGAATTCATTCATTGTATTCATATAGGGTCAAGGAGTGTACCTGTAAAAAATCATCAAAATCGAAGTTAAAATAACCGTTAAATCGTGATTTTTTGTTTATAACCGTCGAAAAGCTTTGTCCCGTTACTTGATCTCTGAATGTTTGTTTTTTGTGATTTTTTGCTGATGTGATCTCCAAGCATATACAAACAAGTTTGACCGTTTGGATCGTTGAAATTAGTTTTGGAGAATTCGTATCCCATCAAAACGATAGATTGACTAACACTTAGAGTTTATTTATACTTTCATTAAGTATAACATAAGATTTTGTGTTATCCACTTGTGTAAATATTTTAAATTGAAGATCGAATTCATTCATTGTATTCATATAGGGTCAAGGAATGTACCTGTAAAAAATCATCAAAATCGGAGTTAAAATAACCGTTAAATCGTGATTTTTCGTTTATAACCGTCGAAAAGGTTTGTCCCGTTACTTGATCTCTGAATGTTTGTTTTTTGTAATTTTTTTTTTTGATGTGATCTCTAAGCATATACAAACAAGTTTGACGGTTTGGATCGTTGAAATTAGTTTTTGAGAATTCGTATCCCAACAAAACGATAGATTGACTAACACTTAGAGTTTATTTATACTTTCATTAAGTAGAATATAAGATTTTGTGGTATCCACTTGTGTAAATATTTTAAATTGAATATCGTATTCATTCATTGTATTCATATAGGGTCAAGGAGTGTACCTGTAAAACATCATCAAAATCGGAGTTAAAATAACCGTTAAATCATGATTTTTCGTTTATAACCGTCGAAAAGCTTTGTCCCGTTACTTGATCTCTGAATGTTTGTTTTTTGTGATTTTTTGTTAATGTGATCTCCAAGCATATACAAACAAGTTTGACGGTTTGGATCATTGAAATTAGTTTTGGAGAATTCGTATCCCATCAAAACGATAGATTGACTAACACTTAGAGTTTATTTATACTTTCATTAAGTATAACATAAGATTTTGTGGTATCCACTTGTGTAAATATTTTAAATTGAAGATCGAATTCATTCATTATATTCATATAGGGTCAAGAAATGTACCTGTGAAGAATCATCAAAATCGGAGTTAAAATAACCGTTAAATCGTGATGTTTCGTTTATAACCGTCGAAAAGCTTTGTCCCGTTACTTGATCTCTGAATGTTTGTTTTTTGTGATTTTTTGTTGATGTGATCTGCAAGCATATACAAACAAGTTTGACGGTTTGGATCGTTGAAATTAGTTTTGGAGAATTCGTATCCCAACAAAACGATATATTGACTAACACTTAGAGTTTATTTATACTTTCATTAAGTAGAACAATAGATTTTGTGGTATCCACTTGTGTAAATATTTTAAATTGAAGATCGAATTCATTCATTGTATTCATATAGGGTCAAGGAATGTACCTGTAAAAAATCATCAAAATCGGAGTTAAAATAACCGTTAAATCGTAATTTTTTGTTTATAACCGTCGAAAAGCTTTGTCCCGTTACTTGATCTCTGAATGTTTGTTTTTTGTGATTTTTTGTTAATGTGATCTCTAAGCATATACAAACAAGTTTGACAGTTTGGATCATTGAAATTAGTTTTGAAGAATTCGTATCCCATCAAAACGATAGATTGACTAACACTTAGAGTTTATTTATACTTTCATTAAGTATAACATAAGATTTGTGGTATTAACTTGTGTAAATATTTTAAATTGAAGATCGAATTCATTCATTGTATTCATATAGGGTCAAGAAATGTACCTGTGAAGAATCATCAAAATCGGAGTTAAAATAACCGTTAAATCGTGATGTTTCGTTTATAACCGTCGAAAAGCTTTGTCCCGTTACTTGATCTCTGAATGTTTGTTTTTTGTGATTTTTTGTTGATGTGATCTCCAAGCATATACAAACAAGTTTGACAGTTTGGATCGTTGAAATTAGTTTTGGAGAATTCGTATCCCAACAAAACAATAGATTGACTAACACTTAGAGTTTATTTATACTTTCATTAAGTAGAACAATAGATTTTGTGGTATCCACTTGTGTAAATATTTTAAATTGAAGATCGAATTCATTCATTGTATTCATATAGGGTCAAGGAATGTACCTGTAAAAAATCATCAAAATCGGAGTTAAAATAACCGTTAAATCGTAATTTTTTGTTTATAACCGTCGAAAAGCTTTGTCCCGTTACTTGATCTCTGAATGTTTGTTTTTTGTGATTTTTTGTTAATGTGATCTCTAAGCATATACAAACAAGTTTGACGGTTTGGATCGTTGAAATTAGTTTTGGAGAATTCGTATCTCAACAAAACGATAGATTGACTAACACTTAAGAGTTTATTTATACTTTCATTAAGTATAACATAAGATTTTGTGGTATCCACTTGTGTAAATATTTTAAATTGAAGATCGAATTCATTCATTGTATTCATATAGGGTCAAGGAATGTACCTGTAAAGAATCATCAAAATTGGAGTTAAAATAACCGTTAAATCGTGATTTTTCGTTTATAACTGTCGAAAAGCTTTGTCCCGTTACTTGATCTCTGAATGTTTGTTTTTTGTGATTTTTTGTTGATGTGATCTGCAAGCATATACAAACAAGTTTGACGGTTTGGATCGTTGAAATTAGTTTTGGAGAATTCGTATCCCAACAAAACAATAGATTGACTAACACTTAGAGTTTATTTATACTTTCATTAAGTAGAACAATAGATTTTGTGGTATCCACTTGTGTAAATATTTTAAATTGAAGATCGAATTCATTCATTGTATTCATATAGGGTCAAGGAATGTACGTGTAAAAAAGCATCAAAGTCGGAGTTAAAATAACCGTTAAATCGTGATTTTTCGTTTATAAGCGTCGAAAAGTTTTGTCACGTTACTTGATCTCTGAATGTTTGTTTTTTGCGATTTTTTGCTGATGTGATCTCAAAGCATATACAAACAAGTTTGACTGTTGGGATCGTTCAAATTAGTTTCAAAGAATTCGTATCCCATCAAGTTCCAATGGTGTGTATATATATACACATATATATTTATTTATTTATTAAGTAGATTTAAATCTATTTATTTTGTACGTATAATTAACTGGTACACGAAGTAGTATATCACATGTATCATTATAAAAATAGTGAGATATGTCATATGTGTGATAAAAAGTTAATAACTTAAAAAAATAAATAAATAAATTTCTCACCAATTCTATTAATTTTCATTTTTCCCTCTCTTTTTTGTTTCCTTTTCAACTTTTCTTATAATTTTCACTTTTCCCTCCAACATCTTTCCCTAATTCCCTCACTTTTTTGTTTCATTTTCAACTTTTCTTATCATTTTCATTTTCCCTCTATTTTTCTTCAAAAAGGGCGGTAGGAATGGAATAGAATCAAATCAATGGATGCATCATGCATATTAATTAATAATTATTATAGTTTTTATAAAATTTAATTCAAAATTAAATATATATATATATATATAATAAATAATTATTATAGATAGTTAATATTTTGGGGGTATAATTATTATAGTATATATAATTATTATAATTATTATAGACTTTATAGTTAATTTAATATATATATATATATATATTTATTATAGTTTTTAGGGGTATAAAATTGTTAAACTAATGTATATAATTATTACAGCATTTTTTTAGGGTTATAAAATTATAAAAATAATATTCTGCTTATCGTGTATTGTGTTACCCACGTGTATACCCGAATCAACCCGTTATCTTAACAGGTGCTTATCGGGTTACCCGATAACAACCTGATTCGTTATCGTGTCGACCCGAATACCTGTTAATTTCGTGTCGTGTCGTGTCAGGTTATCGGGTCGTGTCAGGAATTGCCAGGCCTATGTACACTCATGCGTGCAGTGGGCATCAAAATTGCAGTTTAGCGGTGCATATTGATACCAGCTTCTCCTTACATAGGTGGCTACAACATATTACATATAATTAATATATATATACATATATATATATATATATCTCTAATAATTAATGAAACACTCTTTGTTAACCAAAATAGGATGAAAAGATAACTTAGTTTTCTATCACACAAAAAAAAGATGGGCAATAATGTAATTTCATGGGTTTAAATTTTACTGTTTTTGATTGAAACATCAATTAAAAACCTCCAACTCTCCTCACGTTCTCT
This sequence comes from Pyrus communis, assembly GCF_963583255.1. Taxonomy (NCBI): domain Eukaryota; kingdom Viridiplantae; phylum Streptophyta; class Magnoliopsida; order Rosales; family Rosaceae; genus Pyrus; species Pyrus communis. Next base: position 8,074,723 of record NC_084808.1, read on the forward strand.
CTCCCTCTATCCTTCTCGTTTTCTAAAAAAATGTGTTCATATACATAAAGTATGTAGACAAATACTAATATATATATATATATATAAAATAAGAGAGAGAGAAAGAAAGAGTAAATAAAAAGACTGATTGATTGACCATGTATTGTCCCATCAGAAAGGTCGTGATGATTATCAAGGATTAAAAGGCTGCCAACCCTCCTTCTTCCCAATTGCTATAAAGATCCCACAAATTTATAATCTCTGCACGCACCCCACGCGACTTTTTCTTTCACTTTAACCCGATATTTAAAATATTTGTATTCATAAAAATGTTTGATATGCATATTTATGAAAATATTAATAAATATATTAAATATCAATTGTTTTTAATGAAAATTATAAAATTTTAAAATAAAATTTTATGGATTGTAAATTATTGATTTAAACAAAATATAAGAATTATTTGATATTTACCGTATATGTTAGAAACATAAAATAACGTTCAGACTTCACCTCTTATTTTCAAAAAAATATCCACTATATTAAATAAATTTTAAAGCATTGCTTTTACCCAATTTCAATGGGGACCATGAAGTGTGGAACACACTTTCATTCATGGTGTGTGAAACTGGAAATTTCCCTTGTCATTTTTTTTTTTTTTTTTAATTTTGATTTAATAATACAAAAGTAACCATTGTCTCGTATTGTCTTTCACATTGGAATAATTGCTCTCCCATCTCCTTTCACCACCAGTGAAGCAACAAGACGCCCATATGGATGTATAACCCAGACCCTAACCCTGACCCTAACCCTAAACCTAGCAGCTAATCAGCTCCTACAACAACACAAAAAGAAAGTGGATCGGGATGGGGAAGAAGATCAATGAAAAAGAAAACCTCAATCAGCTGGGTTTTTGGGCAGCTTTACTTGCAAAGCTGTTTGATGTTTTTTCTCAACTTCTCCATCCTAAAAGCATCAAAAGATCTTGTTTTGCAGTCCATCTAATCCCAAATTGGACATTGGACGTTGTGTTCCCAATCCCATACTCTATTATTAGACTGATCATAACTTCACAAGCTTTTTAGTTATGATGTGGACATTTGTTGGTTCTAGCTAGGCTTCTAGCTCTTGGACATGCATATGCGATGAGTGTGAGATTAGAATGCATTACGTTATAGAAAATGATAACAAGAAGTCTTTGTTTTTTTCTAACATTTTTTTAAAATTTTTAATTGTCAGGTTTAATAAATCAAACAGAAATAATCTATGAACATTATTAAACAAGGTGAGTAGAGCAAGAAAAAAATAATATATGATTATTATTTTCCTTAGACCATCTCCAACCCCTTGGTTAAAACTTAAAACTTTTAATCCAGAAGCAATTTTTGTGCTCCATGAAACTCGTTAGAAACTTAAAATCGTCAGGATAATTTTTTTCTTAAAGTAACTTTAAAAAAAAGTTATTATGTGGACTATTCTAATTTAAATTTATGAACATTTAAACTAAAAATATTTAGATTCTGATAAATATTGAAAAATCACCAAACCGGCACCATCAAACTCGTGAAACACTATAAAAGAATATGAAACAAATGACATTATTTTTTTAATTATTTTAGCCGTTGGATTTAAATTTGAACCGTTAGATTTTTTTTCTTATTGTTGAATTTAATTATATTAGATCTTCACTATTGGATTAAAACATATATGGTGCCCACTAAATTAGAGGGAATCCTGGGTTAAATTTGCCCCATAAATGAGTTTTGGGCTAAAACACATATTTGACCCAAAGGTTGGAGCATCTTGGGGGTAAGTTTATAACCTAAAATTTGAATTTTAGTCTAAGGTTGAAGTACGTCTTACATTACATATCCATGGTTAATTCGTTTTTGTATCATTTACTTATTTGTATTTTTAGTAGACCTGACATTCGTGTCATTTTTGTGACATACCCGATATCTTAACGGGATGTGTTGTGTAACACCCGTTAAAGTAAACAGGTAATTTGACCCGATCCGAAATCGGCTCATTAATATTATCAGGTAATATGACCTGACACATTATTGTTAAGGAATATATATTTTAAATCAATAAATAATGAAAATGAAAAACATAATTTGACCCAAAAAAATTGAAAACATAATACTAAATTTGTATATGTAAATCACATTGTCACGTAAATATTACTTCAAAACATAAAGACAACATTTGTTTTTTAAGTATTACATACCACTAAAATAAGAGTCTAATGAAAAAAACATTAGTACATTACTACAAAATACCAAATGTTCAAGGATATGCAAAATGAAAGGAGTTACGTTTCAAGGTTGACGAAACCTTGCACGTTTTTGACAATAAAACCCTTCAATTTTCATCAATCACCAAGGGAAATGATATTGTTTATTTTGAACTCCCTTAAAAATACTATTTATGAGGGTTTGTATGGTTTTAAAAATTCAAACGACGATGTATCCATCCTCAAAGTGTAGAGGATGCGATCTTGAGCGTTTGCATATTATTTCATATTTTTCGCACTTGTAAATTAATTATTATATTTTTAATGTTTTTGGTATTTTTAAATTACTTGATATTTTTATTTTTTTAATGTGTTTTATAATTTTTTAATCTCACTCCTATAGTATTCTATAAAAATAAATACTTAAATTTTTTGAATTTATATAAAATAATAATACAATAATTCATATTTTAATATACAAAATATACATATACACTCTAGCTATTGTATTTTATAGTAAGTTTTTTTAAGTAGTTCAAAAAATTAAAATCATCAAAATAATTTCTTTCTTAATGTGTCCAAATAGTTACCCTTGTGTCACTCTCGTAAACCTGTTAATGATCCGTTATTAACAGATCCTTATCGTGTGACTGGATTAGTTGTCGTGTCGATCCAAAATCCATTATTTTCTTATCGTTTACGTGTAGTGTTAACGGGTCGTGTAAGAAATTGTCAGGTCTAATTTTCAAAGCACCAAATCAGTAATATCTCTACTAAATAATAAAACACTTATTGTCAACCAAAACTCTATAAAATTACTAGTTTAGCCCTCTAATTAAAATAGAACATGAATAAGAAATATGGGGTAGAAATGTAATTTCACACAACCAAATTTTACTGTTTTTTTTTTAAAGCCTCACTTACATGTAATCCTAATATATCTCTAATTAAAAAAAAAAAAACTTCCCACTCCCACATTCTCTATCACTCTCTTCCTCTCTCATTCTTTTTAAAAACAAAAATAAAAAATTTTCTCACATACTTTATATGTGCCCATATGCTAGTTAATTATAAAGTAAATAAATGCTGAAATGTCATTGCCATGTTGGTCAGGACTCAAGAATTGTTGCAAGGTAGAGTCACTTTCTAAATGATTACTATCTTCCTTTCCATTGATTCCTTCATTTGCATGAAAGTTTTGCATGTTAACGTATTCAAATGTGAAATCATATCATCTTGTATTAACAAATTTCTATGCAGGAATATAGTATCACTGCATCTGAATTAATTGAAAGAGGGAGCCCCACATAGACATAGTTATTAGTTCCCATGGCCAGAGAATGATGAAAGATCAAAAAGACAAATTAGTAAGGATTGCTATTTAGTCAAACAAGCCTTTTGTCCACAAGTATTCATTGCACAAACTCAACCGTTGCAATTAAATAGCAGTAATTGATATAGATATTGAATGGACAAAATTGAACGTAAAAGATTAATAGTTGTGGATATCAAATTTAATCACAAAAATACGATTAAAAATATGCAAACACTGAATGCTAAGTAGCATTAAAATCGAACTTCAACTATTGTATTTGAAGACTTTCTCATTTCTCACTCTCTCTCTCTTTCAAAAACTTGAAAATCGCAGTAAAGCTAGCAAAAGCCCTTTTTATTCCTTTCTGAATCAATTTACGTAACTAAGAGGGTAAAAGATGTGAGACAGATGAGAGAGTCAGAGAAACAAGGCATGGATGGTAAGTCACACTCACTCATCACTCACTCATGCTTTTCTCTGTACTTACTACTCCTTCCTCTCAGATCACCTGTCACCATGCACATATATATCTGATTCTCTCTCCCTCCCTCCCTCCCTCTCTCTCCCCCCCATATCACCTGTCACCATGCACATATATATCTGATTCTCCCTCCTTCCCTCCCTCCCTCTCTGTCTCTCGTACTCACTCACACAGCAGATTCTATTCTCCTACACTCGTAAATCCTTCGTGGTTTTTGGGTCCACTAGTGACTAATCTGATACCCTCTTTGACCATTTGCTTCCAACTAAACACGTATTGGGGATGTCAGTCTCTTCTGTTACCTTTTTTCTTTCATTTACTTCCTTTCTCCTCTTCTCACTATACATGTAGATGTATATATTTATATATATAACCTCCATCCATCTCTTCAGGAAGAGTACAGCAACCATGTCTTGTTTCCCATTTACATCACTTCGCAGCATCCACACCTTGACAACCCTTCAATCTTCAATGCTTGTCTTTTCTCTCCAAACATGCTCTTGCTCTCTTCTTTTCAAGAAGATGAACTTGCTATCAGATGATGATCAGTCGTTGCCAACTTCTTGGAGCCAATACCACCGCCTTTGGCTTCCACCACAACTGCAGAGCGATGCAGCCAGCGTTTGATCTTTCATGGTGCTATCCTACCTGAGCTCCTCTATTTATTTTATAATTTTTTTTTCTTTACCAATTTCTTCTCACACGCTATCTCATTGATTCAGCCCTTCTTCTACCTTGTGCATTCTTTCATCTCTTTCTTGACCTTGCAAGACTTTTATGTCTTTCCAAACCCATTCTTACCACCCTCCGTTGTCTTCTTTTGTTACGTTTACTTCTTGACCTTTGTCAACCCTCCCATCTTATCTATTCTTGTCTATCCCTCTTGAGCTTTATTATTTTGTAATGCTTGATTTTCCCATTAGGCCTTAGTTTTATCTGATTTGTATAATTATCTCTGGACTTGTACTGTACTTTTGGCTTGAATATATTTATCTGAAGATGATTATGTTTATTAACTTTCATTTTTTTTAGCTTACGAAATTTGTTTATGTTCTTCTGAGTCCATAATAATTGCTAGCAAAAACCCTAGCAGATAATGCATTTTCCTTATTTTTTTCAGGGTGTTTCATCTGAATATTTCATACGTAAAAGCAGTGTTACATGACCTTTTGGTCCAAACTGCAATGTCAGAAATTTAATTACAAATTTACTATCATTCCAGACCTTATTTTGGTCGAAAGCCTAACTTCTAACTGAGGTTTAAGAATCATTCAGAAATTGGAATAACCATACAAAATTAAGCAGCAGGAATATTCAAACTGCCTTAAACCAACGTTTAAATCAAGTACACAATAAATTATTATCTACACAATTGAGAAAAAACGTCAAATTTGTACGGCTTATTGATTGTAAACACCTCAAAAAAGGGGTGCATACATCATTCCCGTTATCAAAATGCCCTCTATGCTACAACCAATGTTTTCACGCCCTGCTTTTGCAAAAGTGATTTACAGTAGCTTACATTATCTTGGGAAATCAATGTTAGGCAGACTAAATTTTTAAATCAAATGATGTGTTATTATTAAGTAAATCAAATGATGTGTTATTAATAAGAAATAAACACGTTAATCGATATTTAATTAATAATCTAATCATCTACAAACGTATTATTTAATTTGCAAAATTGATTTAAAAATTTTAGTCTCTTTGGTATACGAGCTTCAACTTCTTTATTCAACGTTACTATCGATTGATGAGCTTCCACCAGCACGCCTTCTACTATATTGCTCTCGGACTCTTCTAATTTCAAGTCTGAGTTGATCAAATCGTTATGTTGTTTGAGTTGTACTCACCATGCTAGTCATGTAGAGGCATTTGTCGAGCCAACTCAACCAGGGTGTCGTCGAAGTTATTGATTTCTTCCTTTGTCGTCTGCCATTGAGCAAAGCCAAACCTGCTTTCATGCCAATTAATGCAGTGGAAATATTCGAAAAGCCTTGCATCACCGCCTAAAAACAATAAAACACAAGAAACTGGGATCACAACAAATTCATAAAAAGAATTAACTTGGCTCGTCAATGAATGGGGAGGAGTTCCATCTCAATTCACTACATGATCAATTCACATAGTTCTATGTTGTGATATAAATCGTTCATATTATAAATCATTATATAAAAATTATCTATTCAAAATATGAATTAAATATGGGATCATTTAATATCGAACTATATAAAAATAGATAGACAAATTCGGCAAAAAAAAATCACAAAGAATATTGAAAAATAATCAGAAGAATTAGATAAGTCCAGCCAGACTGCCAAAGCAGGTGTAAGTCTGACAATTTCCTTTTACATTTCCTCATTTTTGTCAATAGGGTGGGGGTAAGAAAATTTAGACAAATTTAACACACAACAATTAGTTCAGAATGTTACGTTCACAAGGAATTAACTTGGCTCCTTATGATCGAAATCATTTATATTGTAGATCCTTAAAGATCATCTTAGCGAAAAATAAAAAAAATTATAAGGTCGTTTAGTCATCAAAATATATAAAAACAAGTGGTCGTGTACAATGAAATCATTAAGAAGTTAATTGACTAAACGACCTTATTTTCGATTGATTTTTTTTGCAAAAATAATATTTACAGAGTAATTTATAATAATTATAAGCACAAAACTTTGTGAATCGATTACAAAGTATTTTAAAGAGAAACACAATACAATTTATTTGTGAATCAGAACATTTCTTTTGAAAAAAAAAAAAAATATATATATATATATTTATTTATTTATTTACAGTTTCGTAGCTTCCATCTATCGCCACAAATTGAAGATGATTTAAGGGTCACATTATGGACAAAAATAAGGGGAAAAATTACGTTCGAAAGAACTGAGAATACAAGAAAAATAAAGGACCAAAATACATTCAACATCCACAGCCTGTTGTTACATTTTAATTGAATGAAGAGAACCACGACCTTCTGCCATCGGGTTGAGAAGCCGATCGCCTAAAGCCTGTTCTGGAACATCTGGCCAAACGGTTCCGCAACTTTCGACTACTAGAGACCGGAACCAAACAAGGATTAATATTTGGAGCTCCCATGCAAAGGTTGTAGTTGATCTTGATTGATGGGAACTTCTGGCAGCTGAGGGACCGGAAAGACCCGAGAGGGGATTTTCCGGAGCAACGAAACTCAGGCTTGTATAATGGGGTTGTTAATGAGGAGGAATCTGATCCCTCAGAAGAACATGTGCAAAATGATAGTGATATACTTGTTCTTGCATTCTCCTTAGCCATTGATCTTGCTCCTCGAAGCTTGACAAATGAAACTATGCCATTTCGGCAGAGAGGACATGCGATTGAGCCCGGGGGGCCATTGGACACAGTTGAAGTGCAGTTTGTGGAACAAAGGTACAAGGCACACCTTGTGCAGAACTCATGATCGCAACCTGCACTACGAGAATTGTTAATATTTGGCAACCAACAAATTTATGCATGATTCTACCATCTAGCATGCAGAAAGCCAATAGGAAGCAAAATTTTTTGGACTCAGAGAAAGACAATATATATAACAATGGATCAAATATACACCACTCTGAAAATGGCTCATATATTACCTACTGTACAGCTAACTCTGAATTTTCTAAAGATGGGGAATATTTAGCAGTAATAACATGTCTACCAAATTCAAGGCTCTTTAAAATTCAGTATACAAACAATAATTGGTACTGATTCACTGTTCATTATATGGATAATAAGACTTCGTGTTAATGGTGAAGCCCTATACATGAAGCTTACTAGTGCTCCTAAAACAATAAAAAGGGATCCAGCTTCTTAAATTTCAACCGATCTGTGTTGAAAGAAATGTGAAACTACAGATAGGTAAATGGAATGCCGAACTGAAAACATCTAAATAAAATGCCCCACAGTTGCCTCCAGATGAACTCCAGATGCTTAGAGGTTCAACCATTCAGCATTTCTTCCACTTCGATACTTGAAATTAAGCACAGTAAACACCCTTCAATGCTATTTTTATTTTACATCATATAACAGTAGCAAACATGTTTCTTTTAATTTAGGTACCAAGAAACTGGTCACAATTACTTTGGGGCCACAAAATCCTGCCGTAGGCGGAGTTGGTTTGGTAGCTGTGGAACCGGCCATTGCTTTTAGATTTTATAAAGCCCAATTGTAACTGCAGGACAGTCGCATTTTTGTTACTGAGCCAACCGCAGTCATATTTGAGTTCTGTTTGAGGCTAAAGGTTTGTCATTAGGCTTTAGGGCTTCAATTCTAAAGCCTAAATCCTTAAAACACTAAATCCTTATCGGGCAGTTGCAAATAAACTAAACAAAAAAAGGAAAAGAAAATACCAGTCACTGGAGACGAACAAAACTCTGCCTCCGACAGCAGTTTTAGTCCCCAATTAAATTGATTACTGAGACATGCCTAAAGAAGCTATCCGGGAACAAGACGAGACAACACAAGAGTGCTGAAGGACAAACACTTTTCCAGTTAAAACGAAAAAAATTTCCTCAATACCTTTGAGAATAAGTTGTTTTCCAAATTCTAATCCTCAAAACTTATTAGATTACGGTTTGGTGCCTAATATGGGAACAGAGGACCGAGCAGAGCATTCACTTGATGCATCTATCTTCTTCAGCCAAAACCGATGCTAAAGTGCTATTTCTACACTATCTCACCAGTTACCTATTTAATTTACCTCTGTGAACCATTACCGAGAATCCTTTTGAAGTGTGAGGATATATTTGAATTTCTACACCAATGGATAAATAAATGAAGCTGGTTCCACACCAATCATTCTCCACTGTTATTTCCCTTTCTTCCCAGAAACAATCTTTAAATGGAAAGGTTCAGGCGCGAATAATAGAAACCATCAACTTCTACAATCCAAAAATTTTCCCATTGTATATGGACAAAATCAAGTGGAGTCGTCATGTACACATTAACAGAGATAGATAATCGTGATAATATGCGCTTTTAAGAGAAATGTACCTTCTGCGGCCACTGTGCACTGTTGTTCCAAACAGACAACACATGGATCTTGGCACGTAGATAAAGAATCATTGTTCCTCCATCCACATTCTCTGGTAATGGCAGCAAAACAAGAGAATAATGATAAGAAGACAAGTTTATAAGAAATCCACACATTTTATTATGTCAAGATAGAAGTATTTTCTGCTTCAACCACATCAATGCTTTTCATTTGCATAATCAGGTATTAGCACTGAATTTATAAAGGAGGTTGGTAAAGCAAAGTAAGAGCAGAAAAACGCCTCCTTTTATAGAAAATAAAATAAAAAAGAGATGTTATTTGACTGAAATATAAAAATTTCGGTTGCAACCCAAAATTGAAAATACTGCAGATGTTAAATTTCAAGCATTTGTAATTGAAAAGTTATGCATGAGAAGTTAAGAAAAAATCTAGACATGCAAAAACGACAGGTTCATGCAGCACAAAAGTTAACTTGATTTGATATCTCATTTTGTTTACCAGGTCGTAGTTCACAAAATTTCTGTCGATTTGAATTGTGGGATGCAGTACCATTTGTTGACTTGTGACGTGCTTCATCAATCCATACAAGAACGTCTCCTCTAGTTTTATTGTATTTTATTTTTATGATTTAATCTTTGGGAGGAAGAGAGAGGTGATAAGGTAGATTGAACACATCCACGTGATTTAGTTTTCCATTCTTTGCAAGATTTCTTTTATCTATATTTAACAAGATTTCTTGACTTTCGACAAAAAAAGAAAAAAAAAAAAAAAAAAAAAAAAACAAGAAGATTTCTTGAATGGAGCAAATCAGAATCACAACTAATTTGGAATGCAACCACTTCTGATGTAACAAAAAATTGGGTGGTAAAAAACTTAGTCAACATATCTAACAAAATATACTCACCTAGCAATCTTCATAATGCTCATAAGGGGAAGAGATAGGTATGGTGAAGGAATAATCTGCGACTGGCCTTCTTGCTCGGAGGTAAGGTTTTCCTCAAGCCAGTCTCTATGCCATGACCGAGCTACCATCAAGGGAGTCCATCTTTAAACAAACAAAAACACAAAGTTGAAAACTTCAAAGGTTTCTATTGAATTCATGGCAAATGAAAAAATAAAATAAAAAATTAAGGCATGCTGAAACAACTGATATCACTTCAAGTAAGTTTCATGGTAGTAAGACCCAAATTTTGCAGTCCCATGGATGAATTTTTAAAACTGTGCATCTGTAACTAATGACTTCATAGTCTACATTTACATGTTCAATGGTACTTAATCAGAGTTACATAATCAAAGCACTTCATCACTCAGAGACAAAATGTGTGAAATTATAGGGAACACTGCAGCAATTGCACTTAAAAGCAACAGAGCAAATAGCCCTTTGGCTAAATGACACCGCTTGTCACCTTAAGTACAAGTGAACAATGGTGCTGACCTAATCCCAGGCTTACAGTGAAATTGATCACAGATAACTCCAACAGGTTTCTGATGGTGGTTATCGAAATTCAAACAGATAACCATATAATGTCAGAATTATATATAGTTAACTTATTGCTCAAAGGCGCAGACTGGCATCTCCGGTGACAAATGAATTTGACACCACACCAAGGAAAAATAAATGAGTTTGGTAATTGGGCATGATCTAAAGTTCAAACCCAACAGTCACACTTGCATCCATGTAACACAGGTCAATGTACTAACAAGATAAAATGCCAAACTTCGAAACAAATCAAAAGTGACAGGCACTGGATGCATACCCATTGGCATTTTCAGCATTCAGACTGGATCCCCTGGAAATCAAAATCTGAACGGCAACACATATTTTAGTGATAGCAAAACATAAATGTCAGTATGAACTGTAACAAAATTAACGTATATTATTGTGTAGATTTAAGAACATACTTGGCAACATTGCGCATTTCCTCCGCATGCAGCATAATGCAGGGCTGTGCTTCCAGCACCTGCAAAGTGATCAGTTACAAAATATGGTTTAGGAAATACATTTGAATGACTGGACCTGGAAAATCATGTTGGCATGACAGGAACAATTAAACATTAATGTTTAAAGAAGATAATCAACAACATTAATTAGAAGTTAAGCAAACTATTACGAAATTGAATAGATATGATTGGGCTATAGCTTTCTAAGCAATAGCAGAAAAGGAAATGCACCAACTAAAGTCACCTGAAGATTTGGAATATACTTTATATGCACGATCTAGTTCCAAAATTACAATACAACTCAGTAGATTTCCTAAGGCAAGTGGATAAATAATGGATTAAGTTACCTATTAGATCAATTGTAGCTCCGTCTTGCACAGTCACCTTAGAAACAGAAGCCCCTAAATCCAAAAGTAGTTGTATGCTTTCAATGTGACCGTTCAGTGCTGCCATATGCAGCGCAGTGATTCCTCCATCAGCGGGCCTATTAATTATCTGGAACAAAACCCTGGTGCACACGATTGGAACAGGAATCAGTAAAGTATATAGGGCAAGAAAAAAAGAGGGTGCAAAATAAACTTGGAAGTGGAAGTACTCATGATTAAACTCTGTGATTGATTCTTCATTGCTAGCAGCATTCCTTAACGTAGTCCAAAAATCTGCAGTGCTGGGAATGTAATCAGCCAGGAGGAGTCGGATGCATTGAGAATGACCATTCAAAGCGGCAAGGTGGAGTGCAGTACCGCCATTCAGATAATCTGCTCTGTGAATCTGAAATCCAGTTTTCCAAAATTTGTTATATTTCTTAAGAACATTGGAAAACTGTCTTTGAAGAAAAGAATCTTACTGTGGCCTTAGAAAGAATCAAAGTCTGAACAACCTCCCAGTGACCATGTTGGCAAGCTTGCATCAAAGCAGTCTGTTCACCAAGATACAGATCGCAATTTCAACCTTTTGATAGACGTAAATTGACTTTCAAATCCATCAAGTGACAGACTACGGCAAATGCTAAACTTCTAATGTCACAATTTGAGATAATTTTACCTGACCGCGATAATTCCTCAGATTGATATCAACTCCAGACTCAAGCAATAGAGAGACTATCTAAACACATTGAAAAAATACAATCACAATCCTATCTGATAAGCAAAAATTTAAACTTTAACGAGATCAAAATCTCATTAGATTTATACCTCATGGTGGCCCTGAGCTGCAGAATAATGGAGAGGGGAATTGCGTACACCGAAAGTGGAGTACCTTGCCAGGCGAGGGTTACATTCTAGCAAGGCCTTGGCTTCCTGAACATCGCCATCTCTTGCTGCTGAAACTAACCGCTCCCCGGATGCTGAACATCCAAATGAATTTCCCATAACGCTTAGAAATTTCATGTCCCTCAAAATATCGCAAACCCAACAACTGGGGGATATACAATGACTAGTAGTACATAGTCAATCCTTATTTTCCTCAAACGTAGGACATTAGATCCTTAATCCATCCAAATAAACAACACACAAAATATAGACAGAACATGAAAAAGAAGCTATCTTGTCAAACGGGACACAACCACCCTCCCAACAACAGTTTCTCAAAAGGCAAATTGGTTGTAACGGTCAGAATCCCACTATTTGGTTCCTAGTGAGTCACTAATCGAAGAACAAATGCAAAAATATATGATTAGGACGTTATTGTCTGCAGATTAGTCAAACATTTCGACAACTTCGAGAAAACCAACAAAAGACAGACAGGAACGTTAAAACCTTAACGAACAAAATCCTATTTCGTCCCACACATTGTCTCCTCCACAGAATCAATGCCTCTCAAACCCATTCAATCTTCCCTTCAAAAGAAACAAAAATTTTCAATTTCCCCTCAAATCAAATTTTTTTTTCCTTCCAGATAATCAAAATCTTCAAAACCCAGATGGAAAATCTCCTTCTGGGTTTTAAAGGAAGCTGATCAAAGATTGATGTAATGAATGAAATGAAGATTAATATCAAATGGGAAATATTTTTAAAAAATAAATAGAAAAATGAAGATGGAATTAAAAAAGAAAAAGATATAAAAAGGAATAGCAGTGGGTGATTTATTAGGAGCTCATCCCTCCTGAAGCCTCAACCAACAATAGCCTGCAAGAAAGGCGTGTCTCCAACTCTCCATGAACATGATTGGATATTATTAGCCAGTCAACTTGGTAGTTGGTTTCGTCCTTTCTCTCTCGTCCTTCCCTCCGTCTGCCTTTTTTTACTTCAACCTGGGACAAATTAATATCTGTCCACGCAGGTCACCTGACCCAAGGCTAATCATCCTCACGGTATTTTGATTCACATATTTTTTCACTACCACAAACATATTAGCTTTTATTATTATTATTATTATTATTATTTTTCAATGCTTTTTTGTTGTTGAATAATAGAGTCTCGTATTGGAGAAATACAAAAATAAGGTTTAATTGTAGTAATGATCTTTTGACTTTACTTTTAGTTTAATTTTAATCCATAACTTTCATATTAGTTTTTTTAGCCCTCGAATTTAATGTGTTGTACCGTTTATTTTTTTAGCCCTCAAACTTAAATTTAAGTTCGAGGACTAAAGAAACTAATATGAAAGTTCAGGGAATAAAATTAAACTAGGTTAAATTCAGAGACCATTGATACAACTAAGTCAAAAATTAATATACTTATATATAGCAGTTCTACTAGTAATATCACCGATGTCTTTTATAATAAAATGTAACAACTATTAATAGGTTGTTAAGTTAAGACAATATTGATGATGTTGACAATGAACCATGTGTGGATGCAAATTTTCGCCTTCCTTTGATTGAAGAATATGTACCTGCAAAATAATAACACCTAAGATTTAGGCCCAAAGCCTCACGCGCCCACGATGAATTTGGGGGGAGGGGGGCTTTGGCCGAAGAATCTCCGATGCCAAAGTTAAAAGTATGAGAATAATGTATTTGAGTGTTTGTGGGTAGCAAAAAGCCTCTTTAGGGGGTAGCTCAAACTTATTGAAATTTGGAGATAAAGGGTATATTTATAGGAGAGATGGACGAGATGGTTCGGCCCTCTAGGGTTTAGGGGTGGCCGGCCCTATGTGGTATTCTAGGTGAGAATATTCCAAGATATTTGTGTAAAGAAATATCTTTGAGTAATTAGGTACATTTCCTAAATAAATGGAATTAGGATAGCTTACTTGAAAGAGGTCTTCTGTGACATCCCGTCCCGGGATTATTAAACGCACGCGTGAAATTACCTTTTTGCCCTTAGGTTGTTTTGTCACGTTGTGGGTTGTTTTGTGTGGTGTGGCATGTGTTGGACCACACACACACACACTCACACACACAGACACTCTTCCCCTCCCTCTGTCTCTCTCCCCCGTGCCTCTCTCTTCCTTCCCGTTATCACCATACGTACGGACAAACACCAAAACCACCCAAACCATCACGGATCGAGGAAACTAAGGACACCATTCGACTCGTGAGGTCGAGGCGAGCACGACCATAGCATTTTCAGGTAAGAACTTCGACGTTTTCACGTCGATATCGCGAGGTCCGTTTTGAGCACTGTTCATGCAACATTAATTTACTTAGTTTTTGGACATTTGAAGCTTGTAGGTGTGTTGGTGAGGTCCTAAGGAGCGTCGGAGTAGCTCGTTGGACGAATTTGGACGTCGGGAAGGCCTAGTTCGAAGTTGGCCGGTTTTTGAGTTTTGAGACAGGTATGATCGCGTAACTTTTAGCCTTTAAAAGTGGTCCAACGTGATTCTACTAGTTTAGGGCTTTCTTTTGGTCCAAGAATCATAGAAAACGGTCGAGAAACGAAGGAGAATAGTTAGTTTAAAGTTTTTCCCAGTTTCCGGCGACCGGAGTCCGGCGAGGGTAGGCCGGAGAAGAAAGGGGAATATTCCGTCAAGTTTGACGGAATATTCCTAACGGCAGTGACGGTATCCGGTTAGATTTGACGGAATATTCCGTCAGTTTAACGGAATATTCCTGACGGCGTCTGTTGACACCGTCAGTGTGCCTGGCACGTGGCCGCGCGTGGGGGCGCGTGGGTCCGTGCCTGTGCTGGCGCGTGGGGGCGCGTGCGGGGTCCAAAAATTATTTTAAAAATATGGTTGTGATCCTGAGGTTGTGTAGAGCACGTTGGTATATTCATTTGTCCATTTTGAGTAATGTATGAGAAGTTATTACGAGAAACGGGTTATGTGCTTTAAAGTTAACGTTTTTATAGTTGTTTCGCATTTAGGTGACACGTACCCAGAGGACGAGCGTGCACACGCGAGACAGGGGGGCTACGACCCTTCTACATACCAGTGAGTGGGCTTTTGTTTTCCGTATATACCTATATACATTTATATTCCCAGAAATTGATTTAAAAAGGGTTATTTGCCTTATGCCATGCATGTTATTATTAACGTTTATGCATCATCACATTCATTAGTAGTGGCATGCATATACATATTTATATGTGGGTGCTGTGGAGGCATAGGTAAGTGCCAGGTAAGCGTTATTTAACGATTGCATTAAATAGTGGATAGAGATGCTTAGAGAGCTCATAACCTGTACCCCCGGTGTTAGTGCTCCCGCCCTGAGCAGGGCACAGGCCTTCACGTGATGTTCACCTCCCGCACCTTAGGCTCAGCTTGGATCCAGGCTAGGTGCACAGGCCTGTCGTACAGACCACATTAGGTGGTTCCGACTTGTAGGTGACCCGCGATTATTCGCCCAGGCTTCACGTGATCGTAGCACTTATTTACACCCAGTCCTGTCGTACAGACCACTTTAGGTGGTTCCGACTCGTGGGCAGGTTTAGATATTGAGATTGAGATTTGAGCTTTAGATGTAGCCGTACAGGTCACGTAGGTGACTCCGGCTGCCTGATTACATGATATTGATTATGATTATACCTGGGCACTTGCATATCACTTTGAGATTTGGCATGGCATATCTTGAGCATGATTGGTATACCCTTGAGCATGTTTTGCATGTTTACACATACGTACATATGTTTATTTTCTGGGAGGTATACAGGTTTTACGGCGAGGGGTTAGAAAGTATTTTATGAAATGGTTTTCAAAGAGCTTTGTTTTTGCCCACTCACGTTTTTGTTTTGCGCCCCTCCAGGTTCTAGTTGCTTAGCCGTTGCGGTGGTTTCCCTTGAGAGCTTTTCGGCGTTCTGACAGACACTCCCCTTTGTAGGGTCGCCTTCGGGCGTACTACTGTTGTTGTTTTAATTGGACTGCTATAGACCTGCTCTGAATTTGTATCGCACTAACTAGCACTCATTCTAGTACTTGTATGCTAGTTTTTAATTATTCGTACTTTCATATTACTACTTTAGCTTCCGCACGTGCACATGGCTACGTCACCTTTGTGTGACGGCCAGCACGCTCCGATCTCGATCGGGGTGTGTCAGTTTGGTATCAGAGCCTAGGTTTGGCAGTCCTGTGTCCTTGTGAGTATTCTAATAATTTTGGTGTCTTTTGTCAGAACTATGCCGCCTCGTCGGGAACCCCGTCGCTCTTCTGAGCCTATGTTCCCCGATATTACTCAGTTGGGGGAAGCTTTTGCTACAGCCCTTCAGGCAGTGATGCGCCCTCCCCAGAGGACTCCTCTGGAGACCATGTACAATCTGAAGTTGGATAAGTTTAAGGGCAGTGAGGGACCCGAGAGTGCAGAGCGCTGGCTAGAACACATTGAGAAGACTTTCCGGGTGCTACATAATCAGGGGAACTTGCCTATGGAGAGGTGGGTCGAGACGACCGCTTGGTTTCTAGATACGGAGTCGGCAGCTTGGTGGGAGCAGGAGCTCCGTAGGTTGACTCCGGATCAGAGGATTGATTGGAACGTGTTTACGGGGTTGTTTAGGAGAAGATATGTACCCCCTGAGTACATTGACCGCAAGAAGCAGGAGTTTTCCGAACTGAAACAGCGGAAGATGTCAGCGAACGAGTACTACCGTAAGTTTACGGACTTGTCCCGTTATCACCCTGATGTCGCTGGTAATCCGGCGGAGATGCTCCGTCTTTTCCGTCTGGGCACAAGGAAGAAGTGGCGTTCTATGGCGTCTACGGTCCACAGCGAGACTTATCGGGACTTCTATGAGATACTGTTGAGGATCGAGGATTCTGAGAATATGTCGAGCGATACGGATGAAGAGAAGGACGGCAACCAGAAGAAAGATGACAAAGGCAAAGGTCAGGCATCGCTCGGGCCCCGACAGACTCAGAACTTCAAGAGAGGTGGAGCTAGTTCTAGTTCTTCGAGTGGTGGCTTCAGTGCCACTGGGCAGGGTCGTGGAGGTAGATTTTCTGGTGGCGCTAGAGGCCAGAGGCAGGGCGATGGTGGGCGAGGCAGAGCCCCTATTTGCCGCAGGTGTAACAACCGACATTTCGGTGAGTGTAGACGTGGTAGCAACGGTTGTTTCACATGTGGACAGGTGGGACATAGAGCGGCAAATTGTCCCCAGGGTCAGCAGCAGCAGAAACCACAGCAGACCTTTATGCCACCGCCTGCACCACTCCAGCAGATCCAGGGTCCTAGTAGTTACGGCCAGACGGGTCGAGGTGGTGCTTACCACTATCAGGGTGATGCTGTCCCTTATGCTCCGGGGCAGTATCAGTACCCTCAGGATCCCTATTCCCAGGGTGGCTATCCCCAGTATTCAGGCGGCTATATGCCGTATCCTCCAGCCCCAGCGGGTGGTTCACAGTGGTATCAGGGAGGACAGTATCAGCAGGGGGAGATTGCCACTAGCAGTGCAGGATCTTCGAGACAGTCAGGCCAGCCCAGTCAGGGGCGTGGTGCTCAGGGACGCGGTGTTCAGGCGAGCCGAGGCCGCGGTGGGCGTCAGCAGGGACAGGGGCGTCTTCACAATATTTCTCTGCAGGACGCTCAGAACAACCCAGACTTGATTATGGGTACGTTGAACATTCTTGGTTGTTTTGCTAGAGTCTTAATTGATTGTGGAGCTACACATTCCGTAATTTCTCATACATTTGCTCAAGCGGCGCAACCTCGCCCCACACCTCTAGGGTACGATTTAGAGTTCGCTATGCCTAGAGGAGAGAGATGTGTTGTAGATTGTGTTTACCCAGGGTGTCCAGTGATCGTAGAGGGTGTTGCCTTGTCAGCTGATCTTATCCCGTTAGATATTGTGGATTTTGATGTGATTCTGGGCACGGATTGGTTACACTTCTATCGTGCCAACATTGACTGTTACGGGAAAGTAGTTACGTTTCACCGACCTGGACTACCTGAGGTTACTTTTGTAGGTGAGCAAAGTGGGGTGAGACACGGCATTATTTCGGCGCTGCGAGCGAAAAAGTTGTTGTCTAAAGGTTGCCAGGGGTACCTAGCACATGTGGTGTTGGATGAGGCCGCTCCTAGTAGAGTTGAGGATGTGAGAGTGGTCAGACACTTTCCTGACGTTTTTCCGGAGGATTTACCTGGTCTACCCCCAGATCGAGACGTAGAGTTCACCATTGAGTTACTTCCAGGTACTAATCCTATTTCTCTAACTCCATATCGTATGGCTCCCGCGGAGTTAAGGGAATTGAAAGTTCAGCTGCAGGAGTTAGTGGATAAGGGATTTATTCAGCCTAGTACTTCGCCTTGGGGTGCTCCAGTTCTGTTTGTGAGGAAGAAGGATGGAACTTTGAGACTGTGCATCGACTACAGGCAACTCAATGGGGTGACGATTAAAAACCGTTATCCATTGCCTCGTATCGATGATTTGTTTGATCAGCTGAGAGGTGCTTGCGTGTTCTCTAAGATAGACTTGAGGTCTGGTTACTATCAGCTGAAGATCAGTAGGGATGATGTCCCTAAGACGGCGTTCAGGACTCGTTACGGTCATTACGAGTTTCTGGTTATGCCATTTGGATTGACGAATGCACCAGCCGCCTTTATGGATTTGATGAACCGAGTATTCCAGCCTTACTTGGATAGATTCGTCATTGTCTTCATTGACGATATTCTGGTGTATTCTAAGTCGAAAGCGGAGCATGTTCGACATCTTACTTTGGTGTTGAAAAGGTTGAGGGAACACCAGTTATATGCTAAGTTTAGCAAGTGCCAGTTCTGGTTAGACCAAGTTGCGTTCTTGGGACACGTCATTTCTGCTCAGGGTATTTTGGTTGACCCTCAGAAGGTTGCAGCGGTAGAGAGTTGGGAGCAACCGCGAACCGTCACCGAAGTGAGAAGTTTCCTTGGTTTGGCAGGGTATTATCGGAGGTTCGTTAAGGATTTTTCGGTGATTGCCTTGCCGTTGACGAGGTTAACGAGGAAGGATGTCAAATTTGAGTGGGATGATAGGTGCGAACGGAGTTTCCAACAGTTGAAGCATTGTCTCACTCATGCACCTGTTTTGGCACTCCCAGACGATAGTGGTGATTTTGAGGTTTACAGCGATGCTTCTTTGAATGGTCTGGGATGTGTATTGATGCAGCATGGTAGGGTGATTGCTTATGCCTCGCGGCAGTTGAAACCTCATGAGTCGAATTACCCTACCCATGATTTGGAGTTGGCTGCTATCATCTTTGCGTTGAAATTGTGGAGACACTATCTTTACGGAGAGAAGTGCAGGATCTTTACAGATCACAAGAGTCTCCAATATCTCTTTACTCAGAAGGAACTCAATCTTCGTCAGCGGAGGTGGTTGGAGTTGCTCAGCGATTACGATTGCACGATTGATTATCATCCTGGTCGTGCGAACGTAGTGGCTGATGCACTTAGCAGGAAGTCACAGGGCCGTATTAATGCGTTGTACGCTAGTCGTGCTCCTCTTTTGGTGGACTTGCGTACTACGGGGGTAAGGCTAGAAGCCGAAGATCGAGATGTGGCATTACTTGCTAATTTCCAAGTTAGGCCGATACTTGTTGATCGGGTGCTTGAAGCCCAAGTAACTGACCAGGAGACTCAAGAACTTATTCAAGCTCGAGAGCAAGGAAGGAGGCGGGACCTCAGAGTTCGGGATTCGGATGGCATGTTGATGCTAGAAGGTAGAATGTTTGTGCCTAATAGTGTGGAGTTGAAGAAGGAAATTCTCGATGAAGCACATATCTCGGCTTATGCCATGCATCCAGGAGCTACTAAAATGTATCATACCATTCGACCGTTTTATTATTGGCCGGGTATGAAGAGGGAGATAGCCGAGTATGTGAGCAGGTGTGCTGTTTGTCAGCAGGTTAAAGCGGAAAGAAAGAAGCCGTTTGGTTTGTTGCAGCCACTTCCCGTTCCAGAGTGGAAATGGGAAAATATCACCATGGATTTTGTGTACAAGCTTCCACGTACACATAATGGCTTTGACGGCATTTGGGTGATCGTCGATCGACTCACTAAGTCGGCTCATTTTATTCCTGTGAGAGAGAAGTATTCTCTGAGCCGTTTAGCGGAGTTATTCATTTCGAAGGTTGTAAAGTACCACGGTGTCCCAGTGAGTATTGTTTCGGATCGAGATCCACGATTTACGTCGAAGTTTTGGGTAGCTTTCCAGGAAGCTTTGGGCACGAGATTACTTTACAGCACGGCGTATCATCCACAGACAGACGGACAGTCAGAGAGAACTATTCAGACCTTGGAGGATATGCTACGAGCTTCGGTGTTGCAGTTTGGTGACGCTTGGCATCAAAGATTGGATTTGATGGAATTTGCTTACAACAACAGTTTTCATTCGAGCATTGGCATGGCGCCATTTGAGGCCTTGTATGGCAGAGCTTGTCGCACACCGTTATGTTGGTCAGAGGTTGGAGAAAGAGTTTTAGTGGGTCCAGAGATTGTCGAGGAGACTACTCAGAATGTTCAGGTGATTAAGTCTAACCTGAAAGCAGCTCAGGACAGGCAGAAGAGTCTAGCGGATCGGCGTGCTACGGACAGAACATATGAGGTCGGAGATTGGGTATTTCTGAAGCTTTCACCGTGGAGAGGTGTTGTGCGGTTCGGAAAGAAAGGGAAGTTGAGCCCCCGGTACATTGGACCATACGTGGTCACAGAACGAGTCGGTGAGGTAGCTTACAGGTTGGAGTTACCTCCAGAGTTGGCTAGAGTGCATAATGTTTTTCACGTGTCTATGCTCCGACACTATGTTGCTGATCCATCTCATGTGATACCTCCTCAACCGCTTGAGATTAATCCAGATTTGACGTACGACGAGGAACCGGTGACGATCATCGATTGGAAAGAGAAGGTTTTGAGGAACAAGACAGTGAATTTAGTGAAGGTTTTGTGGAGGAACCATTCAGTTGAGGAAGCTACGTGGGAGACAGAAGATCGGATGAGGGATTTGTATCCCCGGTTGTTCTTTAACCACTAGGGGTTGTTATTTGGTTGTTTTGAATTTCGGGACGAAATTCTTTTAAGGAGGGAAGGTTGTGACATCCCGTCCCGGGATTATTAAACGCACGCGTGAAATTACCTTTTTGCCCTTAGGTTGTTTTGTCACGTTGTGGGTTGTTTTGTGTGGTGTGGCATGTGTTGGACCACACACACACACACTCACACACACAGACACTCTTCCCCTCCCTCTGTCTCTCTCCCCCGTGCCTCTCTCTTCCTTCCCGTTATCACCATACGTACGGACAAACACCAAAACCACCCAAACCATCACGGATCGAGGAAACTAAGGACACCATTCGACTCGTGAGGTCGAGGCGAGCACGACCATAGCATTTTCAGGTAAGAACTTCGACGTTTTCACGTCGATATCGCGAGGTCCGTTTTGAGCACTGTTCATGCAACATTAATTTACTTAGTTTTTGGACATTTGAAGCTTGTAGGTGTGTTGGTGAGGTCCTAAGGAGCGTCGGAGTAGCTCGTTGGACGAATTTGGACGTCGGGAAGGCCTAGTTCGAAGTTGGCCGGTTTTTGAGTTTTGAGACAGGTATGATCGCGTAACTTTTAGCCTTTAAAAGTGGTCCAACGTGATTCTACTAGTTTAGGGCTTTCTTTTGGTCCAAGAATCATAGAAAACGGTCGAGAAACGAAGGAGAATAGTTAGTTTAAAGTTTTTCCCAGTTTCCGGCGACCGGAGTCCGGCGAGGGTAGGCCGGAGAAGAAAGGGGAATATTCCGTCAAGTTTGACGGAATATTCCTAACGGCAGTGACGGTATCCGGTTAGATTTGACGGAATATTCCGTCAGTTTAACGGAATATTCCTGACGGCGTCTGTTGACACCGTCAGTGTGCCTGGCACGTGGCCGCGCGTGGGGGCGCGTGGGTCCGTGCCTGTGCTGGCGCGTGGGGGCGCGTGCGGGGTCCAAAAATTATTTTAAAAATATGGTTGTGATCCTGAGGTTGTGTAGAGCACGTTGGTATATTCATTTGTCCATTTTGAGTAATGTATGAGAAGTTATTACGAGAAACGGGTTATGTGCTTTAAAGTTAACGTTTTTATAGTTGTTTCGCATTTAGGTGACACGTACCCAGAGGACGAGCGTGCACACGCGAGACAGGGGGGCTACGACCCTTCTACATACCAGTGAGTGGGCTTTTGTTTTCCGTATATACCTATATACATTTATATTCCCAGAAATTGATTTAAAAAGGGTTATTTGCCTTATGCCATGCATGTTATTATTAACGTTTATGCATCATCACATTCATTAGTAGTGGCATGCATATACATATTTATATGTGGGTGCTGTGGAGGCATAGGTAAGTGCCAGGTAAGCGTTATTTAACGATTGCATTAAATAGTGGATAGAGATGCTTAGAGAGCTCATAACCTGTACCCCCGGTGTTAGTGCTCCCGCCCTGAGCAGGGCACAGGCCTTCACGTGATGTTCACCTCCCGCACCTTAGGCTCAGCTTGGATCCAGGCTAGGTGCACAGGCCTGTCGTACAGACCACATTAGGTGGTTCCGACTTGTAGGTGACCCGCGATTATTCGCCTAGGCTTCACGTGATCGTAGCACTTATTTACACCCAGTCCTGTCGTACAGACCACTTTAGGTGGTTCCGACTCGTGGGCAGGTTTAGATATTGAGATTGAGATTTGAGCTCTAGATGTAGCCGTACAGGTCACGTAGGTGACTCCGGCTGCCTGATTACATGATATTGATTATGATTATACCTGGGCACTTGCATATCACTTTGAGATTTGGCATGGCATATCTTGAGCATGATTGGTATACCCTTGAGCATGTTTTGCATGTTTACACATACGTACATATGTTTATTTTCTGGGAGGTATACAGGTTTTACGGCGAGGGGTTAGAAAGTATTTTATGAAATGGTTTTCAAAGAGCTTTGTTTTTGCCCACTCACGTTTTTGTTTTGCGCCCCTCCAGGTTCTAGTTGCTTAGCCGTTGCGGTGGTTTCCCTTGAGAGCTTTTCGGCGTTCTGACAGACACTCCCCTTTGTAGGGTCGCCTTCGGGCGTACTACTGTTGTTGTTTTAATTGGACTGCTATAGACCTGCTCTGAATTTGTATCGCACTAACTAGCACTCATTCTAGTACTTGTATGCTAGTTTTTAATTATTCGTACTTTCATATTACTACTTTAGCTTCCGCACGTGCACATGGCTACGTCACCTTTGTGTGACGGCCAGCACGCTCCGATCTCGATCGGGGTGTGTCATCTTCTCTAATTAGAAATGTATTTATGATAAGAATAAGGGATTATTCTATCATAAGTACCTTTGACTTTTTTTACGGGTAAGGGTGCCTTGAGCAGTTGTTGATCTTTGTTTGCTCTACCTTAGCTGCGCATGGTGATGAGACTGCTCCCTGCTTATTTAATAAGGGCAGTCTTGTCTTTCTTGGAAAATAATCCATGTGTCAGCTTCATAATTTTTGGGATTATTTTTGGCTCCACACCATGTTAGACTGAAATTTTTTATAACAAGTATCATGTAGGAGATTTGGGTGGTTATTATGCAAAAAGTGAAAAATGATGTGCATAGATTTTTTGTTCTACAGCTTTTCACCTTATAATAATATATGGTAGATGCCCACTAGTAGGCATGTAAAAGGTTCGAGGCCACTGGTAGATGCCCAAGGCGTCTACATGAGCGTTGTTTGTCTGTGGCACTTGTGTGAGGGTGTAAGTCTGAAACACCTCAAGCTGCTTTCGTACCTTCTCGAGGTATAATGCCATCCTTGGATGCTTTGCTACTGATGTGAAAATTAACTTGACACATAAATTAAATCCTATTGTTGACAATTGTAGTATATATGTAATGCTAATCAACACAAATAAGACTTAAAAACACTAAACTACACTCTATAGACTCAAAACTAACTTAAAACACTCAAAATAGCAACAAACAATAAAAAAGACTCAATTCTAGACCTAACAAGTGATTTTGACGAAAATAAGACTTAACTTGACTCAAAAGACTAAAAGAAAATAGATTTTGACTCAACTAACAAGACTTAATGAAAAGGGGGATTGTTTTTGACAAATTTAAAACTTAAAACAGAAATTTTGCATAAAACACTTAATAAGAACGAATTTAGTGAATTAAAAAGGGTGAAAGGCTAGTTAGAAGGTTTATCTCCACACATGACATATGCATACAAACCAATTTCCAGTTATTATTCCTTTAGACTATGAATGACAATGCCCTAAATTAACCATGAAAAGCACAAATTAACTTTCAGATTTTCCTTAACTCATTGAATTGGATGGAATATGCATCATAACCAAATTATCCTTATCAAGTTTCCTAACTATGAAAAGCATGATAGAAAGACATATCAAAGGTCATCGATTCTTTTAAAACCATAAGCATTGACAAGGCATTCGTAACTATGAAAAGCATGATACTCATACCAAGGATTTACTTAACACAATCATGACTAGTGACTTTCACTACTTGCGAATATAAGTTCATAACGATTAGGTGAAACTCCCTTATACTCTAGCATCAAATTCATGCATGCAAATTAAGTGTCGACCCTCAACCAACATACATAAACAAGTTTTAATAACTCAGATAAGCAAATCATATTCAAGACTCAAGAAACAATAACTGGATGTAATCAATTCATATAAAACGCATAATCATGGCTTCGAATTCACCTCCAACTATAAAGAAATTAGATCCTCATGTTCATCATAATTGAAAACCAATTTAAAATAAACATTGAACTAAAACTAAGGATAGAAAGAACCCAGAAGCACTCCACACTCTAATGGCAGATTTCAAACCCTCCTTGGATGGTGGCAAGCACGACACAAGTCCTTCTCTCATTCCTTCCTTGCTGTGGCACTAGGGTGACTTAGGGTGTTTGATGGCTGAATGTATGAATGTATGAATGTATGAATGAATGAATGAATGAATGAATGAGTGAATGGATGGTGGTGTATTCTGCGGCATAAGCATGTATATATATGTGTGATGCACGGCTGAAACCCTAGGGAAATCAGATTAGGGAGTGGTAGAAATCAGGTGGGAAAAAGGACTAGGGTGCATGAAAATCTGAAGGGAAAAGGATTGCACAATCCTAGGGGAAAAGGATTGCAGGTTCTAGAGCATTTAGAAGAGGGAGAGGCGCCACCTTTCTAGGGATTCTAGAAACAATGTGTTTTGTGGCAGAAATTGGACTTTTATAAGGGATAAAGGGTGTGGCATTCTTTTAGGATCAGATAAGGTCTTGTAGAACCATGTATTTAAGTGTTCTAATGTGGAATTAAGTCCTCTTTGTAGCTGGAATTAAGGTAGCAAAAGATTAGGATAGGATAAGATATGATAAGGTTTGGATAAGATAAGGTTGTTTGGATAATGTTCCATGTTTCTTGCTCATTCCTTATCTTCTTTGTCTTGAACTTGTTGCTCCAGATTTGTAGCATGTTCCTAGCCTCTTTTGACTTCAATTTCGTCCATCCACTTGCTCCATATGCAAGCTATCCATTTCATGCCCAAAACTGCTCCAAATGGCTCAAAAATGCACTTTCTCGCCAACTTTGCCACTAAGACCTTCAAACACACGAAAATATCTTAAAACACTATAATAAATGGAAACTAACTATGTAAATGCAAGAAAACAAGCTAACTAAGTTGCATAAATATGCACTTATCAGCTACATACTCCTCGGTAGTTTGGCTGGTGATGAGCTGAGCATCGAAATGGATTGCGAGCTTTATGACTACCAGATCTTGTGCCATTCGGAGGCCTACAAATAAGGCCTCGTACTCTACTTTGTTGTTTGATGCCTTGAAACCTAGAGTGATTGCCTGCTCAAGCATCGAGTTGCCTGGGGTGATGAGAACCAAACCTGCTCTAGAGTCATTGTAGTTGGATGAACCATCAACGTGTAGACGCCAAAAGCCTTTGTAGTTGGATGAACCGTCAACATGCAGGCGCCAAAAGCCTTTGTTAGAAAGGGTTGGTTCGGCCAAGGTATGCTCGAGGGCGTCTTTGGGCTATGTTGTCGCGTCTTCTAGGCTGAGAGAGAACTCTGTTATGAAGTATGTTGGTGTGGTAGAAACTAACACACAAATTAAACCTTTTTTAGACAATTGTAGTATGAGTAAGTAGGGATCGTTCTAAGCCGGGAATTAGAAGGGATGCTAATCAACACAAACTGGACTTAAAAACTGTAAACTAGACGAAACTAACACAAATAAGAACTAAGGGGGGGGTTTTGATAGGAGCATATTCATGCTACTTAAATGGCTAGTTCTCGTGCATTTACGTTATGTTTCTTTAGTTATTTTAGTCCTTTATGCTTCTTTTGTGTGTTTTCAGGTTCTAAGGGCTTAGGGAGCAAGAAAGTGCATTTTGAGGCCATTTGGAGCATTTTTGGGCATGGATTGGATAGCTTATCCATGGAGCCAAGAGGATGGACGAATTTGAAGGCCTTGTATTCACTTTGGACATAAAACAAAGGGCCTACCCCATTCTCTCTTATTCTCTCCCTTATAGCCATGCAAAGAACCATCCATTCCATCAAAAACAATCCATCAATTCACATGCAAAACCACCATTAACACACATGCACCCAAACAAAGCCAACCTAGCTAACCCTACATGCATTCTTTATTCACTCTTCATCATTGCATTCATTCTCCAAACACTTTCATTAATTAAAACACATTTGCACATCCACTCATTCTTTCCCCAAAGCCGTGCATTCCCAATCCCTTTCCAACATTTCACATGCATTTCCACCTTGGTCATGCTTTCCCATTTCATTATTCATTCACTTTGCATTCATTCAATCAACCCACATGCACTTTAATCATTCAAACATGTAGCCACATAATCATTCACCCTATCCATTCTTTGTCACAAAACAATGTCACATACACTCATCATCACACAACCTAGCTAACCCTACATGCATTATTTATTAACTCTTCATCATGCATCAACATTTTAAATCATCAAAAACCAACCCATTGCCGTGCATAATCTCTCATCATTTCAGCCACATTTCTAACTCACATGCATCACATTCATTTCCAAACAACAATCACTTCAAATGCCATGCATTCACATGCATTTACACCACCAAAAACCCCTTTGCCGTGGGCTTTCAATGCCTTTCCAGCTTTCCCTTTTATTTTCTAGCTTTCATTCTTCATCATTGCAGCCATTCCACATGCAATTCTTCATCATTGCACCACAAATCTTCCCATACATTCAAATGCCATGCATTCACATGCATTTCCAGCAAGAAAACACCTAACCCGTGCAAACACACCCCATTTCCAGCTTTCACATGTTGTCCTAGCTGTTTTTCCATCATTCCTCCACACAAACACCTTAAACAAACAACCATATACATCTCCACTCCTCCTATAAATACCCTTGCATTCCCATCATTCAATTCATATCTCATTTCATACACAACACACCACAAACACATCCCTTTCTCTCTTAGCCGTGAGTCTCCCTTAGAATCCAAAAACCATTTCTCCATTCCCCTTCCACTTCTCCACCACTCCTTTTCCATTCCACACTTCCATCCCCCAAACCAATTATCCCTAGACCTTATGCTTCAATAAAGAGGAAGAGAAGAGGGCCTAAACGTTCATACAATTCAAGTTTGAGTTGTTGGAATGTTTAGGTGTTTCTTTGATTTCAATGTTTAAATTCAATTCTCTTTGTTTGTATGTATGAGGAATGGAAGAGAAGAGTGCCTAAACATTCATACAATTCAAGTTTGAGTTGTTGGAACGTTTAGGTGTTTCTTTGATTTCAAAGTTATAATAAACTAAACCCCCTTTAGCTAGGGGGTGATTCGAAATATATGTTTATGCTTGCATTTTGATTTGATTACTTCTAATTGCGTTTCATAAGTTGTGGATTCAATTTGTTTAACCGTTTGATTGATAACTTATTTATGTATGTTTATTGAGAATGCGCGCTTAATTTTCATGCATGAATATGACGCTAGAATATAAGTGAGTTTCACCTAATAGTTACGAACTTATATTCACAAGTAGTGGAGGTTGCTTATAAACAATCGCGTTAAACGAATTCTTGGCATAAGTTTCATGCGTATTCCATAGTAACGAATGCCTCGTCAACACTTATAGTTTTCATGATGCTTAATGATCTTTGATTGTATCTTTATTGTGCTTTTCACGTAAAGGACTTTTGGAGAATGTTGTGAATTGCGTTGCGCTAACCCATCCAATTCATTAACTTAAGGAAAACTTGACGGTTAATTTAAGCGGACCTAATTGACCCGGGGCGTTGAGAATTAATGATTTATTGAAATGCAATTGGAAATCGTTTTATTATGCAAGTATAACATATGTGGAGATGAACCCCGTAGCTAACTTTCCATCCATTTGTTCTTTCTTTTCTTGTTTCTGTTTTCATGTTTAATTTAACTTGTTATTCAATTATGTTAAACATGTGGAACTAATTTCTTTTTAGTTAGAGGCGAATTTGAAGCCATGGACATATGTTGGTTATGATTTGATTTACTCCAGTTATGAACTCATGAACTTTAGATGTGGGTTACTTTTCTGTTTTGATTAAGAACTTGTTTATGTATGTGGGTTGAGGGTCGACACTTAATTTGCATGCCTAAACTTGATGCTAGGATATAAGGGAATTTCACCTAATCGTTATGAACTTATATTCATGAGTAGTAAAGATCGCTAGTCACGATTGTGTTTAGTAAACCCTAGGCTGGATTAACATGCGTATTCCATAGTTATGAATGCCTAGTCGATGTTTATGATTTCCGTTGAACTTAATGATCTTTGTTGAATGTCTCTATCATGCGTATTCCATGGTTAGGGACTTTGATTAGGAATAATTTGGTTGTAATGCGTATCCCATTCAATCCAATGAATCTAGGGAAATCTGAAAGTTAGTTTAAGCGAACCTAATTAACTTGGAGCATTGTCATTCATCGTTTTTTGAAGTCATAACTGGGAGTCAATTTATATGCTTATGTTCATGTGTGGATAAGGAACCCTCTAACTAGTTGTTCATCATTCTATTTCATTAATTTCGTTTTTTAGAATCTGTTTTAATTCCAAGTTTCTGTTTTAGTTTAAATTCATCCAAAACCAATCCCCCATTTATTTTAAAGTGTTAGATTAGTTAGAAATACATTCATATTGTTATTTTACGTTTTTGAGTCAAATCCAAGTGATTAACAATCCCTCCTAATCCCCGGTCCAGAACGATCCCTACTTATACATATACTACAATTTGACGAAAAGAGGGTTTAATTTGTGTGCGTATAAATCTCGCATCAAATTTTGGACGAATTTAAGAAACTAAAGTAAATTGCATCAAACAAAGTAAAGTATGAATGAAAATTGGTTGAAAGGCTAGCTAGAGGATTCTTCTCCACACATGAACCATATGTATACAAATTGATTTCCAATTATTGTTCCTATAAACCATGAATGACAATGCCCCAAATTAATTGTGAACAACACTAATTAACTCTCAAATTTTCCTAATTTCATTGAATTGGGCTCAGCGACGCAATCAAATTATTCTTATCAAGTTCCCTATATGAACAGCTTGATAGAGATGCATATCAAAGATCATTAAGTTCTATGAAAATCATAAGCATTGATAAGTCATTCGTAACTATGAACTACATGATACTCCTACCAGGAATTTACTTAACACAATCATGACTAGTGACCTTTACTACTTGTAAATATAAGTTCATAACGATTAGGTGAAATTCCCTTATATTCTAGCATCAAATCCCTGCATGCAAACTCAGTGTGCACCCTTAATCAACATACAAGAACAAGTTCTTAATAAAACAGATAAGTAAATCGCATTCATGTTTTATGAAACAATAACTAGATGTAATCAATTGATATAAAACATATGTTCATGGCTTCAAATTCACCTCCAGCTAAAAAGAAATTTAGTTACACATGTTCGTCACAGTTGAAAAACAATCTAAAATAAACATTGAAACTAAAATAAGGATGGAAAGAACTCAGGAATTCCGTAGTACTCCAATGGTAGATTCGGCACAATCCTTAGGTGTAGGTGCACGACACTCCTCCTCCTCTCCTTCTTTGCAAGCACAAATCACTCTTTTCCTCTCATAAACTTGCGGCACTCTCTGTATTTTTCTCCTCTTCCCCCTTGAAAGTTGCGGCAATAGGTAGTATTTATAGGCAGGGGGCACAACCCAATTTGTGGAGGAAAAGGATTAGGTTATTTGCATTGTTTTAGGACTCCTTAAATCAGATAGGAAGTGGTTTAATGTGATAAGGAATCCCCCTTGCAGCTAGAGATAAGGTAAAGTAGGTTTAGGATAGGATAAAATAAGGTTTGTTAAGGATAAGGTTGGATAAGAAAAGATTGGATAAGGTTTCCCTTTAATTTCTGATTCCTTATCTTCCAAGCCTCAATCCTAATTCTTCCAGATTGTAGCACATTCATAGCCTCATTTGACCACCAAACACATCCATCCCAAGTACTCCCCACGCATGCTATCCAATCCAAATCCAAAACTACTCCAAATTGCTCCATTTTGCCCTTTTTTGTCACCTTTGCCAATTGGACCTGCAATAATACGAAAATAACTTAAATTACCAAAATAAATGGAAATTAACTAAGTAAATGCAAAGAAATAAGATACCAAAATTGCACAAATATGCTCTTATCAAATTCCCCCACACTTAGCTTTTGATAGTCCCTGAGCAAAACAAAGAAAACAAAACAAAACCTAAACCTTCCAACAATTGCCTCAGGGATTTCCAATGAAACATGACATGTTAAAAATCACTATCCACATAGATTTTAGCCATCCTTACCCTCGAGCTTATACTTAACCACAGTAACCACTCACTAGCTCGCATTTAATCAGTTAAAACAACATTTTGAATGTAGTAACATGCCTTAGAGAATTCACTCAATTCCTCACCGGATATACTCTCTATTTTCACAAAGATTTTCTGACTACACTCCCTATACTAAGTATTTGTGAGAAGATTGATGTAAACATGTAGACTAGCACTCACATATGTTATATCTGATAGGAGTATATTTATGCTACTTAGTTATGTTGTTTCCTTGCATTTAGTTAGCTAATTACTACTTATTATAGTGTTTTAAGCTATTTTCATGTGTTTGTAGGTCCTAATGGTAAAGTTGGCAAGAAAGTGCATTTTGGAGCCATTTGGAGCAGTTTTGGGCATCAATTAGATAGCTTATGAGTGGAGCAACATGGATGGACGAATTTGAAGACCAAAGGTGTCTAGGAATGTGCTTAAGAGTTGGAGAAGCAAAATTGGAAGTTTTGAAGATAAGGAATCAACTATAAAGAAGGAACCTTATCCTATCTTACCCAAAACATTATCCAAACAAACCTTATCTTATCCTATCCTAACCAACCTTATCCTTTACTAAATCTAGCATTATCCTAACTTATCTTATCCAAATCAGTTTGTGCCTTAATTCTAGCTATTCAGAAGGCATTAGTTATACATTTAAATACATAACTCAGATTCTAGAAGCCTTATCCCTTATATGCCGCATATATGCCCTTCCCTTGGTGGTTTAGGAGTTGTAATCCTTTCCTACACCTATGCCGCATGTCCTTGTCCCTTTAGGTTCAGAAATCTGTTTAAAAACATTCTTTCTAGAAGCCCTATTCTTGATCCTAATAGTTGGCCACACCTTTCTACCCTAATTTCCCTTGGTTTCTGGTTGTTTTAACCCATTCCACTTGGGTTTTGGTTGCACAATTCTATTCCTATTCAGCTTATGCCTTGCCCTATCCTTGTTTTCCAAGGCTTTGCTGTGAAACCCTAGCCTATAAATACAATGTTATGCCGCATGTTTCATCCATCCTATTCACTCATTCATTCATTCATACATTCAACCATCAAACACCATAATTCACACCACATCACCCTAGTGCCGCAAGCAAGGAAGGAAAGAGAAGAGGACTTGTGCAATCTGCCATCCAAGGGAGTGCTGTGCATGCCATTGGAGTGTGGAGCGTTTCTGGGTTCTTTCTATCCATAGTTTTAGTTTGATGTTTATTTTAATTTGGTTTTCAATTATGATGAACATGTGGAACTAATTTCTTTTTAGTTAGAGGTGAATTTGAAGCCATGATTATATGTTTTATATGAATTGATTACATCCAGTTATTGTTTCTTGAGTCTTGAATGTGATTTGCTTATCTAAGTAATCAAAACTTGTTTTTGTATGTTGGTTAAGAGTTGACACTTAATTTGCATGCATGAATTTGATGCTAGAGTATAAGGGAGTTTCACGTAATAGTTATTTGCTTATATTCACAAGTAGTGGAGGTTGCTAGTCACAATCGTGTTAAGTGAATCCTTGGCATGAGTCTCATGCGTTTCATAGTGATGAATGCCTCGTCAATGCTTATGGTTTTCAAAGAACTTAATGACTTTTGATATGTATCTCTATCATGCGTTTCATATAGGGAACTTGAGAAAGATAATTTGGTTGTAATGCGTATTCATTCAATTCAATGAAATAAGGAAATCTGATGGTTGGTTGTGCGATGCATTAACTTGGGGCGTTGTCATTCATAGTCTAAGGGAATAATAACTGGAAATTGGTTTATATGCATATGTCATGTGTGGAGAAGGACCCTCTAGCTAGCCTTTCACCCCTATCAATTCACCAAATTCGTTTTTACAAAATGTTTTACGCAAAGTTTCTGTTTTAAGTTTTAAACTCGTAAAAAACAATCCCCTTTTCATTTAGTCTTGTTATTTGAGTCAAAATCTGTTTTCTTTTAGTCTTTTGAGTCAAGTTAAGTCTTATTTTCGTCAAAATCACTTGTTAGGTCTAAATTAGAGTCTTTTTTTATTGTTTGTTGCTGTTTTGAGTGTTTTAAGTTAGTTTTGAGTCTATAGAGTCTAGTTTAGTGTTTTTAAGTCTTATTTGTGTTGATTAGCATCCCTAGTTAATCCCCGGTCTAGAACGATCCCTACTTACATATATACTACAATTGTCAACAATAGGGTTTAATTTGTGTGTCAAGTTAATTTTCACATCAAATTTTGGCACCGTTGCCGAGGATTAGCAAACTTGCTAATCCCTTTTGTTTGTGTCGTGTCAAAGTGAATCGTAAGGTCAAGTGTGTCGTGTGTTCTTTGTGTCTGTTTATGTTTGCCGTGCCCTTTAAAGTGGTTGCTAATTTGTTTTGGTTCTTTGTTTCAGGTACTAGTTTATGACTCGTAGTTCTCAACCTATTCGTGCAAACATCTTGGAGTTTGACGACGATTTTGAACGATCTTTTAGAAGAAAGAGGAAGCAACTAGAACTTAATCCACCTAGTTCAAGTTCAGAGTCTAAATCTAGATTTGAAGAAGAAGAAAGCATGGCTGTGGCCAATCGAACAATCAAAGAACTTTCAGCTTCGGGATTAGACAATGTTGTGCCTTTATGCATTCAATATCCTGTGGCAGCTCAAGGCAAGACCGATGAGTTCGAATTGAAGTCTAGCTTGTTGCATCACATTCCCAAATACCATGGGCTATCCATGGAAGATCCAAACAAGCATCTTAAGGAGTTTGAAGTGGTATGTTCAAGCATGACACCTATCAATGTTGATGGGAACATTCTGAAGATGAAGGCCTTTCCATTCTCTCTTTTGGAAAAGGCTAAATATTGGCTATACGAATTGGCACCTGGAACCGTCACTTCTTGGGAGAGCATGTAACGAGCATTCTTAGAGAAGTTTTTCCCAACTTCGAGAGTCATTCTCTTGGGGAAGAGAATTAGTGGCATTCAACAAAGGCAAGGAGAGTCTTTTCTAGCGTACTATGAACGTTTCAAGACTCTAGTTGCATCATGCCCTCAACTTGGAAGCGAGAACCAGGGATTCCATATGCTTGTACTAATTTCAAACTCCACATATTGAATCACATAATAATCAAGATAAAAGTTTAATGGTTGTAATGGGGCTAAGGTATTGGCTAACAAAGAAAGGTTAAGGATAGACAAAGGTTCTTAAAGTGACAGTAAGCAAAGTAATGAAATCTACACTGAGAATTCAACTTTTGATTGCAGCACCCAACTTTAAACACAAAGGGGGAGATTCATACAATTTTAGGGTCAGATTCACATTTTTGGACCCTTTTTCAGCAACCAACACTTATGAACTTATTCTCACTTCTTTTCAACCTTTTTTTTTTTTTTTTTTTTTTTTTTTCAAGGTTTTTTTTTGCTTTTTCTTGTTTTTTTTTTTCCTTTGAAACATACACACTACTTCTTTTTATTTTAGTTTCTGACTTTGTTTTGTTTTCCTGTTTTTAGGTACTAGTTTATGACTTGAAGTTCTCAACCTGTTTGTGAGCACATCTTTGACTTTGACGACGATTTTGAACAAACTTTGAGAAGGAAGAGGAAGGAGCCAGAGCCTAATCCACCTAGTTCTAGCTCAGAATATGAGTTTGAAGAGGAAGAAGGGGCCACGGTTCAGGAGGAAGAAGATGCACAAGTCATGGTAGCGGATAATCAAACAATCAAGGAACTTTCAGCCTCGGGATTGGACAATGTCGTACCCCTATGCATTCAATATCCTAGGGCAGCTCAAGACAAGACCAATGAGTTCAAATTAAAGTCTAGCTTGCTGCATCATATTCCCAAGTACCATGGGCTGTCCATGGAAGATCCAAACAAACACTTGAAGGAATTTGAAGTGGTATGTTTAAGCATGACCCCAATCAATGTGGATACCATCATTTTGAAGATGAAAGCTTTTCCATTCTTTCTTTTGGAAAAAAAAAAAAAAAAAAACTAAAGATTGGTTGTATGAATTGGCACCTGGAACCATCACTTATTGGGAAAGCATGAAGAGAGCATTCTTAGAGAAATTCTTCCCAACTTCAAGAGTCATTCTTTTGAGGAAGAAGATTAGTGGAATCCAACAAAACCAAGGAGAATCCTTTCCAGCATATTATGAGCGTTTCAAGACTCTAGTTGTATCATGCCCTCAACATCAAATGAAAGAAGAGCTTCTAATTCAATATTTCTACGAAGGACTTCTTATAATTGAGAGACAAATGCTAGATGCATCAGTGGGAGGAGCTTTGGTTGACAAATTGATGCTAAGACTCTAATTGAAAACCGAGCCTTGAATGTATAACAATACGAATGAGTTAGGCAAAGGGACACCCCATGGCAGCAACCACAAGTGAATGAGGTAAGTGCAATTTCTGAAATTCAATCTCAATTGGCTAATCTCACTGTTCTTGTGTCTCAGGTTGTTGATGGATCCAAAGTTCAAAAAGCAAGTGTATGTGGCGTGTGCACCATGCAATGACACCCCTCTAAGCAATGCCCTTAATTGATTGAGAATGGAGGGTGGGAAAGTGTTAATGTCATGGGATTTCAAGGCCACAATCAGCCCAAATATGATCCATACGCCAACATTTACAATCCGGGATGGAGAGATCACCCAAACATGAAGTGGAGGGAGCCTCAACAACCTCAACAACAAGGAGGATTTCGTCCACCAACCCTTGGGGTATTTCAAAGGCCATTCACACCAATGCAACCTCAAACACCTCCGGTTCAAACAAATTCAGGTACATCTTTGGATAATGATAAAGTTATTCAATTACTCACCTCTTTGACTCAGGGAGTACAAAATCAAAACAAAGAGATGCAAAATCAAGCCAAAAAGGTGGATGAATTGGAAAAGCAAATGGGGCAAATAGCAGAGTTCATGGGCCAATTCAGAGAGCAAGGCAGATTGCCTAGTTCAACCATTGTCAACCCGAAGGGAGGATTTGAATCTGCCAAAGCCATTACACTAAGAAGTGGCAAAGAAGTTGGAACCGACCCACAACTATCCAAATCAAGCTGACAAAAGGATGAAAAACTGATGCAAGAAGAGGAGGAACAAGGCCAAGCCACAGCAAGGGTAGAACTACCCTTGCCACAACCACCTAAGGATCCCAAATTGTCCACCACATGTAAGTTAAGTCCAAATTTACTGAATTCTAACCCTATTCCACCAAATGTGCCTTTCCCTCGCAGATTTATGCAATCAAAGAAAGAAGAAAGTGAAAAGGACATTCTTGAGACATTTAGGAAGGTGCAAGTCAATATTCCACTCTTTGATGCAATTAAACAGGTTCCAAAGTATGCCAAATTCTTGAAAGAACTTTGCACAACAAGGAAGAGGATTTCGAACAAGGAAGTGGTAAAGGTAAGTGATAATGTTTCAGCGGTTTTACAAAGGAAATTACCTCCTAAATGCAAAGATCCAGGTAGTTTCACCATCCATTGTGTTATTGGCAATACTAAGTTTGAACATGCCATGTTAGACTTAGGTGCATCCATTAATGTCATGCCATATTTTATTTATGCATCTATAAACTTAGGAGAGCTGAAAAATGATGGTGTTATTAATCAATTAGCCGATCGTTCTAATGCATATCCAAAAGGAGTTTTGGAAGATGTTTTAGTGCAGGTTAATAACTTAATCTTTCCGGCTGATTTCTATGTGCTTGACATGGAAGATTTGGCCCATTCCACACCTTTGCCGATCCTACTTGGGAGACCTTTCATGAAAACAGCCTGCACCAAGATAGATGTGTTCAAAGGGACATTGACAATGGAATTTGATGGCGAGATTATTGATTTTAACATTTCTGAAACTATGAAGTATCCTAGTGATGATCATTCATGTTTTTCTATTGATATTATAGATTCATTGGCGCAGGAACATTTGGAACAATTACATAGGATGCACTTGAAATAGTCATTACAAATGGGATGGGAATCAAAAGCCAAAGGGCAGAAGTACACCACACCCACATCACCATTGAAGAACTCCATGCCTTGTCCCCTTGTGAAGATGTAGTTGAGATGGTGGCTGCCTTTGAATCATTGCCACAACATGTTGGTAAGTCTCCAATCCCAATTCCAATTCTCGTTTCTACTAATAAGTTGTTACCCTCAGTGATTCAAGCACCCTCTCTCGAGCTTAAACCATTACCAAATCACTTGAAGTATGTCTTCTTGGTAGAACAAGAGACTTTGCCCGTCATAGTCTCTTCCTCACTCACGGCACAAGAAGAAGAAAAGTTGGTGAGGGTGTTAAAGGAATACAAAATAGCCATTGGATCTCTAATAGTTGTTGGGTTTCACCGGTCCAAGTTATTCCAAAGAAATCCAGAGTCACTGTGATAAAGAATGAAGAGAACGAGCTTGTGCCCACTCGTATCTAAACAGGTTGGAGATTTTGCATTAATTATAGGAAGCTCAACGCCACTACAAGGAAAGATCACTTCCCTTACTGTTCATTGATCAAATGCTTGAAAGGTTAGCCGGTCATTCTTTTTATTGTTCTCTTGATGGTTATTCGAGATATAATCAGATTGTTATAGCTCCAGATGATCAAGAAAAGACCACTTTTACTTGTCCATTTGGTACTTTTGCTTATCGTCGAATGCCATTTGGTTTATGTAATGCACCAGGCACCTTTCAAAGATGCATGGTAAGTATCTTTTCAGATTTTGTTGAGAAGATTATTGAAGTTTTCATGAATGATTTTAGTCTTTTTGGTGATTCGTTTGATGATTGTTTACATAATCTCACTTTAATCTTGAAACGATGCATTGAAACTAAGCTTGTTTTAAATTGGGAAAAATGTCATTTCATGGTAAAACAAGGCATAGTTTTGGGTCACATAATTTTAGAAAAGGGAATTGAGGTTGATAAATCAAAAATAGATCTTGTACGTTACTTACCCTCTCCTACTTCGGTGAGAGAGGTTCATTCTTTTCTTAGACATGCATGATTCTATAGACGGTTCATCAAGGATTTTTCAAAGATATCCTAACCTCTTTGCATTCTCCTTCAAAAGGATGTGCCATTTATGTTCGATGAAGCATGTGAGAAGGCATTCAAACACCTCAAGAAGATGCTAACTTTGGCCCCATCATAGTTCCACCAGATTGGAGTCTTCCTTTTGAGCTCATGTGCGATGCCTTAGATTATGCAATAGGAGCTGTTTTAGGCCAAAGGAAGAACAAGCAGCCCCATGTTCTCTATTATGCATCCCAGACCTTGAATGATGCTTAATTGAACTACTCTACCACTGAAAAAGAACTTCTTGCTGTTGTGTTTGCTTTAGATAAGTTTCGTTCTTATTTACTTAGCATTAAAGTTATTGTTTATTCTGACCATGCAGCGTTGAAATACTTACTCACCAAAAAAGAGGCCAAACCAAGGCTAATTCACTGGATGCTTCTCCTCCAAGAGTTCGATATCAAAATTAGAAATAAGAAAGGAAGTGAAAACGTGGTGGCTGACCACTTGAGTCGTTTGGTGCACAATGAGGAGTCCCTACCTATCTTAGAAGCCTTCCCAGATGAGCAGCTGTTGTCCATTGAGGTAAGTGAACCATGGTATGCCAATTTAGTGAATTATCTGGTGTCTAAACAAGCACCAACATGATAAACTCAAAAAGGATGCACGGTTTTATGTGTGGGATGACCCATACTTGTGGAAATATTGCCCCGATTATATTCTACGTAGGTGTGTGCATGATTCCGAATTTCATTTAATTTTAACTTTCTGTCACACTTATGCATATGGGGGTCATTTTGGCACCCAAAGGATAGCACTTAAGGTTCTTGAATGCAGATTTTATTGGCCTACTCTATTTAAAGATGATAGAACTTTTTGCATAACATGTGATCGTTGCCAAAGAACAGGAAACATAGGTCCAAGAGACCAAAAGCCGCAAACATCCATTCTCGCTATCGAAATTTTTGATGTTTGGGGCATTGATTTCATGGGTCCTTTTCCTCCCTCACATGGTTTCAATTATATTTTGCTTGTGGTTGATTATGTGTCGAAATGGGTGGAAGCAAAAGCCACCCGTACTAACGATTCTAAAGTGGTTGTAGATTTTGTTAAAACTAATATCTTTTCCAGATTTGGGATGCCAAGAGTTCTAAAAAGTGATGAGGCTTCCCATTCTTGTAATCAAACCATTGAGGTGCTGCTTGATGCGAGAATTTATACGCACACAAATTAAACCCTCTTTTTATCAATTGTAGTAAGTATGTAAGTAGGGATCGTTCTGGACCGGGGATTAGGAGGGATTGTTAATCACTTGGATTTGACTCAAAAACGTAAAAACACAATATAAAACACTATACTAGACTCAAAGAATGCAAAACTAAACTTTAAAACACTAAAACAAACCAAAAGACTCAAACATCACCCAAAACACTCAAAACTGCCTTAAAAACACTTTCTGGGCAGTTTTGAGCACTTTGGTGAATTTGGACGAATTTGTGTAACAAATTGAATCAAAACTCTTATAAACACAAACTAAGACACTTTCTAACTAAATTAGACAATAAAGTAAAGGGGGATTGAGTTTTGGACGAAATTAAACTAAATGCACAGATTTTAGAACAGAATGTAATTATGAATTTGATGGAATTGAATGGATGGGAAGCTAGCTAAGGGGTTCATCTCCACACATGTTATACTTGCATATAAAACGATTTCCAATTGCCTTTCAATAAACCATGAATTCTCAACACCCCAAGTTAACCGTGATGCACTAATTAACCTTCAAATCTTCCTTATGTCAATGAATTGGATGATGCATGCGACAATTCAAATCATTCTCCAACGGTCCTCAACATGAATGCATAGAAGAGGTACAGTGAGAGATCATTATGCTCTATGAAAATTATAAATGTTGACGAGGCAATTGTAACTATGAATGCATGAAACTCTTGCCAAGAATTCATTTAACGCGATTGTTTATAAGCAACCTCCACTACTTGTGAATATAAGTTTGTAACGATTAGGTGAAACTCGCTTATATTCTAGCGTCATATTCATGCATGAAAATTAAGCGTGCACTCTCAATAAACATACATAAATAAGTTATCAATCAAACAGTTAAACAAATTGAATTCACAACTTATGAAACGCAATTAGAAGTAATCAAATCAATTTGCAAGCATAAACATATATTTCGAATCACCCCCTAGCTAAAGGGGATTTAGTTCCTCATACGTACAATACAAAGAGAATTGAAATTAAACATTGAAATCAAAGAAACACCTAAACATTCCAACAACTCAAACTTGAATTGTATGAACGTTTAGGCCCTCTTCTCTTCCTCTTTGTTGCTGCACAAGGTCTAAGGTGAGTTTTGGAGTGGTGTGAAGTGTTTTGGATTTCTGGAATGGTGGAGGAAGGCACGACACAAAGGGATTGTTTTTGTGCCGTCTGTTGTGTGATTGAATGGATGGAATGGTGGAGTGAATGGAGGAATTTCTGTGGTGAATGGGAATGAATTTCTGAATATGGAAGAATGAATGTTTTGTGGCTGCAATGGATGCTTATTTATAGGTGAAAAAGAGGGAATATGACAGCTAGGTTATGATGATGAATGCATGTGCAAAGTTGGTTGAATGATTATGAGTGCATGTGGCTTAAATAGCATGTGGAATGGCTGGAAATGCAAGGAGTAATGCACGGCAAGGATGGGTTGAGTGATTGAGTGTGCATGTGGCTGATTTATGAAGGGAATGCATGTGGATTAAAGTGGAATGAGATGCACGGCAATGATGGTGATTTTCTGGAATGATGGCAGGTTGTGTATGTGAGTGATTAGGGTGAATGTGCATGTGCTTTGACAGCTAGGTTGAATTAATTAAAGGGATTGCATGTGGCTTGGCTGGAATGAATGGAATGCAATCTGAAATGGGATGGGAGTGCACGGCACAAAGGGAAATGGCTGGGATTGTGGTGCAATGATGGAGGAATAAGTGCATGTGGGTTGGAAATGCATGTGAAATAGGTTGGAAGGAAGTGTGTATGCACGGCAATGATGGGTATTTTCTGCAATGGTTGCAATGATGAAATGGATGGGAGTGCATGTGGCTTGGGTGCATGTGGATTACAGCTATGGTGGGAAAGATATGTGAATGTGGCTGATGAGAAGAATAGGGTGAATGGTATGCACGGTTTTGGGAGAGAATGGTGAAGAGTTGTGGCTGAATGAATTAGGTTCTTGGGTTATGGGAGTGATGGCTTAGAGAATTAGGTTGAGGGTGGCTGGATGAATAGAATGAACGAATGAAATTCTAGGGTGAAAAATAGAGGGTACGGCTAGATGTGGAACTAGGGTTATTAGGGAGAATGAATGGGTGCAACATGGTTGTGTTGGTGATGAATGTGAACTCTTTGTTCTTCATTTTCATTTCTTCATCTCTTTATTTATTCCTATCCTCCTTTGGTCTTCAATTTCGTCCATCTACTTGGCTTAAAGCATATGCAATCCATTTAAATCCTAATTTGCTCCAAAAGGCTCCAAAAGGCATCCTTTTGCATACTTTGCCCTTAGAACCTGAAAACACACAAAAGAAGCATAAAGGACTAAAATAACTAAAGAAACACAACGTAAATGCACAAGAACAAGCCAATTAAGTCGCATAAATATGCTCCTATCACTGCTTAAGAAGTATAATGTCACGCATAAGGTTTCAACACTTTATCATCCTCAAACAAGTGGGCAAGCCGAGATTTCAAATAGAGAAATCAAGTAGATTTTGGAGAAAACTGTTGGGCCAACAAGAAGGATTGGAGCTTACGTTTGGATGATGCACTGTGAGCATATCGTACGGCCTACAAAACACCCATTGGAATTTCCCCATTTCGGCTTATCTATGGCAAACCATGCCATCTTCCCGTGGAATTAGAACACAAGGCGCATTGGGCTGTCAAAACATTCAACATGGACATAGATGCGGCTAGAATGTATAGGAAACTTCAATTAAACGAACTTGAAGAGATTAGGCATGAAGCTTATGAGAATGCTCGAATTTACAAGGAGAAAACAAAGGCATTCCATGACAAGATGATTCGTAGCAAGACATTCTCAATTGGGCAGAAAGTGTTACTTTTCAACTCTAGCCTTCGATTGTTTCCCGGTAAGTTACGTTCTAAATGGATTCGTCCTTTTGTTGTTACTAATGTTTTTCCTTATGGTTCAGTCCAAATTCAAAGTTCAAAGACCAGACAAGAATTCAAGGTGAATGGGCATCGTTTGAAGCCTTACTATGACTTTTCTAAGGAGCATGTGGTGGAGGAAATACCCCTCCATGCCGTGGGCTCCAATGAAGCTTAAACAGAGGTATCGTCCGGTTGGAAGATGTTAAAGCAAACGCTTCTTGGGAGGCAACCCATGCATTCAAATAAAGAAGACTTAGGACTCTCCAACAATCCACAGCCAGATTTGCGTTCCTAAACCCTATGCTTTATTGCTTTTACTTTACCATGATAGTTGTGTTTGATAGTTGTGTTGTTTGTTTGCTTGAGTGTGAGTCTCTGTTTGAAACATTGAGGACAATGTTTGATTTAAGTGTGGGGAGGGGGGTAAACAAGCTGTTTTTGCATGATTTTTGTGGGATTTATTCACCTATCACTTCTAAAGTTCTTTCTCACTGTTTTAAGTGTTTTTAGTGTGTTTTGAAGTGTTTTCATGTGTCTTAAACAGAAAATACGAAAATTTGAAAAAAGATTTAGAAAAAGTTTTGAAAAACCCAAAAAGAGTCGTTTTTGTATGTTTGTTTGGGTCTTAGGGTACCTTCCAACACAATGATGAGGATTTGGTTTTTAATTACATGACTATTAAAGAAAATTACAAACATGGATGAAAGTCTGATTTGCTCTTTAGTTTATGCTTAATTGTAGTTGTCGTTTATGAATTCACATGTAATCACAAAGAAAAACAATCAGTTTTTGTAACATGCTTGAAAGAAGGAACTCAAACTAACGCTAAAGCCTAAGTGACTTGAGCCTAAACTTTGTTTGGAGAGTTATTAATCTATGATGTTTTTGTTTTCTAAAGTCGTTCCATGATCTCATTATTTCTTTGCTTGGTTGCTACTTAGAATGCGTTTTCATAATTATAGATCCAAATACTAGAACTCATGCCCGTTTCATTCAAAGCATGAAATTGATTGCATAACATACAATAAGCTGAAGTTGTTTAGTTAAACCAGAGCCAAAAAGCCTTACCCTTTGCATATGTATTGTAGGTTTAACCCTTTTTGAGCCTTATTTAACCTATTTTCTTTGTTAGCCACATTATCCTTACCTAGCCTAGAATAGGACTATCCATACCCTTGTTCTTCAAGGATAGTGAAGCATGACTTAGAAAGAATTCCTTTTGATCAACATATTGCAGAAAAAACAAGTGTGGGGGAGGGTTTCGTTGGAAATCTGATTTCATAAAAAGAAAGAAAAAAAAAAAAGAAAAAGAAGAAAAAGAGTTGAGAAATAAGTGAGAATGAACTCACAAGTATTGGTCGTTGAAGAAAGGGTCCAAAAGTTTGAATTTGACCCTATGTTTTGTGTGAATCTTCCATGGATTTTTAAAGTTGATTTATGCATTCAAAAGTGAATTCTAAGTGTCAATTTCATTACTTTGCTTACTATTGCTTTAAGAACCATTGTTATCTTTATCCTTTCTTTGTTAGCCAATACCTTAACCCCTTTACAACCATTAGACTTCTATCTTGATTGTTATGTGTTTCAATATGAAGAGTTTGAAATTGGTATAAGCATATGGAATCCCTAGTTCTTGCTTCTAAGTAGTATCATTCCATTTATGAGATCATATACATGTCATATTAATAATTCCAGAAATTGCTTTCTTTGTTATAACATATGTGAGTGTTAGTCTACATGTTTAAATCAATCTTCTCACATATACCTTGACACACCCCGACCCAGAAAGTCCACTTGGATCCTGAATCGAGCTGTGCTGGCCGACACCTAGAAGGTGACGAAGCCATAAAATGTGATAGTGTATAAAAAGTGAATAAATTTGAATCTAAAAGTGTCTAAGTACCAGAGTGCGCTACGAGTGGGAGCAAACCCATTTCACACGCGATGTCAGAGCATAAGTAAGGTACAGTAGTGTGGGTAAGAATCATACCCTCAGAAATATCCATCAATACTAAGATTCGCCACAGATTCTTGTCGATACAAACTCAGCAGCTAAAACCTGGAGCGCACCAAACAGAAGGTGTGAGTAAGCAATAAAACCAAGCTTCCCAAAGTTATTACCTCTCTAAAAGTAATGCCCCTAAATGTAAAACCCGTATCGTTTTCCATAAGACAGTACAACATATATACATATATCCAACCCATACTCAGAAATGACCAAAACCACGGTTTGCCATCAACTCCACCATACATTAATAAGTAGGCCAAATGAACTAAATCAATACAAAGTGATATATCAGTCAGAGTCATCTAAAATGACATGTACAACTTATCCATATCTCATCAATCCTGGCTAGCATATAAGTCGGAGTCACCTATAGTGACCTATACGACTTATCCATATCTCATCAATCCTGGCTAGCATATAAGTCAGAGTCACCTATAGTGACCTGTACGACTTATCCATATCTCATCAATCCTGGCTAGCTAATAGCTCAATAAGTATACCTGCACACGAGTCGGAACCACCTAAAGTGGTCTGTACGACAGGACTGGGTGTAAATAAATACGCTCAAGTGCTACGATCACGTGAAGACTGAGCGAATAAT
Organism: Pyrus communis; assembly: GCF_963583255.1. NCBI lineage: Eukaryota > Viridiplantae > Streptophyta > Magnoliopsida > Rosales > Rosaceae > Pyrus > Pyrus communis. Next base: position 8,119,689 of record NC_084808.1, read on the forward strand.
CGCGGGTCACCTACGAGTCGGAACCACCTAAAGTGGTCTGTACGACAGGATTGTGCACCTACCTTGAATCCAAGGTGAGCGTAAGGTGCGGGAGGTGAACATCACGTGAAGGACTGTGCCCTGGCCACGGGTGGGAGCACTAACACCGGGGTGCAGGTTTATGAGCTCTTAATGCATCTCAATATAACATGTGGAACTCATGGAAACCAGTACGACAATATCGAAGTTGCCTAACACATAACTGTAGTCATGCTATAACTCAATCGATTCAACTGATACCATACACTCACCTGAACTTACCTGGGTGTCCTGAGTTCACCTTTGCACTTGAAAGCATTCCCAATAATTATATGCAAGTAATATACATATGGATATACCATGATGCAATCTAATACTCAACCATGTCGTAGCATTTTCAATTATAAACAATATAGTGAGAAGTGTACAATCAATAACGCCCTACTCCCAAACTACTTATTTTCAGGGATAATTATCCATGACAACCCAATTAACACTAATTTAACAAACTAATTCATAAAACTAAAACTTGCCTTTACCAATTTCCTTCACATTACTCAATTTCCCAAGCGAGGCTTTTGTCTCAAATATTTTATGGCTGCATCTAACGTCTCGTTAGACTGCCTACGTACCCTAGACAGGGATCAAGCCATTCGTAGTTCATATAGGTACTTCAAGCATTCACAATAATTATACGAAGGTAATATACCTAATAAATTTAAAAGTGTCGATAGAACTCTCAACAATATGTACGATAAAAAGGAAAAGATCTACTCACCTGGAGTCCACACTATGATTCTCTAGCGAACACATCGAGGCGTCCTGAATGATTGGTCCCTATGACCAATTATCAAATCACATCTCAGAACTCTTATTCGAAGAATACGTAATTCACATAAAACACAACCTCAACGACATTCTAAAATAGTTTGAGACCCATTGACCACAAGTCAACCGTCGATCAAAGATCGACGGTAGGGTTTACAACCCTGTATAACTTGACCCGGAAGATCCGCATATCAGATTTCCAATATGCAACTCCCAACGATCCACAATATGTTTCTAGAATAACATATTAAAATTTCATTACGATCCAACGGTCAGATCTCCGCCAATTGCCTAAAACAAGTGGCCATGAACATTTATTTTACTAACTTACAAATCCAATTCAGGAAGATCCGTAAGTCGGATTCCCGATCCATAAATTTCTATGATCTTTAAATATTACGTATTATAATGTATCCAATTTTGGTGACAATCCAACGGTCGGATCATCGATTCACATTTTTATCAAGTAACGTATCGTAACGAATTTAGGTTCCAACTATCAATCTACGTCATTCAAATGAAAAAACTGAATTCAAGACATTTGACATAGCCTAAAAATAGCATTGGCGGCCCACTGGCCACGTGCCGCCCCGACTCGCCGGAAAATCCAACTATTTCCAAAAATTCTCAAACTTCACAGAAATGAAGATCTCAGTGAGTGGAGCAACTTTCATACCTGCCACGAAGTCCAAAAGTGGACGGAAGATGGTCAATTTTTCCCACAAAGCCGGCGGGTGCCTAAAACTTCCTGACGTCGATTCGTCGTCTATGGTGGTCCAACGGGGTCAAGGTTGGTTGGGTTTTGCTCCTGGGATGATGGGCTACAAAGCCCAAGTGGTGGCATCGGCCATTGCTTTGCCGATTTACCGGAAAATCAAAAAGGGTGGCCGGAGCACTATTGATTTTCGTCAACTTTCGTGGCCTCAAACCGCCACATCCCATGGTTAATCAAGGTGGTTCTTGGGTGGGTTTTGTAGAGGGGAATGAGAGCTTCAAGATGGTGGTGGTGGCATCGAAAAACTCCACCGGAGTTGGCCGGAATCGGCCTTGGAAAATGGACCCGCGGTGGGTGCGGGTGGACGGGAACCACTTCCTTTTCTTCTTTTTTTTTTTTTTTTTTTTTTTTTTTTTTTTTTTTTTTTTTTTTTTTCTCTCTTTCCTCCCTCCATTTCTGATTGGGCTTCCCCCACAAATTGGGGATTTAATTTAAATAAACACTAAACCTTGAATAACCAATTTCGAACGTCCGTAACTATACCGTTATAATCTGGACTCGCAAACGGCTTTCGCTTATACGTTCGTACCAATGAGTACTACGAGGATATGCTAAAAGAATAAGTCCCACATCTCTCAAGTCGATGGTCAACGGAAATCAAAGTCCTTGCCTCTAGGACAATTTCGTAAATTCACGCTTTTAAAATAAAATAAAAACGTAAAATTTGGAACGTGTTGTCACATACCTAGTATAGGGAGTATAGTCAGAAAATCTATGTTAAAATAGAGAGTATATCCGGTGAGGAATTGAGGGAATTCTCTAAGACATGTTACCACATTCAAAATGTTGTTTTAATTGATTAAATGCGAACTAGTGAATGGTGACTGTGGTTAAGTGTTTGCTCAAGTGTAAAGAGAACTAAAATCTATGTGAGTAGTGATTTTTAACATGTCATGTTGCATTGGAAATCCTTAAGGCAAATGTTGGAAGGTCTAGATTGTGTTTTGTTTGTTTTATTTTGCTCAAGGACTAGCAAAAGCTAAGTGTGGGGGAATTTGATAGGAGCATATTTATACGACTTAGTTAGCTTGTTTCTTGGCATTTATGTAGTTAGCTTCTAGCTATTATAGTGATTTAAGCTATTTTCGTGTGTTTGTAGGTTCAATTGGCTAAAGTGGCAAGAAAAGGCAATTTGGAGCAATTTGGAGCAGTTTTGGGCTTGGAATGGATAGCACATGCATGGAGCAAGGTGGATGGATGAAATTGAAGTTCAAGAAAGGCTAAGAATATGCTAAAGAGATGCAAGAAATTAATTCAAGACTTGGAAGACAAGGAATCAGCCACAAAGAAGGAAATATGAGTCAAACTTCCTTGTTTTGACTTAGTCAATCCTAATCTTTTCCTACTTATGTTCTAGCTGAAAAGGGGGTTCCTAATTAATTTATGACACTTAAATATAAGTTCTAGAAGCCCTAAACCCAGTCAAAGAGGGATGCCGCACCAATTCTCCCTTCCCTTTCCCTTGCAGTGCAAGGAAGTTCCTTTCCCTTTCCCTTTCCCTTTCCCAATTCCATGCCGCACCCTTCATTCCCTTTTCTCTTTTGGATTCTGACTTTAAATACCCTTTTTCCTTGAGGATTTGGGGTCCAAATCTTTCCCAAAATATTTAATTAAAGCCATGATCCTTTCCCTAAATTATATAGAATATGCTGCATAAAATAAAAGGATTCAACCATTTAGCCAATCATCTCTTCCACACACACATCCGCACCATACATTCATCCTTCCTTCAACCAAAATCCGCACCACCCTTCCATAACACACCATAGCCCAAATCCACACACAATCACCCTTGTGCTGCAGCCTAGTAAGGAAGAAAGAGAGGAGGAGCAGCCTTGGACGTTTTGGCCATTCAAGTTGGATTTTTGGACGTTCTTAGGTGTAATCCATCTTTTGTTTTCAATGTTTAATTTAAGTTTTCTTTGTTTTACCGTGAACATGATGAACTAATTTTGTTTTGGCTAGATGAGACTGTGAAACCATGATTATATTTGCAATATGAATTGATTACCTCCAGTTGTGATTTCATAAATCGTGAATGCAATTTACTTAACTGTTTGATTGATAACTTATTCTTGTATGTTGATTAAGGATGCATTCTTAGTTTGCATGCATGAGTTTGATGCTAGAATATAAAGGAGTTTCACCTAATCGTTATGAACTTATATTCGTAAATAGTGGAGGTTGCTAGTCACAATCGTGTTAAGTAAATTCCTGGCAGAAGTATCATATTGTTCATAGTTACGAATGCCTTCTCAATGCTTATGATTTTCACAAAGCTTAATGATCTTTGATTGTATCTCTATTATGCTGTTCATGTAGGGAACTATTGAAGAATAATTTGGTTGCCGATGCGTATTCCATCCAATTCAATGATTTAAGGAAAATCCGAGGGTTAATTAGGGTTGTTCACGGTTAATCTAGGGTGTTGAGGTTCATGGTTTATTGGAAAAGCAACTGGAAATCAATTTGTATGCAAGTGTGTCATGTGTGGAGAAGGACCCTCTAGCTAGCCTATCACCCATTAATTCGCCCAATTTCGTATTAAACTTAGTTTGTTTATGCAATTACTTGTTTTTACTTTAAATTCGCCAAAACCAATCCCCCCTTTAATATTTCATGTTTTACTTAGTTAGAACCTATTTTAGTTTGTTTCCTTTAGTGTTTTGAGTCAAAGTTAAGTTAGAATTCGTCCAAAATCATTCTTAGTTTCTGTTTTGAGTCAATTTGCTTGTTTTGGGTTGTTTTGAGTCTATTTAGTTTGTTTTGAGTTCTTTGAGTCTAGTTAAGTGTTTTTCAGCCTAGTTTTGTGTTTTGAATCAGTTTTAAGTAGATTAGCAATCCCTCCTAATCCCCGGCCTAGAACGATCCCTCCTTACATCTTTACTATAATTGTCAATAAGAGGGTTTAATTTGAGTGCTAGTTTATAACACATTAGTTGTCATGAGACTTCACACCACAACAAGCAGACATGTCAGGCTTTAATTTGATTTTTATTTTTATTTTTTGAGTTTTGGATTTCTTGTATTATTTTTTTGGAAGTTTGTTATTAGATCAGTTTTTGCTATTTTTCATGCATAATTAGTTTTTGATTTTATGCAGAATCTAGTTATACATTTTGTGTCACATCCCGGCCTGGGCGGGACCACTTCCTGGGCCTGACTCCACCGTAGCACGATATTGTCCGCTTTGGGCCCCCAGCACACCCTCATCGTTTTGTTTCTGGGAACTTACACGAGAACTTCCTGATAGGTCACCCATCCTGGGAATGCTCTCGCGCACTACTTGCTTAAATTTGGAGTTCCAACGGAACTTGAAGCCAGTGAGCTCCCAAAAGGCCTCGTGCTAGGTAGAGATGAGAATATATTTATAAGGATCACTCCCTTGGGCGATGTGGGATGTCATAATCCAGTCCCCTTAGGGGCCCGACGTCTTCGTCGGCACACCATGGCCAGGGTTAGGCTCTGATACCAAATTGTCACATCCCGGCCCGAACGGGGGGGGGGGGGGGGCCCGACGTTCTATTCGGCACACCACAGCCAGGGTTAGGCTTTGATACCAAACTGTCACATCCCGGCTCGGGCAGGACCACTTCCCTGGCCCGACTCCACCGTAGCACGATATTGTTCGCTTTGGGCCCCCAGCACACCCTCACGATTTTGTTTTTGGGAATTCACACGAGAACTTTCTGATGGGTTACCCATCCTGGGAATGTTCTCGCGCGCTACTAGCTTAACTTCGGAGTTCCAACGGAACCCGAAGCCAGTGAGTTCCCAAAATGCCTTGTGCTAGGTAGAGATGGGAATATACATATAAGGATTACTCTCCTGGGTGATGTGGGATGTCACATTTTATATGCAGCATCAATTTTTTGTATTTTGCAATTTTTGGTTTCCCAATTTATGAAGACTCAATTTTAGCATTGAATTCATATTTTTATAACAAGGAGTTATTGAAAGAAGCTTGTTATTCCCAATTTTGCAAATTTTCTATCATGGGGAAAATGAATAAATTGATTGAAAAAGCTACGTAACATTTACAACAGATAGATTGAAAAAGAAATGCAACATTCAAAAAAACATATGTAATATTTACAAAAGTGAGTTATAACAATGTAATTTTAAACATCAAAGTTCATAACAATTGAAATGTTTGAAGTCCAGCTTCCTTTTTTTTTTTGGTTCAAGATGATTTTTAGTTTTCCTTTACTTTAGCTACTTGTTTTTCCACCTCAATCTTCATGCTCTAGCTTAACCTATGATGTATTATTTGACATGCAATATCATGGTGCAAATAGTTGACTTCCCTCTTGGTTAAGGACTTTTTCATTTGTCTGCCTTTGCTATTGTTCGGATGTAGTACAACATAAAAACACCACAATCATCTCTCTAAAATAAGTTTGCATATTTAGCATGGAGCATTACGTTTAAGAGAATTAGCATGCAACATCAGTTAAAGTAGAATAAGTATACAGCTTGAGTTATGGAAGAATATATAGCTTCAGTATGCAACATCAGTTATAATAGACTCATTCACTTTCAATGACAATTACTGTTATACGCAATCTAAGAATGATTAGTGTGCAATCATTTTATCACTGAACATTTATTCATAATCAACAAATTTTAAGAATTCCAACAACATTAATATTTAGTCATAATCATTTTACTATCTTATTCTTTGCAAAAATTAGTTTAACCATAAATATGTAACCAAGAATAGTAATTCAATTAAAACAATCAAAATACACAATTATACTTACGAGCCAAGCTGGATTGGACATTGTTTATCTTCATCCATCTCAAAAGTTGCATTTGTACGGCTCATTCGCATGTAGTCATTTGTTGAACTTTCCCTTTCATTCAATGGCAAATAGAATAACCTGTCTATGTTGTTGTACCGTTCTTCAATCATTTTAACATGCATACAAATTAAGCGTAGGTTTGAAAAATATACTAGGAAATCGCTGAAAATATAAGTGATACTAAATTTAGACTTACCACTTTATATGCATTGTCATTGTGCATGTTTGGTTCACCTTCTTGAAGGTTTTTTCTATTACAATTGTAAAAATTGAAACGCCCCTCTTCTGTGTCGAACACAAGCAATATGTAGTGTTCATGATTTAGAAGAGGTATAAAGATTTTTCACGCAACTCCAATTTGTTCGTTTAATTGTTCCCCCAAATTGTGCTTTAATGCTTTCATCTTGGCTTCATCATTTTCATCTTTGGAGAAGTTCCTTTGTTTATCCAGAATACAATTAGTATATGGACAATCAGTATGCAGCATCAGTATGAATTGTCAGTGTGGACATGTGTATGAAACATCAGTATGCAGTTTCAACGACATTTAATAGATTTTATCTAAATTCAATATTTATAACTTACAAAGAGAATGACCGAGAAGTAGAAGTTTTGATAATCCAAGTTGCTTTCTTGTTCTTTGAGAATGTAGTGTGCATCAATGATAGGAGCATATTTATACGACTTTGTTAGCCTATTTCCTTGCATTTACTCAGTTAGTTTCTATTTATTAGAGTGTTTTAAGCCATTTTTGTGTGTTTGTAGGTCCAAATGGCAAAAGTGGCAAGAAAAGACTATTTGGAGCATTTTAGAGCAGTTTTGGGCTTGGAATGGATAGCACATGCATGGAGCAAGGTGGATGGACGTTTTTGAAGATCAAAAGAGGCTATGAATGTGCTTAACATCTGAAAGAATTGATTCAAGACATTGAAGATAAGGAATTAGCTAAAAGGAAGGAACATTATCCAAACCTTATCTTATCTTATCCTACCTTAATTCCAGCTGCAAAGAGGACTCAATTTCACATTAAATTACCTAAATATCTGGTTCTAGAAGCACTATCCTTTCCCCTAAATCTATGCCGCAACCCCCTTCTAGAAACCCTAGTTTCTGCCGCACCTAACCCTAGTCCTTTTCCTTCTGGACTTGTGCCGTGCCTATCCTTGTTCTCCAAGGATTGGTGCCGTGAAACCCTAGCATATAAATATATATTTTCTGCCGTAGAAGATAGAGAGCTTAAGAGAGAATTTCAGAGAAAAATACAAAGAGTGCTACAACTTTGCAAGGAAGGAAGGAGAAGGACTTATGCCATGACCTGCCATCCAAGGCCATTGGAGTGCTGGAGCGTTTCTGGGTTTTTTCTATCCTTAGATTTAGTTCTATGTTTAAATTAGATGGTTTTGTTTAATTGCAAACATGTGAAACTAATTTCTTTTTAGTTAGAGGTGAATTCAAAGCCATGAACATATATGTTGTGACATCCCACATCGCCCAGGGGAGCGATCCTTAAATGTATATTCCAATCCCTACCTAGCACGAGGCCTTTTGGGAGCTCACTGGCTTCAGGTTCCGTAGGAACTTCGAAGTTAAGCGAGAAAGGGGCTAGAGCAATCCCATGATGGGTGACCCATTGGGAAGTTGCTCGTGAGTTCCCAAAAACAAAACCGTGAGGGAATGGTAAGCCCAAAGCGGACAATATCGTGCTACGGTGGTGGAGTGGGCCCGGGAAGTGATCCGCCCCGGGCCGGGATGTGACAATTGGTATCAGAGCCAATCCCTGGCCGGAAATGTGCCGACGAGGACGTCGGGCCCTTAAGGGGGGTGGATTGTGACATCCCACATCGCCCAGGGGAGCGATCCTTAAATGTATATTCCAATCCCTACCTAGCACGAGGCCTTTTGGGAGCTCACTGGCTTCGGGTTCCGTAGGAACTCCGAAGTTAAGCGAGAAAGGGGTTAGAGCAATCCCATGATGGGTGACCCACTGGGAAGTTGCTCGTGAGTTCCCAAAAACAAAACCGTGAGGGAATGCTAAGCCCAAAGTGGACAATATCGTGCTACGGTGGTGGAGTGGGCCCGGGAAGTGATCCGCCCCGGGCCGGGATGTGACATATATGATATGAATTGATTTCCTCCATTTATTGTTTCGTAAAACATGAATGCAATTTACTTATCTGTTTGATTGATAGCTTATTCTTGTATGTTGATTAAGGGTGCACACTTAGTTTGCATGCATGAATCTGATGCTAAAATATAAAGGAATTTCACCTAATCGTTATGAACTTATATTTATAAGTAGTGGAAGTCACTAGTCATGATTATGTTAAGTGAATCCATGGCAGGAGTATCATGCAGTTCATAGTTACGAATGCCTTGTCAATGCTTATGATTTTCATAGAACTTAATGATCTTTGATATGTATCTCTATTATGCAGTTCATATAGGGAACTTGATAAGAATAATTTGATTGCGTCGCTGAGTCGAATTCAATGAAATTAGGAAAATCTGATAGTTAATTTGTGCAATTCACAATTAATTAGGGGCATTGTCATTCATGGTTTATAGGAATAATAACTGGAAATCGATTTATATACATATGTGTCATGTGTGGAGAAGGGCACTCTAGCTAGCCTTTCACCCTTTAATTCACCCAATTTCGTGCAACCTTTAGTTTGTTTCTGCAACTTATTAGTTTTAAGTTAATTTCGTCAAAACAAACCCCCCTTTCATGTTTTGAGTCAATTTAGTTAGATTTTCGTCTAAATCACCCCTTAGTGCTTGTTTTGAGTTATTGGAGTCAGTTTAGTTTGTTTTGAGTTAGTTTAAGTTTAGTTTTCTATTTTTGAGTCTAGTTTAGTGATTTAGAGTTTAATTTGTGTAGATTAGCAGCCCTCCTAATCCCCGGCCTAGAATGATCCCTACTTTCACATACTACAACTATTAAAAAGAGGGTTTTAATTTGTGTGTTAGTTTATATCACATCAATCAATCACAGTATTTGTAATTCTGTCATATCCAAGGAATCCATCCATATCTTCTTTCATCACAATATTGTCATAGTAGCTGAACTCATTTCCAGTTGATGACCAATATATGTCGCTGAAATACAATATACATAGAAATATGTTAATGCAGAATCAGTATTTTGAAGTATAACAGAACTTATAGATTTAATTGTAAAATTTTCTTACACTAGTGTTTATTCCTAGAAAAGATTTATGCTCTTTTTGTCCATTGTGGTTAGGAGGAAGTATGCTGGATGGCTTTTCCACTCATTTGATTCTCTTGTTTTCTCCATGGTTGTGTAATAGAAATGCATATCCTTCTTTTTTCTTATGGATTTTTGCTTGATGCGTTGGACCATTGTTCGAGTTTAAGGTTGAACATGTGTTTGAGATTCTGTTGGAACTTTTTCTAGAGTTTGCAAAACCTATTTTGACAGGATATCTACCTCTTGATTATAAGCGATTACGATTTTGTCCATAGTTTTAACAGGTTCGCTTTCAGCTTCAGAATCAATAACAGAAGCTTGATGAACAGGTTTCTCACATTTCTTTTCTTTTTCTGTTTCAACCTCATTAATGCAATCCAAGGCCTTGTTTAGCTCAGAAATTTCTTCCTGTATCTTCTTCACCATTTCTTCTACAGAAATCTTCTCAGCTTTTAGAACTTGAAATTTCTCTTTTAATTTTTCTACTTTTCCTTGTTGATTGTGATGTGGTAGAAACTAACATAGAAATTAAACTGTATAAATTATGCAATCGTAGTATGAGCAAGTAGGGATCGTTCTATTCCGAGGATTAGAAGGGATGCTAATCAACATAAACCAAACTTGTAAAACTGAAAACTAAGTTAAACTAACAACAAAACAATGAGGGGGGGAGGTTTTTGGACGAATTCTGACCTAAAACAACTAAACTGCAGAAACAAAGTGAATTTGGACGAAAATTAGGTGAAAGGCTAGCTAGAGGATTCTTCTCCACACATGAACCATATGCATACAAATCGATTTCCAGTTATTATTCCTATAAACCATGAATGACAATGCCCCAAATTAATCGTGAACAACATTAATTAACTCTCAAATTTTCCTAATTTCATTGAATTGGACTTAGCGACGCAATCAAATTATTCTTATCAAGTTCCCTATATGAACAGCATGATAGAGATACATATCAAAGATCATTAAGTTCTGTGAAAATCAGAAGTATTGACTAGGCATTCGTAACTATAAACTGCATGATACTCCTGCTAGGAGTTTACTTAACATAATCATGACTAGTAACCTTTACTACTTGTGAATATAAGTTCATAACGATTAAGTGAAATTCCCTTATATTCTAACATCAAATCCCTGCATGCAAACTAAGTGTGCACCTTTAATCAAGACACAAGAACAACTTCTTAATAAAACAGATAAGTAAATCACATTCATGTTTTATGAAACAATAATTGGATGTAATCAATTCATATAAAACATATGTTCATGGCTTCGGATTCACCTCTAACAAAAATGAAATTTAGTTACACATGTTCGTTATAGTTGAAAAGCAATCTAAAATAAACATCGAAACTAAAATATGGATAGAAAGAACTCTGGAATTCCCCAGCACTCCAGTGGCAGGTTCAGCACAATCCTTAGGTGCAGGTGCACGACACTTTTCCTCATCTCCTTCCTTGCAAGCACAAATCACTCTTTTACTCTGAGAAACTTGCAGCACTCTTTGTATTTTTCTTCTCTCCCCCCCTTGAAAGTTGCGGCAATAGGTAGTATTTATAGGCAGGGGGCACGACCAAATTTATGGAGGAAAAGGATTGAGTTGTTTGCATTGTTTTATGACTCCTTAAATCAGATAGGAAGTGGTTTAATGTGATAAGGAATCCCCCTTGCAGCTAGAGATAAGGTAAAGTAGGATTAGGATAGGATAAGATAAGGTTTGTTAAGGATAAGGTTAGATAAGATAAGATTGGACAAGGTTTCCCTTTAATTTCTAATTCCTTGTCTTCCAAGCCTCAATCCTAATTCTTCCAGATTGTAGCACATTCCTAGCCTCATTTGACCACCAAAAACATCCATCCCAAGTGCTCCTCACGCATGTTATCCAATCCAAGTCCAAAACTACTCCAAATTGCTCCATTTTGCCCTTTTTTGTCACCTTTGCCAATTGGACCTACAATAATATGAAAATAACTTAAATTACCAAAATAAATGGAAATTAATTAAGTACATGCAAAGCATAAGCTAACAAAGTCACATAAATATGCTCCGATCAAATCGCATTAAATTCACACTGCTTCTTGTAGGACTTTTCTTGCTCCCATTCAAGGTCATTCATTTCCTTCAGTAGTCCTTTGCTCTTTTCTTGCAATTCATTCTTTTCTTCTTCCCATTTTTTCTTTTGTTGTTCCAACGCAATGTTCTTCTTTTCCAGTTCACTTTTTTGTTTTTCCAAGTCTTTCTTCTCTTTTTCCAACTTCTTGTTTTGTTTTTGCAAGTCGTTATTATCCTTTGGCAAAGCATCCTTCTCTTCAACAATTTTCTCAATTACAGAATTCTTGAAGTGGCATGTGTTGATAACATTATTCAACATCTGAAGCTGAAGTTTCGCCCTCCTTTTCCAATACTCTACAGGATTCGTTGGCTTTGCAAGAGCTCTTCTTGTGTTTATTTCTCTTTTGAATTTTCACATTCCCATTTTTCTTCACCTGTAAGTGGAGCAAGAAGCAATTCATTTGCTTCCTTGTCTTGATTTCCGATTCCTCAGGGTGAACTGGCAGTTGAGGAACAGATGCTGCATTTCCTTATTGTTCCTAGCTTGAACTGGCAGTGGAGGGATTGATTCTGCATTTGCTCCTTATCCTTGGGGGTGAACTGGGATTTGAGGAACTGAGGTGCTTGAAGCCACTTTTTTCATTGCCACCTCTTGCACTACAAGAACTGATTATTGGATTGAAGTACTTGGAGGTTCTTTTTGCACTGCCGCTTCTTACACTAGAAGAATTGATTATTTAATTAAGGTACTTGGAGCCTTTTTTTGTATTGCCTCTTCCATTTGGAAATTAACCACATTACTGATCACCCTATCAATTTCAGTCACGTCCATGTTTGTGATGTCCACATTTCTTTCTTCATTTTTAATAGTTGGATAAGCATAATCATCTTGGTCATCTTGGACTTGCTCATTCGGAATTTGGGTGCCAAAGATACAATTATTATCAACCAGGGTGTCAAACTAATCTTCATTTCCATTTTGGCTCCCACTCTCTTCCTTCTAATAGTATGCAAAATCAAGAATTAGTATGGATTATTACTTATACAAAGATCTAGTATGTTGAAGGAAAAATTTGTGAAAACAAGTTCATTTGAGCAACATCTATGCATGCAATTAACAAATAAAGGCGGAATCATGCTTGTATGCACTCAAAAAACATAACTTTACCCATGAAATTCAATGCCTAGTAGTTGTGGTGAACCAAGACTCAACTCAAATCTTAAAGAAAATAGTTGAGAAACTTTTATACCTTCGAAGCACCTCTTTGCTTAGCAAAGGATATTCACCCATGTGAGGTCCTTCTTTCCTTAGTCTCCTTGCTCCTTGGCTCCATGGATGTGGATGGAGGAACTTTGCTTCTTGGCTCAAAGACTTCTTGGATATGGATGAAGGAATGGATTCTCCAAGTTCCCAAGAAAGTGAACCTCTAAGTTTCCACACCAAGGAGAACATTGAGGAAGAGATGAGTGACCTAGGAAGAAATGGATGCTAGTCCATTCTTCCTAGGGTGGCCGGCCTCCTAAGAGAAGAGAGAGCTTTTGTATTTTTCTCTTTTCTCTCTAGAAAACCCTTACGAGGGAATGGGTTATAATTTCCTTTCTATAGCCACTTACATTGAGTGGCATAAGTGAAATTAAAACCAATTCTCCCTCACACTCTCTATGGCCGACCATGTGGGTTCATTGGGCTTTCATGCCCTTTGTGTTTTCAAGTTTTCATACAACTTGAGTTATTGGACTTGACATTTGAAGCCCATTAGGCCTTGAGGCCCAAAACTAACCCAAGGTCTAAAACGAACCTATTCGTTTGATTAATTAACATATTAATCCTAGCCATAAATAATTAAGCCATTTAATTATCCTTACTCATCCCCGTTGTTTCTTCAATATCTACCTTAAACGGTGTACAATCCATCAGGTTTCTTTTAGCGAGGCAGTGGGCGATTAGAACTCTTCAAATCGATTGTGAATTAAAACTTACTTTTCAAATCTTCCTTTAGTGATGATATACCTTTAGGGCTTCCATAAACCATGAGTGACACCTAGCAGTATGTCATGGCTAGACAAGCTATTTAGAAAAGGTGGAGAACCTATTTATTTTGGGATTACAATACAATACGGTCTTTCTCTAATACAATACTCTTGACCACATTGTTTGATTTGATAGTTTATTCATGTCTACTATCCAATGTGATTCTCTTACTTATATGATTACCTTGGATGTGATCTAGAACCAATTCCTTAATCTCATTCATACTTTGGCCAGAGATTCTTAATCATATTATAGAGTATTCTCCCTCAAATGGTTTGAAGGTTAGAGATCCTTTGTTGTGCATTCACTTGCCTCCATGGCTAAGTGGCTTAACCCCAACAATGTCGTGGACACCCTTTGACGGAGTAACTTTGACATAGTTAACGATCAAGGACCTAACCACAAGACAACTATGATGCCTCAGGTCAAAGGATTGCTTTGCATTATCCAAACCATGAGTTTTCAAGTGACATGAGTATAAGAACTCCTTGTTGATCGTTTTCAGTGGACTCATTCTCTATTAAGCACCTACATGCTTGTCTTGGTGTCAGTCACACCAATGACTTGAGACCAATCATTCTCTCTAAAAGAAGACATAACACATACTGATCTTAACGGACTGTCAATGCCCAATTGGCAATCCTATGATCAGGTATGTTTAGGATATGTAAACGAAAGAGAATGGTCACATTCTCCCAATTACATATTCCTTGGACTTATCATTTAAGCATATAACATTTATATGAGACGGCTTTAAACAATAACCTTTGCCCTTTATATTAAACTAGATTAGTTTAACATGTGAAATGTCCGTAAAGTATCATCATATGATTGGCTTTTAGGGCACATTTCCAACAATCTCCCACTTGCACTAAAGTCAATCAACTTGGTCATCAGTGAAGTACCTCTTCTGAATTCATTTAAAAAATGGCTGAGTAGTAGGCCTAGACAATGGATATCTATATGTTATCCATAGAAGTAACCTTGAGAATAACGACGTCACCATTATACAGGATTCTCAATCATGTGGTTTAGTCTCTTATTTGAGTTCGGATCTTGGTGAGACCTTGATTGCCTGGCTCGAGCTATTGCCCCATTAGTGTCATAGTGTGGGACATTAGAGAAACTTTATGGTTAGAACCGAATGGATAGTTCATAAATGAACTTTCCCATCCAAACAACATTGTTGTAAGCTTCTATATGGCGATATATTTTGCATGTGTGATGGAACACACTAAAGTCATTACTTATAACATTTCCACCCAAATATCTCTTTAGTCATAATAAAGAGATATCCAATTATCTCTTCATTCATAATGAAGAGACATCCAATGATGGATACGATATTAGATTCATAATCTAATACATTTACGCTTCCATTGCGTTACTCTAATTCTTCCTCTTTCTTGAGGAATCTATCCTTTAGTATTTCTTAAATACTTAAGGACCCACTTGACAGTTGCCATGGTTCTGATCTTGGGCTTGCACTGATATCATCTTGTACCAATCTTGGTACAACTCATATCATACAATATGAAATACATAAATCACCTTTCTATATGCATAAAGGATTCTATTTACGCATTATGCTTCTTTGGGAGTCAAAAGGGTACATTCCCTTTTAGAAGAGCAATTTCCCAATCTGATTGGAATTGTCCTTTCATTTGAAGTTTATCATTCGAGAAACTTCCTACATCTATCGTCTATCATAGGGATTGAGATAATCCAATTATATCTTGAAATCTATCATTATAGATTTCCATCCCATGTATATAGACTATGTCTCCCATATACATTCTATCATTATAGAATGTTTAAAGTCATAACTTTAACGAAGAAGAATTCCTTTCATTTCCAAAATTAATATATCATATTTATGTTCAAATTTAGGAATATGATTAACTCCCACTAATCTTTTGTAAACTAGTAAACAAAAGATTCATTTACATCTTTATGAGAAATCAAACAGTTTGATCTTTCTCTCATAAGACGCTTATAACTCCCACTAACTTACTAAGATTCGTGATGGATGGATCTCTACAACATACACGTCTTGTGATTCCTAGTCTTAGACATATATGATCAAGACTATCTTGATTATGGTTTTGGAAACCCATATTATGTCCAAACATTGAATCACTGTTTAGTTGTAGCTACCAATCTTCGAATTAACAGAAACCATGACTACATCAAAGATGGTTTCTTCCAAGTCAACCAATCTCGTTGATTGTAGTCACCTTAAGCTACCAATTAGCTATGAAGGTTTCACTATTTCGGTCAAATGGTACTATACCATTTCCTTGAGTATATGTCATATATACACTCAATGTAGTCATAGGGATTTTCATTCTTATTTCTTTCGAATTAAGAAGTGTAACTCTATGACATAGTCATAAAGTTCAAACCATTCAACTGAGACGGTTTATAGATCTTTCTCGACTACCATGGAGCTAGTGGTGTATGAACTAGGTTGTTATATTTGTTGATTATCATCTTGTCTCTCAAAGAACCCATTCTTTGAGTTCTATTTCTCATTCATTTGCTCTATCTTAGGCAAATCCTATTGTAGGATTACAATGAACTGCCCAACAAATAACATTTGTTAGTTGGTTTATAGAAGTAATATCCAAAGGTTAATTTAAGGATATCCCACAAGATTGTTCTCAAACAAATATTGCTTATTAGCACACAAACCCAAATCTTAACACGATTAAGACTCGTCTTTCTTTTCAACTACATCCTATGGAGTCATGAAAATTTTGGAAGATCTTCTAATTGACAATCATATTGTCTTAGAAGTATATATCCTATACATGGGTAATTGATAACATCCAACAAACTACATCTTATTCGAGTTTGTTCTTCTCCCAATGGAGAAATCCATTATCATATGATGCTACTTTCCTTAATATCTTTCAAGGAAACTCTTCTAAAGTGTTATTTTTTATTTTTTTGGATCAAATCTAAGGAGGTAAAAACTTCAAACATCTTACTCATCAACTTACATTCTTGAATTCATTGAAAACTTTTGCAAAGTATTCGGACTTGTGTTTATTCAAAATAAATGATAGTCCAACCGAGAGCGATCTTCGGTGAATGTCATACAACATGAGTAGTATTATGTTGTGGAAAAGTGCCACTAACATCTAAGTGAATTAACCTTAACAACTTTGTGACTATTGCTTCTTTTCAAAAGAATAAAGATTCGAACATTTCGCCTTTATACAATTTTAACAAGAATGCATTGGATTTGGATCTAATGTTCCAAAGCATCCATCTATGACCAACTTGTAATTTATGTTTTAGAGGTTTCACAACTCAGTGGGATTAGTCACTACCTTGCAACCTTTTGGGTTTCAAGCATCGTTATATTCTAAATAGTTAACACTACCACATCATCTCTACTATAGAGACAATCAATCAGATTACGCTAATCCAATCATTCATTAATAAAGAACAATGTTTTGTCAAACGAAACATTCATCCATCTCTTAAAATTATAGTGACGGAATTAAGTTCCGTATTTAAATTGGAATGTAAAGACAATCTTTGTTTTTCCAATTTCTTTGGTAGTTCATATGAGGAAGTAAGTACTATCTGCTTTCGCAGAGATCTATATTTTATTCACATTCTGAATGTAAAGTACTTTCTCTTCTCTCATTAATCTTCTACTTCTTATTAGCCACACTTTTACAATGATTGTAAAACATATTTACTAATACAGAATCAAGCATTCAAGTAGAAGAACCAATTGTTTTGAACTATTCAAGAACAATTTACAACACCTTCGAAAGGTGTGTTCTTGACACTTGCAAGACATTTCTTGCAAATACCCCTTCCAATGTCCATCCTTTCATAAAGAAAGTTTCTTCCCTTAGAGTTATTACGCCTGCTTCATTTGACTTCTCCATTGACTACAATAGTCATGGTCCCTTAAACTCCCACTATCTCTCTTGAAACTTATTTCAATTGTGTTATACACATCAAACGATTTGGAGAGCGTGCAATTATTGTTCACTATATAGTTTACTATAAACTTAGTGAACCATTTGGATAGGGACTCAAAGGTGAAGTCCTTGCCTAGTTTCCGTCTCCTGAAGTGGTTTAACACTTCAACCTCAATAATTCAAAATCATCATAAGTTGTTCAAGGAAACTATTATTTCTTCATACATCAATTTGTAAGTGAAGAATCATGGCACATAAAGTGTCCATGCCCTTGTGCTTACTTCTCAAGTTCCTTATTCATTTAACAAAGAAACATGCACTAGTGTTTGTGTTAACTAAGGGTTGTTCAAAGCAACTCTTATTTCTTCATACAACTATTTGTAATGGAGGAATTATGACACTAAAAGTGCTCATGTCTTTGTGCTAATATTCTCAAGTTCCTTTGTTCATACAACAAAGGAATAAGCATTTGTTGTTTGTGGTGTCCTCTTTATGATAGACTTGTCTAACATGTTCTTCCAATGATACATTATTAATAGGAAGATTGTGAGGATGAGGCTACCTAGGTACATATACAATCCATTTAAGACAATCTATGGGATTGTGTTACCAAGTCCAAAAACTAAAGCCTTCGGCTTTTCTTTGTCAAGTTTTGGATAATGTTTGCAAATATATCGGTAAATAAATACATAACAAATATAAATTAATTGATTTAGCTATTTGATTTGGGTCTTTAAATCAAATAGCACCACCCATTGACAGGATTAAAAGCACACCACAAAGTAGCACACAAATGTCCTATTGATTTTCCTTATTAACACTAAGATTTGTCAATTGTAGCATATGAAAATAAGGGTCTTTCCCGCAGAAGATTGTTTTATCTAACTATTGAAAATGTCATGAAAACTGGGCTGCTGTCCTTACTGGCTAGCCACCAAAAAATAATTATTAGAATGACTTACACTTATCTAAAGTCTACGAAATTTTATATGCAAACACTAGACACACAGAGCTACACTCACACAAATATTTGGGATTTTTGGAGTTAACTTGCTATTTAAATTAAATCGAACAAAAACAGGACAAAAACATATTTTAAGTAGTTCGCAAATTAAGAAAAACGAGTTAGGGGAATTGCTATCCACCATCAAATAATCATGCAAACATGTTATGTTTCATTCAAATTCCTTCTATTTCTGGATGAAGATGCTCAAGTTGGCTCAATGTTAAAACTCAACCTATTACTCTTTCTTATGTAGTATGTTAAGAGAATGGCGTTTTCAACTTAACTTAGTCCCTAACATGCAATCTAGAATGGCGTGTTCATAGATTTAACAGGTAGAAATCATTAAGAACGAAAAGAGTTTGAGTCATCACAAGGCAACGTAAGTACTAGTGTTGTCTTACTTATCCTAGAAATTGGCTCACATGTTAATCACAATTGACAAGTTCTACTCTAGAACATATGTAGGTCCTCATTTGACAAGGGTAGACACACACATATTCATAGCATTAGAATCCTAGATATGCTTACTAAGTAATATGCTTACTAAGTACGCATCCGTAGAAAACACATAAAGAATTCGTTAATGAGACAAGTAGTGAACCAATTTTCATCCATTCATAAAAGTAATTCAAACGAAATGTCATAACAAACTTGCAATCATATTCGAGGCTTCAAAACAGCCCCTAACTACTAAAAATTTAGTTACACATAGTCCTTAAGTAATACCAAAAGAAAGACATGAGTTTGAGAAGATAAAACCGAAAGAAATCGACTGAGGCCTCCTCTTTCCTTCCTTCCCCAACGCTACTTTTAAACCAATTCTGGCTGCATCATTTTCTTCTCTTAACTCACCCACTAATAGCCATTTAGTGATGACAATAAGTGAGAGGAAATGGTAAAACAATTGTAACTCCTTGGGTAGCCTTTATGCCAATTACTCCCTCTTAATCCTCATCTTTAATTCCATTTCCTCTGAAATTTGAATAGGTGTCAGCTGGTTTTTTCTTGACTGCATCAGTTTTGGCTGCTAGATTTATTGGATTTATTGCTTATGCCTTCTTGTCAGTTACAAACTGCTCAGCCTCTTGGGAACCTTTCAGTGTTAAAACGGCCATAACTTCTTCTAAAAAAATGATATTAACAATCCGTGAAATGCTCCAGAAAATAGACATCCGTAGCTTTCTAAGCATATAAGGTTCATTCTCTAATTCATTCTGAGCTGTCCGCAACTTGCTTCCAAAGTCAGCTGACCTGCACAGGCAATTTTGACGAATTTGTTACTTAAAATCCCACTTATGCTATTTTTCTTTTCTTTGCTTGACAAATCCTACAAAACACAAAAACAAAGTAAATAGCTCAAAAATATAAGGAACTAACTAAGAAAAAACAAGTGAATTTGATGTAAAATATATATAAATATGAGCTTATCACCCACTATTTTTGGCAAATTCCATATCCCTCATTGGAATTTGAGAGTTTTGGAGGAAACTCTTAGTAGGGTATGGAAGACTCAATATTCCCAAGCCTACCTCACAATGATATGATGTTGGCTAGCATCAATAATAACACTTGCTCATTTATATCTTATTTGGCCTCTAGAGAATGATGCCTCACAATGATATGATGTTGGCTCCATTGCACTTAGTTAAGTCATTCCCACCATGCAATTTCGGGTAGGGGTTCAAGAACAACCTCACAATGATATGATGTTGATCATTCTTGTTGCCCACCTTCACAACATCATGTATGCGTATAGAACTTCTCCTGAGTGTAAGCACATACTTTGTACTCTCCCATGATAGGGTGAAGTCGGTGTATGAGTCACAAACGATCAGAGCCTACCACGGTGGAAGGCCATGAAAGAGTGTTCAAAGCAGTCACACACTTGTCAACTTAATAACGGTTTAGTTGAGGGTTTTTAGGTCTCATCACATATAAGCATGCATTTTAATCTCATTAAAACAATTTGGTCCTATTACAACTATTGGTCCATGTGATTGATTTAGTAGTATATGATATTCCCACTATGCTTGTAAAACAATTTTTAAAGCAAGAGTATATGGTACTATTAACATAAGCTTTGCATTCATTGATGGACTATATAGTTGCCTTAGGGCCTTAGGATGACTATGAACCTTTGATTCGATCCAACACAAGCCTAGTGTTGGATCTCGGTCTAGGGATGGTGATTGATTTTACTTACACATTTAATCACATTAAGGCATGTTTTCTTATTGGGCGTTGGACCCAACTACTCCAATTTCATGCATATCAAATAAAACAAGAGAGGAGTACTTCAAAGTAAAGAAGAGCTTATGCTCTTTTACAACATTTGATCAAATCAAAATACTTTAAAGTAAAGAAGAGCTTATGCTCTTTTACAACATTTGATCATATCAAATTACAACAAAAAACTAATCTACATATTCCCATGGTTCAAACAAATTTGAGAGATGGCCTTTCACGTAGCTCAATTATCGTAGGCTTAGGTTCATAATCACACTTTCTTTAATTAATTAATGCTTTAACTAATTAAACTTGAATGCAACATTGTCATTTGGTTTTTGTATCCATATAATATATTTAAATGGAGCTAAATGAAATGAAAATTCAATTCTCATTTAAAGAGACAAAACTATTTTGTTCTCAACTGATTTGGGCCAAAATGCAATAACCTCAACTTTTGGGCTATATTGCAAAATATAAACTTTTTGAGGTCACTTTGTAAAAGCACAAAAGTTTCAACACATACAAAAACTTCATTAAATGAGCAAAACAATTTGTCCTTTAGTGATTTTGGGCCTTTACGTAAAAATGTAAACTTTCGGGTCAAAGTGCAAATACACAAAAGTATCAATACTTTATGTAATTGCATAAAAGCCCCAATAGTACCCCCATTATAGGGTTGGCCGGTCATGATGAGTAGGGATGGTGTGTGTGAGTTGATTTGTGTGTTTGAAAGGTGATTGTGATTGGTATGGTGTGAATAGTAAAAAAGGTATGGGTGTTGTTTGAAAAATCATACCATCCATCATTAACAAAAACAAATAAACAACGAAACACCCCTTTTTGAATCAAAACAACAAACCTTTTGTTCTTGGTATGAACAACAAGAACCAAGAACAAAGCAAGAACATTGAGGAACATCCACGAAAACCCATAAGAGCTCCATGAATGTTTTCACTCAATAAAACTCAAATTTTCACTTACTCAAAATAGGGTTAACATCCTAGGGTACTTAGGGGTTCCTAATGTCACTTTAAAACACTTTTAACAAGACAAACAAGAACCCAAAAATCCAACCCTTGGATTTGGCCGAAGTTTCCCATAAACATGGCACCAAATTTTAGCTCCAAATGCTTAAATGAACTACATCTACAAGTTTTGAGATCGCAAATTTTCTAACAAAATTTACATTCAAAGAAGCAAGAATAAAGCTTGTAACAATTACAACATTAAAATCATAAACTGTAAAAATATAAAACCCAAAACGATTCACCAACTACTAGACCTAGGCTCTAATACCACTTGAAGGAAAAATTTGTGAAAACAAGTTCATTTGAGCAACATCTATGCATGCAATTAACAATTGAAGGCGGAATCATGCTTGTATGCACTCAAAAACAAAACTTTACCCAAGAAATTCAAGGCCTAGTAGCTGTGGTGAACCAAGGCTCAACTCAAATCTTAAAGAAAAGAGTTGTGAAACTTTTATACCTTTGAAGCACCTTTTTGCTTAGTGAAGGATATTCACCCATGTGAGGGCTTTCTTTCCTTATTCTCCTTGCTCCTTGCTCCTTGGCTCCATGGACGTGGATGGAGGAACTTTGCTTCTTGGCTCCATGACTTCTTGGATATGGATGAAGGAATGAATTCTCCAAGTTCCCAAGGAAAGGAACCTCTAAGTTTCCACACCAAGGAGAGCATTGAGAAAGAGATGAGTGACCTAGGAAGAAATGGATGCTAGTTCATTCTTCCTAGGGTGACCGGCCTTCTAAGAGAAGATAGAGCTTTTGTGTTTTTCTCTTTTCTCTAGAAAACCCTTATGAGGGAATGAGTTATAATTTCCTTTCTATAGCCACTTACATTGAATGGCATAATTGAAATTAAAACCAATTCTCCCTCACACTCTTTATGGCCAGCCATGTGGGTTTATTAGGCTTCCATGCCCTTTGTGTTTTCAAGTTGTCATACAATTTGAGTTATTGGACTTGACATTCGAAGCCCATTGGGTCTTGAGGCCTAAAACTAACCCGAGGTCTAAAACAAACTTATTCGCTTGATTAATTATCCTTACTCATCTCCCTTCAGTGATTATACACCTTTAGGGCTTCCACAAACCATGAGTGACACCTAGCAGTATGTCATGGCTACCCAAGCTAATTAGAAGAGGTGGAGAACCTATTCAGTTTGGGATTGCAATGCAATACGGTTTTTCTCTAATACAATACTCTTAACCACATTGTTTGATTTGATAGTTTATTCATGTCTACTATCCAATGTGATTCTCTTACTTATATGATTACCTTGAATGTGATTTGGAGAATTCCTAAATCTCATTCATACTCTGGCCAGAGATTCTTAATCATATCATAGAGTATTCTCCCTCAAACGGTTTGAAGGTTAGAGATCCCTTGTTGTGCATTCACTTGCCTCCATCGCTAAATGGCTTACCCCCAACTATGCCGTGGACATGATGTGATATAAACTAACACACGAATTAAACCCTCTTTATGTAGTTGTAGTATGTATAAGTAGGGATCGTTCTAGGCTGGAGATTATGAGGGACTGGTAATCTACTTAAATTAGACTCAATTACACTAAATTAGACTAAAAAACAGACAACTAGACTCTAATAACTCAAAACAAACTAGAATGACTCAACACAGCACAAAACAAGCAAATTGACTCAAAACAGAAACTAAGGGTGACTTTGGACGAAAATCTAACTTAACTTGACTCAAAACACTAAAAAGAAACTAGTTTGAACATATTCTAACTAAAAGACACAAAATATAAAGGGGGAGGTGGTTTTTGACGAATTTAAAGTAAAAGCAAACAAATTTAAAGACTCTAAACAACTTTGGATGAAATTGGGTGCTTTAATGGATGAATGGCTAACGAGAGGGTTCATCTCCACACATGACATATATGCATACAAATCGTTTTCCAGTTATTATTCCAATAAACCATGAATGATAATGCCCCAAATTAATTGTGAACTGCACAAATTAACTCTCAGATTTTCCTAATTTCATTGAATTGAACTCAGCGACGCAATCAAATTATTCTTATCAAGTTCCCTATATGAACTGCATGATAGAGATACATATCAAAGATCATTAAGTTCTATGAAAATCATAAGCATTGACATGACATTCGTAACTATAAACTGCATGATACTCCTGCCATGGATTTACTTAACACGATTGCGACTAGCAACCTTCACTACTTATAAATATAAGTTCATAATGATTAGGTGAAATTCCCTTGTATTTTAACATCAAATTCATGCATGCAAACAAGTATGCATCCTTAATCAACATACAAGACTAAGTTATCAATCAAACAGATAAGTAAATCGCATTCATGTTTTATGAAACAATAATTGGAGTAAATCAATTCATATCACATATATGTTCATGGCTTTGAATCCACCTCTAGCTAAAACGAGTTTAGTTCCTCATGTTTGCACTTAAGCAAAGATAACTTAAATTAAACATTGAAAACAAAAGATAGAATACACCTAAGAACTTTCCAACAATCCAAGCTTGAATGGCAGGGCACGGCTCCAAGGGTCTCCTCTCCTTTCTCCTTGCAAAGCTACGACACTAGAGAGATTTCTGTGTATGATGGATGTGTGGTGTGAATTGTGGTGAGAGATGGGTGATTTATGATTACTGCGGCACAAGGTATATTTATAGGGAGAAGGGAGGCATGACAAAGGCTGAAAAGGAAAGGAATTAGGACTCCAAATCAACAAGGAAAAATGACACTTCTCATTCAGATTCCAGGGAGGAAAAGGAATGGTCCTTGCGGCAGGAAACATGGCTTCTGGAAAGGATTTATGCGACATAGATTTAGGGATAGGGCTTTGGCTTCTAGAAACCTAATTTGTAGGTATCCTTATGTCATTTAGATGTCTTCTTGTAGCTAGAATTAAGGTAGATAAGGTTAGGATAATGTTGAGATAAAACAGGAACATATAAGGTTTTGGATAATATTCCCTCCTTTTAGCTGATTCCCTATCTTCCTTGATCTTGAATTAATTTCTTCAACTCATGAGCACATTCCTAGCCTCTTTTAATCTTCAAAAACGTCCATCTACCTTGCTCCATGCATGCCCTATCCATTCCAAGCCCAAAACTGCTCTAAAATGCTCCAAATTGCACTTTCTTGACAACTTTGTCATTTAAACCTGAAAACACACGAAAAATAGTCTAAAACACTCTAATAAGTAGAAATTAGCTATGTAAATGCAAGAAAACAAGCTAACTAAGTCGCATAAATATGCTCCTATCAGGACACCCTTTGACGGAGTGACTTTGACATAGTCAAAGATCAAGGACCTCACTACAAGACAACTATGATGCCTCAGGTCAAATGACTACTTTGCATTATCTCAACCATGAGTTTTCATGTGACATGAGTATGAGAACTCCTTGTTGATAGCATTCAGTGGACTCATTCTTTATTGAGCACCAACATGGTTGTCTTGGTGTCAGTCACACCAATGACTTGAGACCAGTCACTCTCTCTAAGAAAAGACATAGCACGTACTGATCTTAACGAACGGTCAATGCTCAATTGGCAATCCTATGATTAGGAACGTTTAGGATATGTAAATGAAAGAGAATGGTCTCATGAATCTAACTTCTTTATATCACATTCTCCCAATTACATATTCCTTGGACTTACCATTTAAGCATATAACATTTATATGAGATGGCTTTAAACAATAAGCTTTGCTCTTTATATTAAACTAGATTAGTTTAGCATGTGAAATGTCCGTAAAGTATCATCATATGATTGGCTTTTAGGGCACATTTCCAACATATGCATCATCGGTTATGGAATGTAATCACAAAGCTTTAGTTTATAACAGAATAATCATGCAGCATGAGTTATAGGAGAATCAAGAGTATGAATCAAATTTTATTATTCATTATTTTAGTTATACAAGAATTAGAATGCATCATTTCTTTTATATTTTTTTTTTAGTGTGCATTATTACTTATACAAGAACTAGTATCTAGCAGCATTACTTATACCAAAATTAGAATGCAGTATCAGTTATACCAAAATTAGTGTGCAACATCAGTTATACCAGAATAATTCAATTGATGTTATTTAATATTTTATGCAAACTCATGAGTTTATATAAAATATACACACAAAAATTAAGTAGAATTAGCTTGCTTATGGATTTACCATTTTGTCTGTTGGGTCATCGTTTTGATTTTTGAGCTTATCTTATCTTTGCGTTTTTATCTTCTATACAACTAGTGTCATTTGTATATCTTTATCATCTGTTTGATTATCGCCTTTTTTCGGCACATCTAAAACTATTCTTTCATCATCATCCTCTTCTTGCTGTTGAACATCATCCATCTCATCATCAGCATCACCTTTTGCCATCCCATCTAATATTGTTCTTTCATCATCGTCATCATCTTCTTTTTTTTTTTTTTTTTTTTTTTTTTTTTTTTTTTTTTGGTTCTCAGTAACTTGATCATCTTGTGGTGGTTGTGCAGGCCCCCCCTACATTTTGATCTTCTCCAGGTTCTTCATCCACCAATTTTTTTGTTGGTTTATCTTTCTTGGCTTTTGTATCATTCTTGGCTACTTGCTTAGGTCGCACTACAATTTGATCTTCTTCAGGTTCTTCATGTTCAAGCACCAATGTTTTTGCTACTTTAGCGTTCTTGGCTTTTGGCTCACTCTTGGCTACAGGCTTTTCCAATTTCCTTTTTCTTATTTTTTTTATTTTTTATTTTTTTGATGCAGGTGGAGGATCAACAAAGTCGTCATCATCATCTTCTGAGCGTTGTTCAACTAACTCCTCAATTGGTTTTGCATTGTCCATATGTGAAAGTTTTAAGAGTTATGTTTTTTGATACTTTGAAAACAACACATAACAGGTACATGCAGAATCACACATGTAGAATGACAACACACAACAAATATAAACTATATTTTTATTTTTTTTATGATTTTTGTTGATACATTTTGTTTTTCCTGAAAAATGCAGAATATTTTTCACACAAAATACATGTAGAATCACGTTTTACATAAAAGTATATGCAGTATCAGTTTTACCTCCAAATTTTCATTTGCTTCTTTATAGATTTTTTCATACAGAACTGCCAAATCCCACTTGACTGCTGTTGGCAAGCGTTTCTCTTGTCCTTTTATTGGTTTGATGATTGGGGTGTGATCACAAAGCCAATACTGTAGACAAAATAAAAGATTTTTTTTTATTAGAGATTTGTATATTTTGTAAAATAAGACCAAAACTAATTTTTTTATTATTAGTTTTTTGTTTGCTTACCAGTAAAAGTACAACAGCGCCACTGATGGTTGGTTGTTTGTCCATTTCTTGTTTTGCACTTTGTTAATTGATTCCATCATGTATCTTGTTGTTTCCTTGGCCCAGTTGTACTGATTTATGTTATCGATGGAGTTACAATTTTTGGCCAAACTCCAAGGGAGTTTCCTTACTGAGCTCCTAAACAGATTTGTGTTGAGCAAATATAGAATTCTAAGGCAGGCTACATCTTTATTTGCTTTTTTTGTCCTAATATCAAATACAACTTGAATTGCTTGTGCAATTTCTTTTCTACCGATTCTTGACATTTCTGAGAAGTATTTATCAACAAATTTGTTTTCTTTCAACTTTGGGACTCTTGTGCCACCTGTCGATTGAGGGCTTCTTTACCTCTATTTAGGATCCCAAATATGTGTTGGACATCATCAGCATTTACTTGGCTATATCCATTTTTGAATTTGAACATTCCATTTTCAATGTCATACCAGTTCACTATATGTTTGACATCCCAGTCTAATTTCTTCATTTGTAATTCACCTTTTACGTAAGCTTCCACAAGTCTCCCAAAAGGTGACTTATATATGAATGCCAAGACTTCTGGTTTTTCATCAAGTTTTGGCTTGAGCTCTTGTATTAGTTCTGTAAAGGCCATGAGATTTAGTCTTATTTGAGCATAATTCTCATCTATTACACGACGCTTTATGGCAGGAGGTTTTTGAGCTGATTTCTTTTTTATTGATAAATATTTTTCTTTTGGCGACTTCTTCAAGAAAAATAAAACAACAATGAGTATAATTTTTAATCAAATAATATGAAGTCATATAAATGACAAACTAGATGCAAAAGGCAGATGCAGCATCACTTAGCACAAAAGCTAGATGCAGCATCACTTAGCGCACAAGCTATATGCTGTATCACTTAGAACACAAGCTAGATGCAACATCAATTAGCAAACAAGGTAGATGAAGAATTGGTTGTTAACACACAATGTAGACGCATAATTGTTTTTAACACAAAAGGTAGATGCAGATTCCTTTTTTCTTTTAGCACAACATATTTATGTGCAGAACCAAATTACAAACAAAAAGTAGAACCATAATTAATTTACAAAGTGCAGCATCAGTTACAAAGTGCATTATCAAGCTAGACGGTTAATGTTTTTACTCACAAAATTTAGACACAAAATCATTTTATTTTTCCAAATGTTGTTGAAGAATTAGTAAACATACAAAAAAAAAAAAAAAAAAAATTGAAAATCTAAAACATTGAAATTGTTTTTTCTCGAACTGTAACACTGAAATTTTTGTAAAATCAAGTGCAAAAGCATTTGATAATGCATGCCTTTTTGACATTTTCCGAAATTGTCTTTTGCAAAAACAAGTGCAAAAACACTTGATAATGCATCTAAAACTTTGATAATGTATTCGTTTTTTACAGAGTTCAAAATATAATCATGCAAAAGAATGGTTTTGAGCAGCAGAAAATACCTTTGAAACACTGATCTTCTGGAAATCCGGCTAAACCTATGTATCAGTTACTGAAAATCTGGCTTGTATGTATCAAAATCTATGGAGATTTTAGAATTTTTTCTGGGAAAGTATTTTTTCGTGTGAGAGAGTGTTTGAAATGATGGTTGTGACAGCCCGTTCCGAAAATTTTAAAACGTACGCGTGAAAAGACGATTTTGCCCCTAGTGTTATTTTTTTTCTTTGTGTGATTGTTTGAGTGGGTGTGGCTGGTTGTGGACCACATACACACTCCCATAATTTCCCTCACCCTTTTCCCCCTATCCTTGCACCCATCCCGTGCCCATTTCCCTTCCCATTTTCATACCCATGTGTACGGACACACTCCAAAACCACCCAAATCTTCACAGATCGAAGAAACAAAGTACATATCCATGCTCGTGAGGTCCGTAGGAGTTCAACCATACCCATTTCAGGTAAGGATACCTTCGTTTTCACGTCGAACTTGGGATACCTGATTTTTGGTACTGTTCATGCACACGTAAATTCTTATGTTTTTGGGAATTTCAAGCTTGTAGGAAGCTTGGTGAGGTCCTTAGGAGGCTCGGGGTGGTTCGTTTGAAGGTTTTGGACGTCAGGATCACGAGTTTCGAGGTTGGTCGGAGTTGGGGGTATTTTCCCGACGAGATTCGTGGATTTTAGCACTTGAAAGTGGTATGATTTTGTTCCTCTCGTTGTAAGCTTCAATTTGGTACCAATTTTGTGAAATTTGGCTGAAAAACGAAGAAGCTAGGACGATTTGAATTTTTCCCGATTTTTCGGCACCGGCGATGGTGCCGGAGCCTCGCCGGAGAAGACGACGGAATATTCCGTCAGTTTGGATGGAATATTCCTAACGCCGTTGACGGAATTCGTTAAAGTTAACGGAATATTCCTGACGGCGTTAACTGACGCCGTCAGCGTGCCAGGCACGTGCCTGCGCGTGGGCGTGCCTTGGCCTGCGTGTAGGGGCGCGTGCGGCAGTGGAAAATTTTTCTAAAAATATGGGGATGTTCCTGAGGTTGAGTAGATCACGTTGGTGTATTCATACACCCCATTTGAGCATTGTATGAGAAGTTATTTCTTAAGTGTGGTTATGTGCTTTAAAATTAACGTTTTTATAGTTGTTTCGCATATAGGTGATACCTATCCCGAGGACGAGCGTGGTCACTCGAGGCAGGGGGGTTACGACCCTTCCACATACCAGTGAGTGGGCTTTTGGTTTTCCGTATATACCTATATACTTATACTTTTCCCAGAAATTTATTTAGAACGTTTATTTGTTATATGCCATGCCTATAGTTTTGTCGTTGTTTATGCATTGTTAATTGTTATATATATATATATATATATATATATGTTTGGTGCTGCGGACGCACAGGTAAGTGCCAGGTGAGTTGTGATTTATGTTTACTTTCAGTAGTGATTTGAGATGCATAGAGAGCTCATAACCTGCACCCCCGGTGTTAGTGCTCCCGCCCAGAGTTGGGCACAGTCCTTCACGTGATGTTCACCTCCCGCACCACATGTTCAGCTTGGATCCAAGTTAGGTGCACAGCCCTGTCGTACAGACCACTCTAGGTGGTTCCGACTCGTAGGTGACCCGCGATTATTCGCACAGCCTTCACGTGATCGTAGCACTTGAGCGTATATATATGTTACACCCAGGCCTGTCGTACAGACCACTTTAGGTGGTTCCAACTCGTGTTCAGGTCTAGTTAGTGAGATGGAGATTTGAGCTCTAGATTCAGCCGTACAGGTCACGTTAGGTGACTCCGGCTAACAAATTATATGAGATTGATGCGATATTACCTGAGCACTTGCATTTTACTTTGAGGTTTTGGCATAGCATATTCTTTTGCATGATTTATATATATACACTCTATTTTCTGGGAAGTATACAGGTTTTACGGCGAAGGGTTAGAACTTATTTATTAAATGGTTTTTGAAAAGCTTTGTTTTTGCCCACTCACGCTTTTGTTTTGCGCCTCTCCAGGTTCTAGTTGGCTAGCACGTTTGGTGGCTTCCCTAAGGTTTTCCCCGGCATATCTGACAGACCACCACCAGTGTAGGACCACCTTCGGGTGTGTTTTTGCTGTGTCATTTTCTTCTGGACTGCATTAGGCTGTCATGCTCTGAGCCTAGCGTTCACACTTACACTTGCACTTGTTCATTTTTGCCTTGTGTAAAGCTAGTTTTTATTATTCGGACTATTTATATTATTATTTTATTAGCTTCCGCACTGTGCACATGGTTACGTCACTTCCACGTGACGGCCAGCATGCCCTGATCTCGATCGGGGTGTGTCAGTTTAAATTGTCACATCCCGGCCCGGGGGGGATCACTTCCCGGGCCCGCTCCACCACCGTAGCACAATATTGTCCGCTTTGGGCTTACCACTCCCCTTAGGGGCCCGACGTCCTCGTCAGCACACCACAGCCAGGGTTAGGCTCTGATACCAAATTGTCACATCCCGGCCCGGGGCGGATCACTTCCCGGGCCCGCTCCACCACCGTAGCACAATATTGTCCGCTTTGGGCTTACCATTCCCTCATGGTTTTGTTTTTGGGAACTCACGAGCGACTTCCCAGTGGGTCACCCATCATGGGATTGCTCTCGCGCGCTACTCGCTTAACTTCGGAGTTCCTACGGAACCCGAAGCCAGTGAGCTCCCAAAAGGCCTCGTGCTAGGTAGGGATGAGAATATACATATAAGGATCACTCCCCTGGGTGATGTGGGATGTCACAATGGTTTTAGGGAAGATGAAACTGTCAGTTTGCGGTATTGAATTAGGGAATACGGTTCATTTTTATGATTTTTTGTCGTGTAGTTGTTAGCGTGGCCGTTTATTAACGGTTATAGTCGAGGAGCATGGGCCGTAATTTAGTTGGTCCGTTTCTTTTTGGGTTGGGCTTGGATTTGTGTTGTTTAGGTTTTTTGTCCCTCCTTAAAATGTTTTAAAAGGTGTGGAGCTGTGTGAAATATAATATATATTTGTGTCTATAAGTAAGGCTCCCTAGATTTTTGGAGTGCCAATATAGCTTCCTTTTAGTAAATGACCATAAAAAATCAAAATAAGTTCATAACAATTCAAAAAAATATGAACCATTCTTTTGTGAGGACATCCTCCACTTAAAAATTCTCTTATATATGATATTAGGTAATGCTCTCATATCATACTTTTGTTGGTTGTGAATTTATGTGTCATAGATTCAATCAAGAATCAACTTAATTTGGTTACATATTTTATATTGTCTAGAAGTCTGACAAGAGAACAATCAAGGACTTTAGTTTTTTTAGTCGCTCTCAGCATCTCCCAAAACTCGAAGTCAAAACCCATAGCCCTTGGCCCCTTCTCTAGCTTGGGGCTGGTGGCAGCCCCTCTTCCCCTTATCCTAGCCTTCTTCCATTGTATTCTCATGGATTGTTGCAAATGTTTTTCGTTTTAGTATTTTCATTAGTAAGTGTCTCTTTGGTGAGGTTATTTGTAAATCTCTCTTAATGAGTATTTTCATTTTATGTTGGTGTTATCGATTGCTCCGGAGTCTAGTTCGTTGTTTTTGGTTGCTTTGTTGATTTTGTTAAGCATAAAATTCATGTTGATACGAACATTAGTTGGTTTGTTGTCAGTTTCTATTTGGAGTCAGCATTGGTCGGAGTCAACGAGTGCACTTATGTTCACCATTTGGCAATTTTGTGCGTGGAATTCTTAGATGCCAATTTGAAGTGTTTGACTTTCCCACCAAGCTTGGAGTTCTCTTGGCTTTGGAGTGCCATCTCAGTACTCTGAATTTGGGTGTGGATGATTTCAAGATCTGGATTCGTTCCTATACTTAAACTTGGGTCTGTCTCGCCCTCAAATCCACTAGTACAGTGACAACTTTTTTGTCCATGTTGACCTTTTATGTTTTGTTGTAGTTTCTTTGATTGAGTACCCCTTAGATCTTATTCAGAATTCCCCAATGTGATTTTTGTATTAATTTTAATATTATGATAAAATTGCTATTGTTTCTCCTAAAAAAATTATATTGAGTGATTAGAGTTTTTATTATTATCAAAATATCTAATACCATGATGCTAGATGGCTTGTTTGGAAGTGTTTTCAAAATGAGCGGTGATATCCATACACTTCAGGGGTATATCTATTCATGGACCCAGGTGGTCCCGGGACCCTCCACAAGTCCAAAGAAGTGCATGTAAAGACCTCTGAGGACCACCCAACGGTCTGACCAGGTGGTGGAGGAGAGAAGACCACCATGGTTGTGTAGATGTTGTGAAATAGAAGCTTTGAACGAAGAAGAAAGGTTAAATTTCAAACAAAGAGGAAACCAAAGCTGTTCTTAGACCTTGGTTCCAACGAAGAAGAAAGAGAAAATGATTTTCTCTCTTCATTTCGAACATGAGTAAGTCCCTTTTTTTCTTTTTTTTCTTTTTTGTTGGCCAATCAGGTTGTGACACCTAGCATTTTAGTTAATAAAGGGATGAGTATTATTCAACTAGTACTTTTATACCACATGTTTGACACCGTATTTTCTTTTAAAATTTACTAATAATTTCATATGACCTCTGAAAAATATTTCATAAAGTACTACGGACTTGTTTACTTGAACTTTCATCTCATACCATCAAATTCACTAAAATACTAAAACAAAAGTTCTGATATTTTTGTATGTTATATGTCACATCCTGGCCCGGGCGAGACCACTTCCCGAGCTCGACTCCACCGTAGCACGATATTGTCCGCTTTGGGCCCCAACCACGCCCTCACGGTTTTATTTTTGGGAACTCACGCAAGAACTTCCCGATGGGTCACCCATCCTGGGAATGCTTTCGCGCGCTACTCGCTTATCTTCAAAGTTCCAATGGAATCCGAAGCCAATGAGCTCCCAAAAGGCCTCGTGCTAGGTAAGGATGAGAATATACATATAAGGATCATTCCCCTGGGCGATGTGGGATGTCATAATCCACCCCCCTTAGGGGCCCGATGTCCTCATCGGCACACCACGGCCAAGGTTAGGCTCTGATACCAAATTGTCACATCCCGGCCCAGGCGGGACCACTTCCCAGGCCCGACTCCACCGGAGCACAATATTGTCCACTTTGGGCCCCAACCACACCCTCACGATTTTGTTTTTGGGAACTCACACGAGAACTTCCCGATGGGTCACCCATCCTGGGAATGCTCTCGCGCTCTACTCGCTTAATTTCTGAGTTCCAATGGAACCCGAAGCTAGTGAGCTCCCAAAAGGCCTCGTGCTAGGTAAGGATGGGAATATACATATAAGGATCACTCCCCTGGGCGATGTGGGATGTCACATATATGTTAAATAACAAACTTAATTAAAATAATAAACTTAAGTTCTCAATACAAGTATATTTTTTTAAGTGTAAATAAGTACGTATTTATATAATAGATAATAAATTTACTTAAATCCACCTAACTAGCATCTAGCATCTTTTAGAACCTTGATTAGGACCACCTGATGTTAAAATCCTAATCCACTATCGAAGCACTTTATTTTACCCTTCCCACACCCCTCTTAATTTTTGGCTGTCAAAATTGAAGAAGATCATGTAAGATTCATGTTGAGTTGTCAAAGATTTTGAGTCGAAAATCACTCAAAAGGAAAGTAACTTGCTAGGCAAGTAATTTGTTTCAGTGTAATTGAACAACTGATTAACAAAGATCATGGAACTGTTAAACATAAATTGACTCTTGTAAACCTTAATTCAGCAAAAGATAGTGTACATTCCTTGGAGTGACAACATTAAAATCCAATTACTATGATAAACAGTATTGGAGGAAACTCTAATGACCATAGGAAACAATCCGTTCCTGAGCAATCCTTATTCCTTGCTAGAATAATGTTGTTGGGAGAGAGTAGAAGACTCCTTGTGAAACTCGGTTCACCATGACTCCAGTTGGCGTAGGTTTGTATTCTTCCAGTCTTAACCTCATCACTGCACAAAGCCTAATAGTCAAATAGTGATGCTAGATACATCTTGATTCATTTTGATTCCTTACATTTGGTTTCAGAGCCTTACAACATGACTACAATCCGTTTTAAAGACTGTATTTTACATCTGAAAGAGTTCTACAAGGTCTCTTGCATACCGATGCATATGCATGTTACTGAAGCCCTAGTACTAGCATCTGCATTTAATAATTGAACTCTACAACCACTATATCTATTCTGTATTTATGCTTCCGCTGTTCAAGTACCTGACTAACTAAGATTTGGTTGTGGCTATATATAAAAATATATAAAATATGTGCAAAGATATCTGTGTGTCATAACCTACAGTGCAGAAAAGGGATGATGAGCAATTGCAGGCACATCAAGTCGTAGAATCACAACTATGGGAGTGATTTATTCAAACTGAACAGTTAAATTTTATATATGAATCCAAATAAAGTTGTCATTCATATTAGACAAACTCATGGGATTCAATTTTGATATCGTAGGGCCAATACGTTAATCAGCTCAAAAGTGTGGGAGCTATGTTTTCTTTGCTTGTTGCTTAAGAAATGCAATTGTGGTTGATGGTCATTGCTACTTAAGAAATGAAATTGTGGTTGAAGTAACATTTGCCAATATTCTTATGGAGGGAAGCCTTGAAAGCAACAAACTATATCCTCAATCACGTGCCAAGCAAGTTAGTACCACAAGCACCATATGAACTCTGGACTAGAAGGAAGCCTAGCTTCAATCATTTTCATGTATAAGGATGTGATGCAAAAGCCAGGTTCTACAATCCACATAAGAAGAAACTGGATCCAAGAACCATGAGCTACAGATTTATTGGATATTTAGAGAAATCCAAGGGCTACAAGTTCAACTATCCAAACTCTCACACTAGAATACAAGAGACTCATAATGCCAAGTTCATTGAAACTACAAATGTAGTACATTCATCCACTGACACATTTTTGTTTGAAGAACTCACTACTGTAATTGATAAAACTGCTGCCAAAGCCTTGCAAATGGAAACTAAGGCACCAAGTGAAGAACCATATGACACTGCAATTGACATTGGAAATAACCTGGCAGCCCCAATGGTCACTGAAGTGGAACTATAGACATATTTTGACACTGCACTCCCCAAAATCCATCCAGTACCTAGGTCAATGCCATTAAGAAAATCTGGAAGAATGAGAAAGCCTGCAATATCCTCAAATTACTTATGCTTCCTACAGGAATCTGAGTATGATTTTGGTGATGATGATATCCCAACTATATACAAACAAGTAGTTGAATCAAGCCAAGGAGACTTGTAGCACAAGGCAACAGTTGAAGAACTTGATTCTGTGCAGAAAAATGGTGTCTGCTCTCTAGTACATCCCACATCATAGAAAGCCATTGGTTGCAAAAGGATATTCAAGACCAAAAGCAATGCACAATGAGAAGTGGATAGGTATAAGGCATGATTAGTGGCCAAAAAGTTCACACAAAGGGAAGGAATACACTACAATGAAACTTTATGCCTAGTTTTATCCAAGGATTCAATTAGAATCATAATGGCTTTAACAACAAACTTCAACCTTGAGATTTATCAGATGGATGTCAAAACAACATTCATGAATGGAGAACTGAGTGAAGAAATTTTAATGTAACAGCCTTTATGATTTGTTGAAAGGGGGAAGGAGTCCAGGGTTTGCAATTAAACAAATAAATTTATGGCTTGAAGCAAGCCTTAAGACAGTAGTACCTTAAGTTTGTTGAAATTATACCCAAGTTTGCTTGCCAGTTCTGATATGCAACATCTGCATACAACCAAGAAAATGCTAGCTGAGAGTTTCGAAATAGAGGACTTGGGACAAGCCCTCTTTTCCTAGGTATAGAGACCAAAGCAAGATAACACTTAGGTTGTCTCAGAAGGCTTACATTGACAAGGTTATCAAGAGGTTCAACATGCAAAAATGCTCTAGTGGTGAACTGCTTATAGGCAATGGTGATAAACACATCAATGATCGGTCTCTTAAAAATGATCTTGAGAGTCTAAGTATGAAGGACAAACCATTTGCATCCTTACTGGAAGTCTACCGTATGCACAAGTTTGTACAAGACTAGATTTGCCATTTGTAGTGACTGTATTAAGCAGGTTTCAAGCAAATTCTGGTACAGCTCACTCGGAGGTAACAAAGAAGGTGATAATGTATTTGAAGAGGACAAGAGATTTCATGTTGGTATACAGCCACATGGAAAATCTCGAAATGGTGGCTTATTGTAATGTAGACTTGACTGGATGTGTGGATGACAGAAGACTCACAAGTGGTTACACTTTATGTTGGCTAACGGAGCAGTGTCATGGAAGAACAAGAAACAGTCAGCAATTGCCACTTCTACAATGGAGGCATAGTTCAATGCATGATATACTGCAACCAAGCAGGCAATATAGATGAGAAACCTCATTAAGTGTTTGAAGGTGGTTGACTCGATTCATAGACCTTTGAAGCCGTTTTGTGACACCAAAGCAGTTGTATTTTTCTCGAAAAACAAGAAGAGATCATTGGTTTGCAGACTTATGGACATGAAATATTTGAAGGTCAGGTATGAAGTGAGAAGATGGCAGTTGATATTGACCATATTGGTACATGCAACATGCTGGCCAATCCCATGACAAAGGCTCTATCAATGGGACTATTGAAGAAGCATATGCATAACATGGGAGTTCACGAGTCATTTGATTCTGCAAATGAGTGGGAGTAAAGTTTAATCCTTTACTGTCTGATCATTTGGTTAACTGTTGAACTCATTTCATTTCAATAAATTGCCATGTCGAAATGTTTTTCTCATATTTTATGCATAACTAGTTGTTGACAGATTTTAGTGAAATAGAGCTTATGCTTGAAGCTTAAAGATTGACATGGGTGAAACTGATATTATCTGCAATCACTCGCTGGAGCCAAACATGCATGTAATTGTAGAGCAAAAGTGCAGGTAGATATGCACTTGAGTTTCTATGGTTTTATGTTTGATTTCAGCGGTGGTTGTTTGCTGACGATGACTAATGTGACATTGTTTCAGTGATTAACATGATCCTTGTTGCAATCAGACTAAATTACTTGACACTAGAAGTGGGAGAATGTAACTCATGTTAAGTTGTCAAGGCTTTGGTATTGAAAATCACTCAAAAGGAAAGTATCTTGTAAGGAATGTAATTTGCCCTTCAGTGTGATCGAATAATTCATTGGAAAAGATCATGGAACCGTTAAAAATTAGTTGACTTTTGGAAACCCTCTATACATGCCTTGGTGGGACAATATTAAGATTAAATGGTGATTGTATAAGAAATGACTCTTGGATTTCTCATTTCTTAATGAATAAGAAATTACAACCAGTTTATATATACATGTAAGAAAATAGCTTAGTAACTAATTAAACCTGATTAACTGACTAATCTAGGATTAGTTACATGGACAGCTGTAACAGACTTGAAATCAAAATACAACAGACTATACATGTGCTATATGTGCCTCTTTACACCCCTTCAAGCTGAACGGAGGAGGGCCGAGGCAAAGCTTGGAACGAAGATATTGAAACCGAGCTTTAGAAAGAGATTTGGTGTGGATATCAGCAAGTTGGTACTGAGTATTGAGATATTGCACCTGAAGCAGCTTGGCAAGAACAAGTTCACGTATGTAATGATAATCAATTTCCACGTGTTTTGTACGAGCATGAAATACTGGATTTAAGGCCAGAGAAATAGCAGAAACATTGTCACACCAAAGAGTAGGAATGGTAGTGAGGTGAAGAGCAACATCTCTGAAAATCTTACATATCTAGGTGAGTTCAGCTGCTGTGTGGGCAAGGGAGCGATATTCAGCCTCTGTAGAAGAGCGAGCAATTGTATGTTGCTTTTTTGCACTCCAACTAATCAAGTTGCGACCCAAAAATATACAATATCCACTGGTGGACCTGTGATTGATAGGAGCATATTTAGGCGACTTACTTAACTTGTTTTCATGCATTTATGTTGTTAATTCATAGTTGTTTTAGTACAATAAGCCATTTTCGTTTGTTTTTAGGTTCTAATGGCAAAAGGAGCAATAAAGTGCATTTTGAGGCTATTTGGAGCATTTTTGGGCGTGGATTGGATAGCTTAACATAGGAGCAAAGAGGATGGACGAAATTGAAGACAAGAAGAGCTAGGAAAGGCTACAAATCTGGTGAAAGAAGTTCTACTCCAATGAAGATAAGGAAGAAGCAAGAAACAAGGAACCTTATCCAACCTTATCCAAACCTTATCTTATCCTATCCTAGAAACCTTATCCTATCCTATCTCTAACATTATCCTTTTCTCTCTTATCCAAATCAGGTTAGGACTTATTCCTAGCTAATAATAGGGAATTAACTACACATTTAAGCACATAATTCAGTTTCTAGAAGCCTTATCCACTCAATTGCCGCAAGAACTCCATTCCTTGTAGGTTTAGGAATTGCAATCCTTTTCCTACACAAATATCATGTATCCTTGGCCCTTTAGGTTTAGGAATCTGCCCTAAACCTTCCCTTCTAGAAACCTTATCTCAGCCCTATACATGTGCCGCACCAAAACCTTCTAGAATCCCTAAATCCTAGCCGAATTCCCTATTCCAAATCCCACTTGATTTCTGCCTTGAGTTAACCTTTTTCCAATGGGATTAGGCAATCCTTTTCCTACACTAAGTGTGCCAAACTAGCCTATATAAACAGCCTTGCCGCACCATTTAGTTCACCACCCCTTCACACAACATTCATACATTCCTTCAAAAAACACCCTTTGCCGTGACCTTGCAACCACCCATCCATCATTCCCCTACTTCCACACCTCT
The DNA here is from genome assembly GCF_963583255.1 of Pyrus communis. Taxonomy (NCBI): domain Eukaryota; kingdom Viridiplantae; phylum Streptophyta; class Magnoliopsida; order Rosales; family Rosaceae; genus Pyrus; species Pyrus communis. Next base: position 8,159,242 of record NC_084808.1, read on the forward strand.
ATCCCAACCTCCATACACCACCATCATCCTTTGCCGCACCACCATACATACCTAAATCCATCCAAAACCCAGAAAATCATCCACAAACCCACCATAGACCTTGTGTCGTGACTTAGCAAGGAGGAGGAGAAGGAAGACCAAGCCTTGGGCGTTTGTGCATTCAAGTTGGAGTGTTGGACGTTTTTAGGTGTAATCTATCCTTTATTGTTAATGTTTAAATCTATGTTGCTTTGTTTTGTCGTGAACATGAGAGGCTAAACTCGTTTTAGCCTAGGGATGCTTTGAAACCATGATTACATTTATAATATGAGTTGATTAAGTCCAGTTGTGATTTCATAAGTCATGAACGCAATTTGCTTAACCGTTTGATGGATAACGTATTCTTGTATGTTTATTAGGGAGGCCTACTTAATTTGCATGCTTGAATTTGGGGCTAGAATATAATGGTGTTTCACATAATCGTTACAAACTTATATTCACAAGTAGTTAAGGTTGTTTTCACAATCATGTTAAGTAAATTCCTAGCATGCGTATCATGATGTCATAGTTACAAGTGCTTTGTCAATACTTATGATTTCCATTGAACGTAATGATCTTTGACCGTATCTCTATTATGATGTCATGTACGGGACGTTTTGACGAATGCTTTGGGTTGTCGTATGATGTCATCCAATCCACTAACTTAAGGGAAATCTGAGGGTTAATTAGTGATGTCACGGTTAATCTGGGGTGTTGAGGTTCATGGTTTATCGGAAAAGCAACTGGAAATCAATTTATGTTTGAAAGTATCATGTGTGGAGAAGTATCCCTTGGCTATCCCATCATCCATTAGTTTTTCTTAAATTCGTCCAAAATCTGTTTTAAAGTTTTAAGTTACTTGTTTTCTTTTAAATTCGTCCAAAATCAAAACCCCTTTTCTTACTTTGTCCAAATCTGTCCAAAAGAGTCTTTTTGAGTCTTTAGAGTCAAAACTAAGTGTATTTTCGTCCAAATTAAGTCCTAAAGTCTAAATTGAGTCTTTTTGGTTGTTTTGAGTTGTTTTGAGTCTTTAAAGTTTGGTTTGAGTCATACAAGTTAGTAAGAGTCTTGTGAGTCTATTTAAAGTGTTTTAAAGCATATTTTCACATCTTTGAGTCAATTTTCATTAGATTAGCAATCCCTCCTAATCCCCGGCCTAGAACGATCCCTACTTATATCTATACTACAATTGTCAAAAAGAGGGTTTAATTTGAGTGCTATCTTTTATCACATCAGTGATCAAACACACAACCTGCCCAATCGGCATCAGAGTAAGCAGTAAGATGCAAGGGACTCTTCTTAAACCACATTCCTTGATCAAATGTGCCTTTTAAGAACCGTAAGATCCGTTTAACTGCCTGAAAGTGGGAATCGCGTGGACAGTGAAGGAATTGACAGACTTGATTCACGGCAAAGGAAAGATCCGGGCGTGTCCAAGTGAGATACTGTAATGCCCCGACTATAGACCTGTAGTCTTTAGGATCAGCCAAAAGATCGCCAACATGATTAAGCTTCTGAGATCCAAGAGGAGTAGAACAGGGCTTACAACCTGCCATGTTTGTCTTGACTAAGAGATCTAAAGCATATTTGCTTTTGAGACAGGAAAATACCCTCATCAGATCTGTGAACTTCTAGGCCAAGAAAATAGTGCAATGGACCCAAATCCTTAACAGGAAATAAGGAACGAAGTTGCTGAATAAACTGTTGACACAGAGATGTATTGGGACCAGTCACCAGGATATCGTCCACATAGACAAGAATAAGGACAGGAAAGGTTAAAGCTTCATGATGCGATATTTATACGCGCACAAATTAAACCCTCTTTTTGTCAATTGTAGTATAAGTAGGGATCGTTCTTAACCGGGGATTAGGAGGGATTGCAAATCACTTGGAAACTGACTCAAAAACGTAAAATAAAGTTTAAAACACTAAACTAAACTCAAGGAATGCGAAGCTAAACGCTTAAAACACTAAAACAAACCAAAAGACTCAAACATCACCCAAAACACTCAAAACTGCCTTAAAAACACTTTCTGGGCAGTTTTGAGCACTTTGGTGAATTTGGACGAAATTGGGAAATAAATTTAATCAAGACTCTTAAAAACACAAACTAAGACACTTTCTAACTAAATTGGACATTAAAGTAAAGGGGGATTTAGGTTTATACGAAATTAAATTAAATGAACAAAGTGCAATTAAAACAGAATGTAAATATGAATTTGTGATAGAATAGAATGGATGGATGCTAGCCAAGGGGTTCATCTCCACACATGTTATACTTGCATAATAAAATGATTTTCAATTGCATTTCAATAAACCATTAATTCTCAACACCCCAAGTTAATCGTGATGCACTAATTAACCTTCAAATCTTCCTAACGTTATTGAATTGGATGATTGCATACGACAACCCAAAACATTCCCCACAAGTCCCCTACATGATTGCATAATAGAGATACAAGCAAGAATCATTACGCTCTATGAAAATTATAAGTGTTGACGAGGCATTCGTTACTATGGAATACGCATGAAACTTATGCCAAGAATTCGTTTAACGCGATTGTTTATAAGCAACCTCCACTACTTGTGAATATAAGTTCGTAACTATTAGGTGAAACTCACTTATATTCTAGCGTCATATTCATGCATGAAAATTAAGCGTGCACTCTCAATAAACATACATAAATAAGTTATCAATCAAACAGTTAAACAAATTGAATCCACAACTTATGAAACGCAATTAGAAGTAATCAAATCAAAATGCAAGCATAAACATATATTTCGAATCCCCCCCTAGCCAAGGGGGGGTTTAGTTCCTCATAACTTTGAAATCAAAGAAACACCTAAACATTCCAACAACTCAAACTTGAATTGTATGAACGTTTAGGCACTCTTCACTTCCATTCCTCATACGTTCAAAACAAAGAGAATTGAATTTAAACATTGAAATCAAAGAAACACCTAAACATTCCAACAACTCAAACTTGAATTGTATGAACGTTTAGGCACTCTTCTCTTCCTCGTTGTTGTAGTACAAGGTCTAAGGTGAGTTTTGGGGATTATGGATGATGTAGAATGGAGTGGGGTGGTAGGATAGTGAGTGTATGGCTGAATTTCTGGTGGTGTTTGGATTGATAGGGAAACTCACGGCCAAAGGGCAGTTTTGATGTGTGAATGGGTGATTTTCTGAATATGGAAGAGTGAATATGAATTGAGGTTGCAATGGATGCTTATTTATAGGTGAAATGGGGGGAACATGACAGCTAGGAGGGAATGTGGCTGCATGTTTGAATGATTAAAGGATGCATGTGGGTTAGAAATGCATGTGCAATGAATATGTGGCTGCATGTGCAAGGGAACAATCTGGAAATGAAAAGGGAAATGCATGTGGCTGCAATAGCATGTGGAATGGCTGAATTGAATGATTATTGCACGGCACAAAGGGATGTGTTGGTGTGTGAATGGAAATTCAATCTGAAATGGGAGAGCATGTGGGTGGAAATGCATGTGTTTGCATGTGAATTAAAGCTATATGTGGCTGCAATGATGAAATGGATGGGAGTGCATGTGGCTTGGGTGGAATGAAGGGGGAAGTACACAGCTTTGGGAGAGATTTAGTGTGTGAATGATGGCAGATTGTGTATGTGCTTTGACAGCTAGGTTGAATAAATTAAAGGGAGTGCATGTGGCTGTAAGGTGTGAATGATTTATGAGTGCATGTGCAATGTTTTAAAGGATGGAATGCATGTGAATATGCTGGAAATCTGATGGGAACTCACGGCATTGATGGAAATGAATGATTAAATGTGCATGGCTGGAATGAATGTGTTTGCATGTGAATTAAAGCTAGGGTGAATGATGATAAATGCATGTGGATTAAGTTGGAAATACATGTGGAGTGGCTGATTAGAATCTAGGGTGCATGTGCATGGCAATGTGTTAGAATGGATGTGTGTTATGCATGGCATGATTGGGATTAGGAAAGGTTTAAATGTCATAAAACTAAAGGGAACAAGGTTCCAACACTTTGGTCTTTAATTAGGTCTTCAATTTCGTCCAACACTTTGGCTCCAAGCATAAGCTATCCATCCTTAGCCCAAAAGTGCTCCAAAAGTCTCCAAAATGCATCTTTTTGCTCCTTTAGCCCTTTGGACCTACAAACACACGAAAATAGCTTAAAGTACTAAAATAACTAAAGAAACATAACATAAATGCACGAGAACAAGCCATTTAAGTCGCATGAATATGCTCCTATCACTTCACAAACAAAGAGCAATCAGATGTGGAGTTTGTGAAACCAAGAGAGATCAAAGCTTGAAACAACTTGTCATACCATGCCCGAGGGGCTTGCTTTAAGCCATAGAGGGATTTTTGAAGTTTACAGACAGAGGAGGGTTGTAAAGGATCAATGAAACCGGGGGGTTGTTGCATAAACACATCCTCTTGAAGATTGCCATGGAGAAAAACATTGCTGATATCCAGTTGGTGTAAAAACCAATCATATTGCACTGCCAGTGTAAGAAGAATGCGAATAGTAACGGGTTTAGCAACCGGACTGAAAGTCTCCTTGAAATCAATACCCTCTTGTTGATGGAAGCCCTTAGCAACAAGACGGGCTTTGTACCGATCAATAGAACCATCAGGTTTCCGTTTGATCCGGAAAACCCATTTGCAGCCTACCAAGTTTTGATTGGGAGATGAAGGGACAAGAGTCCAAGTGCCGGTGGATTGGAGGGCTTGAAATTCTTCAAGCATGGCTTTATGCCAGTGATCATACTTGGAGGCTTGCAAATAAGTAGTAGGCACAAATGAACTAGAATCAATAGGGTGTTTGGTGGCTGCGAGCACTCGAGGCTTGAAAATGCCAGCTTTAGATCTGGTGAGCATGGGATGAGTGTTGGCTGGAACTGAAACTGTTGGAGATGGAGCAGGAGAGGGCTCGGGAGATGAAGAAGAAGTGGGAGGGGGTTGTGGAGATGGAGATGAAGAGACAGAATATGGGGCAGGGGTGTTTCGAGGTCCTGAAGAGAACATTGAAGAAGATGTTGTGGCAGGGAGGCTGGACTGAGGAAATTGCAGGGAGAACTCAGGTGACTGAGAGGAAGGGACAGAAGAAGAACACTGTGAAGAACTATGGTGAAGAAAAGAAGGATCATGAAATGGAAAATGATCTTCATTGAAGAGAACATGCCGGGAAATATAGACTCGGTTAGAAGACACATCTAGACACCGGTAACCTTTGTGTTGCAGGCTATAACCAAGAAACACACAAGGCTTGCTTTTACCATCCAATTTGGATTGCAGATAGGGCTTGAGCCAAGGGTAGCAGCAGCAACCAAAGACTTTTAACTTGGAATAATCAGGAGGCTTGTTAAAAAGAAGTTCCCATGGAGACTGAGAAGATCCAGAAATAGGCATGCGATTTATAAGATACATGGCAGTAGAAAAGGCTTCGACCCAAAACTGGTGAGGAACTTTGGAAGCAACAAGAAGTGTCCGTGCAGTCTCAGTAAGATGTCGATGTTTGCGTTCCACACACCCATTTTGCTCAAGAGTGTGTGGACAACTATATTGATGAGAAATACCATGTTGAAGCAAGAAAGAAGAGAAAGCAGAACCAGTGAACTCACCCCCTGAGTCTGTGCGAAAAATCTTGATTTTATTGCCAAGTAAGTTTTCAACATAAGCTTTGAACGTTACAAAAGTAGAGAAGACTTCGGACTTGCGTTTTAAAGGAAACATCCAACTGTATTTGCTATACTCATCCACAAAGAGAACATAGTACTTATAGCCACTAACAGATGAAATTGGACAGGGACCCCAGACATCACCATGAATTAAGTCCAACCGATCTGAGACAGTAGTAGTACTAGAAGAAAATGGGAGCTTGTGATTTTTACCAATTGCACAGTCTGCACAAAAAAAACTGAATAGAAGCTGAAGTATGAGGAACAAGCTTATTAGTACGTAAGATCCTTCTGAAAATAGCTATGGAAGGATGACCGAGGCGTTTATGCCATTGTTGTAACGAAGCTTGAGTGCTAACAAGGGCAGAATATGAAGCTTGGAAAGGCTGGCCTTGCAGAGGATAGAAACCATCCCTAACTGGGCCGCGAAAAAGCATCTTCCCAATGGAATGGTCCTTGATGACAGAACCATCAGAATCAAGGATTAAAGAGCAATAATTGTCTCTAAGAAATTGATATGCAGAGAGCAAATTGAACTTCATCAGTGGCACATGAAGAACATTATGTAACCGAAAAGCAGCATGTGGTGTTTGGAGAATAGAAGAACCTGTATGGTGAATTGGCATACCTTGGCCATCACCAGCATAAACCTTGTCTTCACCAGAATACGGAATGGGAGAAGATATTGCAGAGATATCATTGGTGACATGCGCAGTAGCACCAGAGTCCAGAAGCCAGGTAGGCTGAGAAGAAGAAGCAGTAGTGGCACACATAGCAGCAAGCTTGGCAGGTGGAATCTTTCCAGCAAAAGCATGGTTCATCCGAGCATAGCAGTCAAGAGCCTCATGATCTAAAGAATTGCAGATTTGACAGGGAGATCGATGGCCAGAAGGACGATTGAATCCACCAGAGTTGCGATTGAAATTACCAGAATTATGATGAAAAGAACCATTTCCAGGGCCAGAGTTGGGATAATTGCCACGATAGTTGCCACGGCCTCGATTGTGTTTCTGAAAGTTGCTTCGACCACGATTATTACGTTGGAAATTGTTTCGATTGCTATATGTGGAATGTTGAAGAGCATATGCCTGTGAGGGAGGAGGCGTAGGTAAGAGACCTTGCTGGAGAGGTGAAGGGTGAGCAGCAAAAGCTTGAAATGGTTCAGTGAGAGACGATGACGGAGCTTTCTTCTTGCGATGCATGAAAAGCTCTTTGTTTAGAAGTAATCCATGAAGTTCATCTAAGGAAGTAGATGAAATTCGAAGCATTATCGAATCAATGAAAGATTCGTAATCATCAGAGAGTCCATTTAGGGTAACAACAATGAGATCTGGTTTCGACACCTGTGCACCAGCAGCCATAAGAGCATCAGAGATGCCTTTGATACGTTGCAGATAATCAGAAATTGACAAATCTTCTTTCTGAATCGCATGAAGACGCGATCGGAGCTGGTGAATGTGCGCCGCCGAGACTCCGCCAAAACGTTGTTCCAGAATCTGCCATAATTCTCGAGACGAGGTGACGCCAACAGTGAATGGAATAAGATCTTCAGAGAGAGTGGAGTTCAACCAGATGAGGATATTTTGATCCTTTTCAAACCAGATCTCGAAATCAGGGTTAGGAACTGCAGTACTTGTACCAGATTGATTGAGAAGAAAATGCGGTGGACATGTCTCCGAGCCATCGATGATACCTGTAAGCTTGTAACGCCGGAAGATTGGAGCAAAAAGAGCCTTCCAGACGAGATAATTGTCCCTCTTAAGCTTTGTAGGAACCATACAACTGATGTTTTGGATGGAAATTGAAGAAATCGAAGAATTAGGGTTTATCGGAGTGGGATTTGATGAAAGAGGAGAGGGATTTTGAGCAAAAACTTCTGGATTTGCAGGCGAAGAAGTAGAAGACGCCATTGTCAATCAAGATTTGGCAAAGAAAGACCAGATTTGGGAGGAGAAGGCAAAGATTGCAGAGGAAGCTAGGATCGGTGCGTGAGCAGAGAGGCGAGTGATACCATATAAGAAATGACTCTTGGATTTCTCATTTCTTAATGAATAAGAAATTACAACCAGTTTATATATACATGTAAGAAAATAGCTTAGTAACTAATTAAACCTGATTAACTGACTAATCTAGGATTAGTTACATGGACAACTGTAACAGACTTGAAATCAAAATACAACAGACTATACATGTGCTATATGTGCCTCTTTAGATTGTGTGTATCAATCCAATTACTATTATAGACGGTATTGGAGAAAACTCTAATGACTATAATAAACGATCCGTTCCTGAGCAATCCTTATCCCTTGCTGGAACAATTTTGTTTAGAGAGAGTAGAAGACTCCTTGTGAAACTTAGCTCACCATTAATCCAATTGGTGTAGGTTTTTGTTCTTCCAATCTTAACCTCATCACTGCACAAACCCTAACAATCAAACTGTGATGCTAGATATATGTTGATTCATTTTGATTCTCTACAGATCGAAGACATAAATTAACAAAGGTGTGTGAAAAGTAATAAAAAGGAGTTTGTGGATAACACTACCCTTTAAGTAAACTAAAGAGTAATTAGAGAGACCACACTTTGGTATCACATTGGTATACTTAAGGGGTAATATTATATTTCTTTAATTTTCTAATTTTTAGTGTCTGTTTTTCTAGATCAGTCGAGGTATTCATTGAAAATAAATCTTAAATGAGAGTGTAATAAAGATGATTTTTGTTTGGCAAGTAATATAGATGAATCAGATTTTAGATTGCGACTTGAAGATAGGATGTTCACATTTTCTGGGCTTGTTATATTTGATAAAAATGAATACTTTCATTAAAAAAAAAAAAAAAAAAAAGCCACATAGTACTATGGTCTAGTGATATTTCTCTTCATTTGTAAGTGAAAAGTCTTAAGTTCGATTCTCTTCAAATATGAATTTGAACCATTATTGTTAGCACATTATGAGACTAAGCTCACCCCCTCACGCCCTCACCTAGTCTAGATAATATCGTTTGCTTCAAAAAAAAAAAAAAAAAAAAAAAAAAAAAAAAAAAAAAAAACGCATGTTGTAAATTGTCTTGGTGCATTAAGTCTTCTTTTCAACTCAAGGGTGATTTGCGTTCAAAACCATCCCTTCTCCTCAATGTAACTTAAAATAATAACACTAGCAATACAAATAGAAATAGAGTAATGCTATCAATATATTCATTTTTACCTTCATACTCCTCTCTTAGTATCCGAACATTGGATCGAATGAATTGAAGAAGATCAATGAAGAAAAATTAATACAAATGCGTGAGAGGTAAAAATTGATGAGTGAATAAAATTACCCTAAAAATAAAGAGAAAATAAGCCGTAGTGTAGCCCAACATATAATATTTGCTTCTAATTAAAAAAAAAAGAAAAGAAAAATAATTAGAAAAGAAGCAGGCCAACTAATTTATATGCAAATTGGGTTCATGCCACGCAAAGAGAAGTTAAAAAAGTAGATACTAATATAAAAACTATATGTACTCCATTAACTAGAGTAGTAGACGTGCTTTATGTGTGATCCAGCATGTTCAAGATCACATTTTTGTGACAACTTGGGATGTGTTTACTAATATGGTTTTGGCATTCACAACTTTAAGGTTTGATTGCCACGCAAAGAGAAGTTAGAAAAGCAGATAGTAATATAAAAACTATATGTACTCCATTAACTAGAGTAGTAGACGTGCTTTATGTGTGATCCAGCATGTTAAAGATCACATTTTTTGTCACAACTTGGGATGTGACAACTTGTGATCAGATACTCAACTGCTTTATTTTGCAGTTGATTATTCTTAAAACACACCAGAAGCAATTTATTAAAAATACACAGCAATCCTAAACTGGATGTCTCGGGTTAGAAATCCACTGCTGGTGTGGAAGCCAAACTTGTGGCCAGAGAGACGCTGAAATGCCTTTGTGAATCTTCCCGACCCTCAGAAAGGGTGGATAACCGTGGCTTACCACTAGTTGTTTCCTTTTAAAAAAATAAAAAAAAATAAACTGCCCCCATATCTCTCCAGTCTCCAGTCACATAAATATAATATCGACTTTCTTGAGGAAAAGATTTCAGAAGCAGCATTAGCGGTAATCAATCATCCGCATGCATATGCATTGCAGCCTGCAAAAGAGACCCACTTTCTCCAGCCATTATGAAAGACCAAATTTGGTAATATACTACAGCTTGTCCACAGAAGGTTTCCTAATTAATTTTCAAGGGGTCTGCTATCCACACACTTTTTTTTAACTTCTCACACACCCTTTGTTAATTTCCATCCGTTGATCTTCTTTAATTCATCTGATTCGACGGCCGAAAATTAAAAGGACGTGTGAGAAGTAAAAAGAGATGTGTGGATATCACACCCCATATTCAATTACCAGCTGCCTTTCTGCCTCCTTGTCAATTGCATGTGGCAGTGCGATGTCTCTTTATAAAACAGGCGAATTCAATAATCATGGTTTTTCCGTGTCTATGTTTCTTCCCAACCGTGGAATTGCAATCTTTTTCAAAACTACTATTTGCTTGACGAAAAAAAATATAAGTGACCATGGGATGAGACTGGTGTTACGTTTATGTGTTTGTCTTTTTCATTGCATGACCTTCTCATAATAATATTGAGAACTAGTTTGGGGTTGATGTGCTGTGAAAAGAACCATTGTTTTCAGAAGTAAGGTTAGGTCTGCTTTTGATTTCTGCTGTTTTGGACCCATAATTTTGAGAAAAAAACACTTTTTTTTTCATTTACCAATCACAATTTTTTTCAAAAAGCTACTTTCAACCCTGAGAACGAAAAATGGAAAAAAAAAATAGAAGAACAATTGCGGGAGGGATTGGAATTAGCAGCATTTTAAACTAACAATTAGAAAGGGAAAAGAACAACTTTGCCGATCCGCTATGAGCCTAATTTGCTCAGCTCCAATGGCCCAACATATTGAATTTTACCCAAGAAGGGCCTTCAGCCTTACAATGGACTTAGATCGAAAAAAGGGTGGTCTTGGACAAGTAATTGATTTACCTTAGGAGCCATACTTTTTATTTTATTTTTATTTTCGGAGCCATACTTTGATTTCTAGAATAAAAATTTACACCTTCGAGGAAAAACCTTAATTCACTGTTATAAGATACATGTCTCCTTGCTTTGAAATGACTTTCCAAAAACGCAAAGGGCCTGTTCCAAATGTTCTATAAAACGATTTGTTTTAGAACTGTTTTGTAAAACGAAAACGACAAAAACTGTTTTGCATATTTATGATTGAGAATGAATATGATAAAATGTCAAAATAAAATAAAATAAAATAAAATCTTGTTTGGTAGGATTGTTTTTGTAATATAAATTATGTAATTAAGATTGTGGAGTGGTGGTAAAGATGGTGGTTGCGACAATTACGGTGGTCATAGTAATGGTGGTAGTAGTGGAGATAGTAGAGGTGTCAATAGTGGTGAGATAGAGGTGGTGGCAATAGCAGGGTAGGGGCAATGCTAGAGGGTATGGTGGTGTCGCGCAACAATAATGGCAGAGCTTGGTTGTATTAATAATGGTTGTGAGTGATGGTTGCATAAATAGTAGATAAGAGGTGGTAGGAATGATAGTGGCGGCAATTGTGGGGGCGGTGGTAGCCCTTTTATAGGAGATTGTAGTGGTGATGGCGGCGGCAACGACGACGATAATGGTGGGAGGTGGTGGTTGATAGGAGCATATTTAAGTAACTTAGCTAGCTTATTCTTGTGCATTTGTGTTATTATTTCTTGGTTAATGTAGAATTTCAACTCATTTTCGTGTGTTTGTAGGTCCAAAGGGTTAAAGTACCAAGAAAGTGCATTTTGGTGCATTTTGGAGCAGTTTTGGGCACTAAATGGATAGCTTGTATATGGGCCAACATGGATGGAAGAATTTGGAGTTCAAAAGGCTAGAAATCTGATAAGAAGATGAAGAAATTAAACTCAAGACAAAGTGGATAAGGAATTAGCTCAAAAGAGGAAACATTATCCAAAACCTTATCCAACATTATCCTATCCTAACCTAATCTTGTTCCACCTTAATCCTAGCTGCAAGTGGACCTAAAAACATGATTTCTAGAAGCCTTATCTAACCCTAAAAGGGTGCTGCACCCTTCCCCCTTGTGGATTTGGGTTACACAAATCCTTTTATGAAACTAATTGGGCCAAACCCTCTCCTAAGTGGATTTAAATCACTTGTGCCGAACCCTAGGGCCCTAATCCAATAAATCTGCTAAGTGTAACCCTAATCTAATTAACCCTAGGACTATATAAACATATTTTCAGCCACAAATTCGTAGAAACCATTTATGCTATTCAGAAACTCCTTGCCGCAAGCCCTAGCCTCCATTCTCCATCACCCATTCAATCCCCACACCTCCATACACAATCTGCTGCAACCCTTCACCATAACCAGCCATCATTCATCATCCCAAGCAAGAATACATCGTTCATTACCCCCAAAACCATCACCCACACCTTGTGCCGCAGCAAGGAAGAAGGAGGAAAGCCCTAGACATGCATGCCATTCGACTTGGAGTTGCTGGAACGTTTTAGGTGTAATCTTTCTTGTGTTTTTCAATGTTTAATTTCAAGAATCTTTGCTTTGTGAGTATGAGGAACTAATCCCCGGAATTTCGAAACCATGACTATATTTGCATTATGATTTGATTACTTCCAGTTGTGATTTCATGAATGGTGAATTCAATTTACTTATCTATTTGAATTAAAACTTGTTTGTGTATGTGGGTTGAGAGTGCACACTTAATTTGCATGCATAAATCTGATGCTAGGATATAAGGAAACTTCACCTAATCGTTGGGAACTTATATTCATAAGTAGTAAAGGTTGTTAGTCACAATCATGTTAAGTAAATTCTTGGCATAAGTATCATGTGCTTTCATAGTTACGAATGCCTCGTCAACACTTATGATTTTCATAGAATTTAATGATCTTTGATTGTTTCTCTATTATGCGCTTTCATGTGGAGAACTTTTGAGGAATAATTTGATTGCAATGCGCTAATTCCATTCAATTCAATGACTTAAGGAAAATCTGAGGGTTAATTTAAGCGTACCTAATTAACTTGGGGTGTTGAGGTTCATGGTTCATTGAATAAGCAACTGGAGATTGTTTTGTATGCAAATATGTCATGTGTGGAGAAAAACCTCCTAGCTAGCCTACCATCCACTTAATTCCATCAAATTCGTGCAAATCTGCCTAGTTTAAATTCTTGTTTTGTTTACTTTATTTTTCGTCCAAAACCAAATCCCCCTTTACTTTAGAGTGTCTAACTAGTAAAATCTGTTTAGATTGTGTTTTCAAGTGGTTTGAGTCAAGTTAGAACCAAAATTCGTTCAAAATTGTGAGTCAAATCTGCCTAGTTTTTGTTTTTAGGCAGTTTTGAGTGTTTTTAGCTTAGTTTGAGTCTTGTGAACTTGTTTTGAGTCTTTTAAGTTGAGTTAAGTGTTTTAAAGGTTAGTTTTAACTATTTGAGTCAGTTTAAAGTGTTTAGCAATCCCTCCTAATCCCCGGTTTAAGAACGATCCCTACTTACTTATATACTGCAATTGTCAAAAGAGGGTTTAATTTGTGTGTTAAGTTAGTGGTGTTGGTTGCGGCAGTGAGGTGATGAGAAGGTGAGACGGTGGACGTGTTGGTGTCCATGGTGGTGGAGGTATTGGCGATGTTTCTGGCGTTGGCAATGGTGTCACTGGCGATGGCGATTGTGGAGGTGGTAGTGGCTGTGGTGGGGGTGAGAGTGTTGGAGGATTTGGTGGTGGTTGCGATGGTGGTGGGAGGTGCTAATGGTCATGCTGGTGTGGGTGATGACGGTGAAGAATGTTGTGGTAGTGGTGGTGGCAGTGGTGACAATGGTAGTGGTGGTATACATAAATATATTTTTTTACTTAAAACTTTGACTTTGCTTTATTTTGTATCTTTTATTTTTTATTTTTTTTCTTAATTTGATTTAGGTTTGGCCTCAATGTAAAAGTAAAACAGGGCACCTAACTATGTGTTGGTTCATTTTTAATATTAAGTAAATTATAATTGTCATCATTTGGTGGTTAGTGTGAAGGTAAGTTTACTTGTCATTTTTTGTGGTTAGTGGGAAATTTAGATGGAGTCTTTAGCCTTTTATTTTTTATAACTCTGGTAACCTTTTTCCCTTGTTAATTTGTGTTTATTACCCTATTCACTAAGGGTGATAGTAAACATATAATTATCTGGTGCATTTTTCCATCATCTTTTTATTTATGATCCCACTACCAATTTCTTCTAAAGCTACAATCTTTATTCCTCCATATTTTCTATTGTTTACTTCATGGCCAAAGAAGGGTGTTCTTGTGGTGGAACTTTGGACTCATCCTTTTTTGTGCAGATACTAGATAGGTTTGAGTCAAACAACAATTCAGTTGGGTTGTTGTATCCTGGAGGGGACAAGTCAAGAGATATACTGTTGCACCGGTTCATGAACATTTGTCAGACTGTTGTGAGCATGAATCTCCTTAAAGAGAGCGAGATACATACGCTCCAGCCTAATTGTCTACATGCTTCTTAGAAGAATTTTACAATTTTCTTGTAATTTTTCCAACAATTTTAAGGAGATTCATATCATGGAGCCTATACCTGAGAAGCTGTTTGACAATGCTAGAGATCTCAACAAGCCATTCTGTTTCAAGGGAGCTCACTTCAAGAGGTAGAAAGGGGAAGTAAGTTGCCTACGTTATCACCGACAAAAATCCAAACAAAGAGAGCACATAGAACATGAATGAAGATGAGCTCTATGACCATGAAGCAAAGTCCAACAATATGAAAAAGATGAGTACAAGTGTTGGTATTATCTCTTGAATTGTCTTGCTGATCATTTTTATGATTATTATGATACCACTTACTATTTTGCAACAAAGATATGGAAAGCTTTGCAGAGCAAATATGACACTGAGGAGGTAGTGCAAAGAAATATGTAGCGATCTGTTTTTTCCGTTACCAAATGGTGGATGGGAAATCTGTCACATCCCGGCCTGGGTCCTGACTACATTCCGGACTCAACTTCACCGTAGCACGATATTGTTCGCTTTGGGCCGAACCACACCTTCACGGTTTTGTTTCTAGGAACTTATATGAGAACTTCCCAGTGGGTCACCCATCATGGGAATGCTCTTGCGCGCTACTCGCTTAACTTCGAAGTTCCTACAGAACCCGAAGCCAGTGAGCTCCTAAAAGGCCTTGTGCTAGGTAGAGATAAGAATATACATATAAGGCTTACAAGTTCCACTCACCTGGGCAATGTGGGATGTTACAATCTACCCCCTTTAGGGGCTTGACATCCTCGTCGGCACACTCGCACCATATGGCAAAGTGGCTTTGATACCAAATTGTCATATCCCGGCCCGGGCCTCGACCACTTCTTAGGCTCGACTCCACCATAGCACGATATTGTCCGCTTTGGGCCCCGACCACGCCATTGTAACATCCCACATTGCCTAGGGGAGTGGATCCTCTATGCCTTATATGTATATAAGGCATAGAGGATATTGTCCTTAGGAACTCCGAAGTTAAGCTCACTGGCTTCGGGGCCCAAAGCGGACAATATCGTGCTACGGTAATGAAGCGGGCTCGGGATGTGGGGGACCCCGAGTCGGGATGTGACAATTTGGTATCAGAGCCAATCCCTGGCCAGATGTGTGCCGACGAGGACGTCAGGCCCCTAAAGGGGTGGATTGTAACATCCCACACCGCCCAGGGGAGTGGATCTTGTATGCCTTATATGTATATTCCCATCTCTACCTAACACGAGGCCTTTTGGGAGCTCACTGGCTTCAGGTTTTGTAGGAACTCCGAAATTAAGCGAGTTCGCGCCAGAGCAACCCCATGATGGGTGACCCACTGGAAAGTTTTTATGTGAGTTCTCAGAAACAAAATCATGAGGGCGTGGTCAGGGCCCAAAGCGGACAATATCGTGCTACGGTAGTGGAGCAGGCCCGGGATGTGGTGGACCCTGGGTTGGGATATGACAAAATTAGTTGTGGAGCAAGTCCAAGATGTCCAAATGATTGTAGTGGAAGTCATATCCGAATGTGTCAAAAATTGGGGACACAATTCTACTGCAATTTATATGTTTTTTTTTCTTTAAATTTTGGGCATGCACATTTATGTCATATATATAGCAAATACGTAGGAATCATGAGCGGTTTGAATTTAGTTCCAATAGCGAAAAAGTATTTTTGAAAAATGTGAAAGTTGTAACAAGGCTAAATCACTAAAATGCCTCATAAAAATGTTGAAAGAAATTTTGAATTTGAAGAAATTTTAACTCGTGGAGGAAATAGATATTTTATCAGTTTTTTGATGTATTCCAAATGTACTTTTGTTTATTTGATGAAAATGGAAAAGTGATGCTTTTAATAAATTTAAGGAGTTTCTCCTTGAAGTTGAAAATCAACTAGGAAGAAAAATTAAAGACTTCGAAGTAATAGAGGGAGAGAATATGAGTCTTGTGAGTTTTATTCGTATGTACAATCTTTAGGAATAATACATGAAACTATACCACCATATTCTCCTACATCTAATCACTTAGCGGAAGGAAAAAATAGAACTTTGATTGATTTGACAAATGCTTTGCTAATTGATTCAAGTGCTCCTTCTAATTTTTGGAGTGAAGCTATTTTAATTGCTTGTTATGTGTTGAATAGGGTGCCACACAAAAAAACAAAAATTACACCTTTCGAGGTATGGAAAGGCTATAAACTAAATTTGGGATATTTAAGAGTATGGGGTTGTTTAGCCTATGTAAGGTTAACTAATCCAAAAAGGTCTACATTGGGTGCCAAAGCTACTACTTATGTTCTTCTTGGATATGCTCTAAATAGCAATAGCGGAGCCATGAATTATTTGGTGGGTGGGCTAAACTAAAATTATTACTAGGAGATCAAATGGTTAAATTTTTTTGTTACTTACATAAAGTTACACAATAACAAGCATGAAAGCAATAATTTAAAGTAAGAAATTTAACTATGAATAAAGCAATAATTTGAAAGTTTCAGGGATATTGGACTTGGCCAGATTGCATGTGATGGTTATGACTTGTCCAATGTCATCAAATTCAACTTCTTTGGGTTTTGTGGTTTCAAGAACGTCCTCTTTGATGAATTCATGACATTCCCTACTTTTCACCTTTGGAAGGTCTTTTTCACCTTCTTCTTCCTTGGAAGTCATGAATCTGCAAGGAATAGGGATACTTGTTGGAACGGGGTTAAAAATAATGAAATTTGGAACAACCATACCTGAATTAGATGGCATAGGAGCAATAGGTGCCTCCGGTAAAGGTGTTTCCACCCTTGCCGTGGGTTGGGTGTATTCCTCTTCCTTGTAATTTGATTTTGATGGTTGAGGGTCCGTTCCAACCTCCTTGTCAAATCTCAACATGATTTCCTTGGCAGTTTCAAATTCTTCCTTCGGATTTGCAATGGTTGAACTAGGGAGTTCGCCTTGGTCGCAAATTTGTTCTACAAACTCCGCTATCTGCCCAATTTGCTTTTCCAAGTAGTCCAACCTTTTGTCTTGATTTTCCCTCTCTTTGTTTTGAAGTTGGAGTCCCTGCGTCAAAGTAGTAAGTAATTGAACAATCTTATCATTATCACTTGAATTACCTACATTGCTTTGGGCAGGTTGTGGTGGCTGCATAGGCGTTGAATAGAATTCATCATATGGCTGCCAATATCCTTCTTCTTGAACATTTTGAGGTTCCCACCACATAGAGTTTGAATGATCACTCCAATCTGAATTGTAAGTATTGGAAAACATGTTATTCCTTGATTGAAGATCAAATGCACAAACGCTTTGCATTTGGGACCTTTCCATGAGCTGTGACAAAAGAGAAGCATTATCAAGTGCCATGTTATGCTTTTCTAGTACTTGAATTCAATAAACAAAACACAAATCACAAACTAAAACTAAAATATATATAACAGAGACGAAAACTAAAACTAATAAGAAAACGAAAATAACAATCCAAAGGATTAGCAAAGTTGCTAATCCCCGGCAACGGCGCCAAAATTTGATGCGAGATTTATACGCGCATAAATTAAACCCTCTTTTTATCGATTGTAGTAAGTATGTAAGTAGGGATCGTTCTTAACCGGGGATTAGGAGGGATTGTTAATCCCTTGGATTTGACTCAAAAACGTAAAATAACAATATGAAACACTATACAAGACTCAAAGAATGCAAAACTAAACATTAAAACACTAAAACAAACCAAAAGACTCAAACATCACCCAAAACACTCAAAACTGCCTTAAAATCACTTTCTGGGCAGTTTTGAGCACTTTGATGAATTTGGACGAATTTGTGAAATAAATTGAATCAAAACACTTAAAAACACAAACTAAATGTATTTCTAACTAATCTAACACTTTAAAACATTAAGACAAACCAAAAGACTCAAACATCACCCAAAACACTCAAAACTGCCTTAAAATCACTTTCTGGGCAGTTTTGAGCACTTTGATGAATTTGGACGAATTTGTGAAATAAATTGAATCAAAACACTTTAAAACATAAACTAAATGTATTTCTAACTAATCTAACACTTTAAAATAAATGGGGGATTGGTTTTGACGAAATTAAATAAAATGAACAGATTGTAAATAAAAACAGAAAGTAAAGATGAATGTGATGGAATTGAATGGATGGGAACCTAGCTAAGGGGTTCATCTCCATACATGTTACACTTGCATAATAAAATGATTTCCAATTGCATTTCAATAAACCATGAATTCTCAACACCCCAAGTTAACCGTGATGCACTAATTAACCTTCAAATCTTCCTAACGTTATTGAATTGGATGATGCATGCGACAATTCAAAACATTCCCCGCAAGTCCTCAACATGAATGCATAGAAGAGATACAAGCAAGAATCATTAAGCTCTATGAAAATTATAAGTGTTGACGAGGCATTCGTTACTATGGATTGCATGAAACTTATGCCAAGAATTCGTTTAACGCGATTGTTTATAAGCAACCTCCACTACTTGTGAATATAAGTTCGTAACTATTAGGTGAAACTCACTTATATTCTAGCGTCATATTCATGCATGAAAATTAAGTGTGCACTCTCAATAAACATACATAAATAAGTTATCAATCAAACAGTTAAACAAATTGAACCCACAACTTATGAAACGCAATTAGAAGTAATCAAATCAAAATGCAAGCATAAATATATATTTCGAATCACCCCCTAGGTAAAGGGGGTTTAGTTCCTCATGATTACAAAACAAAGAGAATTGAATTTAAACATTGAAATCAAAGAAACACCTAAACATTCCAACAACTCAAACTTGAATTGTATGAACGTTTAGGCACTCTTCTCTTTCTCTTCGTTGTGGCACAAGGTCTAAGGATAGTTTGATGGTGTGAATGGTTTGGGGAGTGGTTGGAGTGGCTGCAATGGAGGAGAAAAGTGTTTTGGTGGCTGCTGCAAGGGTGTGGAGAGGTTTTGACGAATTTCTGGAATATGGAAGAGTGAATGAGAATGAATTCAATGTTGTGTGAAGTGTGTATGGTTTTTATAGGGAGATGAATGGATGGGAGAGGGAACATGACAGCTAGGTTAAGTGAATGCATGTGCAAAACAGCTAGGATGGCTGAAATTGTAAGGGGAATGCATGTGCAATGTTGGAAATCTGATGGGAGAAAGGTGGATGCATGTGTTGGCTGATTTAAAGAATGTGAGGGAATGATGAAAGGGGAAACATGACAGCTAGGTTATGATGATGAGTGCATGTGGCTGATTTATGAAGAGTGAATGCATGTGGCTGCAAGGTGTGAATGATTATGGGTGCATGTGGCTGCAATGGATTAGGAATCCTTCAATTTCGTCCATTCCTTTTGCACCAAACATAAGCTATCCATTCCAAGTCCAATTTTGCTCCAAAATGCTCCAAAATGCATCTTTTTGCTTCCTTAGCCATATGAACCTAAAAACACACGAAAATAGCTTAAAGTACTAAAATAACTAAAGAAACATAACGTAAATGCACGAGAACAAGCCATTTAAGTCGCATGAATATGCTCCTATCAGGCCCCGACCACGCCATTGTAACATCCCACATTGTCTAGGGGAGTGGATCCTCTATGCCTTATATGTATATAAGGCATAGAGGATATTGTCCTTAGGAACTCCGAAGTTAAGCTCACTGGCTTCGGGGCCCAAAGCGGACAATATCGTGCTACGGTAATGAAGCGGGCTCGGGATGTGGGGGACCCCGAGTCGGGATGTGACAATTTGGTATCAGAGCCAATCCCTGGCCGGATGTGTGCCGACGAGGACGTCAGGCCCCTAAAGGGGTGGATTGTAACATCCCACACCGCCCAGGGGAGTGGATCTTGTATGCCTTATATGTATATTCCCATCTCTACCTAACACGAGGCCTTTTGGGAGCTCACTGGCTTCAGGTTTTGTAGGAACTCCGAAATTAAGCGAGTTCGCGCCAGAGCAACCCCATGATGGGTGACCCACTGGAAAGTTTTTATGTGAGTTCTCAGAAACAAAATCATGAGGGCGTGGTCAGGGCCCAAAGCGGACAATATCGTGCTACGGTAGTGGAGCAGGCCCGGGATGTGGTGGACCCTGGGTTGGGATATGACAAAATTAGTTGTGGAGCAAGTCCAAGATGTCCAAATGATTGTAGTGGAAGTCATATCCGAATGTGTCAAAAATTGGGGACACAATTCTACTGCAATTTATATGTTTTTTTTTCTTTAAATTTTGGGCATGCACATTTATGTCATATATATAGCAAATACGTAGGAATCATGAGCGGTTTGAATTTAGTTCCAATAGCGAAAAAGTATTTTTGAAAAATGTGAAAGTTGTAACAAGGCTAAATCACTAAAATGCCTCATAAAAATGTTGAAAGAAATTTTGAATTTGAAGAAATTTTAACTCGTGGAGGAAATAGATATTTTATCAGTTTTTTGATGTATTCCAAATGTACTTTTGTTTATTTGATGAAAATGGAAAAGTGATGCTTTTAATAAATTTAAGGAGTTTCTCCTTGAAGTTGAAAATCAACTAGGAAGAAAAATTAAAGACTTCGAAGTAATAGAGGGAGAGAATATGAGTCTTGTGAGTTTTATTCGTATGTACAATCTTTAGGAATAATACATGAAACTATACCACCATATTCTCCTACATCTAATCACTTAGCGGAAGGAAAAAATAGAACTTTGATTGATTTGACAAATGCTTTGCTAATTGATTCAAGTGCTCCTTCTAATTTTTGGAGTGAAGCTATTTTAATTGCTTGTTATGTGTTGAATAGGGTGCCACACAAAAAAACAAAAATTACACCTTTCGAGGTATGGAAAGGCTATAAACTAAATTTGGGATATTTAAGAGTATGGGGTTGTTTAGCCTATGTAAGGTTAACTAATCCAAAAAGGTCTACATTGGGTGCCAAAGCTACTACTTATGTTCTTCTTGGATATGCTCTAAATAGCAATAGCGGAGCCATGAATTATTTGGTGGGTGGGCTAAACTAAAATTATTACTAGGAGATCAAATGGTTAAATTTTTTTGTTACTTACATAAAGTTACACAATAACAAGCATGAAAGCAATAATTTAAAGTAAGAAATTTAACTATGAATAAAGCAAGTTTCAACTAGATTTAACAAAGAAAACATTTGAAGTTGCAACTTATAGTAGAAAGAAACATACATCATCAATCTTGTCACAACTTAACAAATAAAAGAAAAAGTACCTATTCAAGTTGTACCCTTCGATCCTTAATGGAATTGGAATCCTTTGTTATTTCTTTTGAATCAATCTTTTCAGCAAGCTCTTTTTCAATGTACACAACCATTGAATTTGCTAGAAATTCACTCTTTATCTTGTTGCGAAGTCCTGTTTTAATAAGATTCATTGCTGAAAAAGCTCGTTCAATAGTTGCTGTAGAAACAGGAAGAGTTAATACAAGTCAAATTAACCTATCAATCAAATAGTACCTTTCGGACCTCTTTGTTTCAACTAATCCCCAACATAATTCCGAAGTAGTAGACATTTTTTGAAACACAGGATGATGGGGTATGTTTGATTCATAGATTTTCAACTCACATCTCAACGTATGTAGATCTTTTTTTAAAGAATGAATCAATAGTTTTTAACCTCTTCATTGAATGTTAACCTAAAAAATTGAACAACAATAATGCAAGTTTATATAATAAATTATATTTCTAAGAAAATCTATCAGACTCTCTAAAAAAAATATATTAAACTTGAAATTGAATTTTTAAAATACGAACTCTTAAAATTAAAGCAATAAACAAATAAAATCATCAAGACATAAGAATAAAGTGATAAAAAACTTACCTATTGATGAGAAAAATCAGTAAACTATCTCACTTGTATACTTGGTTTCTGTACATTGCAGACGAGAAAAAGGGTCATTGTTGTACCCCAAAAATCGAAAAAATAATAATAAACTACTCCTAGGAGACCTAAAATAATAAAATATTAAATCTACTCTTTAAAACCAGATGACTACTCCTAGGAAACCTAAACTAATCACTATATATGTCACATCCCGGCCCGGGCGGGACCACTTCCCGGGCCCGCTCCACCACCGTAGCACGATATTGTCCGCTTTGGGCCTCGACCACACCCTCACGGTTTTGTTTTTAGGAACTCACGAGCAACTTCCCAGTGGGTCACCCATCATGGGATTGCTCAAGCCCCCTTCTCGCTTAACTTCGGAGTTCCTACGGAACCCGAAGCCAGTGAGCTCCCAAAAGGCCTCGTGCTAGGTAGGGATGGAAATATACATATAAGGATCACTCCCCTGGGCGATGTGGGATGTCACAATATACTCCCTAGAAACTAATCAAATAAAAAGATTTATTGGGACGTGTGTGTCAGTGTGTACGATTTGAAATATAATAATAATAAATTTTGATATTGATTAAAATAAATAATTTATTTAATATTTATTAATTCTTACTTTTTCTAAAAGTAGTCCTATTTTTAAGAACTTTTACTTATTAGATGGGTTATAACAATTAAAAATAATAAATTAGTCTAAATTATCAGTATTTTTAACCTTAAACAACTAAAACTCTCCCTATGCTAGAGCCCACCCTAGCCTTGTTACTGCCTCCTCCATTGCTAAATAGTACAACTTATAGATTTCTTGATATTGAAAATTATGTTGTTATAGAATCAGGTGATGTTATCTTTCATGAAGAAAAATTTCCTTTAAATCTAAAAATAGTGGGGGTCAACAAAATAAGTCATATGAACCCCCTTCTCTTCTACTCGTAATTTTCAGGATGAAGAAAATATTGAGATTGAACCAAAGAGGGGTAAAAGAGCTCGAATTTAAAAAGATTTTGGCCCAGATTATTTTGTTTATAATGTTGAGGAAAATTCACTTACTTTGAAAGATGTTTTATCCTCACCTGATACTATTTTTTAGAAAGAAGCTGTTAATGATAAAATAGAATCATTAGTTTCTAATAACACATGAAAATTGGTATATTTACCACTAGAGTAACATCCATTAGATTATAATTGTTGTTGTTTAGAAATAAACTCAAACCAAATGGAAGTATAGATAAATTTAAAAGCCAAACTTGTTGCAAAGGGCTTTAAAAAAAAAAAATGATCTAGATTTCTTTGATATTTTTTGTCCAGTTACTAGAGGAACATCCATTAGATTAAAATTGTTGTTGTTTCTATTCATGATTTGATTATTACCAAATGGATGGGAAATAGATTTTTTGAATGGAGATGTAGATGAAGAAATCTATATGGACCAATGTAATAACCCGTCCCTAATTTTATGGTTTCTATAATTTTAAAGGTGTGAATTGACCAAAACACCCTAGAGGCGAGATTGTTGACTTCCGTTGATCATCATGTATGATCCATTATTTTATCGTACTTGTGTAGTACTCGTTGTTATGAACGCGTGGGCGCAAGCGGAATAGGAATCAGAGTTACGGTTTAAATTTTATGAAATTACGAAACTGAAGGACATTTTAGTCAATTCACTATCCTAGTTAATTGGCC
Organism: Pyrus communis; assembly: GCF_963583255.1. Taxonomy (NCBI): domain Eukaryota; kingdom Viridiplantae; phylum Streptophyta; class Magnoliopsida; order Rosales; family Rosaceae; genus Pyrus; species Pyrus communis. The sequence continues at coordinate 8,183,040 of NC_084808.1, forward strand.
TAAGTTATTTTATTATTTTCTTTTCATATTTTTATGTTATGGGACCCACACCCACCACTCACTCTCTACCGCATGTCTCCCTCCCCGACTCTGTCAAACTCTCTCTTCATCTATCACTTCTATCTCTCCCTCGCTCCAACTCTCTTCCTCAACACCTCTCATCTCTTTCTTAACTCCCTCTCTCTCTACAAACACAAGGAACTCGAGAACATCATCACTCGCCACTCTCTTCGTCGAGCCTCACAACCCAGATCACAATCAGGAACTATCACCTGGATGAATAGCACCGAGCCAGAAATGAAGATTGCATTGAGTAATGGCCATTACCACTATCATAATATCTCTGACGAATCCTCCATGATTCCAACTAAGGTAAACCTAGAAATTGGCATCAATCATCTTCATTCACAGTTTTATATATGATTCTTGCCTTATATGAGAGAAATGTTGAAGTTTTGGTGCAGATCAATTCAGGGGAAACTCCGATCACGGCAGAACCTCATGTTGGTATATTTCTCTTCCTCTCATCTTAAGCTTTAATTTGGTAGGTAGAATGTGAAAAATGGTGGAGATTCAAAGCTAAACAGTGCCGGGGAAGTTTCTTGGTCAAAATCCCCAGAAACCGATGACTGGACCCTCAACTAGACCAGGTCGACCCAACCCGATACAAAAAAAAAAATCCAAACTTAGATTCGCAAATTGACTCGAACCAAATGCCATCCCGTGATTTGATCCATCCGACCTGACTCGTCTAAAAAATCGGATCTGGAATATTCCTAAAATATTTCTTGTGTTGATTTTTCGAGTTTCGTTGGGACCCTTCCTAGGCTAATTTCGATGCCCAAGTCCCTTTTTGGCATTCGTTTAGTGAAATATCTAAGGTTTAACATAGTTGACAGCCTCATCAGCTTAGTTGACATTTTGGTTGACCTTTGACTTTTCATTGGCTTTTTACAGAATTTGCTCGGGACCCTTCTTAGGGTATTTCGACACCCTGATTCCAAATTCGTGTTCTATTTTCCCAAATTTAATCGATTTAGTTTAGTTTTACTAATGGGTCCTAATATTATGTTTAGGCGCGATTACTATTAGAGACTCTGACTTTCCTAGTCCGAATGATTACAACCTTGCAAGTATCTATGAATGGGTTTTTGCTTTTAAATATTATATATATTTATTTAGTTTCCACATATATTTTATGAAGAATTTTCTACATATGCCTAGATTAGACTACATTTATTAGAATTAGCGGAATGACGGAATTTATGAAATTATGCTAAATCCTACTGGATGCACATGTATGCATACTATGTTGACTTGAACTATTGATTTACAATTGTAAGATTATATTTATGTTATTTGCTCATCGTGTGCTACATTGGTGTTAGTACTTGCCTGGGCCAGGCCCAGTCTTCATGTGTATGTTCACATCGCATCGTATGCTCACTTTGGATCCATTGTAGGTGCCAATCATGTCCTCGATTGCTATAGGCAATTAGGACTCGTATGTGATGCGCATATCGACAATCTTCACGTGATTGTGGAACTATAGCGTAAATCTTTTTTTACACCTAGTCCTATGGATGAGCACTCGATATGATATATTCGTTTATGTGAGATAATAAGATTACTGGATGATATGTGTTTATTTACAAAATATTGTGAAGTATTGTATTGTCGAGATATTACTGTTTACGGTAAGTATTTTCATACTATACGTAGATGCTATGTTTGGAAACTATACTTGTTTTATAGCGAGGGATTATTATGTTTTCGAAATGGTTTTACAAAATTTAAATTTTAGGCCCACTCACCCTTATTTTTCACCCCTCCAGGTGTTAATGACAGATCCTTTGTGATGATGAAGATTCTTGAAAAATGTTGGTATAGAAGAGTACCTTTGATGGTATAATTATTATCCTACTTTTATTGTACTATGCTTAGTCTCTGACATCATGTGTGAAATGGGTTCAATCCCGCTCACATGCGCACTCTTGCATTTAGTCATTTTTAGGTTTAAATCTACTCACATTTTCCACATCACTACACTTTATGGCTTCGTCACCTTCCTGGTGTTGCCCAGCACGGCTCGGTTTAGAGTCCAGGTGGACAATCCGGGTTAGGGTGTGTCAATTTGGTAGCAGAGCGTAAGTTTGGGCAGTATTGCATTCATCACAAATGTGATGTACACATCCTTGGTTCTTGAACTTAATTTGTAAATCTTGCCACCTCATTGTTAGATTTTCCTAAGTTTTGGGCAGTTTAGGCGACGTATCAACATTTTAAAAGATCATATTGGCGAATGCCTTTAGATTTTAAGTGAAGAATTTCCTGCCAAGGAAAGATTTAGGTTGGAAAAAAGTTAATGGCCTTGAAGCCGGGCTAATGTATCGGTAGTTGTGTATTACTGGTGATTTACCCATCAATCTCACTACTATTATCTCGTTATCATTACCAACCCTTTTGAGTTAGGAAACCATAAATAGTTTTGATTCCTTGGCAGTATCCGTTAGTATACCATCTATCAGAATCCCTACGAATTTTTACTTTTCATCGAAATCTCTGGAAATATCTTGAACGACAATCTAGAGCTAAAATGGTAGTATTCAATGGAAGAACATTTGAGGGACAATCATTTTTGATCCCCGATAGCACTAATCTTCTCAAACTCACTAATTATAATTCCAGATCTTCAGGAGGAAGATCAATTTCTATTAAAGTCCATTTCGAAGTAGGCTATTAGCAAATTCCTTTTTCAACCCTAGGACACTTTAACTAGCACTTATTTCAAGAATTTCTTTCGTTGATGTACTCATCATTACGATGGGCATAGGCATGTGAGTACAAAGAGTTGTACCTTCAGCTAGCAGTAATTAATTTCCCTTAGAATCAATGAAACCAACTCATTGGATCAGTTTCTTATCAATCAACCGAAACTATCCATCAGAACGGGCTCTAACCTGTAACCAGCCTACGGTGGCGCTACTGATTAATGATACTATTCGATATCCAGGAACTGTCAACCAATATTGAGGCGGTATGATTTCTGATACTGGACATATACTAGTATTTGGGAGTGATACCTTTGTGCCATAACGCCGGTTCACAGTTTCAGGGTAACGAACAATATCAAAATATCACAAATGCGTTAATTAGCGACGCGACTGTTAGATTGATTAACAGTGACAACCTGGGTCGAAGAAATTAGAAATGTGGAAACTTAGGAGCAAGCCTTGTAAGAAGACAGTAAACTTGTAGTTGTTTTGAATCATATTACCTATTTAGGTAACCCAAACATTCTCGACCATTCATCCTTGTGGTCATATCTACCAAAAAACATTAGAATTGAAGAACGAGTTAATTTCCCACTGTATTAGCGAAATGAGTATTTAGAAAGTTGTGACGGCCTATTAGCACGTGTTGTAGAGAAACGAAATAGTATGGTACGTTTCGCGAACAATTATCTCTGGAGTCATTTCTTAAGATTTACCGGGATACCATCTAAGTGGGATGTGGTGTACACCATCGATCCACTTTCTTGTACAACATCGATTCCCTTGTATTTTATCGTTCTACTCTTACATCATTGAGAGAACTTAGTTGTAAAAGCTTATCCGCAAAGGCTAAAGACTGAACCTTAAACCTAGGGAACCTTAAACCAATCCGCGAAGGCTAAAGACCGAACCTTAGGACCGTACCTAGATTTTAGCAACTCAATCGGTCGACAATTAAAAACCGTTAACCCTTACTTCGAGTTGATGGTCTCTTCGACCAACTTTTAGAGACTGAGTTTTCTTCCATAGCCTGACAAATTGTTAGTAAACTTACCGACGATTTTCTCACCTACTTCAGCAATGAGATCAAATTCTTTAAACATTGGCAGTCAGCTTTATACCATATTCCTCAAATGTAGCTTTGTTTAGATCAGGTACTTTTCTTGGGAGACGTGATCTTAGCAAACGAGATCCTTATCATTTGCCCCAAAAGGTTGTAGTGGAAGAAAGTTGAAATCCTCACAAGGTGTTGTGAAATACGAAATATCATTGGTTGTAACGATTATTATCGGCGGTTTATTAATGATTTTTCAGCTATAGCATTTCTCCTCACAAGTCGACTGAAGAAAATTAGTTTAGTTTTAGACGTTAAATGTGAATAAAGTTTCTGATAACTGAAGTATTATCTCACTTGACATTTGTTTTACACTTTTCGATGACATTAATAATTTCGAAATCTCCAGTAATGTTTCACTGAATGATTTGGCGGTGTACCAATGCAACATGACAAATTATTGCTTATGTCTCCTTACGGTTGAAACTACATGTAGTGAATTACCTTACTTCGGACCAAGAGTCATTGATTACTTTCTTTACTTGAAAATCCGATGACACTTATCTATGGAGAAATGTGTCCAAAATCTTTACCAACCACACAAACTTCTCAAATACATCTTCATTTAAAATGACCTAAATTTTCGACAGTAGCAACATGTATTACCTTGGTTGTGCAAACGTAATTACTGATGACTGTAGCAAAACGATACATGTACTCTTGAATACTCTCAGCCTGTCCTTTTCCATTTCAGTTGCAATTCATGAGTTTTGATATGACGTTACTTATAAATCATCAAGAAATCATTTGAGTGGTTATAATCACTTCTTGTATCTGAATGGAGATATGGAAATATCACCATAGATTCTCGGTATGAGGTATCTTGTACATGTGAAGATTATGATGATGTTTTGGTGATTATCAATCAACTTGACAAGTCAGCTCACTTTCCATTGGTCTAGAGGGACTACATTTTTGACCACTTAGTGAAATTACTCATTCTCGATTTTATCAGATTTTCTAGCAATTTCGATTAGCATCTACTCTAACAATGCTTCACCTTTGGTATTGGAAGGCATTCCAGTCAACCTTGGGTACATGTTTGCCCTACTACACTTCATATTATTTCTGAGGCAGATAGATTGTCTAGAAGAACTATTGACATTGAAAATTTAGTTGTGACCATCAACTTCTCAATCACCCCACAAATACTCTGTTGAACAAATCTTTACCGTTAGGGATTGAATATCTTAGAAGCTACCGTTATAACGAGATGTTATGCATTTAATCCAATTACCTTGTATTCTAGATTTGATGGACTTGTTTTGACTCTCAAATTCTTTAGTGTTCTTTTTTTAGCAATCGCGATGTAATTTTTCGCTAACTCTGAAGGAAATTCATAATGAATCTGCTCATGAGGCGTTGTGAACCACATTGTTCGGTTACATAGTATGTATGTCACTATTGTATCTCATCATGATGCGCGTTTCAATTTCAAGTCTTAGGCAACCTTCTTAAAGGCCATATGCACTAAGTTGTTGTCCAATACCACCCTCAAACTAATGGCCAGTTTGAATGAACTATCCAAACCTTAGTGGACATGTTATGTTTGTCCGTCCTGCAATTTTAGCATGGTTATAACAAATACCTATCTCTGTTAGAGTTGCGTACAATGGCGGTTATTATTTCGGTATGGCTATGGTACAATTTGAGATGTGTATAAGGAATTCTACGGATAGTACATGATAGACATAAGAGTATTGCAAACAAGTATTCGAGAGGTCAAGATTACGATGTAGGAAATTATGTACTTTTGACGATGTCTTTGAGAGAGTAATACATGAGCATGATTAAGGCATTTGTCAAACGATTTATGTGTATTTCCCAATCAGGAGCAAGATGGTAATATTGTACACTCATAAATTTATTACTTGCTTATCGAGACAACATTGAGTTTGATAGGAGCATATTTATGTGACTTTGTTAGTTTAATTCCTTGCAGTTAGTGAGTTAGTTTCTAGTTATTTTAGTATTTTAAGCTATTTTCGTGTGTTTGTAGGTCCAATTGACTAAAGTGGCAAGAAAGTGCATTTTGGTGCATTTTGGAGCAGTTTTGGGCTTGGATTGGATAGCATATGCTTAGAGCAAGATGGATGGACGAAATTGAAGTCCAAAGGAGGCTAGGAATCTGCTAAGGAGATGGAAGAAATTAATTCAAGACTTGGAAGAAAAGGAATCAATCACAAAGAAGGAAAATGAGTCAAACTTGTTTTGACTTAGTCAATCCTAATCTTTTCCTACTTAATTCCCAACTGCAAGGAGGGTTCCTAATTGATTTGGGACACTTAAATATAAGTTTTAGAAGCATTAATCCTAGCCAAAGAAGGTTGCCGCACTTCCCTTTCCTTTTTCCCTTCCTTGCCGTGCAAGGAACCACATTTCCCTTTCTTATTTCCTATTTTCTGTCCATGCCGCAACTTCCCTTCCTTTTCTCTCTTAGGATTCTGATTTGTTACCCTTTTCTTGGAGGATTTGGAGTCTTAAAACCTTCCCAAATTAATTAATTAATGCCTTAACCTTTCTGCCTCTATATATACACAATCTGCCGCACATATTAGAGATTCTAGACATCCATACTCAGAAATCATCACTCTCCATTCATTCAGCCATCATCCACCCCCTACCACCATCCAACCTATCCATCCATCACCATAATTCATACCCAAACACCCTTGTACCGCAGCAAAGAAGGAGAAAGAAGAGAGGAGAAGCCTTGGACATTTTGGCCATTCAAGCTTGGATTGTTGGAGCGTTTCTAGGTGTATTCAATCTTTGTTTTCAATGTTTAATTTAATTTTTCTTTGTTTGATTGTGAACATGAGGAACTAATTTTGTTTTGGCTAGAGGAGACTTTGAAACTATGATTATATTTGTACTATGAATTGATTAATTCCAGTTGTGATTTCATAAATTGTGAATGCAATTTACTTAACCGTTTGATTGAGAACTTATTCTTGTTTATTGATTAAGGGTGCACACTTAATTTGCATGCTTGAATTTGGTGCTAGAATATAAGGGAGTTTCACATAATCGTTACAAACTTATATTCACAAGTAGTTAAGTGATAGGAGCATATTCATGCAACTTAAATGGCTTGTTCTCGTACATTTACATTATGTTTCTTTAGTTATTTTAGTCCTTTATGCTTCTTTCGTGTGTTTTTAGGTTTATATGGCTAAGGAGGCAAAAAGATGCATTTTGGAGCATTTTGGTGCAAAATCGGACTTGGAATGGATAGCTTATGTTTGGAGCAAAAGGAATGGACGAAATTGAAGACCAAACTATCATACACATATCATACACTTATCATAACAACATATCATTCACTTATCACTTAACATATCATTCACTTATCACTTAACATATCATTCACTTATCACTTAACATATCATTCACTTATCACTTATCATAACCATACACTTATCACTTATCATACTCATAATCATCTACACATTTCAACCATTTAAACACATGCATTTCAACTCACATGCACACCCACCTCTTTCCACCTAATCCACATGCTTTCACAACCTAAAACACATGCACATTCACCCTAAATCAATCACATACACAACCTGCCATCATTACTACACCTTGCCGTGCATCCCATTCCACATTCCAGCTTTCCTTCTCTTTGCAGCCATACTTCCACATGCATTCCCTCTTTTCCTAGCTGTTTTTCCATCATTATTTCAACCTAACATTCACCCACATGCACCCTTTAAACAAACCCATGCATTGCAGCCACATATTCCACCCTTTGCCGTGCAAAACATCTCCATTTCAGCACACTCCACATGCAATTCCAGCTTTCCAACCTAGCCACATTCACATACATTCACTCATAATCATTCACTAACATTGCAGCCACATTTCCACCCACCTCCTAGCTGTCATGTTCCCTCTTATTTACCTATAAATAAGCATGCATTGCAGCCACAATTCATTCATTCCATTCACAACACAACACACAACACAAACACCAAACCTTGCCGTGCATATCATTTCATTTCTACACCATTTCTTCTCCTCCATTGCAGCCACTCCAACCATTCCCCACTCCATTCCACATACACCTCAAGCCCTAAACATCTCCTTAGACCTTGTGCTACAACAACGAGGAAGAGAAGAGTGCCTAAACGTTCATACAATTCAAGTTTGAGTTGTTGGAATGTTTAGGTGTTTCTTTGATTTCAATGTTTAAATTCAATTCTCTTTGTTTTGTACGTATGAGGAATGGAAGAGAAGAGTGCCTAAACGTTTATACAATTCAAGTTTGAGTTGTTGGAATGTTTAGGTGTTTCTTTGATTTCAAAGTTATGAGGAACTAAACCCCCTTTAGCTAGGGGGTGATTCGAAACTATGTTTATATTTGCAATATGAATTGATTAACTTTCGTTGGAATTTCATAAGTTGTGGATTCAATTTGTTTAACCGTTTGATTGATAACTTATTTATGAATGTTTATTAAGAATGCGCGCTTAATTTTCATGCATGAATATGACGCTAGAATATAAGTGAGTTTCACCTAATCGTTATGAACTTATATTCACAAGTAGTGGAGGTTGCTTATAAACAATCGCGTTAAATGAATTCTTGGCACGAGTTTCATGCTCATCATAGTAACGAATGTCTCGTCAACACTTATAGTTTTCATAATACTTAATGATCTTTGATTGTATCTTTATTGTGCTTTTCACGTAAAGGACTTTTGGAGAATGTTGTGAATTGCGTTGCGCAAACCCATCCAATTCATTAACTTAAGGAAAACTTGACGGTTAATTTAAGCGGACCTAATTAACCCGGGGTGTTGAGTTTCATAATTTATCGAAAGACCAACTGAGAATCAATCTTGTATGCAAGTGTAACATGTGTGGAGAAGAACCCCTTGGCTATTCCATCATCCATATTTTCATCACATTCATATTTATGTTTTGCCTTTAATTACAATTTGTGCATTTTAGTTACTCTCGTCAAATCAAACCCCCCTTTACTTTCTTGTTCTTTAATGCTTAGAATCTGTTTAGTTTATGTTTTAAAGTATTTTTGAATTCTTTGAGTCAAGTATAGTGTTTTATATTGTGTTTTTACGTTTTTGAGTCAAATCCAAGTGATTAACAATCCCTCCTAATCCCCAGTCCAGAACGATCCCTACTTATATCATTACTACAATTGTCAAAAAGAGGGTTTAATTTGTGTGCGTATAAATCTCGCAACATTAAGATTGTTTTCACAATCATGTTAAGTTAAATTCCTAGCATGAGTATCATGATGCCATAGTTACGAATGCTTTGTCAATACTTATGATTTTCATAGAACGTAATGATCTTCGATTGTATCTCTATTGTGATGTCCTGTAGGGAACTTTTGAAGAATGCTTTGCGTTGTCGAATGATGTCATCCAATCCAATAACTAAAGGAGAATATGAGGGTTAATTAGTGATGTCACGGTTAATCTGGGGTGTTGAGGTTCATGGTTTATTGAGAAAGCAACTGGAAATCAATTTGTATTCGAATGTATCATGTGTGGAAAAGAATCCTCTAGCTAGCTAATCATCCATAGTTTTTCCCCAAATTCGTCCAAACTTTGGCTATGTCTTTAAGTTACTTGTTTTTACTTTAAATTTGTCAAAAACCCAATCCACTTTACTTTGTTGTGTCTAAATAACTAGAATTTGTCCAATTTGTGTTTTTAAGTGTTTTGAGTCAAAACCAATTCTATTTTCGTTCAAATTAAGTCCTAGAGTCTAGTTTGAGTCTATTTGATTGTTTTGGGTTGTTTTGAGTCATATAAGTTTAGTTAAGAGTCTTTGAGTTTGTTTAAGTGTTTTTAAGCATATTTTTGTATCTTTGAGTCAGTTTTTATTAAATTAGCAATCCCTCCTAATCCCCGGCCTAGAACGATCCCTACTTACATCTTTACTACAATTGTCAATAAGAGGGTTTAATTTGAGTGCTATTATTTATCACATCAGAGTTGTCGGTATTGTGCGTTGCAGACTGTAATATCGATAGCTTATTCGTTGGGTTCTTTAAGGAAGTGGGCAAGTAGGCCCATCTACATTAGTATTTTTATATATCGCTTGGGCTTGACCCAAAGATAGTACACACATATTCTCGGAGCATGTGATGATACGAATACATAGGTGAAATTTTTGTTTTTATGTTTAGTTTTAATTTCAATATAATTATTTTTAATTTTACGTTATCATATATACACTTTTACATTATGTTATTATATATATATATATATATATATATATATATATATATTTTTGTTTTTTTTTAACTTTATGTTTTTATAAAGGTATTATATTATAGTATTGTACTGAAGGAGAAGGAAAGTTTAAGTTTTGAAGCATGAAAGATGTATCATTGCAATTCGATCGCGAACAGTGACATTCTCTTTTATGCAACCGCTCTAACTTGACATCTTCTTTACATATATTTTCCTACCTGCCTTGTCACTATTTTTACGCATAGCAAGTTATTTCAAATTTTGGGGACGAAATTTTCTTAACGGGGGTAGATTGTAATAGCCCATCCCTAATTTTACAGTTTTTATAATTTTAAAAATGTGAATTGACCAAAATGCCCTAGAGGCGAGATTGTTGACTTCCGTTGACAATCGTGTAGCAACATGTATGATCTATTACTTTATCATATTCGTATGGTACTCGTTGCTACGAATGCATGGGTGCAAGCGGAATAGAAATTAGAGTTACGGTTAAAATCCACTATCCTAGATAATTGGCCTAAGTTATTTTATTATTTTCTTTTCAGATTTTTATGTTGTGAGACCCACACCCACCACTTACTCTCTTCCACGTGTTTCCCTCCCTAACTCTTGCAAACTCTCTCTATGTCTTTCATTTATATCTCAACCTCGCTTTAACTCTCTTCCTCAACACCTTTCATCTCTCTCTTAACTCTCTCTCTCTCTCTCTCTCTATGCAAACGCGAGGAACCCGAGAACATCATCACTCGCCACTCCCTCCGACGAGCCTCAAACCTAGGTCACAGTCACGAACCATAACCTGGATGAATAGCACTAAGCCAGAAATGAAGATTGTGTTGCACAGTGGCCATCACCACTGTTCATAATCTCTACAACGAATCCTCCATGATTTTGGCTAAGGTAAACCCAAAAATTGATGTCAATCATCTTAAATCATTGTTTTGTATATGATTCTTGCCTTATTTGAGAGAAATGTTGAAGTTTTGGTGCATATATATTCGGGGGAAACTTTCCCCAGTTTTTCAGTGAGAATCCGACAGCTTTCGAGCTATTTCCCGGCCAACTCCGACCACGGCTGGACCTCATGTTGGTATATTACTCTTCCTCTCCTCTTAAGCTTCAATTTGGTAGGTAGAATGTGAAAAATGATGGAGATTCGAAGATAAACGGAGCCCGGATACAAAAAAAAAATAAATAAATAAAAAATCAAAACCTGGATTTGCAAACCGTCTTGAACTAGATCCCAACCCAGGATTCGACTCGTCTGACCCCACCCATTTAACAAACCAGATCTGGAATATTCCCTGCATTAATTTTTCGGGTTTCATCGGGACCCCACCTAGCTAACTTCGATGCCCCGAGTCCCTTTTTGGCATTTGTTTAGTGAAATTTCAAAGTTTTAACGTAGTTGACTACCTCGATGGCTTAGTTGACTTTTTGGTTGACCTTTGACTTTTCATTGACTTTTTACGGAATTTGCTCGGGACCCTTCTTAGGATATTTCAATGCCCTGATTCTAAATCCGCGCTCCATTTTCCCAAATTTAATAATTGTAGTTGAGTTTTTCTAATGGGTCCCAATATTATGCTTAGGTATGATTACTATCGAAGACTCTGGCTTTCCTAGTCCGAACGACTGCGACCTCGCAAGTATCTGTGAGTGGGCCTTTGCTTAAAGACTATATATATTTATTTAGTTTCCACATATATTTTATAAAGAATTTTCTATGTATGCCTAGATTAGACTAACGTTTATAAGAATTAGCGAAATGACAGAATTTACAAAATTACACTAAATCCTACGGGATGCACAGGTATGCATACAATGTTGACTAGAATTATCAATTTACCATTGTGATAGGAGCATATTCATGCGACTTAAATGGCTTGTTCTCGTGCATTTACGTTATGTTTCTTTAGTTATTTTAGTACTTTAAGCTATTTTCGTGTGTTTGTAGGTTCTAAGGGCAAAGTATGCAAAAGGATGCCTTTTGGAGCCTTTTGGAGCAAATTAGAGATTGGAATGGAAATCATATGCTTGGAGCCAAGAGGATGGACGAAATTGAAGGATTCCTAATCCATTGCAGCCACATGCACATTCAATCATTCACACCAAAACCTTGCACATGCTTTCCCATTTCATTATTCATTTACTTTGCAGCCACCATTCCCCCTTTAATCCACATGCTCTCCCATTTCAGATTGCATTTTCACTCACCACAAACAAGTCACATGCATTCATCAACATATCTAGCTGTCATTCACATGCATTTCATTCATCATTTCCACCCCCACATGTCCCTTTAATCATTCAAACATGCAGCCACACCTTCACCCACATGCACCATTCAAACATACACCCAAACACCACCAGAAATCATCATTGCCGTGGGTACCTATCCCATTTCAGATTGTCATTCCACTTCATTGCACATGCATCTTCATAATTCAACACATGCATTCATTATTTATTTACTTTGCATCCTTTAATTTAATCACATGCACATTCAAACAAACACAATCATTCCAGCCATACCTTGCATTTTCAGATTGTTCCTCCATCATTGCACCACAATGCAGCCACATGCACTTGTTCCTCTAACATTTCAGCCACTTGCACTCCCATTCTCTCCCAAAACCGTGCACATGCATTCTCCTTGCATTTCCAGCCATTCCACATGATATTTCAGCCACATGCACTCATAATCATTCAACCAACTTTGCACATGCATTCATCATCATAACCTAGCTGTCATGTTCCCCCCATTTCACCTATAAATAAGCATCCATTGCATTCATTCTCATTCATACAATTCATTTCACAACAGAAATTGGTCCCTTGGGGCCGTGCCCTTCACAAAGTCCATCCATTCCATTCATACAATCATCCATTGCAGAAATGTAGACCATCAAACTCCCTTGTGCCGTGCTCTCCCTTACAATCCAAACACCATCCTTCCATTTCCACCACTCCCCAAACCATTCACACCATCAAACTATCCCTAGACCTTGTGCTACAACGAAGAGGAAGAGAAGAGTGCCTAAACGTTCATACAATTCAAGTTTGAGTTGTTGGAATGTTTAGGTGTTTCTTCGATTTCAAGGTTTAATGTCAATACTCTTTGTTTTGTACGAATGAGGAATGGAAGATAAGAGGGCCTAAACGTTCATACAATTCAAGTTTGAGTTGTTGGAATGTTTAGGTGTTTCTTCGATTTCAAGGTTTAATGTCAATACTCTTTGTTTTGTACGAATGAGGAATGGAAGATAAGAGGGCCTAAACGTTCATACAATTCAAGTTTGAGTTGTTGGAATGTTTAGGTGTTTCTTTGATTCTCTTTGTTTTGTACCATGAGGAACTAAACCCCCCTTGGTTAGGGGGTGATTCGAATATATGTTTATGCTTGCATTTTGATTTGAATACTTCTAATTGCGTTTCATAAGTTGTGGATTCAATTCGTTTAACTGTTTGATTGATAACTTATTTATGTATGTTCATTGAGAGTGCACACTTAATTTTCATGCATGAATATGACGCTAGAATATAAGTGAGTTTCACCTAATCGTTATGAACTTATATTCACAAGTAGTGGAGGTTGCTTATAAACAATCGCGTTAAATGAATTCTTGGCATAAGTTTCATGCAATCCATAGTAACGAATGCCTCGTCAACACTTATAATTTTCATAGAGCGTAATGATTCTTGCTTGTATCTCTTCTATGCATTCATGTTGAGGACTTGTGGGGAATGTTTTGAAGTGTTGTATGCGCTAACCCATCCAATTCAATAACGTTAGGAAGATTTGAAGGTTAATTAGTGCATCACGGTTAACCCGGGGTGTTGAGTTTCATGGTTTATTGAAATGCAATTGGAAATCATTTTATTATGCAAGTGTAACATATGTGAAGATGAACCCCTTAGCTAGCATTCATTCATTTCAATTCCATTCATTCTATTTCAATTTCATATTTACATTCTGTCTAGTTTATTAATTTGTTTCATTATTTCAATTTTCGTAAAAATCTAAATCCCCCTTTACTTTATTGTCCAATTTAGTTAGAAAGTATCTTAGTTTGTGTTTATGAGTGTTTTGATTCATTTTATTTCCCAATTTCGTCCAAATTCACCAAAGTGCTCAAAACTGCCCAGAAAGTGATTTTAAGGCAGTTTTGAGTGTTTTGGGTGATGTTTGAGTCTTTTGGTTTGTTTTAATGTTTTAAGTGTTTAGTTTTACATTCTTTGAGCTAGTTTAGTGTTTTATATTGTGTTTTTACGTTCATGAGTCAAGTTGTTACTTAATTTCGTCCAAATTTGTGTTTGTGCTCAAATCTGCCCAGAAAGTGGTTTTTAGGCAGATTTGAGTGTGTTTGTGTTGTTTTGAGTCTTTTGGTTTGTCTTAGTGTTTTAAAGTTTAGTTTTGCATTCTTTGAGTCTAGTATAGTGTTTCATATTGTTATTTTACGTTTTTGAGTCAAATCCAAGTGATTAATAATCCCTCCTAATCCCCGGTCCAGAACGATCCCTACTTATACATATACTACAATTTGACGAAAAGAGGTATAATTTATGCGCGTATAAAAATCGCATCACATTGTACGATCATATTTACATTAATTGCTCATTGTGTGCTACATTAGTGTTAGTACTCACCTAAGCCAGGGCTAGTCTTCACGTGTATGTTCACATCACATCGTACATTTACTTTGGATCCATTGTAAGTGCCAGTCCTGTCTTAGATTGCTATAGGCAATTAGGACTCATATGTGATGTGCATAGCACCAGTCTTCACGTGATTGTAGTACTATACGGTAAATCATTTTTTTACATCCAGTCATGTTCATGTTAGAATGCCTCTGCATGAACTCATGTTTCAGCGTATGTTAATGAGCACTCGATATGATATATTTGTTTATGTGAGATATTTTGATTACTGGATGTTATGTTTTTATTTATGAAATATTGTGAACTATTGCATTCTCGAGATATTACTGTTTACGGTAAGTATTTTCATATTATACGTAGTATGCTATGTTTGGAAACTATACTTGTTTTATGGTGAGGGGTTATTATGTTTTCGAAAAGGTTTTACAAAACTTTATTTTTAGGACCATTCACCCTTATTTTTTGCCCTTCCAAGTTTTAATGGCAGAGCCTTTGTGACGATGAGAATTCTTGGCAAATGTTGGTATAGAAGAGGACCTTCGATTGTATAATTATTATCCTACTTTTACAATACTATGATTACGCTCTAACATCAAGTGTGAAAGGGGTTCAATCTCGCTCACATGCACACTCTTGCATTTAGTCACTTTTAGGTTTAAATTTACTCACATTTTGCACATCACTACACTTTATGGCTTAGTCACCTTCCTGGTGTTGGCTAGCACCGCTTGATTCGGAGTCTAGGTGGACATTCCGGGTCAGAGTGTGTCAACCAACCTGAAGATTTTGTTGTACATGGCCAAGAGAACAAAGTATGTAAGTTAATTAAATCTTTTTATGGTTTAAAGCAGACACCTAAATAGTGGCATGAAAATTTTGATTTCTGCATGATTAACAATGGCTATAGAAGTAATGAGAGTGACAAGTGCATATATTATAAATCATGGAATGATTCACATGTTATTATTAGCCTCTGTGTTGATGATTTATTAATTGTGGCTCAAATATATTTGTGATTAATGAAACAAAAAATATGTTTAAGAGCCATTTTGACATGAAGATCTTGGTGAGGCTAATTTTATTTTGGGCATGAAAATTACAAAAACATGTGATGGTATTTTTCTTGATCAGTTGCATTATATTGAGAAAATTTTGAGAAGATATAATTTTATTGATTGCAAGGATGTTTCCACTCCTTTTGATTCAAGTGTTCATTTATTTACAGTTGAAAAAGAAAATGATGTGATAAATCTAAAGGAATATGCTAGCATAAATGGTAGTTTGAGATATGCTACTGTTTGTACTAAACCTGAGATTGCATATGCAATTGGACTGCTTAGCAGGTTTACCAGTAACCCAGGTAAAGAGCATTGGCATGCCATAGAAATAGTAATGAAATATTTACTTGGCACAAAGAATTATGGTTTATTTTATTAAAAAAAAAATATCTTGTAGTACTTGAGGGTTTTAGTGATGTTGGCTGGAACATTATGTCAAGTGATTCTCTTTCACGCACTGGTTATATTTTTACATTAAGTGGTTGTTCTTTTTGTTGGAAATCAAAGTAGCAAATATTATTGCTAATTCAACCATGGAGGCTGAACATATTGCTTTGACTTCAGCCACTTAAGAAGCAGAACGGTTGAAAGATTTCTTATATGACAGCCCACATTGTGAAAAATCAATACCACCTATTGTAATTCATTGAGGTAGCACTACTGCTATGAAAAGAAAAAAAAATAGTGTTATGAGGTCTCATTTGAGCAATGGTAAATCCAAACCTCTAAGAAGAAAACATAATGTTATGAGGTCTCATTTGAGCAATGGTACCATTATTGTGAATTATATTAAATATGTGATATTCTTGCAAATCCATTAGCCAAGGCCTTGGCAAGAGAAAGGGTCTAGAGTACATCAAGGGGGATGTGATTAAAGTCTGTAAAATCATGAGCCATGTATGAGGATACCCAACCCAATAAATAGAGGCCCTAAGAACTGGGTTCAATGGGAAAAATGAATTATATGATGGCGGTAAGAAATGCACTATTATTTTTACTCATCCTTATGGTGTAAGTGCATTTATCCTGTAATTTTTTGGAGGTTTAATTTACTTAAACTCTTAATAAAATATATAGCTCGTTTCGAGTGGGATGTTATAATTATAGGAGCATCTTTGGCAGATTTAACCTATTTGAGTGTAAGAGTGGGGTCGCTTTCTATGAGAATTGGGCTTGTTCTCAAATACAATCATGAAAACTGGGATTAGCACTTGGCCGTAACATGCTAGCAATTAAAGCTCAAAGTAACACCTGGATTATTATGTGCGAGCAGTAATTTATATTTTCCCTTAAGCAGTTGCAGAAGTATAGGGGAATCCCGCATATTAATTAGGGCTGGAGCTCAATGGAGAGTGGGGGATGGAGCATCTCTTAAAATATGGGGGATAGTTGGCTACCGAGGAAAGTTTCTTCAAAGTGCTCAGTCCTATACCGGTGGTGATGGATCGGTCGGACACGGTGTCTAAGTTAATCTCACAAGAGGAGGGCATTAGTTGGAATCTGGACATTATAAATGAGTTATTTTGGGAAGAGGAAGCTCACTTGATTCAAAGTATTCCCCTTAGTACTAGGAAACCACCGGACCTGTTGATTTGAAAAGCGTAGCCAAATGGGAAATTTACAACGAAGAGTGCCTATTATCTTTCAAGATTCATGGGTGAGGTGCATGGTCAAGTAACAAGCAGATCCTCAATTACCGTAGAAATTAATTTTCTATGGAAGGCCTTATGGAGGGCTCGAGTACCTGAGAAAGTCAAGATTTGTGTTTAGCGGATTTGTTGGAATGCTTTACCAACCTGTGATAACCTGAGAAAAAAGAAAATCACCATGGACGATATGTGCATGTTTTGTAAAGGAGAAAATGAAACTTTAGTGCATTTGATTCGAAATTGTTTGAGAGCGGCATCGGTGTGGTTATCTTGTCTGTTAGGGCTACGGAGCTGAACGAACACAATAAAGAATATGAAGAATTGGATAGGTAAACTTGTAGGTGAGTTGTCAAGAGATAGTTTCGATTTATTCCTTATTCTTCTTTGGAATATGTGGAAAGAAAGGAACTCCTTTTTGTGGCAAAGGAAAGGCACTCGAACGGACGGAACTAATTTGTTGGGCAATTAGTTGGATGCAAGAATTCCAACACTGACATGGAAAAATTGAAAAACGTAGCTGTAAAGTTTCTCAAAAATGGATGAAGCCGGGAGAAGGATGGTACAAGTGAAATTTTGATGTGGCTTGGGATGAAAATAGAGGTATTGGTGGCCTTGGGGTGGTGATTCGGAACGATAAGGGTGATTTTATGGTGGCCTTGGCAAAAAGGCATGATGCTATTCCTTCCCCTCTGCTGGCCTAGACTATGGCAGCTAAGGATGCTGCTTGGTTAGTCAAGGAGAAGCAATTACAAGCCTTGATTCTTGAAGGGGATGCGTTACTTGTGATGGCAGCTCTTCAACATGATGGTCAACATGATCACTACTCGCTAAATGATTCAGGCATTGCCCCAATGGAAAGTTGGTTTTAGCGGTAGGGAGACGAATAAAATGGCACACAGATTAGCACGAATGAGTTTGAGTTATGACAATCATATTCTTTGGTTTGAAGAACATCCTAATGTAATTGTGGATCTTCTCTTTAAGGATAGTAATTCCAAATTTGTTTGGTGTGGGACACCCTTTTTTTCTTTCGACCGGGTTGAAATTCCCAGCAAGGTTTTATCGAGCCCCACTGCATGCACCATATCCTTATCAATTGTATGTGTTTCTATTGTTAATGAATATTGTACATTTTCTAAAAAAAAAAAAAAAAAAAAACAAAAGCAATCTCTTTTATTATTCTGCCAGCTCTCTTATAAGAGGCGTTAAGAACATCGAACGCCTCACCACCAAAACCTTCAAGTATTAGGATGAAGCCAAAATGAAAACCTAGGTTCTTGGTCCTCTGGTTAAAGGCTCACTACCAGATTCAATGATTACGCTAATGAAAACCAACCTGCTCCACCATTCTTTCAGGGAGGGGATTGGCTGAAATGGGAACCTGTGAAGCCCTAAATTGCTAAGCCTTTAGTTCTAATTGCTTGGGCTTCTTGGGTTACCCAAATGGTCACCCATTTTGGAACTTCATGGAGGCATGTCGGCATTTTTATGCCATCAAGATCTCGACCATCGAGATCAACATGGATCAAGACCTCTTGGTAATGGCCATAAATTTGCGGTGTTCTTCCACTAACATCCCTTTGGTCGCATGAGCCCTACTATTCTTGACATCACTACCTTTCTCGGTACAATTTCCTCCGATCGCGATCGTTGTATCTGATGTGAATTATTCTAACACTCAAATTGAAACCCTATGATTGTAGTATATGAAAGTAGGGATTGTTTTAGGCCAGGGATTAGAAGGGATGCTAATCTACTCTAAACTGACTTAAAAACACTTAACTAGACTTATATGACTCAAAACAAACTAAAAAGACTCAAAACAGCACAAAACAATCAAATAGACTTAAATTAAACTCTAAAGGGTGATTTGAAGGAATTCTAACTTAACTTTGACTCAAAACACTTAAAAACATAAATTTGGACAGATTCTAACTAAAAGACACAACCAAGTAAAGGGGGATTGGATTTTGGACGAAATTAAAGTAAAGACAAGCAGATTAAAGACTCTTAAACAACTTGGACGAAATTGGGTGAAATATGGGTGAATGGCTAGCTAGAGGGTCCTTCTCCACACATGACACACATGCATACAAATTGATTTCCAGTTATTATTCCTTTAAACCATGAATAACAATGCCCCAAGTTAATAGCATCGCACAACCAACCATCAGATTTTCCTTATTTCATTGAATTGAATGAATACGCATTACAACCAAATTATCTTTCTCAAGTTCCCTATATGAAACGCATGATAGAGATACATATCAAAAGTCATTAAGTTCTATGAAAATCATAAGCATTGACAAGGCATTCATCACTATGAAACGCATGAGACTCCTGCCAAGGATTCACTTAATACAATCATGACTAGTGACTTCCATTACTTGTGAATATAAGTGAATAACTATTACGTGAAACTCCCTTATATTCTAGCATCAAATTCATGCATGCAAACTAAGTAGGCCTCCTTAATCAACGTACAAGAATAAGTTATCAATCAAACAGATAAGTAAATCGCATTCATGATTTATGAAACAATAATTGGATGAAATCAATTCATATCACATATACGTTCATGGCTTTGAATTCACCTCTAACTAAAACGAATTTAGTTCCTCATGTTTGCAAAACAAAGACAATTAAATTTAAACATTGAAAACAAAGAATAGAATACACCTAGAAACGCTCCAACAATCCAACGTTTCGAATGGCAAGCATGGCTCCAGGTGCGGTGGATGGTGTGGTGTGAAATTGTGGTAGTGGGTGGTGTGGTGTGAATTATGGTGTTTGATGGCTGAATGTATGAATGAATGAATGAGTGAATGGATGATTAAAACCTGCGACAAAGGCTTGTATTTATAGGCTAGGTTTTGCACAATTTCTGAAGGAAAAAGATTGCACAATCCTAAGGGAAAAAGGTTATGGTTTGGCAGAAACCAAGGGGGAAAGGGATAGGGAATACACGGCTGGAATTGGGGTTTCTAGAGGGAATAGGTGCGGCACCTTTTTAGGAGGAAGATAGGGCTTCTAGAAAGAATGTTTTAGAACAGATTTCTGGACCTAAAGGGACAAGGACACACGATATAGGTGTAGGATAGGGATTACAACTCCTAAACCTCCAAGGAATGGCATATATGCGGCACATAAGGGATTAGACTTCTAGAATCTGAGTTATGTGTTTAAATGTATAACTAATCCCTTCTAAATAGCTAGAATTAAGGCACAAACTGATTTGGATAAGATAAGATATGATAATGCTAGATTTAGGGAAGGATAAGGTTGGTTAGGATAGGATAAGATAAGGTTGGATAGGATAAGATAAGGTTGGATAATGTTCCTTATTTCTTGCTCTTTCCTTATCTTCTTTGTATTTGAACTTGTTTCTCCAGATTTGTAGCATTTCCTAGCCTCTCTTGACTTCAATTTCGTCCATCCACCTTGCTCCACTCATAAGCATGAAAATAGCTTAAAAGACTATAATAAGTAGTAATTAACTAACTAAATGCAAGGAAACAACATAACTAAGTAGCATAAATATGCTCCTATCAAATTCCCCCACACTGAGCTTTTGCTAGTCCTTGAGCAAAACAAAATAAACAAAACAAACAAAACACAATCTAAACCTTCCAACATTTACCTCAAGGATTTCCAATGCAACATGACATATTAAAGATCACCACTCACTTAGATTTTAGTTATCCCTACCCTCGAGATGTGTTTTAGGGTTAGATCAAAACTTGTTTTAAGTTGTGTACACGTTTGAATCGCAGAAAATAGCTTGGAGTAGCTTTTCCAAATTTTCCCGCGAGCACCGCCCCTTTTGAGACAATTTTCGGCCAAACCACGGCGAGTTGGCCGGCGTGCAAGGTATCAATCTCTTCATTGAGTGCTACAACTTTCCTTTTTGTTTCACCCAATTTCGTTAAGTATTGAAGAAGTTATGGGCATTTGAAGTTTGCCTAGAAACCGGCCAAAACCTTGGCTTGAAAATGGGTCAACCCGACCCATTAACCCAAGGTCCAGCCCAATTAACCAAGCCCAAGTCTAAAATCCAAACCCAGGCCTTTGGGCCAGATCACTATGCCCAAACCTTTTAAGACCCAACCCAGTTTCTTTTTATTTAATTTTTGTTTATTTTTATTTTCAAACCCAAAACCCCTAAGCCCAAAACTCAGGCCAACCTGGATCCAAGCTTAAACCCGATTAACCAGGTCCGACCCAGACTTTAATTGATTAAATGGGAGCTAGTGAGTGGTAACTATGATTAAGTATGTGCTCGAGGGTAAGGATGACTAAAATCTATGTGAGTGGTGATCTTTAATCTGTCATGTTGCATTGACATCCCTGAGGCAATTGTTGGAAGGTTTAGATTGTGTTTTGTTTGTTTCATTTTGCTAAAGGACTAGCAAAAGCTAAGTGTGGGGGAATTTGATAGGAGCATGTTTATGCTACTCAATTATGTTGTTTCCTTGCATTTAGTTAGTTAATTACTACTTATTATAGTCTTTTAAGCTATTTTCGTATGTTTGTATGTCCTAATGGCAAAAGGAGCAAGAAAGTGCATTTTGGAGCCATTTGGAGCAGTTTTGGGCATCAATTGGATAGCTTATGAGTGGAGCAAGGTGGATGGACGAAATTGAAGTCAAGAGAGGCTAGGAAAATGCTACAAATCTGGAGAAACAAGTTCAAATACAAAGAAGATAAGGAAAGAGCAAGAAATAAGGAACATTATCCAAACCATCTTATCCTATCCTAACCAACCATATCCTTTCCTAAATCAAACATTATCCTATCTTATCTTATCCAAATTAGGTTGTGCCCTAATTCCAGATATTTAGAAGGGATTAATTATATATTTAGACACATAACTTAGATTCTAGAAGCCTAATCCTTTATGTGCCGCATATATGCCATTCTTTGGAGGTTTAGGAGTTGTAATCCATATCCTACACGTATGTCGTGTGTCATTATCACTTAGGTCCAGAAATTTGTCTAAATACATTCTTTCTAGAAGCCTATTCCTAATCCTAATTGGTTGCCGCACTTTTCTAGTTTAATTCCTTTTGGTTTCTGATTGTTTTAACCCATTCCACTTGGGTTTTGGTTGTAGAATCCTTTCTCTACTCCCTTTCTATGCCATGATAAACTGTATATATATTCCTTATGCGACAATTTTAGAGGACACCACCATATATTCAGAGAGATTGAGAGTGAGTGCCGCAGGTCCCTTGGAGAAGTCATGGAGATTTGTGCGTGCTTGCAAGGAAGGAAGAAGAAGAATGAGTCTTGGTCGTGTTTTGCATTCTAAGGGAGGTTCGAAATCTGCCATTGGAGTTGCTGGGGACGTACTTGGTTATTTCTATCTTTAGATTTGTTTCAATGTTGGTTTTAATGTTGTTTTCAGTTTTAAGAGACATGTGGAACTAATTTCTTTTTAGTTAGAGGTGAATTCGAAGCCATGATTATATGTTTTATATGAATTGATTACATCTAGTTATTGTTTCTTGAGTCTTGAATGTGATTTGCTTATCTAAGTTATCAAAACTTGTTTATGCGTGTTGGTTGAGGGTCGGCACTTAATTTGCATGCATGAATTTGATGCTAGAGTATAAGGGAGTTTCACGTAATAGTTATTCACTTGTATTCACAAGTAGTGGAGGTTGCTAGTTACAATCGTGTTAAGTGAATCCTTGGTATGAGTCTCATGCATTTCATAGTGATGAATGCCTTGCCAATACTTATGATTTTCACAAAAATTAATGACTTTTGATATGTATCTTTATTATGCGTTTCATATAAAGAACTTGAGAAAGATAATTTGGTTGTAATGCGTATTCATTCAATTCAATGAAATAAGGAAAATCTGATGGTTAGTTGTGCGATGCAACTAACTTGGGGCGTTGTCATTCATAGTCTTAAGGAATAATAACTAGAAATGGGTTTGTATGCATATATAATGTGTGGAGAAGGACCCTCTAACTAGCCTTTAACCCATTTAATTCACCCAAAATCGTTCTTACAAAGTGTTTTATGCAAAGTTTCTGTTTTAAGTTTTAAATTCGTCAAAAACAATCCCCTTTTCATTTAGTCTTGTTATTTGAATCAAAATCTGTTTTCTTTTTGTCTTTTGAATCAAGTTAAGTTTTATTTTCGTCAAAATCACTTGTTAAGTCTAAAATTGAGTCTTTTTGATTGTTTGTTGCTGTTTTGAGTGTTTTAAGTTAGTTTTGAGTCTATAGAGTCTAGTTTAGTGTTTTTTAGTCTTATTTGTGTTGATTAGCATCCCTAGTTAATCCCCGGTCTAGAACGATCCCTACTTACATATATACTACAATTGTCAACAATAGGGTTTAATTTGTGTGTCAAGTTAATTTTCACATCAGGCGAATGCCACGTCTTAAGGGTTGCATGGTTTTTCAAAGGGTTTTCACAAAGCATAATGAGTCACGCATGTTCATATTTGATTTGAATGCCACAGACGAATTGCATGTTTGATATACGTTCTAGCTTGAATGCCACAAGTACAATATACATTAGGAAAACCTAACCTTCAAAGTTGCATGGGTAATTCATAAGTAATTAGTAAATCTACATAAGATTGTTAAGGGGATGGCCAAAACCCGAGTGCTTTTCCAAATTTATTTCTCAAAACCTTTTCGTTTTTATCTATTTCTTCTTAATTGGTTACTTGTTGTTTTTCCTAGATTACTTGTATTAAATTCTTTTTTATTATATTTAAATTCAAAATCAACCCCTTCCAATCTTTGTTTTCAAATAATTAACTAAGATTTTGGTTTTGCATAAATTGTTTTAAATATTCCCTGTGGACACGATCTTACTTGAGCCATTTATACTACAACTATCTTGTTATCTTGCAAGTATTTTTAAGCGTTTTTATCCCTACTTTTTGCAGGTGATAAAAATTCTATCAAGAAATTGGAGCCGTTGCCGAGATTGTTTGAAATTATTTGTGTTTATCATATTCTTTGTTACATGAAGTGTGACTACTGCCAGCTGGCATTTCTAACTAATTTCCCTAATAACAAGTAAAACCCTCAATTACAACTAACTTGACTCTTAATTTGTGATTAAGATAATCACAATCCTCAGTTCATAACATTGCCCTTCCCTTGAAGAACAACCTTGTCCTCAAGGTTAGGATTAGAACTTGAAATCTTGAACTTTTTTCGTAGTGAATTCATCATAAGCCTTCCTGCTTCTATTGTCTGACCAAGGCAGTGCACCAAAACTTGGACTGCAAAACCCTGGGTGATATCTGCAAATCCTAGATGCTGAAAAAAGAAAACAAACTTTGAAGCTGCCTGAGTAGGCATTCCAAGGGCATCATACTTCTGTTTCGCCTGTGTAATGCTAGCATTTTTGCAGACAGCAGCTACCCTTGCGATCATTTGAAGATTAGCATCCACTTGATCAGTTGGCCAGTTAAGAATTACACCATCAAGTGGATTGTATGTAATTCCATCCACCCTAAACTTCGGTAGTATAATAGGCCTACGACACATAGCTACAAGTTTTGCCACTACCATCTGGCTTGTAGTCATGGTCCCTGTTTTATCATAAGCTCCAATCGACACATTTGCTATGTGAATATCATAGGTTGAGCACTGCCATTCCCTTTCCAAGTAGGAAGCAAAGTGATGTCTCTGAACAATCAGCACAACATGACCACTACCCTTTTTTGGCATGATTTTCTTACCAAATTCGAAGGTCCAATCTATTCCTATAAGTTCAGCCTTTTTCACTTCAACCTTTGAAGGCTGAATATCTTCCAATCTTAAAACAAGCTTCGATAAACTGCAAGCCATAATTGACTCAAGCAAAAACTCACAAGAATGCAGACATTGTAAATGTTTCACCTCATGTGATATGTGGCTCTCAAAAGATTGAACTGACTTTGAGCCTTTTTCCCTACTTTCTATGTAGTGCACCATGCTAACAAGTTCAATGCCGAAAAGGGCTTTAACAGAGTCTGGACTTTCACTAGAACCTGACGATTGTAGAGAATGAGAAAAGGTGTATAAAACCTGTGACCAACATTCTTTAGCATCCTGTGGCATGAAGGTACTGTTATATTGCTAACCAAAATAAGGGTACTTGTTGAGCAATACCATCCAAAATTGCACAGATGCGATAGCCTTGATACCTTTATCCAATTCACTACTTAAAGCACAAGTTGCAATAGTCAGCCTATGAGAAGCTTGATCCCCCTCATCATTTCTTTCAGAATGTGAATACTTGATCAAAACTGATTTCAACTCTGGAACAGAATGCAGAAATTGTATGGTGGAGTTCATATAATAGGTGTTTCCCAAGTAAAATAAACCAACATCATAATCTGAGTTAATATGTACTTTAACAAGGTTTTCTTCTATGGGTACTTTTCTGCTAGGATCGCCACTCAAATCACCCTGTGCATCTAACTCAATATCATCCAAACCAACAGAGTGTGGACTTTGATTGATGCCAACCACACTTTTAGCTAACCAAAACATCATAATGTCAACAGGAGAAGATTTTTCATCTAAGCTTTTGCTTTCAATAATCTTTATCTCAAAATGGGATACATTGGCTTTTTCTTCATAAGAAATTTCATTAACCATTTGTTTAATCCATATGGCACTAGCAGCAAAACCATGTTTCAGGATCAGCTGCTCCAGATAGGAAAACCAACATCTGTGATAAACATGCCGGCAAAGTTGCACAGATGCAACCCACTGGTCAGGGATAACCTGAACCCTTGGACATGATTCACATCTATATTCAATTACTGCTCTACTAAGAGTATTCATAATACTGTTATTGATGTAGGACCCTGCCAAGTTGAGAGCTAAATAACCATATATCAAGAGGTTCAAATATACCAAGGCATCCAGATTGCTCCACAATGATTGAGATGCAACATAGACGTAGAGGGATGGCTCATATATAGTCAACTGGTTTGCACAAGCACTATTGAGATTAGAAGTGATATGACACAGAATAAGCCTTTGCAGGTGATGTATGAGATAGTAAATGAAATTGAACAATTTTCCTAGATTTTCGTCAACCCGTCTCTTAGACATTTCATCAAACAGTGTAGATGCACACAGATCCTTCATCACAAACTTACCCACAAGATACCAATTAACCCATCCAAATTTATCTTTTAGGTATGCACGATAGTTATCAGTCAAACTAGAAAGGAATTTAGCCTCCGAATTTGCTGAAATGAAACTTGAATTAAGAACTACCTCAGGTCCAGTTTTCGTAGCATCGAAGAATGAGTGCTTATGGCATAGCTGCGGAGTAGAGGTCATCGTCTTCGATTCCAAAAGCAAAACTGTAGATGCAGCAGAGTTGTTTGAGTGTGGCTTGATGGCCGAATTTGCCAGTGCTCGTAACATCGGTGAAGATGAGAGCAATGGCCGAATGGAATGGTCGTGGATTGTCGACGGAATTCGCAGTGGGTTGCCGTCTCCATTTTGAGGTTTTTGGTGACCGACCTCAATCGATTTAGCTTCCTCGGAACACATCGAGGGTGGATCAGAATCTCCCTCCACGCCAAGAGCCAAGTCACGGCGGATTAAAGCAAGCAATTTCACAGTGGATCTCTGCGAGCACAGGATTCATAGCTTTGTGAATGGCGTCGCGTACAGAATCCATAGCTTCACAGGCCGCAACACGCATCGAAACTTCGAAGGAGTCAATTGCAGCTGAGAGACGCTCATCCATGGCAAGGAGACGGGTTGGGTGGGTGTGCACAAGAGGGAAACCAGGATTCGAGAAGGATGATACCATTGATACGACCCAATTCTCAATTCCCTTAATCAACCTGCAAGTAGCACAAGAAAGCTATGGAAGAAGAGGGAAGGTGAGATAAAGGAGCGGAGCTCCAAATATTTTTGTATTTAATTTCTTTCTTGTGAATTATGTTCTGATTACAAACCAAAGAGCAAGTACTCTTATACATGAAGTGTGACTACTGCCAGCTGGCATTTCTAACTAATTTCCCTAATACCAAGTAAAACCCTCAATTACAACTAACTTGACTCTTAATTTGTGATTAAGATAATCACAATCCTCAGTTCATAACAATTACATGGCTAGCTATTGGACACAATCAATCTGGACACAAAGCAGGCTACTTATATAAATGTTTTAAATGCTGTAACAATCTGTGCACCTGCACAGCCCTTTAAACTTGAGGAAATTCATGTGGAGTCTCATAAGAAGGCTAAGACATACAAGGAAAAGAAGATAAAGCTTCGTGACAACCAAATTCTTTGTCAAGAAATTCGGCCAGTGCATAAATTGTGGGGGTTAAATACAAGGTTTAAGTAAGTTCGGCGGAGACGTAAGCTTCGTTGGAGGGAACCCTATTTGATACAAAGATTCATTCTCATAGAATGGTGGACAAGAATGATTCAACCAGTGAACTTAAATGCACAGTTCAAATCACTCATTACTTACCATTGTCCTATGATGCAGCTAAAGAGTGGGTGATTCTAAAAGAACAAGTGACGTGATCATCAGTTCCTTTTTCTACGTCTAACTATAAACATTAACTAAAGCGCCAATTGGAGGCAACCTAATTTTTTCTAACTCTTTTCTTTTTACTTTCGTTTATTTTATTTTCTTGCTTTTATTTCAATTACAAAAATCAGAAAATTCAAAAAAAAAAAAAAAAACAAAAAAAATTGCAATGTTTAATTCCTTTTATTCTTCTTTACTTACCTAATTAGTTTTTTGATTTGTGATTGCAGGCTGCATTCGGCACTGATTCGGCTTAATCTCAACTAAAGGCGTGCAATCAGCATTCATTCACCCCAGCACATTCATCATCATTCCTCTGCATTCATGAGATTAGGCAGTACGGAAACAGAAACCAAAATTGAGATTCAGGAATGCTTACAATTGGGTATGCTGGGAAGCTTCTACACTACTTGGATCCACTCACTCACACTCTCTCCCATGCAATTAAACAAATTTCTAGGTACACGGTTCTACAATCGGGGATCCAAGTGTGCATATGGGTCCACATATCGCAGATCAAGTTTCATGCAAATTTTTGCTCCCAGATTCATCAAATGGAGACATGCAAATTCACAGAACACCTACGTGAGTATGACTTATGCAACAGAAAAAAGGTTATTTAGAGAGATAATATCACAGAGACGAATGCATGCTCACAGTCAACATCCACAAATCCGTATGATTTTCAGAGACGTGAAACCATGTTGAATTTTAACGCAGTGCAGGGATTTGATTTACATTCCATTTGTAGATCCGAGTTCTTGCAACCACCTTTGATGTCTGTACAGCAGCTCCATGTGGGCGTCATTGCTCCTTGCAGTTTCTATTAGTCTTGGCCTTACTCGGATCCCGAACTCTACCTCCAGAATACATACATGCATGTGTTAGAATTTCGTTTTCAATTGACCTTCGGTCATGAACTCGAAGGAAGGAAGACGTGGATGCATTTTACCTGAGGAAAGTGGCTCTGTATTTGCAGCTGTAAACAAGTTTGGGGGTGGATCTGCCTCGTTCCCCATCTTGGAACAGAGGAGGTGCAGCTTTGAGGCCTTTGGTTTCCGTTGCAGAAATGGAGGAGAGAGGAAGACTCTCGACTTCTTGAAGAGACAGAGAAATGGATTGCTGGGTTTGGAGGATGGTACCGGTTGAGCGGCTAAGGACGGAGGAAATGAAGAGAGGGGAGAGCAGAGCCCAGGGTATAGTGAGAAACAATGCTGCTGACTTAATTAATCTCGGAAGCTACTGAGGTTTTCCCACTAGAACACTACGCGGGTGGAGCTCAGCATGAGCATCAGCGTTCCTTACTTCCTCCAGGTCGCGAGTTCGACTCCAGGTGACTTTCTTCCTTCTTTTCTTTCTTCTTCGTCTTTTATCTTTGTTTGCTGCTCGTTATTTGCTTATTTTTTCTGTTTTATTTATGCATGCTTTCTATTTATATTTTTTCTAGGTCGCTCTTTTATTTGCTTTCTGTTTTTATCTTCTTCTTTTTATAGTTTTAATTAGTTGTTTTTATTTTACTTTTATTTATTTTCTACACCTTGTGGACAATGTGTGATTTAAGTTTGGGGGTGAGAAATGAGAAATTTTAGATTTTTAATTTTTGAGTCAAAGTTTAAAAAACGTCATTCTTTTTAAGTTAATATCCACAGATTATTTTAAACATTAGAACAAATCGACATGGTGAAGGTTAATCCCATAGTAGAGTCTTTTATATTTATTGTTGCTTAAACACTAATTTATGAGTTATACTTTGAAAATTTGCACATTCACTTCAACATGGTTTGTGGGAATTGATATTGAAGCACTTACTTTTCATCTAAGTAATTTTAATTTTTGTTTAAAATAAAGTAAAGTTAGTTATGATCATAAATAAAGTAATAATTGTTTCATCCGAGACTTTGTTTAGTAACCGGGCCAGTCCTACCTGATCAACGATGGTTCTCGCATCAAACGGTAGAGTCTTGGCATGGGGCAAGGTGATTAGTTGGTTAACCTTTTCCGCTCGAGTTAATAAGTTCTTAGGGCTGTTCTATGCCTAGTGCCCTAAAGCCTTTGTGGTTTGGGAGTCATTGACCTAAAGCTCATTACATGGGTTGGATCGAAAGCTTAAGTAAACTGGCATTGCATGACCACTACTATTACTAAAAAAAAAAAAAAAATATGACAAGAAAAAAAAATTGAAAAAAGAAAAAAGGAAAATATATATATATGTGTGTGAAGTTTGTATGTA